>NC_140591.1:61056638-61666638 GCF_964204655.1 Triturus cristatus | reverse complement strand
GGGTGCGGCTCCGTCCCAGAGTGTGGGACCCCCCCGGTCCTGCAAGCCAGCCGAAGGTACGGGCGCTGGGGAAGGGGGTCCACCGGGGCCCGGGGAGGCTCTTCCCGGCCTGGCTAGGGTTCGGAAGCTGGGCCCGGTGCTGGAGCTCCGTCCCAGGGTGCGGCTCCGTCCCGGGGTGCGGGAGCCCCCTGTCCCGCAAGCCAGCTGAGGGTCCGTGCGCTGGGGAAGGGTGTCCACCGGGGCCCGGGGAGGCTCTCCCCGGCCTGGCTAGGGGTCTGAAGCTGGGACCGGGCCCGGGGCTCGTGCTCCGTCCGGCAGGGCCCGGGGTGCGGGAGCCCCCCGTCCTGCAAGCCAGCCGAGGGTCCGGGCGCTGGAGACAGGGGTCCACCGGGGCCCAGGGAGGCTCTACCCGGCCTGGCTGCTTTCAGAAGCATGGACCGGGCCCGTGGGGAGGCTCTCCCCAGCCTGGCTAGGGTTCTGAACCTGGGCCCGGACCCGAGGCTTGTGCTCCGTCCCAGTGTCCCAGGGTGCGGGAGCCCCCCGTCCTGCAAGCCAGCCGAGGGTCCAGCCGCTGGGGAAGGGTGTCCACCGGGGCCCCGGGAGGCTCTCCCCAGCCTGGCTAGGGTTCGGAAGCTGAGCCCGGACCCGGGGCTTGTGCCCCATCCCAGTGTCCCAGGGTGCGGGAGCCCCCGTCCTGTAAGCCAGCCGAGGGTCCGTGCGCTGGGGAAGGGTACCACCGTGGCCAGGGGAGGCTCTCCCCGGCCTGGCTAGGGTTCGGAAGCTGAGCCCGGACCCGGGGCTTGTGCTCCTTCCCAGTGTCCCAGGGTGCGGGAGCCCCCCAGTCCTGCAAGCCAGCCGAGGGTCCGTGCGCTGGGGAAAGGGTGCCCTCCGGGGCCCGGGGAGGCTCTCCCCGGCCTTGCTAGGGGTCTGAAGCTGGGACCGGGCCCGGGGCTCGTGCTCCGTCCGGCAGGGCCCGGGGTGCGGGAGCCCCCGGTCCTGCAAGCCAGCCGAGGGTCCGGGCGCTGGAGACAGGGGTCCACCGGGGCCCAGGGAGGCTCTCCCCGCCCTGGCTGCTTTCAGAAGCAAGGACCGGGCCCGTGAGCCGGGGTGGCTTGCTTTTTTATTCTACGCTGGCGGAACGGAATTTTCCGCCCACCCCTAGTTATTACCAGTGTAACATACAAATGCAGCAGTGAGAAAGGTGACCAGTCAACCTTTGCAAAGGGCCCTCCACTCCGCAGCAACACAAGTCACATTTTTTTTTAACTTTTGACCCGTTTGAGCTACAAACAGTTTATAAATTAAAATTGTCAGATTATATAGCAGATGTTGTGCTATGTGTCAAATATGGCAGAGCCATAATTATATAGGAAACATTTGCAAACTAGGATATTTTGCTATGCGTGTTTGAACTGCTCTTGTGGAAAAAGGGGAAGTGCTGACAACAGAAACTCCATGGCTCGGAGACAAATGGCTTGTGCTTCCACTTTTAAGCGCCTTTGGGACATTCTGTGATTGGAAACGTTTCCCACTTTGTGAATGCATTTTAATGTCAATAACTCATATTAAACCATAAATAATCATGTGTACTCATTGGTTTAATTAAATAACTTAACTAGCTGTAACTGGTCTGTGAAATGCCAAACAAATACTAAAAATTGGGATGTTTTGTGCATTGTGGCCACACCTCTGACTCCACCCACTGATCCAATCCTCGGGTTATTCCCGCCCTCTGATTGGCCGCCCACAGGTCCCTTCTTTTCCCCCCCCACTTCGACCACTGGTCGTAGGTCATTGATGGGGTCCCTGCTGAATGTAGGGAAGAGGGCCCCCGAGACTGTCACAGATATCTTACCTGAATTTAGAGGCCTTAGTCTGTATAAAGTGTCTGATGAAGTCTGCCCCCCCCCTCCGCCCCCGCACCCCGGAGGCTGCAGAGGCCTGTTTTACATCCCTGTCGTAGGTAACCTGAGTCCACTGACAGCTGATGGTTAAATGTAAATTTGATACTTGTATAGCACACTACTCACCCGCAAGGGTCTCAAGGCACTTGTACAAATACCACTGTGGAACCCATCCTGGTTTTCCCTGTGAGGCATCCACTCCTGGGCACCCCCAAGGTGGAGGCCAGGCATCCTTAGCGTTGTGGGGGCCGTTGTGGAGATTAAGCAAGCTATTGCCCAGAGTGGGACTCCATGATTGGAACGGCACCGAGGCGAGAATTATCAGGTCCGTGGAATTTTTGAGCCCAAGACCCGCCGAGGCGGGGAATTGAACCCTGGTCCCGGGCTAGACCTCTGCATCAGGGTCTGCCGCTCTAATCATTGAGCCACACTTCTCCATGGTTAGCCACGTCCAGCAATGCTGACGGAATCCTCCCATGCATTCGGAGTGTTATGAATAGGGAACAGTTTTACCAGAGCGAGGTAAACAGCCATATGTAACTGCACGTGAGTCACATTCATGCCTGTGAAATGTTGCACCTGGCAGAAAATCTGCAGAAGTAAACATTCCGAGCTGCACCTGTCCTGGTGATCTATCACCGATTCCATCCACTCCTTTCTTTGTGAATCTCTCATTGTTGGGTGTGTATCAATTATTATATTGATACAATTAAGAATTGAGAAATAACAGTTTAATATAGTGACATGCAAGTCCATCTTATACCCATAAAGAGATACAAATGTTGAGTGTGATACATGAATCTCTCAAAAGTGATACATTTTCTACAAGCATAAGATGCCTCACGCGTGTTCAAGTTTCCAACTTTGAAACAGTGACGTTGTGACCCAGGCCCTAGGCACCGATGGATGCTCACAGCAGGAGCCGCAGCGGTTGCCTCTCTGTGCTCCGAAGACATTCATGTACCCCCAGAGGGTGTGGTGTTTCAGAGGGAAAACCTGTCGGGTCGATTCCCAGCTCAGCCGATTGACACGATGTGTCATCCTGGACTCACCCCTTTGCCTCGTCAGGACACTGTATGTGGAATAAAGTACCTTCTGCTATATCTTGTAAGGGTCGATGTCAGGCTACCGACTGCCATATATCACGTTCCATACAATATTACAACATGTCGTCCCGTTGGGTGTACGTTATTTGTTATTAGTTCCAGTAGGAGCAATATTTTTGTAAACGATATTCAAAATACAAAATGGATGCAAAACCATATTTTATTTATTACATCGTTGTTAGAAACCTACTAAGTCAGGACTCGGGAAAGAGTTCTGTGATCAAATAAAGAAACAAGTCTGACATATGAGTTTCTTTATACATCAAAGGATTCCAGAGTGGTTTGGGTGCTAACTTTAAGTAGGGTGGGTGGGGCGGGGGGGGGGGGGGAGGGCTGGTGGCCATGTCATCACCCTCGCACCAGAGCCTTTCATGACATGATTGGCTCCCGCTCTTTCTACTCAGAGAGATGCTCTCGGAGCAGTTAAAGTCCCATAATTGTGGCCTCTGTATCCTTAAACTAAATAGCCCCAGGCGCAGCTTGTAATTTCTTGCAAGTTCAGGCTCTGAAGCAGTTTCATATAATCGAGGATCAATGCTGCTTGGGTGCTGTGGAATGTGTGGGTGACCCCCCTACAGCTCCCCGCACTGAACCTCAGCAGTGCAAGAAATACACATTGTGTCCTCAACGGCGGATTACGGAGGTTTGAAGCGGAACGCTTAAAGGAAAATCTAGCCTTCCCTTTAGTAGTAGAAATGGCAGTTAGGTGTTCTCTCTGTGAGGTATGATGCCATCTTTCGCCTGTAATACGTCTTTACAGTAGAGTAGCTATGTAATCTTATAGTGGTGTCACAGCTATACTGTAATAAGAAGGTCCCCAGCAGCGTGTACTGTGGTAATTGCAGTCTCCGTGACTTACAGGCATCTCACCAGTAATACGTCTTTACAGTTGAGTAGCTATGCCATTTTTCTTCAGATGAGGAGTGGTGTCACAGCTATACTGTAATAAGAGGGTCCGCAGAAGCATGAGCTGTGGTGATTGCAGGCTCCGTGTCTTACAGGCATCTCATCTGCAATACTTGTTTTACTGTAGAGTAGCCATGTCATCTTACATCAGATAAGTAGTGGTGCCACAGCTAAACTGTAATAAGAGGATTCCCAGAGCTTGTGCTGTGGTGATTGCAGGCTCTGTGTCCTACAGGCATCTAACCTGTAATAAGTCTTTACAGTAAAGTAACCATGAAATCTTAATTCAGATGAGTGGTTGTGTCACAGCTAGACTGTAACAAGAGTGTCCCCAAACCTTGGGCTGTGGTGATTGCAGGCTACGTGTTTTACAAGCATCGCACCTGTAACACGTCTTTACAGTAGAGTAGCCATGTAATCTTATTTCAGATGAGTAGTGGTGCCACAGCTAAACTGTAATAAGAGGGTCCCCAAAGCTTGTGCTGTGGTGATTGCAGGCTAAGTGTTTTACAAGCATCGCACCTGTAATAAGTCTTTACAGTAGAGTAGCCATGTAATCTTATTTCAGATGAGTGGTTGTGTCACAGCTAGACTGTAACAAGAGGGCCCCCAAAGCTTGTGCTGTGGTGATTGCAGGCTACGTGTTTTACAAGCATCTCACTTGTAATACATCTTTACAGCAGAGTAGCCATGTAATCTTATTTCAGATGAGTAGTGGTGTCGCAGCTAGACTGTAATAAGAGGGTCCCCAAAGCTTCTTCAGTGGTGGTTGCAGGCTCCATCTATCTCTCCTGCGCTTCTCTGCAGTGTTTTGGGGCGGCAGACATATGTTTTATGCGGTACATTTCCAGCAGCCGCTGCGCTGCGCCGATGAACCGCGCATCCCCGACAGATGCGCGCATCAGCCGCCCCCGGCTCTGCCGGCACGTGCAGGCCTCGCATTCAATCAAACGTCCTCGCGTCGTTATCAGATCCGGATACAGCTCATCAAAGCGGCATTAATCAAGGCGCCCCCTCCTTCTAATTTACTTACGATGCGAGTGAAATAATCCGCCAACGCTGGAGCCGCTGAAGCGAGGGCCCGATCTGTGCCCTCGCCATATATAACCCGGGGCGCTGAGCAGCACGAACAGAGGGGCCAGCGGCGAACCCCATAGATACTGGGGTGCTGACAGACGCATGCTGTCCCGGTGCGGTGCGTTCCAGGCTCACGGGGGCCGCAGGCGCGCCAATCAGGAAGGACCCTGTAATGTATTCCAGTCAGATTCATGGCATGTAAATGAACTCATCTGCATAGGTTTAAAATCTGGGATGGTCCCAGCCCTCGTGGACACGCGTTGGGCACCTCATCTCCACCTGCTACCTCCCACCCAGGGCACAGGTCCTAAACAAAGAAGTGGGTGGACTAACCAAGTTAGGCGGTGTGCAAGTAACATCCTGGTGCAACATTGCATGTGGCATCACAGAAAGTGTCATCACAACCTATGACCTCCCAAGAATGAAAACAGAGGTGTAGGTAGGTGGACCAACATAGGAGATGTGCGAGGGGGTTAATCAAAAGGTGAAAGGCAGAAATGTGCCGATGGTGGGGAGAAAACACATGGGCGAGAAGGCAATGCTGGCTGAGTGGGGGAGAAAGAACCTCGATGAGAAGGCAACATGTGGAGTGGGGGTCGGGTTGACTGACGTCCCGGATTTACCCGGACAGTCCCGGTTTACGGTGGACTGTCCGGTGTCCAGACATTTCTCTACATTCTGAATACATGTCCCGGTTTTTGGGACAAAGGTCAGGTTATTCAGCAAAGCTGAACTGAAAGGTCTGATCCGCTTTCACAGGCGCCTTTGAAGACTGAAAAAATAAGCATTGGCATAGCCAATAGGTCTCGCCTCTGGGACCTTATAAGTGTTTATCCAGAGCTATTGGCTTTGTCAATGTTTCAAGCTGCCTTGTAGAGCAGCGTAGATGAACTGCAGCATGTTGAAAGGTTATAATAAAGAAGTGTTATAAGCAGTAATGTTGCCTTATATATAAGGCTCCCAGTTTTCCGTTTTTACTGAATTTTACAGATAAATACAGACAGAAAACATTTATTTTCTTGTCTGTATTTATTTTTAAATGTGTATAAAAACGGAAATTGGGTTGCTTTTTGAGTAATTCTAAATACTGTCTGCCATGACTGCCAGGCCTATGGCTGAATGGATTGATAGGTAAGGGGGCTAAAAAAGAAAGGAATTTTAATAAAGAGTCTGTAACAGAAGTAGATATGCACAAGGTTGAATCTGAAATTTGCATATTTCCTTTTAAGTACATTGATTTGTCTTTTGCGGCTGTTTACAACATTGAAACATGGTAGGCCTTCATGAATGAGTGCATGTTTACCGGTTAAATAAATGTGAAAATATAATAATTTCAGCTTCATTTTTCCACAAAACCATAAGTAAATATGGATAAATACAGATAAAATGTGAAAAAAATAAATATGGATAAATACAGACGGAAATGGCAAAAAAATAAATACCATAAAACCGGGAGCCCTACTTATATATAACCACAAAGACATTATGTACAACTAAACGACCCTATTAAGTAAAGAATTCAAGGTTTTTTGTCCCTCCACTGCAGGCACATTTTTCCTGCCTGTTCTAATGCTTGTTTGTTATAGCTTATTTTTTTGTTGGGGGGCATAAAGAACAGGAGGGTGGGGGTTGGGAAATAGTATCTAAATTACAACGCGAGCAGCAGACGGAACCTAGGGGAGAATCAACAGATGCCAGATTCCGAGGGCAGACTGAGGTGGTGCTGAGTGATGCTGAGGTGGTGCTGAGGTGCTGGAGTGATGGTGCCGACGTGATGCTCTGGTGATGCTGAATGATGCTCAGGGGGTGCTGAGTGATGTTGAGGTGGGGAAACAGCCCTTACAACGGATGCGTTGTAACGCATGCCATTACCCTGCATTTCGTTACAACACGAAACGCTTGTTGCACCTTCCCTACTGTTGCACACACTAGAGTTGGAATAGTAAATTATACTATTCCAACTTCCAGCGCTCCCCCGACAGCAAGTCGGGCTAAAGATTTGCATTGCAACGGCATGCGAGGTAATGGCATGCATGGTAACATCGTACAACTGCTAAGGTGGTGCTGAGGTGGTGGTGTGCTGGTACGGAGGTGGTGTGCTGGTATGGAGGCGATGCTCAGGTGATGCTGAATGATACCCAGGCAGTGCTGAGGTGGTGGTGTGCTGATGCGAAAGTGATGCTCAGGTGATGCTGAGTGATACTGACGTGGTGCAGAGTGATGATGTGATGCTGAATCATGCTAAGGTGTTGGTGCTGCACTGGTGCTCAGGTGGTGCTGAGTGATGCTGAGTTGGTGCTGTTCTGACTTGATGCGCCGATGCTCAGGAGGTGCTGTGCCGATGCTGGAGTGGTGCCTCGTTGGTGCTAAATTGCTGCTGAGGTGGTGCTGCACTGGTGGTGTTGACTGATGTGGAAATGGTGCTGTGCTGATGCTGAGATGGTGCTGTGCTCATGTTGAAATGGTGCTGATGCTCATGTGATGCTGAGTGATACTGAGGTGGCACTGAGTCATGCTAAGGTGGTGCAGCCGCGCTGGTGCAGCTCTGATGCTGAGTTGGTGCTGCACTGGTGGTGGTGTACTGATAAGGAGCTGGTGCTGAGGTGGTACTGTGCTGAGGCTGAGGTGGTGCTGCGCTGGTGCTGAGTTTATGCTGCACTGTTGGTGGTGCACTGATAAGGAGCTGGTGCTGAGGTGGTGCTGTGCTGAGGCTGAGGTGGTGCTGCGCTGGTGCTGAGTTTATGCTGCACTGTTGGTGGTGCACTGATGAGGAGGTGGTGCTGATGCTGAATTGGTGCTAAACTGATGTTGAGGTGGTTCTGTGCTGGTGCTGACGTGGTGTTGCGCTGGTGCTGAGTTGGTGAGGCACTGATGAGGAGGTGGTGCTTTGCTGATGCTACTAAGGTGCTGTGCTGATGCTGAGGTGAATGGTGTATGGTCTCACGGAGTGATATAAGAGGGTCATGCTACAAGCTGTTTTTATGGTGGATGTTGTGGGACACATTTTGGGTACGCTGGAGGTGAGGGAGGGCACTAGAAATCATATTCTGGGTTATTTTGGGGTTGCATAAGATATTTAAATAGGGAAATATTTATTGCCCCTGGAATATTTTATAATCAAGACGATTCATGTGTTAATGTCACTCATGGAGGCCCTCTAGGGTCGTGCGATGCTATGATGGGGTCACTCGAGGGAAATTTTTGGGTCACAGTGGGTGATATTTAAGGGGTCACTGGCAGTTTAAGGTCCCGGAGGATGCTGTGCTGTCACTGCTGGGATTTATTTTATTTATTTTATGATCACACTAACTATATTAGAGTCAAGTGTCAGGGAATATTTTAGAGTCTCAGACAATTTGTTTGTCTAAGAAGAGTATTTGGGGCCACAAATGAAAATATATTAGGGTAGCAGTGATGAAAATGGGTCCCCTCTCTACTGATGAATAGCCTTATCTTTCAACATCACTTACTTAAATTACAGACCCACGAAGCGGTCAAGTACTGTCTTCAGTCAAATGTCTCACTATGTTTTCGTCACCAACATCTCATACTTATAGATATGGTGACCAGCAGTTTTGTAAATATCTTTTCCATGCAGGTATGATTATATGTTTTCTCCTCCTATGTACAGTATATGACAATGTTTGACCTTTTTCTTTTCCCTGTAGGGTTTCCCCTATGTAACTATTTTGTTTTGCCTCCAAAGCGCTATTAAAAGAGCTGCTGTATAACATACCCATTCGGTCTTATTTGTACAATTCAAAACTGAAAATAAATAAATAAACATGAGTGGATTTTCTGCCAAGATAACCTTTTATAATAGTTATATGCAAAAGAAACAATTGATGGACGGAATACTGGACAATGCAAACATTCATCCCCAGTCACAAGGATCTGGGTTAAATCCATCATTCTTTTGCTCACCTCACCACCCCAGTTTGGACCCAGCCATATGCAAATCAGTCTTGACCCTGTTCCTTGTGGGAACAGTCCAGCCCGAATTGTCATGCCAGGTCCTCCATGGACTGGAAACATGCATCCTGGGACCGGTTTCAGGGCATCACCCTTCATCAGCCAGGCTAGCTTGAATTCAGTGGTGTAGTGAGCACGGAACCCACATCTATAGGCCATCCAATAATATTTTAGAGCTAAACGATATATTTACGATTATAGTCAAGAAGATCTTTTGACCCAAGTATCATATTTTATGATGCCATAGTGTGATCCTCTACAGTTATCCTGGATTTGTTTGGGGGGAGGGAGTTATAATATATCATATTTTAGGGTCCCCACACCCAGACACATGCATACATATATATATATGAATGGTGGGCGATATACTGAAAGCTCGAGGCAGAGGCATGGCTCAGCCAAAAGGTCCTTTTGGAACCTCGAGCCGAAACCAAGATGAACTTTGTGTCTTCAGACTGCCAGCCTCGCTCTGCCTGCCACAAACTTAAAAACAAAGCATTAACATTTGAGGTAAAAAGGAGACACAAATAGATACCCATATAGTGGCTGATCTGTACAGAGAGAAACCAGGAACCAAGAGATTAATTCCAGAATCCTTGCTTAACCAAAGTGTGATCTTACTCAACAATTATTATTTTTTTACCTATCCCTCTTTTTCAGTACTTCTCAATGAACCTATGATGTGACTTATCATTATTGTCAAAGAAGCTGAATGGTAAAGAACTTCTCTTATTTTTAATTTTGAAGAGACATTACATATTTTTCCGTGCTGCATTATTTATATGGCAAACATTTACAGTGCTCGACTCGTGAAAGGGCTCTTAGAGCTGAGCCAGACCCTTGGCTCTCCCTGTTAATTTGTTGGCCCGTCCTCCTCTAATACATATGTTATTTCATGATCAGAAAAAGGGAAAGCTCAAGTTACTCAAACCCAGGTTCAAGTATCCCTTTCAGACCTATTTCCTTCAGTACACTGGAGAACGTGGGGGCATATCAGCAAGGCGGCGCTATAAAATTATCGCCGCTTTTACGTCTGTTTTTGGGCAAAAAGCGGCGATAATTTTATCGCTTTATCAGCAAGGTCACGCTATCGTGTGAATCCTTGCCTTAGCGCCCTTCCCCTTAACGCCCAGCTTTGCATCTTTAATGAGATGCAAAGTGGGCGTTCCTTCCCAAAAGAACGTGAGAAATGTCGCTAACCGACATTTCTCCTATTATCTAGCCTCGCGCTAACCTGCAGAGCGATAAGAAAAGTAGCGCTAACCGCGGTTATCGCTACTTTCCTTACGCCTGCTTTTCATCTGACTTAGCCATGATATCCAATGGAAGGTGGATATCATGGCTGAGTCTGCCCTGTCCTATCAACAAGCTATCGCCAAACGTTGAACGATTATCGCTGGATTCCCAGTGATAATCGCACATTTGGCAGCTTGCACCTGGAATTTTATCGCTGTTGAGATAAGCGTTGCTGATAGCACGCTATCTCAGCGATAAAATTCAGCGTTAGCCGGCGATAATTATCCTTGCGCTAAGCGCACTGAGCGATAGTTATCGCCGGCTCTTGCTGATATGCCCCATGGTGTTTTTACGCCTCCAATTAATTAAAACTTCATACAAGAGAATGGAAAACATAACAGGCCTAGGTCCCCATGAATGCTTTTTTTAAATCGAAACAAGACATTCTGGTTTACTTCTGCTTGGTGCTGTCTCCGAAAATCACTTGCCACTTCGCAGAGCCAATATTGAACCGGTTGCAGCCACTGGGCAGGTGCTTGCTGCTCGGTAATTGAACTAAGACCGGGAAACCGACAACCCTTTGTCCCAGTGAGGCGTATAACGCTAATAAGAAGTTCCCATCCTCAGTTAACAGGTACAGTAACGATTTGCAACTCCCCTAGCAAACAGCCTCAGTGGACAACCCCATCACTGACAGCCGCTTCTCGACAACGGCACCTACCACCTGAGGCAAAAAAGTGGAGGGAGAGCCCGTTGCACACTTGAACGAACCTCCCTGACAATAAACAAAAAAATCTTTCTAAAGACGAAAAAAGGTTATTAAATGTAAAACACTGCAACAGTTTTTCGGATTACCCATTACATTGTATTTTCTCCCTTTATGAAATCGAATAATGCAATCTGATGTCTCAGCTCTAAACAACAAATCTGAGATTACAGAAACGTGCCGGGTGCTGCGATTGTAATAAAAATAAACAAATAAAAAAAAATGGTGGCTGCACATTTTTTTCTTCAATTTATTCACTTTTGTTACAATGGCAGCACCCGCACTTTAGTTTTAAACATCTTATGTTGAAGCGCGTGTGCCACAATTGCTTCAAAAGAAATAGAAAAAAAATGCTTTTCTACTTCTTTACTTTTGAAGCCATCGTTGCACCTGCGCTTTAGTTTAAGATTGGAAAAGCTAAAGCCTGCGTGTTGCCATTATAACAAAAGTTAATAAATAGGAAAATAAAACATGAAGCCCCATTCGGAACTGCAAATAACAGAAGAAAGGCGCAGCAGAGGTGTTCCACGCTGGTCACACACAAAAAAAAGAAAGCTTTGTGGGAGAGCGTGTCCAATGACATTTAAGAAATTAGTGCTTTGAAGCTGTATTTACAAAGTGCAGAGTAAAAACAGATGTAACGGGGCGTGTTCTCATGGGAGGGTACAAGAACAGAAAAGGTGGTACTAAGGAGCTACTACTAAGCCTACCGACCAATGAAAGCCACCAATTACAAAGGACAGTGACAGAAGCCAATTAAAAAGATGGGCGGAAAGTGGGTGGAGCTTCAACACCATACCTGAAGACAGCATGTCTCGAAGAGACAGCACAAGCGCTGCCTAGGCGAGACCTAAAAATGAGTAAAATGTATCTGTTTCTTTCAGCACAGGAGGAGGTCGTGCTGCATGCTCCCAGCAGAGCGGAGACGGGGTGGGGGGAGGGTAGGGAGCGCAGGGTGGAGGTCCTGCCATAGATAATGTTAAATGTAGCTGTGTGCGTGTGTATCAACACACATATTCTACAAGGCCACGTAAAAACCGTCACAGGCTAGGTGTAGAAGTAAGACTAAAGGCTTTAGTCCTACCTTTATTTCTGGCCTGTTTTAGTTTATGGGTCTCAAAATCTGGTCACCTTAAATGGGGGCGATGCACACTTGTGATAGTGAGAGGAACACAAGCACTGGGGAGGAGTGAAGCATACATCGGAAAACCAATGCACTCTAATATTGCTAAAACAAAAAGAAATATGAAGCACATGAGAAAGTGAGCAGTGGAAGGACGCAATAATGCTTCCATGCTCCAGGGGCGGGACAAACACAAGAAGAGGAAGGAAAGCTCACACAGATGATGAATGAGAAGTAAGCAAATGAGAGTGACAATGAAGACAATCAATGGTAAGCAATGAGCAGCCTTTAAGCTAACTGCAAAGCTAACAATATGTCTCACAACACACAGCATATGCGCTAACTAGTAGGTGAGTCCTAAAAATGACTGACCACAGTGTGCCCTACAAAGCACAAGATAATACCCAGCTCCAGCAATCTTTAAAATTGTATATATATATCTATATATATCAAGTTTATTTCCAATTCACAGATGTTTCCATTCACCTTTTTAGCCTCCATAATTCCATGAGCATATCAGTGCAACACGGCCATTAATTCCTGATGGTAAGGAGCAAACCTTGAGCTGTTCCAATAGTGCACTCTCACACATGGTTTTGTGCATTCAGCTGTAGCATTACTTCATTCATGTTTATTAATAGGAGATACCAGGTCTTACTCCTGAGGACACCCCTGAAACAACATGGGTCAAAACGTGTCGACACTTCCACACTGGTGTCAAGGAAACGCTCGATAAATCCAGTGGGGCCGATTCAACATCTAGGAGAAACCCTTCACTGCCCCCAAAGGGATCCATCAAATACTATTGGAACAATTGAACATAAGCAATTAATTGTGTTCCCTTCTTGCACATATAATTTTGGAATGAGATGGTGTTTTTAGAATCCTTGATTGCTATCCAAATGTGCTGTCAACTAACTTGACAGACAGCTCATTATCTGGTCACCGGTGGCGGGTTTCCTGCCCCTTAAATGGTGTAACACAATTTCATGACTTGTGATTGATTACAAAAGTATGTTGGTACCTTACTGAAATACTGTTTTTGAAGCCATACGAATGAACAAAATGAAAATAAATATATGATCGCTTTGTATGTCCTGGAAATGTTTTAGATTCATACAATCAATCAATCTATTTGTAGAGGGCACTACTCACCCGCGAGGCTCTCAAGGTGCTAAGTGGGGGGGGGGGGGAATGCCGCTACTACTCGAACAGCCAGGTCTTGAGAAGTCTTCTGAAGGTCAGCAGGTCCTGGGTCTGTTGCAGGTGAATGGGGAGGGTGTTCCATGTCTCGGCCGCGAGGTGGGAGGAAGATCTGCCGCCGGTGGTCGTTCGGTGGATGCCTGGAACGGTGGCGAGGGCGAGGTCGGCGGAGCGAAGCTGGCGGTTCGGGGTGTAGAAGGTGAGTCGTTTGTTTAGGTATGCTGGTCCAGTGTTGTGGAGTGCTTTGTGAGCGTGGGTAAGGAGCTTGAAAGTGATCCTCTTGTTGACGGGAAGCCAGTGCAGGTCTCTCAGGTGGGCGGTGATGTGGCTGTGGCAGGGTACATCGAGGATGAGGCATGTGAATGCGTTCTGTATGCGTTGAAGTCTGTCTGGAGTTTGGCCCTGGTTCCCGCATAGAGGGCGTTTCCGTAGTTCAGCCTGCTGCTGACGAGGGCCTGTGTGACCGTCCTTCTGGTTCCGGTGGGATCCATCTGTAGATCTTGCGAAGCATGTGGAGGGTGTTGAAACAGGAGGAGGAGATGGCGTTGACTTGCTGGGTCATTGAAAGTGATGAGTCCAGGATGAACCCCAGGTTGCGTGCGTGGTCGGTGGGTGCCGGTGCAGCTCCAAGCGTGGCCGGCCACCAGGAGTCGTCCCAGGCGGATGGGGTGGAGCCGAGGATGAGGACCTCCGTCTTGTCTGAGTTCAGTTTCAGGAGACTGTTCGTCATCCATTCGGCGACGGCCTTCATTCCTTTGTTGAGGTTGGTTTTGGCAGTGGCGGGATCCTTGGTGAGGGAGAGGATCAGCTGGGTGTCATTGGTGTATGAGACGCTGTTGAGGTCATGTGATCGGACGATGTTGGCGAGCGGTGCCATGTAGACGTTAAAGAGGGTCGGGCTGAGGGATGATCCTTGGGGTACGCCACAGGTGATCTTGGTGGCTACGGATTGGAATTGGGGAAGACGGACTCTCTGAGTTCTGCCGGTGAGGAAGGAGGTGATCCAGTCCAGGGCTTTGTCGCGGATACCCGCGCCGTGGAGGTATGTTCGTAGGGTGTGGTGGCAGATGGTGTTGAAAGCGGCCAAGAGGTCCAGAAGGATGAGGGCCACAGTTTCGCCTTTGTCCAGCAGGGTCCTGATGTCGTCAGTGGCGGCAATGAGGGCTGTTTTGGTGCTGTGGTTGCTGCAGAATCCAGATTGGGACAGGTCCAGGGTGTTGTTTTCCTCGAGGAAGTGGGTCAGTTGCCTGTTGACGATCTTCTTGATGACTTTCGCCGGGAACGGGAGCAGGGAGATGGACCGGAAGTTCTTGAGGTCCTTTTGGTCTGCCTTGGGTTCTTGAGTAGGGCGTTGATCTCAGCGTGCTTCCAGCTCTCCGGGAAGGTGGCAGTCTCGAAGGAGCTGTTGAGGATCTTCCGGAGATGGGGTATGATGATGGAGCTTGCTTTGTTGAAGATGTGGTGGGGGCAGGGGTCGGATGGTGAGCCGGAGTGGATGCTGTTCATGGTTTTGATGGTGTCGTTGTCGTTGACATGGTTCCAGGAGAGCAGCCGGTGCGGCTGGGGGGCGATGAGTTTGAGGTGTTGGTGGCTGTCGGGGCGGGGGGGGGGGTTCTGGGTGTTGAAGCTGTCGTGGATGTCTGCAATCTTTCGGTGGAAGAAGGTGGCTAGAGAGTCACAGAGGTCTTGTGACGGCGGGATGTCGTTGGAGCTGGAGCTGGGGTTGGTGAGCTCCTTCACAATGTTGCAGAGCTCTTTGCTGTTGTGTGCATTGTTGTTGATGCGTTCCTTTAAGGTGGTTCAAAAGAGTTGGTGGTGCTTGCAGCTGGTGGTCTTGAGGGCAGCGTGGTTGTCCGGTGTCTGTTTGTGGCACCACTTCTTTTCAAGTCTTCGGCAGGTCTGTTTGGATGCCTGGAGGTCGGTGGTGAACCAGCTGGCCCTTCTGTTGGTGCCTATGATGAGGGTTTCTTGATCGGGGCAAGAATGTTGGCACATTCGTCAATTCATTACCTGAGGTTGCGGGTGGCTGTGTCGGTGGGGTCGGTTGGAGGGTCTCGGGTGAGGGTAGTGATTAGCTGGCCTTCGGTCACCTTGTTCCAGCTGCGGTGGAGGATTCGTTGGGGGTGGTTGTGCGTAGTATGTTTCTCGAAGGCGAAGTGGATGAAACGGTGGTCGGTCCAGTTGAGTTCTGTGGTGTGGCTGAAGGAGACGTGATTGCTGGTGGAAAAGATGGGGTTGAGCGTGTGTCCGGCGGAGTGGGTGGGAGTCGTGACAAGCTGTTTGAGTCCGAGCTTGCCAAGGTTGTCGATCAGGGTCGTTGAGTTGCTGTCATTGGTGTTCTCGAGGTGGAAGTTCAGGTCTCCGAGGAGGATGTAGTCTGTGGAGGCCAGGGCGTGCGAGCTGATGACGTCTGTGATTGAGTCGCTGAACTGTGGTCGGGGTCCGTGGGGTCTGTAGACGACGGTTACTCTGAGGGTGGTGTTGGGATCGATGTGGATCTGGAAGTGCAGGTGTTCAGCAGTGCTGAGGGTGTCGTCAGTGCTAGTCGAGATTCTGAGGGTACTCTTGTGGACGATGGCAATGCCTCCTCCCGGTCTGTTGGTGTGGTCCCTGTGGGTGATCTTGTAGCCATCCGGGATGGCTATGGCAATGTCAGGTGCCAATGAGGGGTTCATCCAGGTCTCCGTCGGGAAGGCGACGTCGGGGAGGATGAGTCGAGTAGGTCACAGAGTTCGATGGCGTGCTTGTGGATGTTGAGTAGTATGCATCTGAGGTGGTTGTGACTTGCCCTAGTGGGAGGGGTAGGACGTGCAGGTGTTCGCTAGCTGGTGAAGCAGCAGTTTCGGCAGGTGAAAGGTCCGTGGGTGAGCTTCAGGGTGGCCTGGAAGCAGGTGGATGATCGGCCGGTGTTGAGTGCGTGGAGTAGCTTGGCATCGTAGCGGCATCGGGTGTCGTGGTGCTGGGCACGGGGGCCGGGGGTCTAGCGCTGGGCGTGGTCCAGGCGCGGACGGGCGCGGACAGGCTTGCCTTAGTGGCGCGGAGCGCAGCGGCCTCCATTAAGAAGGGGTGGTGGGACGGAGGAGCAGCCGGGATGCGGTGGGGGACGAATGGGCGAGCGAGGGGGGGCGGGGCCACGGGGACTCAGCGGTATGAAAGGGAAGTGAGGGAGTGGGCAACTGAAGGAAAAAGGGCAGAGAGCGGCAGAAAAAGGCAACAAAAAACAGCAGAACATCAGAAAAACGGCAGGCAACAGCAGCCAAGCCGGGGACAGGCAAGAAAAATGAAATTGGGCAGGGGGAGTGGACACAAGGTCCTGGCGGCGCGAACTCACAGCAACGAGAGAGAAATACGGGCACAGTCAGGTGGAGTTGTGCAGCGTGGGGAGCGACCTGCCTGTAGACAGGGTCAAGGGTCGCTCTCTTCACTGCCCAGTGGCCTTCATTAAGAAGGAGAGGTGGGAGGGAGAAGCAGCTGGGAGGCGGTGGGGGACGAATGGGTGAGCGAGGGGGGGGGCGGGGCCGCAGGGGACGCAGCGGCAGGAAAGGGAAGTGAGGGAGCGGGCAACTGAAGGAAAAATTGCAGAGAGAGGCAGAAAAAGAAAAAGGCAACAAAAAACAGCAGAACAGCAGAAAAACAGCAGGCAACAGCAGCCAAACCGGGGACAGGTAAGAAAAAGGAAATTGGACAGGGGGAGTGGACACAGGGTTCTGGCGGCGCAAACTCGCGGCAGCAACAAGCGGGAAACACGGGCACAGTCAGGTGGAGCTGTGCGGCGTGGGGAGCGACCTGCCAGTAGACAGGGTCAAGGGTCGCAAGGGTCAACTGTTCCATAAATGTATGACCTTGTTGCTAACGAGGTATTTATTGTATTTATCCACGTTTAAGAGTCCAACTTCAACGAATGTAATAAAGACCCAAGCACCTATTTGCATACCTTTTGTAGGCTGGTGTGCCACCACTCAGTTGGCCTACTGCTGTACAACAGCAATATTATAACAAGCATTGGCAAAGCCAGTAGGTCCTAATTTGGGACCAATTGGCTTTGCCAGTGGGTTTAGCCACGCTGTGCAGCATTCCCAAAGTATAGCGTGGCTAAATAAAGTAATCAAAAAGCACTATGACACGTCAGTTATATCACTTTGTAACAGAAGCACCATGCATGCGCATACCTGCATGATGTTAGCTCTTTTTTGTACCGAGTTGAGTGGGTAAATTAAAAAAACATAAGTAGCATATAACCGTTTTTCTTTTTTTTTACGTGCAGATGATGGGAGCATCACAAACAGTGGGGAGTGGGAAGAACCAACACGGAGGGGGGGTTGGAAGGAACGCAGGGGACGAGGGTTAGACGGAGAAAAAACATGTGATAGACAGCATTGTGGATGGGCGGGAGAGAAGCAAATGAGTGACAGAGAGCAAAACATACTGCTGTCAGGGCAGAAGTACATGAGGAAGAAAGCTGGAAAACACATGCTCTCTCTTGGAATGTTGAAACCAAAAGAAAGAGGTGCTCAAAAAGGAAGCAGTGGAATGACACAAGTAATACATCCATGCTCCATGGGAGGGATAAGTATAAGAAAAGGAAGGAAAGACAACACAAGATAATGAATAAAAAGCAAGCAAATGAGAGTGAAAGTAAGGCGAACAAATGTTAAGTGATGGAAGTCCTGCAAGCACACTTTATGCTGACAGGAGGCTTTTCCACCAACGGACAGCTTGTGCTGTCTTGTAGCAGAGGCCTAAAAACGCACATCAGGAATCGACTTTAAATGATGTTCCTTGGATGCAGTGCATTGCTTTCACACACAATCTGAAGTGTTAATGCACAAAGCCCCTTTAGCCATGCCCTGCACTGAGCACCAGCAACCTGGGGGGCCTATAGACATGGCCCGTATCCAGTGATCCCACCCCCACTGCATGCTAGCCCCAGGAGTGGCCTTTAGACATGGCTAGTATCCATTCATCCCACCCCCACTGCATGCTAGCCCCAGGAGTGGCCGTTAGACATGGCTAGCATCCATTCATCCCACCCCCACTGCATGCTAGCCCCAAGAGTGGCATTCAGACATGGCTAGTATCCATTCATCCCACCCCCACTGCACGCTAGCCCCAGGAGTGGCCGTTAGACATGGCTAGTATCCATTCATTCCACCCCCACTGCATGCTAGCCCCATGAGTGGCCTTTAGACATAGCTAGTATCCATTCATCCCACCCGCACTGCACGCTAGCCCCAGGAGTGGCCTTTAGACATAGCTAGTATCCATTCATCCCACCCGCACTGCACGCTAGCCCCAGGAGTGGCCTTTAGACATAGCTAGTATCCATTCATCCCACCCGCACTGCACGCTAGCCCCAGGAGTGGCCTTTAGACATAGCTAGTATCCATTCATCCCACCGCACTGCACGCTAGCCCCAGGAGTGGCCTTTAGACATAGCTAGTATCCATTCATCCCACCCGTACTGCACGCTAGCCCCAGGAGTGGCCTTTAGACATAGCTAGTATCCATTCATCCCACCCGCACTGCACGCTAGCCCCAGGAGTGGCCTTTAGATATAGCTAGTATCCATTCATCCCACCCGCACTGCATGCTAGCCCCAGGAGTGGCCTTTAGATATAGCTAGTATCCATTCATCCCACCCGCACTGCACGCTAGCCCCAGGAGTGACCTTTAGACATAGCTAGTATCCATTCATTACACCCGCACTGCACGCTAGCCCCCGGAGTGGCCTTTAGACATGGCTAGTATCCTTTCATCCCACCTGCACTGCACGCTAGCCCCAGGAGTGGCCTTTAGATATAGCTAGTATCCATTCATCCCACCCGCACTGCACGCTAGCCCCAGGAGTGGCCATTAGACATAGCTAGTATCCATTCATCCCACCCGCACTGCACGCTAGCCCCGGGAGTGGCCTTTATACTTAACTTGTATCTAATCATTATCAGGCAAGGAGGGACTAGGGCTAGTTAAAGGTCAGTATTGAACGAGTGGTGCTCTGCCTCAGGTGTAAGAGGTCAGTGTTGTAAGGAATGAGTCACTCTCCACACAGGTGTACGGGATCAGTGTTCTAATGAATGAGTCACGCCCTGCTTAGATGTGTGAGGTTAGTGTTGTAATGAATGAGTGATGCTCCACTCAGGTATATGGGGTCAGTGTTGTAAGGCATGAGTCACGCTCTGCCTCAGGTGTGTGAGGTCAGTGTGTAATAAACGACTGATTCTCCATTCGAGTGTACAAGGTCAGTGTTGTAATAAACGCGTGACGCTCCACTCTGGTATATGGGGTCAGTGTTGCAATAAACAAGTGATGCTCCGCTCAGGTGTACGGGGTCAGTGCTGCAACCAACGAGGGATGCTCTACACAGGTATTTGGGGTCAGTGTGGGGGTTGAATAACTGACGCTCCACTCAGATGTATGGGCTCAATGTTGGAATGGACGAGTGATGCTTCACTCAGGTGTATAGGGTCAGTGTTGTAATGAACAAGTGACACTCCACTCAGGTGTGCAAGGGCAGTGTTGTAATGAATGAGTGACACTCGACTAACGGGTAGGGGGTCAGTGCTGTAATGAACCAGTGACACTCCACCACTCCGGGGTATGAGGTCAATGTTGTAATGAACGATTGATGCTCCACTCAGGTGTATGGCGTCAGTCCTGTAATGAATGAGTGATGTCACACTCAGGTGTATGGGGTCAGTGCTGCAATGAATGAGTGATGCCCCACTCAGGTGTATGGGGTCAGTCCTCTAATGAATGAGTGATGTCCCACTCAGGTGTATGGCGTCAGTCCTGTAATGAATGAGTGATGTCCCACTCAGGTGTATGGTGTCAGTCCTGTAATGAATGAGTGATGTCCCACTCAGGTGTATGGGGTCAGTGCTGCAATGAATGAGTGATGTTCCACTCAGGTGTATGGGGTCAGTGCTGCAATTATCAAGTTAAACTCCACTCAGGTGTTTCGGGGCAGTCTCAAGGGAAAAGAGTGACGCTACACTCAGGTGTTGTAGTGAACCAGTTACATGCCTCTCCAGGTGTTAGGGATTAGTGTCGCAATGAATGAGTGACAGTCCACTTAGGTGTATGGGGTCAGTGCTGCAATGAATGAGTGATGTCCCACTCAGGTGTATGGCGTCAGTCCTGTAATGAATGAGTGATGTCCCTCTCAGGTGTATGGGGTCAGTGCTGCAATGAATGAGTGATGCCCCACTCAGGTGTATGGCGTCAGTCCTGTAATGAATGAGTGATGCTCCACTCAGGTGTATGGGGTCAGTCCTGTAATTAATGAGTGATGCCCCACTCAGGTGTATGGATCAGTCCTGTAATGAAAGAGTAATGCCCCACTCAGGTGTATGGGGTTAGTCCTGTAATGAATGAGTGATGTCCCACTCAGGTGTATGGTGTCAGTCCTGTAATGAATGAGTGATGCCCCACTCAGGTGTATGGGGTCAGTTCTGTAATGAATGAGTGATGCCCCACTCAGGTGTATGGTGTCAGTCCTGCAATGAATGAGTGATGCCCCACTCAGGTGTATGGGGTCAGTCCTGTAATTAATGAGTGATGCCCCACTCAGGTGTATGGATCAGTCCTGTAATGAAAGAGTAATGCCCCACTCAGGTGTATGGGGTTAGTCCTGTAATGAATGAGTGATGCCCCACTCAGGTGTATGGGGTCAGTCCTGTAATAAATGAGTGATGCCCCACTCAGGTGTATGGGGTCAGTCCTGTAATGAATGAGTGATGCCCCACTCAGGTGTATGGGGTCAGTGCTGCAATGATCAAGTTAAACTCCACTCAGGTGTTTTGTGGCAGTCTTAATGCAAAAGAGTGACTTTCCACTCAGGTGTTGCAGTGAACCAGTGACATGCCTCTCAGGTGTATGGGTTTAGTGTTTTAATGAATGAGTGATGCTCCTCTAAGGTGGATGGGGTTTTAATGAACAAGTGGCATTCAACTCAGGTGTATAGAGTCAGTCTTGTAATAAACAAGTGGCATTCAACTTAGGTGTATAGGGTCAGTCTTGCAATGAACAAGTGGCATTCAACTCAGGTGTATAGGGTCAGTCTTGCAATGAACAAGTGGTGCTCCACTCAGGTGTATGAGGTCAGTGTTGTAATGAAGGATTGACACTCCACTCAAGCGTATGGGGTCAGTGTTGCAATCAATGAGTGATGTGCCACTCAGGTGTATGAGGGTCAGAGTTGTCATGAATGAGTGACGCTCCACTCAGGTGTATGAAGTCAGTGTTGTAATGAACGAGTGGCACACCACTCGGGTGTATGGGGGTTAGTGTTGTCATGAATGAGTGACTCTCCACTCAAGTGTATGAGGTCAGTGTTGTAATGAACGAGCGGCACACCACTCGGGTGCATGGGGGTTAGTGTTGTCATGAATGAGTGACGCTCTACTCAGGGTATGAGGTCAGTGTTGTAATTAAGGATTGATACTCCACCCATGCGTATGGGGTCAGTGTTGTAATGAATGAGTGATGTGCCACTCAGGTGTATGGAGTTGGTGTTGTAATGAATGAGTTAAACTGCAGTCAGGTGTTTCTGGTCAGTCTTGTTACAAAATAGAGTTGTGCCACTCAAGTGTATGGCAAACACTACAAGTTGATGGATGAAGTGATGAAACTTTTCAAACACTCAACCCCAGTCATAAATCTGGGTTTAATCCATTGTTTCTTTGCTCACCATGCCACCACAGTTCAGAACCAGTCATATGCAAATCAGTCTTGACCCTGTTCCTCGTGGGAACAGTTCAGACCGAAGTGCCAAGCCAGATCCTCCCTTGCCTGGAAACAAGCATCCTGGGACCAGTTTTGGGGTGTGAAGTGTAGTGCCGCGGATGATGGCCTACACTACGTTGCCCTGCAATTACTGAGACCGGACACACTTAGTCTCATTCAGCCATCACGTGAGACCCTGGCTCATTTATTTATACCCTCGGACCGAGCCCGGCCACAAGGGGTGCATGGACTGGAACAATATAACAGAGAGGCCGGGTGGCTCTCTACATCCCTCCCTTATTTTAGTTTAACAGCAGAAAAGAATAGAACAGGCAAGGGAAGAACAGAATAGGAAACAATGGAAAACTGGAATGACTATACAGTGTGTGCATGGATGCATCGACACAGGAAGTCTCTTAGTTTCTGGCTTGGAGCAGGGCTGGGCCGCAACTGGTAGCACTGTCTCCTCAGTTCTGGCACTGGATTGGCACTGGGCATGTTCTCCGAGAGCCCTTGCGGTGCCACTGAAGGAGAAACCCGTTGCATGCTGTGGGATGACTCGGCTGCCACTGTCAGGGGGGAGGAGGGCGCAGAGCTTGGTCTGTCAGCTATGGGCGGCACACCATCATCTCTCTTGGGCCCACGCAACATGTCATGTGGGTAGTTCGCAGAAGTAGCCTCGCCCTGCAGAGCCTTGAACCAGGACACGTTTCTCACTATGGTGTGTTGACTGCGTTTGGCGGTGATCAAGGTGCTATCCACTCTGGTCACTGTCCACACTTCAGGCTCATAAGGGGTGCGAAACTTCCATCCAGGATGGCGGTCCCTTACATGCAGTGTCTGAGTCTTCGCTCCCCGATCCTTGATCGCCCTGTCACTGGTTGTCTGTCGCCTATGTTGGGTCCGTTCCACATTTAGGCTGGGGAGTGACCACTCGGGGTCTTCTGGGATGACGTCCCGCGGTGACTGAATGAGTAGTAACGAGGCAGGCGCACACCCTGTCGTGGGATGGAGTGTTTGACAGTATGCAAGCAGGAACTGGTGAAGACACACTTTGGGGTCTTGTTGCTTATCGACGCCGATCATGAGGGCTCTGTCCAGCATTCTCATGATCCGCTCCACTTCACCGTTGGCTTGGGGCCATTGCTGCATGATCAGGCGGTGTTTGATGGCTCTTTCCTCTAGGAAGTCGTGGAAATCTTGCCCCTGAAAGGGCGGCCCAGTGTCTGACTTGACCTCTTGGGGTAGACCAGTCAGTGCGAATGTCTTTTCCAGGACAGGCTGGACATGGACGAATGCAGTGGTCGGCACCAGCTGTGCTATGGGGAATTTTGAGAACGACTCCATGATGACCACGGTGTGTCTCTCATCCGGGAAACTCCAAAAGTCGATGCTGACTTTTGTCCAGGGAGTCAAGCTGGGTTCTTTCATCAGTGTGGGTGCCAGAGTGGGTTCCTTGCTGGTTATTGTTCAGGGATGGCAGCATCTGACTTCCTCGTCCACCATTTCGTCCATGCCGGGGAACCATACTTTTGCGCGGAGTCTGGCCTTTGTCTTTGCGGCCCCTTGGTGTCCTTGATGGGCAAGTGTGACCATTCGACTGTGGAGGCTTTTCAGAACAACACTCCTTTTCCCTTGTAGCACCAGCTCGAACCAGCTGATGCTGAGCTCATGACGCACCCTCCAGAGCTGGCGTCAGGGATGCTGTTCTTCTACCACAAGTGTCTTGGAGCCATTGAGGAATCGATGCCATTGTCTGCTGGCAAAAGTCTCCTTCACTTTCCCGAGGGTATTATCAGCGTACGTGGCATTCCAGGAGGTCTTCTCTCATTTTGGCAACTGTGCATGCGTTGGCTTCCACCATGTTTACAAATCATTCAGTAGGCTCGTCCTCGGCTACTGAGTCCCCTGCGCTGCCTGGTGGCGGATGCCTTGACAAGAAGTCCGACGGGTTGTCCGCCCGAGGTCTGTAGATCAGCTGGAAGGAGTAGGCCTGGAGCTGGATGGCCCATCGCTCTATCTTAGGCGATGGTAGGTGAGACGACCCACTTTGTGATCCGTTATGACACGAAACAGATGGCCACAGAGGTACATGTGAAAATGTTTGCATGCCCACCGGATGGCCAAAGCCTCTCACTCTATTAGTGTCTGTGACAGAGCCTGACTAGCATATGCGACCGGGACGCATGGCCCTTTGTGGTTTTCTTGCAGGAGGACTGCCCCGAGCCCTATGAGGCTGGTGCCCACGACTAGTTCAATTTTCTTCTTGGGATGGAAATATGCCATAGTCGCCTGGTCCAGTAGCGCCTCCTTGATGTTGTTGAATGCCGTCTCCTCTTTGGGGCCCCATTCCCCTAGCACGTTGGACTTCTTCAGCTGGCGCAGAGGTTCCAACAGCGTGGCTCAGCCGGGGATGAACCTCCCGCAGTATGTCACCATTCCAAGGAAGCTCCTTATTTCAGTCGGGTTCTGGGGTGCTCCGGATGGCCTCCACTTTGCGTGGATCTACACGGCGCCCCTCTTGTGAAAACACATATCCAAAGAACTCAATCGAGCCCTGATAGAATGAGCACTTTTTCTTGTGCAGCGTGAGGCCGCAATCTGCAAGGCGCTGCAGTGTGGCTCGCAGCCGGATGTGGTGCTCCTCCAGGTTCTGTGAATATATTAAAATATCATAGCTGAGGTTTATCACGCCAACCAGGCTGAGAGGGTCTCTTTGATGGCGTTCTGGAACACCTTGGCGGTGGAGGATACCCCAAAGCTGAGTTGGGTGTATCGCCGGAGGCCCACGTGTGTAGAAAAGGTCGTTCTGTAACGACTTTTCAGTGCTAGCTTCAGTTGGTGGTACCCCAATTTCAAGTCCAGTTTGGAGAAACACTGACCGCCATTTAGGTTGGTCATTATGTCATCCATCATCGTGGTCATGTGACTTTCTCTCCGGATGACTTGAACCACTCATAGTCCGGGTTTATGGCATTGATTACTGCGTCGTAGTCATGATCCTGCCCTGTGTCCGACAGCGTCTCGAACAACTCATATAGCTCACCGCCCCCGAAGTGCAATAACAGTGAGCGCTTCACCGCCCCATCAGTCTCTCTGGTCCCCCTGAAGTAGTGATTGAGGCGACCCAACCAGAGCTTCCACATGGGCGTGAGCTGGCTGAAGGGGACAATGGGTGTCACAAATGCATGTGAGAATGGTGCTGGTGGTGCCTGCGCAGGCTGCTGTGGAGGGGGAGGATCTCTCATGGCTAATAGGTGGTGGCCCTTGTGTGGAATTGCGGCACCACTGCAGGAGGTGAGCGAGGCACTGATGTGACCCTGCTGGCGCTATAGGCTTTGACTGATCTCTCCCTTGCTTGAGGTTTGTCTCTCTTCTCCCCTTGGGGGGGACTTGGATTGGCTGGCCCCACTGCGGAGAGCTGAGGTCAGTTGAGGCAGAAGGATGCAGTGGCAGGGTGTTGCACTGGGCTGCAGGCTTATGCGTGGTGCTGTTGCTTTGGGACAGTGTCTGAAATAAACTGTACTTGCCGCAATGTGAGTGGGGCAGACGGACCCCTGGAGGCCTCGCCGCACGGGCCCTGTGCAGTAATCTTCCTCTGGAACCCAGCAGGGTGAGGCACTTCTACATGGTCCCGCACAGGCCCAGCCGTGATGCATGACGTGGAGGGGCATAAAGCCACACCCCCTCTCGGTGGTGAAATCGGGTCTCAGGGCTGAAGCCGACCAGCCTGTACACACTTGAGGGAGTCCGTGCTCCTGCCAATTCACATTGTGGGCTGAGCTTGATGCTCCCGCTTGCGCGGCATCACCACACGGGGACCTGGGCAGCAGCGTGGAAGCAACGCGCTCCGTGGCAACCTGCCTGGCGTCGCTGAAGTGTCAGGCATTGGTGTATGTTGATGTGCAGCACAGCGGACTGGTAGGCAGAGACGAATGGACTGAGGGAGGGCAGGGGTAGAGTAGCCGTCGTCGCCAATGTGAAGTATAGGGCCACGGATGAGGGCCTACGCTAAATTGCGCTGCAATTACTGAGACCAGACACACTCAGTCACAGTCAGCCAGTGGTCACGTGCGACCCTGGCTAATTAGGTCTAGCCTAGCGTTGCAGCGCGAATGCGCTGCAATCGCTTTGCGAGGCATGCAGTATATACTGTAGTGTGGAAGCTTCGTGGAAGCACCGCCCACTCTCTGCCCATTGGCTTTTGTCTTAAATGCTGCCTTCCGATTGGTGTGAGGATTGTTAGTCCCTCCTCATTCATCATTTGTATCCTTCCACGGCTATTGGCCCCTTTTCTCTTAACACTATTTTCTTCCCTGTCTCCCCACCCCACCGCCCCCTTCCTCAGTCTGTGACTTCTCACCCTTCCCTGCCCCACCCCCACTCTCGTTCGTGTTTTCTTGCCTGACGGCACTTCCGTTTTCATCTTTATTATTGCCGACTTGAACTATGCGAGTTCAAGATGCGTGCTGTACAAAAACTTCTCGTGTTTAATGAACTGAATTTTAATGTTACTCTAAATATAATAAGACTCTAGGCAACATTTGGGGTATGCATGGCAACTGATGCCTCTTAGTTCACAAATGGCATTGTTGTCGGGTGGGTGGAGTGGCAGTGTTTTAACTCAAGCTGAAACTGAGCACTTTTAATAACTTCCTCTCAATTCAGTGGTATAATCTTGTGTACTGAGGTGGCACGCTAAAGAAATGCACTTTTTTTAATTCTGAAGCGACATTATCGCACATTTACATCATGTTTACTGTATGATTAACATGCTGATCATGTTCACTGCTCGCCCACTGGCTCGTAAACGCTTGGCTCGTCTCCGACTGGCTCTAACTGCTAATTAATATATTGTCTCGCGCACCTCTAACACTGAGAGATCAATGGATACATGACAGTGAGCCTGGTAGATGGTAGCGAAATAGACTGGTGCAGACAAACAGACAAAGTCAGTCTCCATTGCCTCACGTCAGAATCATCACTTTCAATAACCTGGAAATCTACCGGCAACTCCCGCATGTCCCAACCTCATCCCCCTCACCTATTCTTAGCAGAAGCGGCAGATTATGAGCTGTGCACTGCTGGTGCAGAGGAGCACAGCAGAGTCTGTAGGAGCGCTGGGATACCTAGCCTCTCCGGGCGGACACCTAAGCCTTCCGGGTGCCTTCACACTCAGGATAAATGAATACATGTTGTTCTGTGCTTTAGTCGCCCCTCTATGAGCACTGTCTTGTAGATGAAGCTCTGTGTTAATAAACACATTCAGAGAGGTGGTTGTGTACAAACAAACAACAGCCACAATAACGTACGTTTTGAACGTGTAGTTAAATACCTGCTAATCGAGGACCTAATTGGCTGATCATTCCATGGCACTACCAAAATTACATTTGGACGCATTTGCTCAACTGTAAAACACTCCCTTCTATGGGTCATTTAACAACTCGGGCTTTGGGGTTAGGTAACCTACTTTGGATGTTGTGTAAAAGAGTAAATACAAAAATGAATGCAATGAAACTAAGCAACCAGTACTGTCTAAAACACTGTGAAAACTGACACGCATTCTGGCATTTTGTTTAGTTAACGTCGATTTTCTCATAGATGCGAGTAAAGTACTCTTAATATCTTAATGAAATCTGCACACTTTTAACTACTAGCACCGGGCGACCTTTGACAGCTAGGCAATGAATACATTTTCATGTACCCCCGAAGCCCCCCTGCCCCCCACCCCCTTGGCAAACTTCATTGCCTCCCAGTGTTTGGGAGATAACCAAGTCGCAGCAGAGTGAGTCAAATAGTCTAGAAAATGAAAGCGAAGCCTGGATTCGGATTCACATGCTCCGATCCCGAATGCGTCGGTTAGTCTGTAAGCGCTACTTTTATTAATGAGTTTCACATTAGTAAAGCACCACGGTGTGCATGTGTGGCGACACTTCACCCATGAGGTACGTGCCAAGCAATTGTTGACACAATCCATACTTTGTGTCTTTTTCAATATATTTATTACGAAGTGAAGGACCTGTCCAAGTGATTTTGCACACTACATACATTCACTCCAAAAACTAAAACGTGCAGGTAAAAAACATTGCCATTTACAACGTCAATAGCTCTAACTCACAAATGTGAGACCTATTTGCATTGCATATGCTTTGTTTATTTATACCCTCGGACCGAGCCTGGTCACGAGGGGCGCATGGACCGCAACAATTTAACAGAGAGGCCAGGCGGCTCTCTACACGGGGAAACAACTCATGTCCGCCAAGCTAGCTTGAATCTTAATACAAGAGAGGGATGCACCACTCGGGTGTATGGGGTCAGGGTTTTCAATGAGTGATGGTCTTCCTGGGTGCACGGGAGTCAGTGTTGTAGTGAATGAATGGTGCTCCACTCAGGTGTATGGGGTCAGTGGTATCAATGAGTGATTGTCTACTCGGGTGCACGGGAGTCAGTGTTGTAGTGAATGAATGGCGCTCCACTCAGGTGTATGGGGTCAGTGTTTTCAATGAGTGATTGTCTACTCGGGTGCACAGTAGTCAGTGTTGTAGTGAATGAATGACTCTCTGCTCAGGTGTATGGGGTCAGTGTTATCAATGAGTGACGGTCTACTCAGGTGTACGGGAGTCAGTGTTGTAGTGGATGAATGACTCTCCACTCAGGTGTATGGGGTCAGTGTTATCAATGAGTGACGGTCTACTCAGGTGTACGGGAGTCAGTGTTGTAGTGAATGAATGACTCTCCGCTCAGGTGTATGGGGTCAGTGTTTTCAATGAGTGACGGTCTACTCAGGTGTACGGGAGTCAGTGTTGTAGTGGATGAATGACTCTCCACTCAGGTGTATGGGGTCAGTGTTTTCAATGAGTGACGGTCTACTCAGGTGCACGGGAGTCAGTGTTGTAGTGGATGAATGACTCTCCGCTCAGGTGTTGGGGTCAGTGTTATCAATGAGTGACGGTCTACTCAGGTGTACGGGAGTCAGTGTTGTAGTGGATGAATGACTCTCCACTCAGGTGTATGGGGTCAGTGTTTTCAATGAGTGACGGTCTACTCAGGTGCACGGTAGTCAGTGTTGTAGTGGATGAATGACTCTCCGCTCAGGTGTATGGGGTCAGTGTTTTCAATGAGTGATTGTCTACTCAGGTGTACGGGAGTCAGTGTTGTAGTGGATGAATGACTCTCCACTCAGGTGTTGGGGTCAGTGTTATCAATGAGTGACGGTCTACTCAGGTGCACGGGAGTCAGTGTTGTAGTGGATGAATGACTCTTCGCTCAGGTGTATGGGGTCAGTGTTTTCAATGAGTGACGGTCTACTCAGGTGTACGGGAGTCAGTGTTGTAGTGGATGAATGACTCTCCGCTCAGGTGTTGGGGTCAGTGTTATCAATGAGAGACGGTCTACTCGGGTGCACAGTAGTCAGTGTTGTAGTGAATGAATGACTCTCCGCTCAGGTGTATGGGGTCAGTGTTATCAATGAGTGACGGTCTACTCAGGTGTACAGGAGTCAGTGTTGTAGTGGATGAATGACTCTCCACTCAGGTGTTGGGGTCAGTGTTATCAATGAGAGACGGTCTACTCGGGTGACAGTAGTCAGTGTTGTAGTGAATGAATGACTCTCTGCTCAGGTGTATGGGGTCAGTGTTATCAATGAGTGACGGTCTACTCAGGTGTACGGGAGTCAGTGTTGTAGTGGATGAATGACTCTCCACTCAGGTGTATGGGGTCAGTGTTATCAATGAGTGACGGTCTACTCAGGTGTACGGGAGTCAGTGTTGTAGTGAATGAATGACTCTCCGCTCAGGTGTATGGGGTCAGTGTTTTCAATGAGTGACGGTCTACTCAGGTGTACGGGAGTCAGTGTTGTAGTGGATGAATGACTCTCCACTCAGGTGTTGGGGTCAGTGTTATCAATGAGTGACGGTCTACTCAGGTGTACGGGAGTCAGTGTTGTAGTGGATGAATGACTCTCCACTCAGGTGTTGGGGTCAGTGTTATCTATGAGTGACGGTCTACTCGGGTGCACGGTAGTCAGTGTTGTAGTGAATGAATGGCGCTCCACTCAAGTTTTGGGGTCAGTGTTATCAATGAGTGATTGTCTACTCAGGTGTACGGGAGTCAGTGTTGTAGTGGATGAATGACTCTCCACTCAGGTGTTGGGGTCAGTGTTATCAATGAGTGATTGTCTACCTGGGTGCACGGGAGTCAGTGTTGTAGTGAATGAATGGCGCTCCACTCAAGTTTTGAGGTCAGTGTTATCAACGAGTGATTGTCTACTCGGGTGCACGGGAGTCAGTGTTGTAGTGAATGAATGGCGCTCCACTCAAGTTTTGAGGTCAGTGTTATCAACGAGTGATTGTCTACTTGGGTGCACGGGAGTCAGTGTTGTAGTGAATGAATGGCGCTCCACTCAAGTTTTGGGGTCAGTGTTATCAATGAGTGATTGTCTACTCTGGTGCACGGGAGGCAGTGTTGTAGTGAATGAATGGCGCTCCACTCAGGTGGATGGGGTCAGTGTTTTCAATGAGTGATTGTCTACTCGGGTGCACGGGAGTCAGTGTTATAGTGAATGAATGGCGCTCCTCTAAGGTGTATGGGGTCAGTGTTATCAATGAGTGATTGTCTACTCGGGTGCACGGGAGTCAGTGTTGTAGTGAATGAATGGCGCTCCACTCAGGTGTATGGGGTCAGTGTTATCAATGAGTGATTGTCTACTCGGGTGCACAGGAGTCAGTGTTGTAGTGAATGAATGGCGCTCCTCTGAGGTGTATGGGGTCAGTGTTTTCAATGAGCGATTGTCTACTCGGGTGCACGGGAGTCAGTGTTGTAGTGAATGAATGGCGCTCCACTTAGGTGTATGGGGTCAGTGTTTTCAATGAGTGATTGTCTACTCGGGTGCACGGGAGTCAGTGTTGTAGTGAATGAATGGCGCTCCACTCAAGTTTTGAGGTCAGTGTTATCAATGAGTGATTGTCTACTCGGGTGCACGGGAGTCAGTGTTGTAGTGAATGAATGGCGCTCCACTCAGGTGTATGGGGTCAGTGTTTTCAATGAGTGATTGTCTACTCGGGTGCACGGGAGTCAGTGTTGTAGTGAATGAATGGCGCTCCACTCAGGTATATGGGGTCAGTGTTTTCAATGAGTGATTGTCTACTCGGGTGCACAGGAGTCAGTGTTGTAGTGAATGAATGGCGCTCCACTCAGGTATATGGGGTCAGTGTTTTCAATGAGTGATTGTCTACTCGGGTGCACAGGAGTCAGTGTTGTAGTGAATGAATGGCGCTCCACTCAGGTGTATGGGGTCAGTGTTATCAATGAGTGATTGTCTACTCGGGTGCACGGGAGTCAGTGTTGTAGTGAATGAGTGGCGCTCCACTCAAGTTTTGGGGTCAGTGTTTTCAATGAGTGATTGTCTACTCGGGTGCACGGGAGTCAGTGTTGTAGTGAATGAATGGTGCTCCACTCAAGTTTTGAGGTCAGTGTTATCAATGAGTGATTGTCTACTCGGGTGCACGGGAGTCAGTGTTGTAGTGAATGAATGGCGCTCCACTCAGGTGTATGGGGTCAGTGTTATCAATGAGTGATTGTCTACTCGGGTGCACGGGAGTCAGTGTTGTAGTGAATGAATGGCGCTCCACTCAAGTTTTGGGGTCAGTGTTTTCAATGAGTGATTGTCTACTCGGGTGCACGGGAGTCAGTGTTGTAGTGAATGAATGGCGCTCCACTCAAGTTTTGAGGTCAGTGTTATCAATGAGTGATTGTCTACTCGGGTGCACGGGAGTCAGTGTTGTAGTGAATGAATGGCGCTCCACTCAGGTGTATGGGGTCAGTGTTATCAATGAGTGATTGTCTACTCGGGTGCACAGGAGTCAGTGTTGTAGTGAATGAATGGCGCTCCACCCAGGTGTATGGGGTCAGTGTTTTCAATGAGTGATTGTCTACTCGGGTGCACGGGAGTCAGTGTTGTAGTGAATGAATGGCGCTCCACTCAAGTTTTGAGGTCAGTGTTATCAATGAGTGATTGTCTACTCGGGTGCACGGGAGTCAGTGTTGTAGTGAATGAATGGCTCTCCACTCAGGTGTATGGGGTCAGTGTTTTCAATGAGTGATTGTCTACTCTGGTGCACGGGAGTCAGTGTTGTAGTGAATGAATGGCGCTCCACTCAGGTGTATGGGGTCAGTGTTATCAACGAGTGATTGTCTACTCGGGTGCACGGGAGTCAGTGTTGTAGTGAATGAATGGCGCTCCACTCAGGTGTATGGGGTCAGTGGTATCAATGAGTGATTGTCTACTCTGGTGCACTGGAGTTAGTGTTATAATGAATGAATGGCGCTCCACTCAGGTGTATGGGGTCAGTGTTTTCAATGAGTGATGGTCTACTCTGGTGCACAGGAGTCAGTGTTGTAGTGAATGAATGGCGCTCCACTCAGGTGTATGGGGTCAGTGTTATCAACGAGTGATTGTCTACTCGGGTGCACGGGAGTCAGTGTTGTAGTGAATGAATGGCGCTCCACTCAGGTGTATGGGGTCAGTGGTATCAATGAGTGATGGTCTACTCTGGTGCACAGGAGTCAGTGTTGTAGTGAATGAATGGCGCTCCACTCAGGTGTATGGGGTCAGTGTTTTCAATGAGTGATTGTCTACTCGGGTGCACGGGAGTCAGTGTTGTAGTGAATGAATGGCGCTCCACTCAGGTGTATGGGGTCAGTGTTTTCAATGAGTGATTGTCTACTCGGGTGCACGGGAGTCAGTGTTGTAGTGAATGAATGGCGCTCCACTCAGGTGTATGGGGTCAGTGTTTTCAATGAGTGATTGTCTACTCGGGTGCACGGGAGTCAGTGTTGTAGTGAATGAATGGCGCTCCACTCAAGTTTTGAGGTCAGTGTTATCAATGAGTGATTGTCTACTCGGGTGCACGGGAGTCAGTGTTGTAGTGAATGAATGGCGCTCCACTCAGGTGTATGGGGTCAGTGTTTTCAATGAGTGATTGTCTACTCGGGTGCACGGGAGTCAGTGTTGTAGTGAATGAATGACTCTCCACTCAGGTGTATGGGGTCAGTGTTTTCAATGAGTGATTGTCTACTCGGGTGCACGGGAGTCAGTGTTGTAGTAAATGAATGGCGCTCCACTCAGGTGTATGGGGTCAGTGTTATCAACGAGTGATTGTCTACTCTGGTGCACTGGAGTTAGTGTTATAATGAATGAATGGCGCTCCACTCAGGTGTATGGGGTCAGTGGTATCAATGAGTGATTGTCTACTCGGGTGCACGAGAGTCAGTGTTGTAGTGAATGAATGGCGCTCCACTCAGGTGTATGGGGTCAGTGTTTTCAATGAGTGATTGTCTACTCGGGTGCACGAGAGTCAGTGTTGTAGTGAATGAATGGCGCTCCACTCAGGTGTATGGGGTCAGTGTTATCAATGAGTGATTGTCTACTCGGGTGCACGGGAGTCAGTGTTGTAGTGAATGAATGGCGCTCCACTCAGGTGTATGGGGTCAGTGTTTTCAATGAGTGATTGTCTACTCGGGTGCACGAGAGTCAGTGTTGTAGTGAATGAATGGCGCTCCACTCAGGTGTATGGGGTCAGTGTTATCAATGAGTGATTGTCTACTCGGGTGCACGGGAGTCAGTGTTGTAGTGAATGAATGACTCTCCACTCAGGTGTATGAGGTTGTTTTTGTAGTGAATGAATGATGCTCTGTTTCATTGCAGCTTAGACAGTCGCCGCCTTTGGACTGTGGTTTTTGATTGGGGCAACCTGGCCGCATCCTCTGCAATATATGATGCAACTGTATGTTGCTATGAAGGTGCCCACATTATTTGAGTTTGAGATATAGTTCTAGGCTGGAGTTCGCATAGCCCTCGAGGCTGCGGTGCTGCCCTGTATCTGCTTCTCCCAGGGAGAGTTTCGCTGCCTGCATCACCAGGTACACCCACAGCCCTCGCTCAGACCGCGCCATTATGGACGACGACATGCACGGAGACCGTCTCTGGGAGCATTATGGGAACTTGTTAATTGTGCAGGGCAGGTGGATGCCTCCTCTCAGCTCTGCTGCCATTTGCCCCTTTGTATGAGGCCCTGGTGTCACCCATCATCCCCCTCCCGTGTGACGTCAGGGTCTGGGCGGAAGCATTATACGGATAATTATGGCGCGCGGTTACGCGTTCTCCTCATTAGAGAATGGGCGAGCTGAGCAGGCGCAGCGTCCCAGTGCACTCTTAAGAGACAAGCAGGCCCCTGAATGGGTGGACGTGAAGCACGTGTCTACTATAGGGCGTTGTATTACTCGTATGATGCACGTCTTCTTCTCTTCAGAATGACAACAGGACCTTGCCACGGCTCCTCCAAAGCCCTCAGTGCCCCCCCTTTTCAATGGCTTACCACCCAGGTAGCTCTAATCTCAGCAGGTCATGTTTCAATGGGCTCAGTAACACCTACCCACCTACCTACCTGCCTGTCTGCCTGTCTGTCTGCCTGTCTGCCTGTCTGTCTGTCTGCCTGTCTGTCTGCCTGTCTGCCTGTCTGTCTGTCTGCCTGTCTGTCTGTCTATCTATCTATGGCTCATTCAACAGTCAGAGACGTTAAAAGGCATGGACACAGTGGACAATCCCCAGGGCACCCACATTCCAGCGGGGGGCTGAGAAAGTGAACCGCCTCTTTATTTGACCTCTGTTTATCCTGTTTCTCTATCTAAACCCCTCTACCTCTGTGCCTACCTCTACCTCTCATCTCACCACCCAGTGTAATTTTGAGTATTTTTGGGGTCCAAAGAAAGACATAGTTCAACCGTTTATGTGAGTCCCTGTTAAGGTTTAACATATAATTTAGTACTGTTTGGCATCATGAGGGCTTAAATTAACAGGAAATGGGTAATAAAATGTAAATTTTTTCCAAACTGTGGCCCCCAAATATGTCATGCCAGTAGCTCCCAAAATCCTTAAGATTACACTGTCAACAGTTTCTTGGACGCTTTGTGGGGGTCTCTTTGGCATGGGGGGTCAAGTGCCTCCTCGGATCTCTTTGAAGAAACTTTACCTACGTGCAGTCTGCTGAAGATTCTGTCGTTACTGCCACCCTCAGCATAAGCAGATGCGCGCTCACAAAGTAGGCACATGTGGTCTCCGTGGTCTGTCCTTCCTCTGGTGGTGACATCACTTCCTGTTGCTTCAGTCCCCTGATCTCCAGTAATGAAACTTGACTTGTGCTCTGGTCACAGGAGATCATGTCTTGTCAACCTACGCTTTACACCTGGAGGGCCTGGGTGCCGTCGGGATATGGGCAGGGCCACTGGAATTATGCAATTTTGCGGCCGCGGTAATTTTGCATAATTATAGATTTGCTGCATTTGCAGCATAATCCATCATCTAAAGCATAATCTGCATATTTTCCCCCCAAAAATGTTTTTCTAGCTCAAAGGGTTAAAAAATGACTACAAATGCAGCGACACGTATTGCTGCGCAGTGGAAGGCCCTTTGCAAAGATGCACCGGTCGCCTTCTGTTGCTTATTGCTATATTTGGGTGTTAAACTGGTACTACTGAGGTGCAGTCAATGTACAGACAGTGTTACCAGGTTTAAAAATGATGAAATAATGAATATTATTACAAAATGTACAGCATTATGCCGCATAATTTGCCTTTTCTTGCCGCATAATTTACTCATCTCTGCAGCATAATTTGTCCCTCTCCTGCCACATAATTCCAGTGGCCCTGGATATGTGTGAGCCGCATCTCGCGTGACTGTGCCCTGCCTCTAGCAGGATATACTGTTGCACAACTTGCTTGGGGTGGAGGCTGCAGGGAGTGCTGGTGGTTCAGACACCCCGGAAACCAAGAACAGGAAGCACGAAAGAACTTAAATGACGCCCGAGTCACCTACCCAAAGAAACACGTCATCACCTAACCACAGTGACCGCAGGAAACAGTGAGAAGGTCTCAAAAGGAAACGACTATAACAGTGCATAATATGCTTACATTTTTGTGTTTTTGACTGTTTTTTTCCTAATGCATGCTGCACTGGTTTTAGACCAGGACACGTTGCACAATTCTTTCACCACAGAATGCACCTCTTTTAGGGCCATATGTATCAAAAAAGAGTTTTACGATTCTCAAATTGCGATTTTTAGCAAATTGCAATTAGAGAATTGCAAAATGCAATGTATGTAGGCTTTGCTAAAAATTTTGCGAATCCTACATATTACTTATTTGCAAATCGCAAACTCAGATTCGCAAATAAGGAATACCTTCCCATTCATTCCTGTGGGCTAGGAGGCCCAATAGGAATGAATGGGAAGACAGTCTCAATTTGCGATTACCAATTAGAGAATCGCAAATTGAGAATGCAATTTCAGCGTTGCAAGGGTGCCAAAAGGATACCCTGTTGCACCCCTGAAATATGCATGTGTGCACAGCATGTATGTGCAACATATGGCAGAAACTTGCAAATTACCACCAACTTGAAGTTGGTGGTAATTTGCAATTCCTTAAGGCCAAATAGCAAATTTCAGGTGCTTCCAGAATTGCATTTAAGGAATCGCAATTTGCAATTCCTTAATTGCATTCGCAAAATAGAGAATCACATATTTTGCAATTCTCTACTTTGTGATGGCCTTTTGGTATGATACATCCCAAAAGGCTTTTTCAAATTCGCAAACGGGCCAATTCTGAGAATCTGCCCGTTTGCAAACGGGAAAAAGGCTTGATACATATGCCCTTAGAGTCTTATTCTGATATCACCCATGATGCACTGCACACGCTCAGGGCAGGCTTTAGCACTGGTGGCGCCCTGTGCGACAATGTTTATTGGCGCCCCCCACAGACTCCCTCACTACCATCCTTTAACAGTGCCCCCTCAAGTCTCTGTAACCACTCTCTCTCAGATATATTTTTTAATTAGTTAAATAGTGCCTCCTATACCAATGTAGGGTGTCAGAGCACTTTACATCACACACATATTACACAGAGACAATCAGTCAATCAAAGGTGTGTAAATTAGTGTATAGGAAATGTTCCATAAGCCAGAAGACTTCAATGTGACTCGCATGCCATCCATACTGGTAGACATATTAGTTTAAGAGTGCTTGGTCTGATGAAGCACAGACTTGGAATCTTAAACATAACCCCATGGTTTGGGGTTACATTTAATAATAAGGATTTTTTTTGTTTACCGAAATGAACCCTTTTTGAAACATTAGATTAATGAAAGACAGAGGAGAAAATTATAATGCTGTAATCTATACCTTGCAGTTTGCATGCAGCTCTTTTACAGTTATTAGCTCACTGTTTCATGATTTTAACATCTACACTGTTAGTAACAAAAGGATCTCTCTGACAAAATTACTGACCTATTTAAACTATATGCACTTTTGGATCTACGTAGTACACATTCTTTGCAGCAGGCATATTAGCCCTCTGTGCTACCATAAAAGGAGTTACAACTTCCATTAGACAAAACTCCTTCTCTCTCCAGGAAAAACATTAATCACCGTAGATATCTTGACATTTTTATTGTATGAAAATTGCATGAGGCCAGCAATGCAGCAGCAGGTGCTTTTAAAAAAAACATACAATACTTCCAAGAAAGGCGCCCCCTGGAAGAGTCACCTGGTGCGGTGGCACCGGTCGCACCGCCCTAAAGCCGGCTCTGCGCACGCTGGTTAGTCTACATGCACATGTGCTTTGCTAGCATCTGAATTTGACAGATTTTTAGATATTACTACAAAAATACAAGCAAGAGCTGGACGAAATGTCCCTGTTCCCTTGTAATTGTATTTATTCTTAAACAATGCAAAGAAAAATTCAATGCAGTGGAATACAATTATTGCTTGCATAGTGAACCAAGAAGCGACTGAAGACAGATGAAACCAACAAGCAATCAACACAGTCTAGTATCATTCATGGGAGAATGTCCGACTATCACATGAGCATGCGCACATGCTGGGAAGGAAAGGACGTCATTTCCCGACAAGTGAATACTTAGCATTTCTTATATAATATCTTTCTGGACCCAGGTTGAGGGCCAGTGTGTGTGCCAGTATTCACAGGAGCAGGAGAGCAGTCTTTGGGAACAGGCAATGCGATCCTTGTTGCTGATAGGGTGGGAACAGGTCATGTGATCCTTGCTGCCGATAGGGTGGGAACAGGTCATGTGATCCTTGCTGCCGATAGGGTGGGAACAGGTCATGTGATCCTTGTTGCTGATAGGGAGGAGTCTGTTGCTCCTGAGTAGAGAGTTAAGTCTCTCCCCACACTCTACTGCACACACCAAGTCGTGACTCGTCTGCAATCATTACTGCATCCGGCACCAAGGTGATCTTAATTTATCAAATGGGTTATTTATAACATATTCCAAATACCATGTGTAATATACATGTGTATTGGTGTTTACTGCATCGGAAAACGCATGTGAAGGCAAATACCAAAAACCCACTTTTAGCAGTTTCACAGAGCACCACTCGACCCAAGGTATTGAAGCGCTTTACATGGGCTTACATTACACACGGACACATATTGTCTTTTTAGGAATCGGGAGACTAAGGGGCAATTTTACAAGAACTGGCGCATCTCTGCATTTTAGCAGAGATGCGTCAGTTCATTTGCGTCCCGCAAAAAAACCTTGCGCCACCATGGATGCGTCGCATTAACAATGCGGCGCTCCGTCGAACAAGGATAGACAGATGTGTGTTGCATCTTTTGGCATAAGGGCAGCGCATTGCTGGAGTCGTGTCGCAAGCACGACGCAACTCCAGCAATCGTTAGGTATGCCTATTCCCAACATGCTGCGTCACTCCTAATGCCTGCTTCAAGCAGGCATAAGGTTTTAACGCAGTGGCGTTGTAAAAGTGACTCAGTGAAATCTTGTAGATTTCACTGCATCACTTTTACAAGGATTACTCACGTTGGAACGCCCACCCTGCATACATTATACCTGTTGCAGGTATAATGTGGCAGAGGGCTTTACAATGTGACACATCTCCCTAGATGCGTCACCTTGTAATTATGTCGCAACGTGGTGTATTGTTTACGACGCCGCTGCGTCACAGAAGTGACGCGACGCAGAGTAAAGTTTTCGCAAGGAGCTTGTAAATCTGCCCCTAAGTGATTTGCCCAGAATCCCAGGATGTTGAGCTGACACCGAGGCTCTAACCTGGTTACCCAGTTCCAAAGTCAGCAGCTCTGACGGTAACGCCAGATCCTGGTTACACAAGGGCGGCAGGCAGAAGTCACTTGAAAGCTCCACCCTACTTGCAGTGATGGCTGGGGACCATCGCTATGAGGCCGAGGAAAGGGGGCTCTCCTTCCTTGGGTCTTACAGCACCAGACCATGGATGTGAAGTTCAGGGCAGGGATCCCATGGGCCTTGCAGCACTACATCATAGCTGTGAGGCCAGAGGATGGGACAGTTCTCCTATGGTCCTTACAGCTGTGGACCATGGTGGGGTGGTCCATGAGAGGGAACACCCTTACCCGGGGCTTGTGACCACTTGTGTTGAGGCCAATTGTAGAGGGCTTACCTTTTCTGGGTCCTTTCTCCTGGGCCTCGCAGCACTAGACCATGGATGCGAGACCTAGGGGAGTGGAGGCCCCTACCCTATGCCTCGTAGCCATGGTGTAGCATTGTCAGACCATGGGAGGGCACCTCTCCCCTGGGCCTTGAAGCCATGCTTATGTGCTGTGAGGCCCATGGGTTAGTGGGCTCCCTCCCCTAACCCTCTGAGTGCTACACCATGTCTGAGAGGCCCAGGAGGTGGGGGAGGGGTGCCTCATGTGGGTCCCTCCCGTGAGCCCAATTGAAACTGTCTCACAGCTCTACACCATGGCTCTGTGCTTTGGTTGATGTCAAAGTCCATGTCCTGTGATGTCATTTCCTGTGATTTCACATTGCATGCAAATTAGAGGGGCCTAACACATTCCCTTTCTGCCTGGGCATAGCCATTAGTCAGGGGCATAGCAAGTAGTAGTGCAGCAGGTGCAGTGGCACTAGGCCCAGGGCTATTAAGAGCCCAATGCTTCCAAAATATGGCTTTATTTTACTGTACAGTCCGTGGACATGAGTGAGCGGGTGCTTTTTCTTTTCACCAGCACCTATGGCACCATTGCTGTGCTACTTGCCTCCCTTCCATGGGCATTGCAGCCATGTTCCAGAGCTGTTAGGCTTGGGAGAGGCCCTATCTCCCCTGGGCATTGCAGTCGGCTGTGGTCGGACACTCAGGGGAGGAGGTGCCAGTCCATGAGCTTAGCAGCGCAGGAGTACTGCTGTGAGGCTTCTTGGGGTCTTTTCTCAGGGGTGTAGCTATCAGTAGTGAAGCTGTGTTGGAAAACGAGGCAGCCTCTGTGAGGCCTGCACAAATAACATAACTACATTTGTCCTTCACTGGGAACCAAACACCCAATTGTAGCGCCTGACTCTCAGAGGGTAGCGTTGCAGAGCAGTCTGAGGCTTACTCAAGGGAGGTGGTGTGGGCTAGTAATCGCCCTTTTGCAGGTGCACAAAAATAACACTCGATAATTGATTGTCCAGTCTGTACTTTGCTTTATAAAAGTAAGAGTACATTTCTTAAACACACACACCATTCAATACTATGCACCAATTTACAAATATACATAAGCTGTTGGAATTCTTTGTGATATTGCATAACATCTCCACCCCTCCCGCAGGGGGGATGGGGTCTAGTACCACCACTCCCATGTATGCACATCAACTTGCCCCCAATGCAGTTAGTTGAACATAACATGGAGCGAGGGCCCTGCGCACTGGCACCATCCCAGTGGCGACCCACCCCATTACCTCAACAAGCATTAAAAAGGGGTAAACCTGCCTTGGTGACACATGACCCTGACTGAGCATCTCCTACTGACCATAAATTATGCACCTCTATATCTTAAGGGCTAGCAGTCTGGGGTCTTCACCTAAGCGCAGCAGCAAGAATCCATGTTTACGCACACTTTAGAATGACAGTACTCATCACCTTGGTTGATCATTTGAATGCATTGCAATTACAACCCCTAAGGGCATCACAGATGAAATCACAGGGTTGCGCATATACAGCCAGACACCCTAGCAGGCCTGTCTGGCAACATAGCCCCACTTGGCTTATGACATCTCCTTACACATGTGACTTACAGTCCCTTCAAAAGAAGTACTCCTGGCAACTACACTTCTCCTGCAGTGTGCCTCTTCACTTTAAAAGGAATCACAGGTAAAAGCATGGGATTACATAAATACAGCCAGACCCCCTAGCAGGAAGGTCCAGCAACATAACTCCATTTAGCTTAACATCACCTTACACAGGTACTTCACTTTACACATGTGACTTTCAGTCCACCTAAAAAGAAATAACCAATAGTAAATGCATTTCGGTGTAATTACACCACTTCACCTCCAGGGGATGCCCTTCTCCAGACATCCCCCAACTCAGCCCTTCACTCCGTGATGCACTTCATAGTACACCCTCAGCTGTAGAACATAAGTTCCAGCCTAGAAGGTGTTAAAGGCTGGCTGAGCCCTTGAGAGGTTATTCTTTCAGATGCCCCGTGAAACTTAGGGGTGGACTGTTCTTCTTTATGCTGGGGGAGACTGTGGTGCTCCTGCAGCCCCCCTGCACCCCTTTTCACACGTGAGGGTGACCCCTCCTCTGGGGGCCACCATGCACCAAAATGGCAGATTTCTTCGTGCTGGGGGGGGGGTTAGACTGGGCCTCTCCAACAGCTCCCCCAGCACCTGCTCCTGCAGCCCCCCTGCACCCCTTTTCACACGTGAGGGTGACCCCCTCCTCGGGGGGCCACCAGGCACCAAAATGGCAGATTTCTTCATGATGGGGGGGGGAGACTGGGCCTCTCCAACAGCTCCCCCAGCACCTTTTCACAAGTGAGGGTGACCCCCCTCCTCTGGGGGCCACAAAGCACCAAAACGGCAGATTTCCAAATGCTTGGCGATGCATTATGGGGCGCTTCATGCTCCTCTTTACCAGCCCCCACCACTGGGAACACTCTCCTCTGCCCTCTGGGACTCTGAGAGCGTAGATTCAGCAGTGTGCTGTCTTCACTGGCTCCCTGCGCCAGCCTTTCGCCAGGCTCTCTTTCTGGGCCCCTCTTGTCCCTGCGCGAGGCCCCTGTTTCTGTGCACCAGTCCTGGGCTCTTCTTCTGGTGCTGATAGGGTCCTGGGGGCAGTCAGGGGGTCTCTCCTTCCAACTGCCCATTGCGCCAGGCTCCAGCACCTTCAGCCTCAGCCGAGCACACACCCCAGAGAGCTTCTCTTCCTGTGCAGGCACTTTTTAAAAGTTGAGTAGGGGGCTGGCAGGAAGTCTCTGTTGGTCCTATCAAACAGCGACACATCACGTCCCTGCCCCTGCTCCCTCCTTCTTGTCCAGCCTCTGGGTTTGTTAAAAATGGTGTCATCCAGTGTCTCTGAAGCCCCTTTCGCCCACGCTGCCTTCCCTCCTTGGTGCAGCCTGGTGCCTGGCACCCAGTGACAGCATTTGATGGATTGGCCTGTAGCCCCTCCCATCTTCTCTTCGTGGAGAGGAGGCCCTAGCTTGTGGAAGAAAGGTTATCAATCCATCCAGCTGAGGTCAGCCCTCAGCCAGGGTCTGGTCCTGGCTGGCTCACAGAAATATGACAGTTCTGGATGACCCAAAAGCAGTACAAATATGACTTTGGACTCTGCAGAATACTTCTTTTCACCTCCAATACAATGGACTTAAGTGCGTGTCTGGAATCTGTAGGCCTTGAGGAAGTTAATTTAGCCATGGGCCCCACATTCCCTTAGGGAAATAATGAAGTGAAAACACAGTAAAACACACTGACTTTCCCTGGCATGTTTCTTTCCAGCGTATAAAGCCTATTCCATATCACCATTCAATACTGCATAAGTCTTGCCACACCATTCACTTTGTAGCTGCTCCTGGACTGCGCACGCTAGGAATCTCCCCTGCGCAGCCCGTACACGTGTGCACACGTGTGCACACGCATGTACACATGTGTCTGCATGTAACCAGCCCGGTGTCCCTTACTCCAGCTGCTGCGCAGTGGCCTGGTCAAGCCAGGGGAACACCAGTAAAATCCCCATGCAGTCTCTTACATCCTGAGTTCACTGTGGGTGAGTCCCAACTTATGAGGCTCCCCCACAGTAAAAGCTCAACAATTAGGTGCTCACAAATCAAAAAATCCGGGCGGCCCATAGTGTCAGAACCACCTTCTAACAAGCTGGTGCAGTGGCACCAGGGCTCATGGATGTTGTGGACCCAACGCACCCAGATTATGGCTGTGTTTTACTGTTCGGCATCATTTTCCTGCATCAGGGTACATGGCTACGTTACTATGCCACTGTTCCCTTCTCTCATGCACCGCTCAGCCATGATCTAGATCTGCAAAGGTCAGGAAAGGTCCATCCTCCCCTAGGCCTATCAGCCATTGTCCAGTGCTGAGAGACCCAAGGGAGGAAGCCTGATGTGCTGGGCCTTGCAGCACCGGGCCATGGCTGGAAGGGCCCAGGGCAAGAGGTCCCTCTGAAGGGCACAGCTATCATCAGAGCAGCAAGTGCAGTGGGACCGTGGCCTTGTGGGGTTATGGGTCCAGTGCGCCCAAATTATGGCTGTATGTTACTGTCCTCAAAAAAGTATACACAAAGTGATGGATGGCATCCTTGAATTAATCACAGCAACTGGTAATAATTACTTAGGCTGCATCCCACTTCATCGCTATTTTGCCACCTCGGTTAGGACCCAGCCAATTCAATTCAAAACTTTATTCGGTGTGTATGAAAACAACCATAAAAGTGCACGTACATAAAAACTGATTGCACTAATCACAATCAGATAAAAAAAAGCAAAGCTGATAATGCTTCACAAACACCATGGGGCCAAAGTTAATCACCTCTAAAAGCACGTAAACTATATATATATTTTTTAAAGGGCAATACAGTTTCTTAAAACCATTGTTAAGTCATCACTGTATCGGCACAACAACGCTTTTGCGTGTATTAAATGCATTGATAATATAAAGTACCACTTTGAGACAAACCCTGACATTATTTAACTCGGACAGATATTTTACTGCGGTGCAAAGCACTGCCGTTCGTGAGCAAAAGTGGTATTAAGTAATAATTTCTAAAACCAGAATAAAAGCCACAGAACAGCATGAAGTGCACAGAGCTCTGAGTACTCTGTCCATCACACGGGCAAGGAATCGTGTCCAAAGGGCGGGTTTTCATGTTTGGGAAAGCAACTAAGTGATAGACAAGTCCCAATCTGAATCTGTGTAATGCAAAGCGATGCATAAGATTGGGAATATGAGTTCAATACTCTTGACAGACCACTTGTGATGTAAGTGTTAAGTAAAACTTTTCAGTTGGTTTCCTACTCTCACAGTCTAGCCGAGCTTCCCTCCTATGATTCATAAAGGGTTTTCTAATCAGTAACTTACTAAGTGATGTTACTTGCTGGGGATTAATCCAGACGGACATCTTAAATAATTTACTGTACAATGAACTAGTATAACTTAACCATGTGATCTTCATAACATTGGCCACAGTAACACAGTCAAAAATGATTGATTTCGTAGAACTAGTCTCTTCTTTGGACCATATGGAATGCCAAAGCACTAGAGCGTGGGATGCAACGATATCTGTGAGGTACTGAAGCCCTACTTCTCCATGTACAATCCCAGAAGAGGCGGAAGTGGGCAGGCTGAGGAGACACTTGAGGAAACCTTTTTCCTACATCTGCAGGGCTTTTTATTATTCGGGGTCCCACCCACCAGCCCCATATGTTGCAATAGATAAAACCCTTGCCCGATTAATCGCTGTCATCTCCTTAACTGGCCTGCAGCCCAACTTTGCAGAGATTCTAAAAATACCATGTGTGCCTCTGTCCAATTTACTCCTTACATTGGCAATTTCATATCTCCATGAGCCGTTACCTGAGAAAGTAATGTCCAGGTAACAAAAAGAATCGTCAGAGGTCACGGGAGATTTTTCCATTAAAAAAGTACTCCTTTGTTTAACCCTTGCCCCACAGGCCATTGTATAGGTTTTACTTTTATTAATGATCAATTTCCTGGCAGTGTAAAAATCCCCAAATGCATCTGTTATGTTATGTTATGTTATCTTTGATTTATAAAGCGCGCAGCTACTCGAAAGTGTCCCGGCGCTGAACTCAAGACAAGAGGCAGAAGAAAGGTAAAAACTCAACAAGCCAAAAAAGCAAGGTTTTTAATTTACTTTTAAACAGAAAAGGGTCATGGGTAGCGCGAAGCGCTACAGGCAGGGAATTCCAGGCTAGGCCTGCTTTACGGCCGAAGGAGTTCCCGCCCATTCTTTGGCGATTAAACCTAGGGGTCTGCAGCAAAAGCTGAGCAGACGAACGCAGCGTCCTCACTGGTGTGTAGAAGACAAACCTCTTACGCAGATAACAAGGACCCAGACCATAAAGGGCCCTTTGCACAATGGAAAGCATCTTAAATTTCACACGAGATTCCACTGGAAGCCAGTGCAGAGAGCGCAGATGGGAACGAACGCTAAGCCTAGGACCCACGCCCAGGAGGAGTCTGGCCGCTGCATTTTGGACCACCTGCAGTTTCTTAACCAAATATCCTGGGCTACCTACCAAAAGAGCATTTGCGTAGTCCAGACGAGATAGATAGAATTTCTATTAGACGTTGCAGCTCCACCGGAGTCCTGGCCAGCAGGACAGCATCGTCTGCGTACAAAAGTGCAGGTATGGGGCGCCCGGCCACTTGAGGGGCATTGGCATGCACTGCTTGCAAGGTCTGGTCCACCCCGTTGACAAAGAAGGAAAATAACAAAGGGGCCAGTACACAGCCTTGCCGAGTGCCAGGTTTAACTGCAAAATTATTAGTGCATTCCCCTCGGACCTAGCCGTATGCAAATCAGTCCTGACCCTGCTCCAAGGGGAACAGTCCAGACCGAACTGCCAAGCCTGGTGCTCCCTGAGCCAGAACACAAGCAGCCCAGGGCAGGTGTCACCCAGTTAGGTATCACGAGCCAGGCATAGCTTGGTCCCAGTGACACAGAGTGCACGGCACTCACGTTTGGGAATACCTGTTCCACTTAGGGCGACTCACTAAAGTGCTTGAATTAATCGCAGCCACTGCTGAGACTGATTCCCCCTACGATAAATCGGAGTCCACCGGGGGAGCCTCGCCCCAGTCTGAAGACCTCTGCTTACTCCATTTGTCTTTGTATTTTCCGCTCTTCCAATCTGGGAGATTTTACTTAGCTGGCGAGCCACGGATATACTATTCTATATTGTTATATCTCTAGAAGGTCTATTGACATTTTTGATTTTTTGCTCTGTTTTAGACATGAAAATACTGTCCATGATAGTAAAATAAAGACCAGGCACAACCGTGGAGGCCTGGCCTCTCTCCCATGGGCCTTGCAGTCATAGACCAGCACTGAGAGGCCCAAGGCAATGGACCTGTTACGGGCCCGGCTCGCCGCATTGTTTAATGGGTCTGTTGTTCAAACTTAGGAGAAATCAAATGAGAGGAGATGGATCTCAAATCTGGTAACTGAATCTGCATCGCGCTAATTTACCAAATGAAATGCACTCTGGAGCCTTGCTAGTGCATACTAGTTATTAGTATCAGAAGATTTAAAGGCTTCAGAGGACGTTGATGGGGTGTTGAAGCCATGGTTCATGGTACATGACATTAAACCCTTTCAGCCTACATACGATTGTATTCGGGCAGTTTCTGATGTTTTTCAGTGACTAGGGTGATGACTTTAATAGACATCAAGCTATTTTGACCTGTTTTATTTGATTTCAGGTCTTTTGAATTTAAATCCACTCTGGCCTCCTTAAGGGCATTCTACATGCAGCAGAACACCTCACTGGAGCATGAAGAAATATGGCCACATCATACCACCGTGACGGAACTCCACACATCCTCCTTGGCGGCCCGTACCATCTTCAAGCTCAGCTGCATTATCTGCAAAGGCTCAGACTGCGTTAACAGTCCACAAACCCGCTACCTTTCCCATCACTCCTTGACTTTATGTGTCTCTTTGACCCTGTGCGGTGCTCCACTGCTTTTGGTTAGGTTTGCAGTGTACGACTGACACCACTGCCTTCTTGGATGACAAAATTGCCATCTCCAGTGGCTCTCCATGCACCGTCAACAAGGACACCTTCAGACAGAAGAAGAAGAGATGTGCTAAAAAGAGAAAAAACAAGAAAAAGGCCTTTCCCATCTATGCCCCAAGGATCCTATATCCATCTGGACAGACCGAAGGCGGCTCCAGTTCAGTAAGCAGCAAATAGTCAACTTTAAAAACAAAACAATCACGCTGCAGCCACAACCCACAAACCATTTACTCCTCCTGTCATATGTTGACTACGGGCCCGATTTAGATTTTGATGGATGGGTTACTCCGTCACAACCGTGATGGATAACCCGTCCACCGAAATACAAATCCCATAGGATATAATGGGATATCTATTTCGGCGGATGGGACAGTTATGATGGAGTAACCCGTCTGCCGAGATCTCAATCAGACCTTGTGCCTTTGACCCTGGACAGTACTTAGCAGCCTTTCGGCTCGATTTGCAGTATATAAATGCTGCATTCACACATATATATATATCTAATGAACTTATCTGGAATCAAATAGTTAACTTTCGATCGAACTTATAAGTTTTGGAGAAACCTAGGCCAAACCTTTCCATCCAGTGTGACTAATATAATGTATTTTCAGATAATTCAAATTTAAAATAGGGGTGGGCGATAAATTTCTCTCCGCCGGCGAAGTTCGTGGAGTTTTGCCCACTCTGCATTACATTTGTAACGCGGAGTTCCGTCAAAACTCCAACCGCCCTGTGACAGAGTTTTTTTTCCCGCAAATAGCTTCCCTGCATCAGGTTGGCAAGAGCGATCGTCAATTGGCGTCCCCTAGCTTGATTTCCTGGTGCTAGGACAGCAACCAGTGAGATTTTCTCAACGCAGGCAGTCGCTGCCATTCGCGGTGAAAAAGCTGCTGCTTGAATAGAACATGTACTCGAGCAGCAGCAAAGAAGCAGCGTGCGCTGGTGTGCCGCATGGTGCTGTTCGCGCTGATTTTTCAGCACAGAACAAGCTCCCAGAGCTAAAAATCAGCGCGACGTGCTGATTGTGCCGGCTCGCGGAACTCTGCCGAATCTTGCAGAGTTTGTATGTAACTCCATGGAATCCCGCGGAGTGAAACTCTGTGAGTTCCACCCCCCCTTCATTTAAAATATATGTGCTTTTTTTATTCATCTTAATATGTATGTTTTTGTTTTACTAATATCAGAACCAAGAAAGTTGCTCCTTGCAAAGTCGATCAATAATATTTAACCCCTTCAGTGCCCATGACGAGCTGGACTCGTCATGGGCTGCGGTGGCGCTGTGCCCATGACGAGTCCAGCTCGTCATGAACTCCGCCCGCTAATGCAAGGCGCGGCACTGGGCGGGGAAAGGGGCGGGCATGCAAGGGGTTAATTAACGGCACTTCCTATGAAAACATTTTCTGTGATTTCACATTGTGTGCAAATTAGGGGGGGACTCACATATTCCCTTTCAGCCGGGGGCCCCAAAAGTCCTAGGAACAACCTTGATTACCAGGTGCAGTAAATGCCAAACAACTTGGAACTGTGCAGGGTTGGAAAACACTGACTCCTTCTTAATCAGGGCCAACCAACGTCCACAAAAGCTGTTAGGCTGGCCAGCCTTTCGAAATTAATGTCCGTGACTTATACGCTACCCCTCCCTCCTGGGGATGGACGCGTCTTCTCAGGACCACGAGAGAGATTAAAAAACTTCTTGTCATTTTAATGGCAGGTAATTAAGGTCATTTTGAAACCAGACATTTAATAGAACGACATATATATGTAAAGAAATGAAAGAGTGGTTATGCGGTAACACGTGGTCTAACAGCTTAATAAGGTCTGTAGAACCTTTCTTCACTTCTGCATTCCTCCCCCCCCCCGACCCCCCCCCCAAGCTAATGCTCTGTCTCAGCAGCACAGGAGTGAAAAGAGTTGTGCTCTATGTTTTTAAGCAGGATTACTCTCGGGGTAGCCTTTTATTTGTAAAATATCTGTTACTCGCGGAGATGTCTGTCTGCCCCACGCCCACTCACGATCAGCAGAGAGAGGACAGTCCGCTCTTTCAGGGACATCTTAAGGATTTTGGGGGCCCTGGGCCAAACATATTTTGGGGGCCCTTGTTCGGAACAGCTTTGAATTTATGATCCAATTTGAGCCCCTGTTTCCCACGCAGTTTCTGCTTCCTCAGCTGCGTTAGCGATCCAGTTTGCATCATAGGCATTAGCCTAGATTTTCCTGATGTAAACGGACGCGCGCAGCTGACAGCGGTAGGATTTAGTGTCTCCTGCCCTGCTATATCAATACTTTTTAAATTGTATATGTGTGGCTGAATTACTCTGTGCTTTTTAACAATTTCTTCTTCATACGCACACTTGCACTTTACTTGATTCTGCTTGCCTACACCTCCTTAGCTGCTTTGATTCACATCTTGCTTTTCCTCCAGTCCTGGTCCGCCGCAGCTGATACTCCGATTGTGCGAAAGGCTGGGGCTACTATCGGGCTCCTCACTTCTGGCAACGCAGTTTCCACTTCCTCAGCTGCGTTAGCGATCTAGTTTGCATCATAGGCATTAGCCTAAATATTCCAGATGCAAACGAACAAACGCAGCGAGCGCGCCAAAGGCAAGCCTGTCTGCTGTGAAACGTCCCGGAGGCGTACGGCGCCGGCCATGCTGCCCATTTCCCCTACGGTGAGTTTCTTCCACTATATTACAATAGAAAAAAACTGCTTAGCCTTAGGCGGCTACCATTATGTAAGTGTACAGCCGCTGATCCGAGCTTGGAGGTAGACTTTCGATGCAATAAGTGCAACTGGTCTCTCTTCCAGCCCAGGAATCTCGCACCCAAGATCCTCCCACGCAACAATAAGTGTAAAAACAATAAGTAAATAGAGGACTTAAAGGCCACCCTTTTAAATTGTCACTCTATGCAAAATCATGAACCACACATTTATGGCCTACTTTTAGACGAACAGCCTAATTTTTTATTTCTCACTGAGACCTTGCTGTCTTAAGCCTCCAACCCTACTATCACATCGGCCATCCCTATGGGTTATAAAATCCTTAGGAGAGATTGGGAAGGGGAAGGTGTCACCATAATTTACAATCAAAAACTAGACAGCTCTCCCATCCCGATGGAAAACATCGAGAGCGCAGAGTCCTTAGGCTTTCGCTGTACCTTATCCCCCCATCATAGCACAGCTGGTTTTCTGAGTTACAGACCTCCCAGTGCAATTGGAAATGTTATTACTACGCTTAATACAGCCACCACCTCCCTGGCCTTAAAACACAACAACTGACTTATTCTGGGAGATTTCAATATACATATGGACAATGGAAAAGACCCTCAAACAATTTCCTTGTTGAACACGCTGCAGGCCTGCAACACTTTTCCATCTTTTTCTTCGCCCCCCCATGAGAAGGGCCATACTCTAGACCAAATCTTTCACAACTTTGACATAGCAATAAGCCTACCTCTTCTCATTATCTGGTCTGACCACCTCCTATTAAAATTTGTCATTCCCAACTCTGCCACAGCCCTCGGGCTAACGCAGGGCAGAGGAACCTTAATTACAGGACGTTCCATAAAATATCTATCCCGATTTTAGCAGATGACCTCGGTCATTCCTCACCGGAGCTGTATGGCTGCCCCGACTCGGACACCGCCTCAATAGATTCCTGGCTCTGAACCAACATTGATGCAGTGGTGCCAGTTGTTTCCTGCTCCTCAAAGAGTTTGGTCCCACCAGCTACATGGTTTAATGATTCCCTCAGATCTAGCAAAAGAAATTGTAGAAAAATGGAATGGAAATGGTGTAAATCCTATCCACCTGAGGACAGGAAGGTGTATAAAGACAACTTAAAAGCTCATTACATTCTCGTGAAGGCAGCCAAGAAAAACGTCTTTCAAAGCAAGACAGAAATTGCCCAAAATAAGAGTAAGGAAATCTTTAGTATAGTTAAATTCTTTACCGCCCCGAAAGCCAGCACAAAGGAAGGGCCGTGCACGGAAGAATGGTCTAAGCAAATAGCTCAATTCGTCCAAAAAAAGATCTCCGTTATTCAAAATGCCTTCACTAACAGCTCAAAGGAAGAACTGGCCTTCTACCTTGGTTCTAATAGCATATTTCACCTCTTGGATCCCCCATCTTCACTATCTTTCCCTGAGTTTCAGCTTGAAGAGTCACTGACCCTTCTCCAAAGCATTAAGTCTGGCTCTCCTACCGACCCATGTCCAGCGAATATCCTGAAACTATTAGCTCCCACCATAAACCCCACTGTAAACCAGCTCTTTAATGCTTCCCTCACCTCAGGCAACATTCCGAAATTATGGAAAAATGCTAAGATTCTTCCACTGATAAAAAATGCTAAGGCCAAACCGATGGACCCTACCAACTACAGGGCAATCTCCCTTCTTCCGGCCCTCTCCAAAGTATTAGAGATGCATGTAAACCAGGCTCTCCAAAAATAAATTGAAGATGGGAAGCTCCTTCATGAGTCCCAATCCGGTTTTAGGGCTAACTACAGTACGTAGACCGCTCTGCTGGAAGTGACTGAATTTCAAAGGGTAAGCTGGACCAGGAAGGCAAGGCTGTTCTGATACTGCTCGATCTGTCGGTGGCCTTCGATACGGTCCCAGATGAGAGGCTCCTGGAGAGACTTGCTAACATGCTAACATCGGCCTGGGGGGACAGCTTTAACATGGATGTCATCCTTCTTGGCAAATAGATCTCAGGACATCTGGCTCCCCCCTTTCTCATCCCCGGTTCAGGCCATGAATGTATGTGTCTCTCAGGGCTCCATTCTCAGTCCTACCCTTTTTAATATATATCTATCCCCCCCTTGCATTTCTGATAGAGGAAGAGGGCGCCAAAATTGTTTCCTATGCTGATGACACTCAACTGATTTTTACGTGTGAGAAAGGAACCGACTTTGACGGGACAATGATTAGGTCTTGCCTCACAAAGTTATTTTCTTTGGTAATCCAGAAACACCTGACTGGAGCTCTTGGTGGCCATAAGATCTGCAGCCCCTGCCCGCGGAAAAGGAGAAAATAAAAAACTTAGGAAATGTCATAGACAAGACACTCTCCATGTGCTTTCAAATCTAAAATCTAACTGGCGTTTGCTTTGGCATACTCCAGATGCTAAAAAAATTCCTGCCACTGTTACCGCTTGAGAGCAGAAAGATCGTGCTGCAGGCTCTGGTGACATCAAAGCTTGACTATGTCAACAGCTTGTACCTCAGTCTTCCCAAATTCCTTATCCAGCGCCTACAAGTGGTATAAAACGCGGCGGCCAGAGCCTTCCTGAGACCTAAACCCAGATCTAGTATGACCCCTATTCTTAAGTCTCTACACTGGCTCCGCATAAAAAAAACGGATCGACTTCAAAGCGATGACCATCTTTTTAAAGCTTTCCCTGGATCAGGAGCCGGCTACCTAAATAAGCACGTTAATCGCTACACAACATCTAGACCCCTAAGATCTTCCAATGCCAACCTGGCAATCGTGCCTAAAATATGCCGTGTCCGCACTGGAGGCAGATCCCTCGGATTTCTAGACGCAAAATTGTGGAATAGCCTCCCTGAGTCTCTGAGACTAACCACAGATCTACTCTCTTTCAGGAAAAACCTGGCTTTTTAATAACTGATGGGTCTTTTACGCACATTTTCCTCCCGCTGTCAAGTGCCAGGACACTCTAGTCTGAGTAGCTGCACGATTTATTAAATACACTATTTCGTTTCATTAGGGCCCTGACAGTGCAAAGGAACACTTGTTCAAATTCCAAGGGCCTTATTTATGAGGCCTTGCTTCACTTTTATGCTGTGGGTGCGTCACTTTTTGCGACGTACCGGCAGCGTAAAAAATGTCCCATGTTGCCCCCTATTTACAAAGTGACACATCTAGGCAGATGCGTCACTTTGTAAAGCCCTGCACCACATTATACCTGCTCCAGGTATAATGTATGCAGGGTGGGTGTTGCCCCGCAAAAAGCTTTGTAGAAGTGACGCATTGAAATCTATGAGAACTCAGTGCGCCACTTCTAGGACGCCATTGCGTCAATATCTTGCACCAACCTCACAGCAGGTGTAATACTGATGCAGGCAAGCCCCATGTGAAAGGACACATTGCTGGAGTTGCGTCTATTTTCAGACACACCCCAGCAATGCATCACTTTTGCGCCTACAGATATGTCAGAAATACCGACGTATCTGTAACTCCTTGCAACATGATGCATCATACAGTAAATTTGACGCATCCTGAAAGGGTGGGGCCCTGGGCCAGAGCCCGCTTTGCCCATGCATTAAAACGTCTCTGCGCTCTTTATGTTTGTTCCAGTGTGAGGTGTCGCTGAAGCTGCCTGTTCCTGTTTCTTCCTTTCCCTGTTGCTTCCTGCTGTGCGCTGTGTGCAGATGACGTTTCCAACCTCGTGTTTGCACCTCCAAGGTGGTTTGACGCCTCTGACGAGACGTTCCCACGCGCTCGGGTTCATGTCGCACTTTTCATTGGCAGTGATGCTGTGCGCGCCTTGAAAGCTTTCTAAATGTTTTTTCATCCACATCTTGGAATTATTCCAAATGTATGCTAGACCCAGAGTGCAGATCACGCCTCAGTGGGATATTTAAAAAAATGTTCACCCTTTTCCCACCTTCCAACTTATTTTCATCGTTTTTGAAGAATATTTGAAAGTCTTGGGGATGGGGCGGAGTAGGCTTTTCTTGTTTGTCACCTGTCTGTGCTGTGTGGTGTGAAGACATCCACAGGCACTCGCACCACAGGACACACAGACTTGTCTCCACCACAATCTACCTCTTCTTTTCGCTGTTTACCTTCATGGCTGCCAATAATTCAGACTGCTGTGAGTGACATGCCTATTTCAGTGCAATTGTGAGTGACATTTCAACCACTATGAGTGACAGATTCTCGCAAGCAAAATCAAGCGATGAAAACGAGGGAAACATATAAATGTGAGAAATGACACTCATTTGAGCGACGAGAAACTCTTGAGAAGATCTTAAAACTGCAGGCTGTGGAGCACGCGTAGAGGCCCCAGCCCCGCAGGCTGTATTCAAAAAGTAACAGCTCAGTATAACAAGCACTTGCAATGCAATCAGTCTCGCCTTTGGGATCCTTTACGTATTTAGCGATTCAGCACATTTAGAGTAGGGGCATGAAATGGGGAGACCAGCTGTGTTGAATAGTTTGGATAGAATTTAAGAAAATGTTTGGGGCAGTGTGACAGAGGGAGAGGAGAGAGTTGTGTAGAAGGACAGAAAGTGGGGGCAATGGGAGAGCATAGATACAGACCACCAGAGAGTTTGGAGGACAGCAGGCAGTTTAAAAGAGATAAACACAGAGGGGCACATTTATGTTAGACTTGCGCCACTTTTACGCCGCCGTCGCGTCACTTTTGTGACGCAGCAGCGGCGTAAACCCTGCGCCACGTTGCGCCCTATTTACATCGTGACGCATCTAGGGAGATGCGTCACGTTGTAAAGCCCTGCGCCACATTAAACCTGCGTCAGGTTTAATGTATGCAGGGTGGGCGTTGCGTCGGAAAAAGCCTCGGAAAAGTGACGCAGTGAAATCTACAAGATTTCACTCAGTCACTTTTCCGACGCTGCTGCGTCAAAACCTTGCGCCTGCTTGAAGCAGGCGTAAGGCATGACGCAGCATGTTCGGTATGGGCAGCCCCTGAGCATTGCTGGAGTTGTGTTGTGCTTGCGACACGACTCCAGCAATGCGCCGCCCTTACGCCATCAGATGCGTCACGCATCTGTTTATCCTTGCGCCACGATGCGCTGCACAGTAAATGCGGAGCATCTGTGGTGGAGCAAGGGTAAACTTGCGTGCCGCATCTTTCCTGGCGCATCCCTGCTGATTTGCAGGGATGCGCCAGAAAACAAATCTGCCCCAGAGTTAGGAGTGAGGGAGAGGAGAAACTAGAAGAAAGAGACGGACAGAGTTTTATGTGGGAGGATGGGCAGGGCGAGCGTGCATTTGAGAGAGAGAATTAAAAAAAATAGAGACAGCCAGAGTTCGGGATTGAGGAAGGTGAGACAGTTTTGAAGAGAGAGACAGGCAGAGTTTTGGGTGGAGGGAAGGACGGGGGGTTTAAAGGGACTGTGCATGAGAAACTGAGTTTGAGAGGGAAACAGCGAGTTTGAAATATTGTTGCAGGGGAGCGTTAGATGGACGGGCAGACATCCGGGGCACAGACAGACAGAATCGAGATTGTATGCCCCTTCCGGTTGCCACTAAGCGCTGCCCCCGAGTCTTCGAGGATTATACCAAGTTATCCCGTCGTATTTTTTTTATGCGTCTACGGTTTTTGTGGGAGCCTAGAACTACAAGTACCCCCGGTATCTTCTAAAACAGAGGCCTTTCTAAAGTCAATTACTTTAGGAAATCAATGAGCTTAAAATCGCCAAATACATGGGTAAAATAATAGGCATTGGGATTTTAAAAGTAAAAATAGCTCAAAAGAATACAGATTGAACAAGAACACCAGGGTAACTAAATAGGTTTACCTAGCGAAATGGCAAGGCCCCCGTATGCATGGCACAAACCCTTAAACGTTCATGAGCGCGAAAAAGCAGCCACCTTGGGCAAGAAGCAGCTTGTGCTCGAAGTAAATTGGTTCCAAGTTTTTGCATGCGTGCCAATGTTGAAGTGGCACAGCTGCCACGGAAACAAACTATTGCTTCGATGCACAACTGAAACCAAATTGTAAGCTCACTTGTGAAATGAGAGTTCAGAAGGTAGGGGGATACATGACAACACAACAATGCTCTATTGAGAGGCTGATGGGTTGACACGTGTTCCCAAAGCTTCACAGATCCGAAGGGATGGCACAGTTTTACACGAGGATCACAAATCTTTTGATTTTTGCTGTAGAAGCATAGCTTCCAGGCTCGGCCGCTCCCTCGGCCATTTTTTACCAAAGTGCCATGTGCGAGCACACAGGAGGAAGCTGGATCATTCCCTCCTCCACTCCACTGGAGAGTCAGAAACAAGGGGGCGCACACATTCCCAAGCCCCTGCAAAAAGTAAAAGGCTTCCAATGAACAAGCCAAGTACCAGGCCAGCAGCATGAGACAGCAACAGGTGTTCTGTTAGATATGTCCTTACCTGTGCTGCACATGGCAGCACTGCACGCCCAGCACTGCATTGCCCTCTATGAGAGAGGGCTCAGTTTCTGCTGCAGTAACGGCCGCAGAACACGTCATGGCAATACATGTATTCAGGGCACAAGTCCTAAAAAAAGAAGTGGGGGGACGCTGTCACCGGAAGTGACGTCACAACAGGAATCTCATGAAAAGAAGTGGGGGGACGCTGTCACCGGAAGTGACGTCACAACCGGAATCTCATGAGTATTCATATGCCTTTAGATGACGGGGCATTTCACAGCACTGCTACCCCTGGTCTGTTCCTCGATGTCCTTTGCAACCCCCCCTCCCCCCCACTCCCCCCAGGGGGTGCCCCAGTTGCACAACGAAGTGCTCAAAAGTGCACAAGATACAGAAGGACACACATTCCAAACGTTAACCGCCAACGCCTGCTCGCTCCGCCTCCCAATCACTCCAGCCTGCACACACCACCGGTGCCTCTCAAAGTCTCCAATTACAAATATTAGCATATCTTTGGTAATTTACGGGAAACTTCCCTCCCACCCGGGCTCTCTGCTCACACAATGCTCTCCAGCTTTTGGGCAGGGGGGACGGCGTCCACCCGGAAAAACCTGGTAAAATAAGTGGGGGGACGCCGTCCACCCGCGTGGTACCCCGACTCGAGCCCTGCCTGTATTTACAAAGAGTCAATGCCCTTCTGTCTCAGGAACACTGCAGTGGTCCCTATGCCTGCCCTCTCCCTGTGGCACCGCCCAAACAGCAGAAGCGCAAAATTGAAATGGCATGCCTGCTGTTCAGCAAATATATTAAACAAGCATTTGCAATGGAATGGGACTCGCATTTACACGAGACCTATTGCATTGCAAACGGGAGTGCGGGCGGGCGGGGGAGGAGGAGCAGGGGGGCGAGAAGGCATGGACAACGGGAGTGCAGGAGAGGGGGAAGAAGGCACGGGCCACGAGAGTGCGGGCAGGAGGGGGGCGAGAAGTCACAGACAACAGGAGTGTGGGAGGGGGACAGGGGAGAAGGCAAGGACAACGGGGTTGTGGGTGGGGCAGGGGGTGAGAAGGCACAGAAAAAATATGCTCTAAATAACACGTACCGTACAGTCTAACACTCGAAGTAAAGGGGCCAATAGCCATGGGAGACTACAAATGACAACATGGCCATTATAAAGCGGGACTAACAAGCCTCATAATCAATCAGAAGACAGAATTTATGAAGGACAAAGACAGAAACCAATGAAAAATATGGGCGGAGAGTGACAGCAGCTTGTCTCCCATACTCTACTACTGCATGCCTCGCAGAGCGAGCAGCGCATGCACGTTGCCACTAAAGCGTGCCCTAAAAATAATCAAGTGAGCAGCCTGGGGTCCGGCGCGCCACCTGCTACTACTGCAAGAGTTCAACTTCAGATACTTGCACCAGTCGCTATTTAAAAAATAAAAGGATTTTACTGAGCAGTCAGTCACTCATAGCATACAGTTCTCACAGTCAAGCAGCTCAAATCAGCAGATGATGTTCCCAGACTCATTCATGACCGTGCGCCAGCAAAGCAAATTTCACATACTAGCAAGTCAGTGCAGATGTAACCGAGTTGCACTTCTGCGACCGGAGTTGGTGCCGTGGCAGCAAACGGGCCTTGGGCCATGCCGGCCGGCCCTCTATGCCTGGAAAGTGACACATGATTCTCAGGGCAGTGTCCGCATCAGTCGGTCTATGGGAGGATTTCCACAGCAGCCAAAAGCCAGCTGCGAGCAGCAACCTCTGCTACAGGTTGCAAGGCAGCAGACTCTTGATGGAGAGTCTGAGTCAGTCACCGTTAGCGGGGGTCGGGTGAGCAACAGAGAGTCCAGCCTGCCCACGGGATCCATTATACCCCTGCCGCAACCGTGGTGCAAGTGGCATGCTCAGCTGCACTGCCAAACTCACGCACACTGCAACTAGCCATTTACTGTTAGAAATCAGGACCTGTTTGCTGGGCCCCCCTACATTTTGCCCCATTTGAGACCCCTTGATGCTGGGTTTCTGACTCTGAGAGTGCCCTGGGCTCTACTCTGGGCAGGCCCAGGGTCAGCGCTATATTGAAAACACCCATTACTATGTTGAAAACACAAGTGAAAACACACACATGCATTAGGGTACACTATATATTAGGGTACACTTACCAATGACAGGACCTACCCTATAAGTCACTCGTAGATAATGGGGGAGGGGGATTAAAACTACCTATAACTCCCTAGTATATAATAGGGCATGGCAGTTTAGAGGCCAGCAGCCCTTTCTGCACTTGCATGTGTGCTCTGCTGAGCGTCATTTTAAAAACAGCCCTCTGTTTCGCAGCACTGCTTTTAAAAGTAAATTCACTGCAAACTCGACTTTGGTGGTAGGGGTGCTTAAAAAGTGATAATCTGCAATATTGTTCCATAGTCAGAACCTCCAAGGTCTCCCTAGGTGTCCCAGGGGTGGGGTCACGTAACTATAAGCAGTTCCCTTATAAAAGATGTTTTTATGCCCTGGGGTTGGAGAAATTGCACATTCCATTTTCTCCATTGCAGATCTCCAGCCACATAGGATAACATTGCAATAGTTTGTAAACAGATAAATATTGCTAGGAGTTAAATAAAATATCATGCAAGGACTTAGGAGAATGGTAGTGATAAACCCAAAGATATGCTATTGTTGAATGTATCCTAAATTGTACAGAAAAGAAGTTATAAGACTTTCTTGTCTGTAAGCCACAAATCTGTGATCTTCTCTGATTGGTTAGAGTTAACAGGATTAGCCAGGCTGCTTTGATGAAGTGCTAAGTGGCTCACCCAGGGAGAGGCTATCTGTTAGAGAGGGCTCTGCTACACAGGAGTGCCATGGCAGGGGGGAGGGGCCATAAAGCATGAAGCTTCAAAGGAGAAATAGGACAGGCAGGGAATGCAGGTCCATTCACCCCCATCCCCTCTGACCCAGCCAGATGTGCAGCTTAAGGAAAGAATCTGCAGATGTTGAGCAAATGAGCTATGCTGAGAGTTGGTTTAGTTAGCTCTTCATGCTTCTCTGCTGAGATTTCAGCCATGTCGAATTTTGGAGGAATAGAGCTTTTTTGGGAGACGATTAGGTCACACTTTGGATAAAGTGATCATGCTTTATGGTATTGCCTTGCGCCTCATTGGACATGAGTGCTCTCCTGCTTGACCTCAAAGAATGTTGTAAAAATATATGAGAGGAGCAGAGCCTCTCAGATCTGCTGCTTGAAACTAAGACAAGCAGAAGGATCGCCATGTGGAACCTTGATATGCACCAGCAGGCCCTGCATTCTGACTGACTGCCTGTTTCACAGTCTAGAACTACAGCCCTGTGGAGGTGCCTTGCTTCAAAAGGATTAAAGAGTTCACTCCCTGCAAGCTACAGGTTAACAGAGCTCACCTGGAGCATCACCAGCAAGATACCCCTGCCTGGAGGGTGTCCAGTGGATTTGTAAGGGTTTTATCCAGATGCATTGTGGGAATCATGGTTCCTAACTTTCAAGGACCATCTTTGAGCTTCCAGACCCTTGGCTTGTGTTTTGGACACTGTGGACCCTCAAGAAGAACTTCAGGAAAAAGTTCAAGAAAGTTGGAGGAATTTATAGCTACTTTGGAAAAAAAGCTCCATCAGGTGACCTACTCAACGAGAGAGCCTTGCTTGCCACCTTCAACCGCGGCCTGGCCAGAATTCCACATTCGTCCCACTGAAGAGATCCAGAGTTTGACCGGGAACTCCCTGAAGTCAAGCCGGCAAACCCTCACCGAATCCGGACTGGTGAAGAACATCAAGGGACCCTGGTGGAAAAAGCTCCAGAAAAGTTTCTAAGTACTAAAGTAAACCTTTGATCGTGGCCTCCCGCTCAGTGTATCTGCACAGGGCTCCATCGCGGTTGGTCTGAAAGTCTGACTTAGTTCCGGTCAATTGTGACCAGATGTCCCAGAGTGGCGCTATAGGTTTCTAAGTGCTAGAATTTAATCTTTAAAAATTCATATCTCCAGTTCCCTACATTTAAATTTTGTGATTTTGGTGTCATTTGTAAATATGAAAATATTTCCTATTTTTATAAATTAGTGTTGGATACTTATTGTGTGTTGTGTCTTAAACGTTTACTGAATTTGTTGTTTTTAAATACTAGAAATACCTATCTCCTAGGTTAAGCCTACGGGCTCGCAACCAAGCTACCTGGGGTTGAGCAAGGTAATAATTTACTGAGACCTGTACTGAGCTGCAGACTGTGTTAATGGCCGTATTGCCAGTGGTAGATGCATATTTGCCACTACTACTAACTCACTTTCCAGCATGTACCAAACTTGAAATGACGCCTGCTCACGCTGCCCTATTAAAGTGAGTCTGACAACTAAGAGAGACACACTGTCTGCCCATAGCCATTTGGCCCTGACAGTGACTCCATTCCTGACGTCAGAGTCATGCCGGGTGTGTGGTGTTGTACTACATTGTAGCACTGTAGCTAGTGAGCAGATGAACCAACCCCCTAAGCCTACCAGGAGCAGAACACAGTGCGCGCTGCCACTGCCGCGGCTTTCAGTATTGGTGCATATATGTGCCCCGGCTTCACAGCTGAGAGGCATCATAATGCGTGATTTTTGTATTTCAGTGCGGTGATGCGGACCACCACACTGAAATGCATTAGTCTAACGCCTGATGCATGGAACTTGGCAGGGCTGTACCTTGAGGGAGGGTTTGCAGTTTAAGGAAGCCACAAGGACCTAGGATGCGAGGGCCGGGCAGCCCAGCATGAGATATAACCCAGGGGAGCACAATTTCACTCATCACTGACCATCGAGAAACATTTACAACAAAGAGTTCAAGAGAGTCAGGGCGATGGGGGCGTGTGAACCTTCCCAGTATGTAGGGGTGTGCCAAGTGGTAAAGTCGACAGAACTGCTAGGACGTATACATTTTTGTAAATCTTTGTAAGCTTCGCCAAGACACAGAATATCCCACCATCAGTGATCGGAACATCCAACAGCTAGAAATCCTCACAGTGGAGGGGGCATCCTTTAACTGTAAATCCTCAGTAGGCGGGAGATCCTGCAGCTTGACATCATAATAGTGGGCAGGACTAAGCAGTTTTAACTTGGTCTGGGTAAAAAGACTTATAAAACTTCCAGGGCAAAATGCAATTGACAATCTCATATTCAAACCATATGTTTGGTGACGTGCATGATCCACGTCGCTTCAGCTGGTCTGAGTGAGTCTCATCTGGCTAAACAGAATCCCTGTTCTGCTGACTAGGAGAGTTCAGTCTGCAAGTGGACACCTAGTTAGGCTTTAGAATGAAGATGGGATTCTAAGCTGGGAGTTTCTGGTTATTCTGGGAAGTCAAGCAACAGTCCTAGGCTCCTGAAACCCAGAAGCATCTCATCCCAAATAGAGAGGGAACTATGCTCTATCATGTGACTCTTGCTACACCTATAGGTGCCAATGCAGACAGGAGGGCAGATGTCAGTTGTCTTGTGAATATTCATCTGAAATAATGGTCAACAGTTTATATCCCTCTAGAAACTCCATCAGGAAGCTCCCTGCAGACACACCAGAAGGGATCACCTTGTGGTTGCATCTCTTACCGGGGATCATCACTTCATTATAACCCAAAAGACCACTGCATCCATGCCCAGTAGACACTCTATTATGTTTGCCCTCATCCCTGGATCCTCGCGCACCCGGGAGAAGGGTACAACGTCATTGAGAAGAGCGTTGCTCATCTTCCTGTCTTCTGAGACAGGTTAGGGGTACCCACAAACTCAGAATAGGGTCAAGAGGAGAAGGTCCCAGACGACAAATCTGAAAGCTTTGCTGTAGGAGCTGGATGAAGAAGAGCACGGAGATGTGGTGCATGGCGTATTCAGCACAAACAGCAAATGTTGCTTGGAATCTACTCAGAATGTAGGGGTCCAAGTCAAACTGGTGACAGTGCCAGATCTTTCATATACATTGTAGAGTCAGTGTGAATAGGCTGCCACCTATGAACATCTTTCATCACTGGTCCTTTCATCTTTTCTAGATATAGGGAGAGCCACCCAGCCTGCCTATACCCTCATGGTCAAGCTCAGCCCAAGCTGCAAGATGTGGATGTGGGATTCAAAGAGAGGGCACCCAGAAGAGAACAATGTAACTGGAGAAGTTCTTGACCTTGTTTGTTGGAGCAACCAAGAGACACTAATGATCTTCAAGTACAAGGGCCTTCGGCAAAGAAGAGCAAGACTCCAAAGCAGTTTGTTCCATCCAGCATCTCTGGGAGGTGCTTTGGAGCACATTAACTGGGAGCCCTGAGCCAATGCTGGGCCACCTTGGGGCATTCAGAGGCCTGCACAGAGTGCAAGGGCACTCCTGGCCATGGGCCATGCGGGGATGTGGACCCTGAGGGGACGGGGTACTCTAATGACTCTGCATCTGTTGTTGGACAACGTATAGAGGAGAGAGCCTAGCAGGTGGTTCCTTCAAGGCCAGGGGACCAAAACACAGACCCCTTCTGGATATTCACTGTGCAGAAAGAGAGGTCAGAAACAAGGTGGGTATACCGGGCACGTGCATTTAATGAGGTAGACTACCTCTTACACCACTATCGGCGAGAGTGCATGAAGAACATGATACTGGCAGACAGCAGTGTCTTTCAAATGAAGCATCCTAGTAAGTATGAGCAAGTCCTTAAAATGAACACGGGTGACTCTCGGCTCATTTTACGGCTTCAGGGTCCTGCCCAATCTCATCAGTAATTTCAGTCTACCCTGAAGTTCATGTGAAACTGGACGGGCACTAACTCCCTCAAGGTAAACGCTGCCTAGATTGAGCTGGTTATTTTCAATTCCAGGATGGATCTCTGGCCAAAACCTACTGGCCCACTGAGCTCAGTGTCCCTTTTTCATAAAGGTAAAAGGGCAACAAGGGGATCATTTAACCCCTTAACTGCTGCACCTTTTTCCCGCCAGTCCTGAGCCTTTTTTGGATACTTGAGGTAGCTTGAGCTTGGACCTCCATAACTTTTTGGCAAATATAGCCACGCCAAATCTGCATCCTTTTTCCAACATCCTAGGGATTATAAATTTGTGGATTCCTCGGGAGAGAACTGAGAAAATGGGCAAAGCATAACTAAATTTCAAGTTTTTTTCCTAAAAGTGGTATCAATTAACTGTTTGCTGTGCTAAAGTCAACATCTTCTCAATTGTCAGGAACCTGCAGTGCTGAATAGAAACTTTTTTACCACAGGTTTGGTATTTGTCAAAGGGTTAGCCCATTTTTTCTATTTTTGTCTTTCAACTTACTTCCAGTTTGTGGTAGAAACTAGTGTGAAACCCATGAATCATCAAGAAAAGCTAATATATTTCTGAAAAGGAGACACAATTATGAAATCAGCAGGGTGTCACATGTATATCCCTCAAGATTCCAAACAAACTAACTGTTGAAATGAAGAAATATTGAAAATGAGCAGGAAAAAATGGCAATTTGTGACAACGTTTTCATCTGTAACGTCTTGTCACAATGGCCGATTTACAAAAGCAATATACCATTACGTCTGCTAGACCCTTCTGGTTGTGGGGTTTGTAGGTTTTCCAAGAACCCAAGATTCCCATAGCCAACAAATGAGTTTCACCGTACAATACTTTTTCATTGTGTACCGAGTATAGACCAATTCAAATTGTGAAATATGTAGAGTGAAGAATGGAAACAAAGAAACCTTTGTATTTCTAAAATGGGCACAAGACATAGGGCCATATGTATGAAACTTTGGTTTTGCGATTCTCAAATAACGATTTTTAGAGAATCGCTATTTGAGAATTGCAAAATGCTATGTATGTAGGATTTGCAAATAATTTTGTGAATCCTACATATTCCTTAATTGCGAATCGCAAATTGCAATTCGCAATTAAGGAATATCTCCCCATTCATTCCTATGGGCCTAGAGGTCCATTGGAATGAATGGGAAGACATGCTCAATTGCGATTTTCTATTAGAGAATCGCAAATTGAGTATGCAATTTCAAGGGCGCCATGGTGTCAAAAGGACACCCTGTTGCACCCCTGAAATGTACATGTGTGCACATGTGGCACACATACATGCCCTAAGGGCATGTATGTGTGCCACATGGCACTTTGAAAAATGCAAAATAGAGCATTTTTCAAAGAAATCGCAAATTACCACCAACTTGAAGTTGGTGGTAATTTGCGATTCTTTAAGGCCAAATTGCACTTTTTCTGGGCCTCTTACATAGCATTTAAGGCATCACAATTTGCGATTCCTTAAATGCAATCGCAAAATAAGGAATCACAAATTATTATTGCGAGGCTGCTTTCCTTTCATACATCCCACTTCACAGAATTTCAGCGTTTGCAATCGCAATTTTGAGCAGTGGTTATTTGTACATCTCTAAATGTGCGCGTACCCTTCCTAGCATGTGATTCAGAGGGCATTTTCAAAATGTCTTCCTCATTAATCCCTGGCTTATATTTGAAAGGCATAAATGCAGTGAAATCCAATTGGTAATAACAAATGTTCTACTAGTTTACCATCCACATGTCTACTGAAAACAAGCATTGGCATAGCCAATAGGTCTCGCTTTTAGGGCCTTATAAGTATTTAGTTATGCAGCACAATATCCTTGGTGCAACAACATCAACTGTTGCATGGCTAAACACTTTTAAGGTCCCAAAGGTGAGACCTATTGGCTATGCCAATGCTTGTTATTCTTTGTATACTCAATGTTCTTTATTACCTGGATTAAAAAAAAACAAATTCAGACTGTGAAGACCGGTGCTTATCTTTCTATTGACATTGCAAAACCCAGCAATATGTGCCACTGTGAGATCTTTTTGAAAATATGCTGTCCGCTGCCAAACCAATATGCACTTTTAATGGTAAATGATTTCTTTTTTTTAACTGTGCATTTTTATGAATAATTATGTTTAATTGAATAAAGTACTGCTTGTTTGCTGTTGTAAATAAACTCTGCTACGTAGTGTATAAATTTAATCCCACTCTTGCTGTAACCTTTGACACTGAGGACCAGATTCATAAAGGTAAACTTACACTTATGTGTATGTTTACTATGGTTTGCTATTCACAAAGGGATTTGGGAGTAGTATCAGTTTCAGTGGGACTGAAAAATGCTTCTACATTGTAGATTCTTCATGAATAGTCCTGAATGTAGAATATTATCACGAAGAAGCCAGCAGCTTCCTTATCTCGATAGCCATGTACTGGCAGTTGCTTCACAGGCTAATTTGTTTTTTTCGACCAATACTTAGATCAGACAACTTGCAAGGTTTTCTCAACTGATATTTTTGGGAAGTTTTCTCCTCAGTTATAACTTATCACTTCATTTAACATCTTAGGCCTGTTTGAATACTATCCACTGTGTTGTTTACAATTGTCTTGATATGTCTGTAATGTTTGTCAAGAGCCCTCTGTGGCAGGAAGAAGACAGCACTTAAGCAAAATAATTTAGCAGTGGTCAGCTTACCCCTAACAATCTGTCAAAATCAAATTTTATCCAAAAGTGAAAGAAAGAGCCCTGAAGGATCGAGAATGTAATGGTACTTTCATTTTTTTTTTAATCAATTCTGTTTATTAAACATGAATAAAAGGGTCATGCGATACAAATAATCAATTTGCGCATTTACAGGGAACAGTGTCATTACAAGCGTTGGTGTTTTGCTTATGTTATCAAAGTTGCAACACCAGTACATGCAATTGGTTTCAGATCGTCAAGTGTTCGTCAGGGGAGGGAACAATAGGGGGCTCGCACACTCCTCCCCGGTATACATTCCACTTAGTCCAGATTGCCATCCATTTCCTGGGGCATCCACGGGCAACGTATACTGTTTTCTCTCTTGTCATACACCAATCCATGTCCTCCCTCCATCCTTTCACTGTTGGCGGTGTCGCAGCCTCCCATAGCTGTGCTATGTTGCGCTTGGCAATCATCTGCCCGAGTGTAACCCAGAGCCTTCCCTTCACATTTAAGTCTGTGGGCTCCCAGATGTTCAAAAGGCATCTTTTAGCTTCGGGCCGAAGGGTCACCCCCCAGACCGCACTCATACACCATAGGATTTTCTGCCAGAAATCTTGAATTAGTGGACACTCCCAAAGAACGTGTAGGAAGGTACCCTCCAGCCCGCATTTTCTCTTGCACATCCCATCCTCACTTCTGCCCATGAGCAGTAGTTGCCGCCCCGAGAAGTAAACTCTGTGTAAAAGTTTTAGTTGTACCAATTTCAGTTTTGCGGAAATGGCGACTTCTTTTGGTGTGGAAAGTGCCTCTTGCCACCCTTCATCATCAATCTCCAGACCATCCCTCCCCCATTTCTCCCTAAGTGTTGTCAAAGGGTCTGGAGTGTGGTGAATGGGTTTTTTTATATGTTAGGGATATACTGTTTTCTGGTAAGTGTCCATCAAGGAGTCTATCCTCGAGAGGGGATGACTCAGGTAGTGATGTCCCAGCCAGAATGTTGACCTGTAGGGAGTGTTTGACCCGTGCGTATCTAAAGTATTCTGAGTCAGCCATCTCGTATGTCTGCTGTAGTGTGGTGAATGTCGCCACTCCATTCCGCCCCCAGAGGTCTCTTATATGTGAGATACCTATGAGGTCTCATTTATCAAACCCTTTCGTACGTCCTAGAGTTCCCAAACGTTCTGAGTCCCAAAGGGGAGTCGCTAGAGTGAATCTGTTGGCCCATCCCAGAGCGCGATTAACCACGTTCCATAAGTGCACCACGTGTTTGGTAGGCTAAGTGAGCGGGAACCTAGCCAGTCTAGAGTATAGTGCTCTCATAAAATCCCCTCCCAGTAGTAGCCATCTATCCATACCGTACGCTGGGTCATCCCCGCTTCCATACTGGCATTGGTTTATTGCGGACAACTGCGCTGCCCAATAGTACTTCTTGATGTCTGGTAGTGCGATACCCCCATCGTACCATCCAAGCGTTAGCTTCCGGAGTGCTATGCGCGTTTTCCCATCCCATAGTAGATCCCTTTGCAAAGTTTCCATGTCCTTAAAGAGCGTGTGAGGTACCGGGTCTGGATAGTTCTGAAGGGCATATAGGAATCTGGGTAATGCCATCATTTTGAAAAGTGCTGCTCTCCCGAGGAGAGATAAGGGCAGCTTCTTCCAGGTGTCGGTGTCCCTTCTAAGCCTCTGCAGGGGCGGGATGAGGTTCCGCTCATATCGAGTCTTGGCATCTGTGGTGACGAATATGCCCAGGTATTTAAATCCCTCGACAGCTATCTGGATTGGGCAGTTCCTGGGTAGGGGTGGGGTTTTCCCATGGAGAACATAGAGCATCGACTTGCTCCAGTTAATTTGGAAGCCCGAGTTTCTTCCGAAACTGGCAAAGATGTCCAACACCACCCTTAGTGATCGTGAAGGGGAGGCAAGATAAAGAAGGATATCATCAGCGTATAATGAGATCCGATCCTCCCACCCCTCGGCCCATCGAAGTCCCCGGATCGAAGCATCACTCCGTATCCAGGCCGCGAGCGGCTCAAGGGAGAGTGCGAACAGGAGTGGCGACAGTCACTTGGGCCAGTGGCTCCGCATATAGCAGGTGTATCCACCCTATAAATTTGGGGCCGAAGCCCATCTTTTTAAGGACTGCAAAGAGGTATGCCCATTCCAGAGTGTTGAATGCCATAGTCGCGTCTAGTGAGACCACTATCGCGTCTTCCTGGATACCGGGGCATCGTCCCAGTACTCCATGGAGACGCCGCAGATTAAGGGCCGTATTACGGTGGGATATAAATCCCGATTGGTCAGGATGTACCAGCTTAGCTATAATCAGCCGGAGTCTATTGGCCAGTAGTTTAGCGAGTATCTTGGGTTCCGCGTTTAGCAGGGATATCGGTCTGTATGAAGTACATTCGTCTTTTGGCTTCCCCTCCTTGGGAATGGCAACCAGTGTGGCTATACGCTGGTCTCTTGGCAATTTCCCTATTTTCTTGCTGTCCTCATACATGGCTTTCAGATGAGGCGCTACTTTATCTGACTTGAGCTTGTATAGCTCAATGGGAAGGACATTAGGCCCTAGCACTTTGCCCACGCTGAGATCTCCTATTGCTTTGGCTAACTCGTCATTTGTGAGATCTCCCTCCAATTTTTCACGGTCCTGCTCAGAGAGGGTCTGTAGGTGAATATCTGCCAAGAAATCAGAGGAATCTTTTTCTGTGAGGTCCGAGCCCCTCTGGTACACTTTTCTGAAGTGAATAGCGAACTCTCTAGCTATTTCGTGGGGCTCAATGAGCACCCTGCCAACAGTGTTTTTTAGTTCAGACACCACTCTTTGCGCTCTCTCTTTTTTTATCTAGCCAGGCTATCAGTTTGCCCGCTTTGTCGCCCTGATCATAGATCCGTCTATCTCTATCCCTTGCGAGGGTTTTTGCAGCATCGGCCGCGATTGCTTTATATTCAGCTGCTTTGATTTGCAGTTGATGGGAGATGGCATGGTCCACGTTGTGCCCGGCTCTCTCCTCAAGGCAGAGGAGGTTGCGTTCAATCTAAGCCAACTGCTTTTCTTTATCTTTACGTCTTCCCGCCATGGCCGATATTGCGCGTCCCCGCAGCACCGCCTTGAATGCTTCCCACAAAGTAGTGGGGGAGTTCACCGTACCCTCGTTGTCGAGGAAGTATTGTTCAATTGCCTGCACCATCGCTGCTCTGGTATCTTGATCTTTCAGATACCAGGGATGTATCGGCACAACGCCGCCGATTCTTTTTTCCCCAATAGCAAGGTAGACCCATATGGGGGAGTGGTCAGAGATAACCCTCGCCAAATGCTTGATTTCACGTGTGTTCACGTCTGCCTGAAAGGGCGCGAGATCGTAGTCAATCCTCGAGAGGGTATGGTGGGATCCCGATAAAAATGTATATTCCCTGAGAGTGGGGTGTTGCAGCCTCCAGAGGTTACTGAGGCCAAAAGCTTCAAGAAAGTTGGGGAGCCATTGCTGCCCCGAGCCGATGTCTCGCGGTGGGTGTCTGTCCAACTCCCCTGATGCAACAGAGTTAAAGTCTCCCCCAATCACGAGGTGTCCCTCAGGTAGGGAGAGAAGAAAGGTACCAAGGTCCTTATAGGATTGGGCCTGTAGGCCTAGGGGGATGTATGCAGCCACTAATGTGAGTGTGCGCCCTTCCCACCTCCCTGTGACCGCTGCAAAGCGTCCTAGTGGATCCGCCCATGTGTGCTTCGCATCGAAGGGGAAGGTGTGCCTTAGAAGGATCCCCACCCCTCGGGACCCAGTTGTGAACCCGGCGTGTGCCACCATTCTATAGCCCCACCTGTTAAGCGCTTTACAAGTATTACCAATTAGATGTGTCTCTTGGAGAAGTGCGGCATCCGGCATGTGTCTTTTGAATTGTTGTAGCACTATGCTCCTTTTAATTTTATCACCCAACCCGTTGACGTTCCAACTCATGAGTTTAATACTTTTATCCCAGTGCATGCCTGTTACAATAGTGGAGCTTGATGAACCACCCATAAAGCCTGTGACCCAACCCCTTTACCAATGACTGTAGATTGCATGACCAATGGAAAAAAAAAAACGTTCCCTCCCCCCCACAACCAACAATAAACATTTTGAAACCCACAATCTTCCTAACCCCTTTGTTTCACCCCCCCTCCCTGCTACCCTGCCACGTAGGTTCGAAACTACCCACATCCCCAACTAGCAGAGTGCCTATCGCCCTAATAGGTGATCAACTGTGTCGTGGGGAAGTGGGCCAGAGCCAACTCCGGCGGCCTGAGGTTCTCCCCCTGTGTTGCTTGAAATATTGCGAAGCACGAGATGTAAGAGTGGCGCCCCAATAATTGAGCAGCAATGATATGCTAATCAGGAATGCATCCTGCATATTATGATTATCAAATGGGTCGGACCAACGTTCGGGTGCCTTCCCAGCACTGCAAAGAGTTCTTCAAAAGTTAATAGGTCGTCTCTCAGTTCTACGGACCCCAACGTCCATATTTCAACAACATATCTACTTATACATTACGGTTTGATGAAATAGCCTCCGGCTTCAGTTCTGGAACCCCAGTTTTGTCAGTCTCTTTGTGCCGCTGCCAGACCCGGACTGCTGGACCTTGATCTCCAGGAGCGCATGCTACGCCTTTCTGTGTCAGTCCGTTCCCCGGGTGATCCTGTTTCTCGAGTGTTAGGCTCCTTCCGGCTTCCCTCAGTCCCAGAGGTCCTCTTCTGTTCCGCCTGCCCATCCAGCCAGTCCTGTACCTCAAGGGGGCTGGTGAAGAAGAGTGACTTTCCATCCGCGAGTATTTTAAGCTTAGCTGGGAAGAACATCATGTATTTAAACCCACGTTGTCGAAGAGTTGCCTTCATCCCTTCGAAGGAGCGCCGCTCCTGCTGTACCTTGAGAGTGAAGTCCGGGAAAAACCGGATAATAGCGTTGTCGTAGTGTAGGTCCCCTTGGACCCTCGCTGCCTGTAGTATCGCATCACGGTCCCTGTAGTTGAGGATCTTTGCAATAATCGTCCTAGGGGCCGCACCTGGCTTGGGTTTGGGGACCGGTGCTCTGTGTGCCCTTTCCACCGTGAAGAGTGAGGAGAGCCGTTTTGGTTTGAGGTGATTTATAATGAGATCCTCAAGGAAGAGATCGACACTCGGTCCCTCCAGTCCCTCCGGGACTCTCACCACTCTTATGTTACTGCGTCGGGCCCGCCCTTCCTGATCCTCGAGCTTTAGGGCTATTTGGTGGTGCTGGTGGGTCAGGGCGTTAAGTCTCTCTTCCAGGTGTTTAGTAGTTGTCTGGAGGTCTTTGACATTGGTTTCATTCACTTTGACTCTCTCTGCGGTTTTGCTCATATCAGCTCTCATCAAGTTCATCTCGATGGACATTTTGTCCATTTTTGTTTCGAGGGTTGTTCCCAGCCCCTTGATCGCTGCCATTATAGACTGTAGAGACGGCTCCGCTTCACCCGGCTGGTCCTCCTGCGCCCCATCAGCCTGCGGCGTCGTTTTGGGGATGGCATATTTGTCCAACTTGTTAGATTGCACTGTAGTGGTATTCTTAGGTCTCATGGTGGTGGTATGAAGGTCACTTGTGCACCCCTCCAGGTGTTACTTCTCCCTTTCGGGTGTTATAGTCTATTGGGGCAGCCACTTCCACCACGATCCAGCCACCAGATTTCACCGTCTGATCCTCCGCCACAAGTCATGTGGTTGACAAGGCCGACCCCACCCCTACCATCGGAGGTACACAGGCCAAACCACCAGATGTAGCGCCGTACCGCTACTCATATACGTGTTTATTAGACAGGTTATTCCGTCTGGCACTCATTGAGGCCCAGCGTCAAGGAGGGCTCACAAGTCAGACCACCATCCCCTGTGTCGTGTTTCCCTCGTTCCGTGGGCTGGCAACGCGTCCGCCCCTCGACCTTCACCAGTGCGTCCTGTGGCCCCAGCGCGTTGTGTTCCAGCAAGTTCTCCAATGTGCCGTCCGATTGTAGCCTCTCACTGCCTCTTACGGGCAGAGCCCACCCCCGTCCAGGCGATGAGGGTGCCCCCCGCACCGCCAGTTACGCTCCTTCCTACTCCCCGTTGATATTCGGCAAGGGCCCCAACAGTGGTACCTGCAGTCTTTATTGGTCCACTCCTATCCGTGTGGTCTCTTCTGGACTTCCCTGTGAGAAATCACCCCGGGGGCGCAGTGGGGACACCCCACGCCGTAGTTAGGGTGCCTGGCGACAACACTAATGTGAGAGGCGCACCATCCACCGGCGAGAGACTGCACTACTCCTCCGCTTCACCCTGGGTGTAGGCGCCTCCCCTGGTCTCCTAGTGCACAGCCGGCCACCTGTTGCTCCACACTCGGCGTTCTCAGTTGGGGGGAGGGGGGAAGGGTATGGACCGGTCCCTGCTGTCGTCCCCTCCTTCGCAACACGCACAGTGCGGAAGCCAGGAGCCGCCCCGGTGTTCCTTGGTCGCGCTCCCTCCAACACTTAGCCTGCGCCGCGCCCTCCACCAAGCCGGCGCCGCTCGCTATGTGACTTCACCCAGGCAGGGGGCCTCCAGGTCAAAGTATGTGCCGGTGTGCGAAGGCCCATCCACCGGCAAGGGACACCGCCACTCCTCCGTCCTACCCTCGGCGTCGGCGCCTCCTTAGGTCTTCCAGTGTGCAGCCGGCCACCCTTCACTTCACACTCTGTGTTTTTTGGGCTGGGGGAAGGGAGGGGCCCGGCCCTCGTTGTCGTCTCTCCCCCCGCGATGCGTATAGCGCGAAGGCCGCGCGCCGCCCCGGTGCTACCTCGGCAGCGCTCCTTCCAAGACGCTGCCGGCGCCGCGTCCTCCGGGCCTCCGTGCGTCCTCCGGCCTCGATTTGTGCCGTAATTTCAGGGCTCCCTGATCCGGTCTGGCGCCGTAGGTGTGGGGAGCCGTTCTGACCCGCCCCGCCAGATTATGTCAGAGATACAGGGGGTTTTGATCCTCGGCTCCGACTGAGCTTTTCGCTTAGGCGGCCATTACTGTAGGCGCTAAGCCACGCCCCCAATGGTACTTTCATGAAAGAATCTCAAGCCTTGGCCAATGGACTGTGAATCTAATTTAATCAGAGCTGCGTATTTGGCAGTGGATGACTGAATGACTTTAAGCTTTCAGTCAGCCCCAGGTGCAATAACTGATGTCCTGGGCACAGCAATACTTTGATTTGCTAATAAAAGAGCGGTGTTCATAAAGCTAAGTTCCTTCTTTCTTTCTTAGGACAATCACAAATTCCAAACAGTCAAACTATAGGATGGGACGAACACGGTTGTATCTGTAAGGGTAGTGATCACCCTAACTAGTCCTTCCCAGGAATCTTGAATGATAGAAGATGAAGAAAATCTGCCCCAGCTATCTAGGACAGTGGTTGGGTAATAGATTTTGTGGAGATGAGGTGGGGTCACAGGAGTCATAGGCTCAGTGTTAAGGAGTTGATGAATACAAAAATGCATATTTGTGCAATTTTTTTTATCAAGGCTAGTTTTAAATTCTGACTATGTCCACAGACATTCCATTGTAGTATAGTTTTGCAAACTCCACAAATCCACACCAGCTTGGGTACTGTACCACATAAATGCTGTCTAGTGGTCCACAAATTCAGTTATGTGTGTGTATGTTAATGTTTTCATTACAGAGGCCTGGGACTGCATGATTTTCTGATGCATTACAATACAATAATACTTATAAAGTGCATAGCTACCAAAAATAGACTTTCAGGCGCTAGCGGCAAGCAGTAAAAGTCAACCGACATAAATCCTTGCTGACAATAAAGCCGGGTCTTAAGCTGCTTTGTAAACAGTTCTTCCGTGGAAATTCTACGCAGGAAGCAAAGTAGCTTGTTTCAAGCCTTGTTAGTCAGATAAGTAAAAGAACAACCACCTATACATTTTGGATGGAAGCCAAGAGACAAAGGGGCAGATTTATGAGCCCCTTGCGCCACTTTTGCGTCACTTTTAACATGGGAAAAGTGACGCAAAAGTGGCGCAAGGGGCTCATAAATCTGCCCCAAAGTACTTTACAGCTGGAAGGGGAGGGGGTTCCCGGCACTTCCGAGGGGCCCCTGCCTCCGGCCTCTAAACCCCGTTGAGGCAGCGATGGCCGATGGAAGATACATTTAATCCCGAACGCTTGTAAGCGCGAAGGCGAGGGAAGGGGCGGAGGCAGGGAGCAAGCAAGAGGAAAGACAGATGGTGCTGAAGGCTGGCTGTTCGTGCGTGCACGGTCGCGTGAACACAAGCTTGTCGCCAGCCAGCAGCACTTTGAAAACTCACCTACTAAAGTCTCTCCAAGCAACGCATGCGCGCTGACAAAGCGAGACCTAGAAAGGGTACCTCACTTGAGTGGGGAGGCCTAGTGCCCAAAGCAGGAAATGGACCACAATGCAACTTAAACGCGTGATATTTCTCCACTGAGAACTGACCCTTTTTAGGTTGAGCCTAGCTCAGCACGAATGCGCTGCTCTAGGAGATGACCTTTTGGAATTGGTCTGCACTTTCCTAACACTCGTGCTTGTGGTGGCATCCACCTTGTGGGAGCGAGCAGCGGCGCGCAAGAGCCATCTATTTCTAATTAGTGTGGCCGCTTGTTCTCTTGGTAACAGAAGGAAGTCGTTGCTTAACACATCACGCGTTTCCCATTGTAATCCCTCTCTCCAGTTGTGTTCTGCTGGCACTTGGTGGCGGAAAGCACCCGCGTACACAGTAGGCAAGCCCTCTCATATCATGTTTAAAACAATCAGATAAAAACAGACTGAGTGCTTTTAGTGTGGGATTTTTCTTAATAGGTTGACCTTAATAGGATTCCCCCTCGAATTGAAATCATTACTAAGGGCTGTACTCAATGGCACCTTGCAAAATGGGGGCTCCTGAAAAGCTTAGGTGTCTGTAACTTATTCCTTCCAGTTTTCACATGGGCATAGGCGTCATTTAGTTCCTTCACTGTCACTAATAATAATTTGACTGCTGCACCGTGTGCGACCTGTGTTAGCACCCCCACACCGAAGTTCGGCTCTAGTTGCGCCCCTGCCCCAACCATACTGCCCTTTCAGAAGCATAGGCATGCCATGTGACTGAAACTGCCCCAGCCCTGCCTGCAACCAGTCTTCTCACTATCCTGATAATACAAAGCTTGGCATGTGTCACTTCCTGCCCCAGCCAATGCCCCATTTCGGAAGCATGAACCTAGCAAGAGAGATCCTTCGCCAAGTGACGCCTCGCTGACCTTTCAGAATGTCTCATAATATCCATGCAACACCCTCTTGCCCGTCAGTGGGCTCCATGGCGTCTTTCATGCCCATGCCCACTGCTCACATCCCGGTGCTGGCACCAGTAACAGATCTGCAGAGCGCCATCGCTGGTTCGAGGCGTCACAGTCCCTGCTTCCCAAAGGCCTGCATTGATTCAGTAACCATCCACGCGCCATCCTTCACTGTCCTCGGGCACTCATGACTCCTGCGCTGGCACACGCATATTATTTGGGGATGTTGGGGACGTTCCAAGCTTGCTTTTTCTGACAAAAGGCGGATGTAGTTATGAGGGCATGGCTAACGTACAGGACTTCACGCTGCAATGTTGTCATCCTTCACAGCATAGCATAGCATGCCATCATTTGAAACAGCATAAGATAACACTGCCTGGCACGTCATAGCATAGCGTAACAAAGTATGATACAGCATTTCACACCGTGACCAGCATGGCAAAGCAGTACGTAATGTGATGTATGGTGTGTTACATGTGCTACACATATGTCGAAGGACAATTCTATTGCATTAACCATAGCGCAGGTAAGTACAGCGGCAGTCTTTTTCATGAATATTTACATCGGAAATTAATCCCTCAAAAAAGCCGCTGTATTGATGGCAAGTATTTTTATTTCATTACATTCGTTATGAGGGAAGTTATGTCTATGTATATTACATTGGCGGCGCTAGTGCCTGGGTAGTTATAGTTATGTCTGACTTTCTATAGCAAAGGCTTTTTTGTTTACCTAATAACGTTGGCACGGAGTCTGCACAAAACGTTCTCGAACTAGAGTTCATCTACTTTGGCTCCTTGTATTGCACTGATATGTCAAGCAGGGGCCAAGAGAAAGGGGGGTCTCGAAGAGAAGATTGATCTCTGATACAGAAAAAACAGCTGAATGAAATGACTCTAAATTTGGCAAAACGTTAGAATTTGACTCAGAAAGCTTTATTTTTGTGATTTGGTGTAAATCCGTTCAACTGTTTTCAAGAAATTAGCATTTAAAGTGGGGCTCAGGTTGGACATGAAGGGATTAACCCTAAGAAAAAGTTGCGATATATGTAATGTTAGTTTAGTGCTGAAATTCCCAAGAAGGAACAGTGGTACCAGAGCATTCTGACTGGCTGGCTGCATCATCCAGATGAAGTTTGGCAGCCTTAATTACATAACTTGTTTCAGAGTTCTGTAAAATAGTTTTTTTTAAAAAACAAGCATTAGCATATCCAAAAGGTCTCGCCTTTGGGACCTTAAAGTGTTTAGCCATGCAACAGTTGATGTTGTTGCACAAAGGATATTGTGCTGCATAACCAAATACTTATAAGGTCCCAAAAGTGAGACCTATTGGCTATGCCAATGCTTGTTTTCAAAGTCAGTGGCTGTGGATTTTGGGCTTTAGCTCAGCAGGCACATAGGTAAATCTAGCGATCCTGTACATTTTTTAAATCTATGCACTTGGGGAATCCAGGGTGGTTGACTTGCGTGGCTCTCACCAGCCTTCTGTTTACCCAGAATCCTCTGCCAACTTCAAACTTTGACTAAAAAAACACATTCTCCTCACATTTCTGTGCTGGAAAGTCCTGGAATCTGCAGGGAACCACAAACGTCCTTCCACCTAGCATTGCCCCTAGTCTCTTGATAAAAATGGTACCTCACTTGTGTGGGTAGGCCAGGTGCACGCGACAAGGAAGGGCCCAAAACACAACATAGACCTGTCACATCTTTCCACAGAAAACTGGCACTTTTTTGCAATGTGGGTAGCTGTGGATTTTGGGTCCTATTTTAGCCGACACCTAGGGAAACCTAGCATACCTGCACATTTTAAAAAACTAGACACATAGGGGAATCCAGGGGGTGGCTTGCGCGCCTCTCACCAGATTTCTTTTTACCCAGAATCCCTTGCAAATTTCAAACTTTGAGTACAAAATACACATTTTCATCACATTCCTGTGATGTAAAGTTCTGGGATCTACAGTGAAGTCACAAATGTCTTTCCACCCAGCAGTACCCTAATTTTCCCAATAAAAATGGTACGGCACTTGTGTGGGTAGGGCTAGTGCCCGTGAAAGAAAAAGGCCAAAACACAACATGAACACATCACATTTTTCCACTGAAAAAGGACCCTTTTTGGCAATGTTAGTAGCGGTGGATTTTGGGTCCTAGTTCAGCTGGCATCTAGGGAAACCTAGCAAACCTGAAGATTTTTGAAAACTAGACAACTAGTGGAGTCCGAAGTAGGTTGACTGGCATGGCTCTCACCAGCTTTTTATCACTTGCAAACCTCTAACTTTGACTAAAAATACATTTTCCTCACATTTCTGTGATGGAAAGTTCTGGAATCTTTGGGGAGCCACAAACTTCTTTCCACTTAGCATCTCCTCAAGTCTCCTGTTAAAAATGCTACCTTACTTGTGTGTATAAGTCTAGTGCTCCTAACAGGAAAGTGCCCAAAAGGCAACATGGACACATCACATTTTTCCATTAAAAACGGGCACTTTTTTTGCAATGTGGGTAGCTGTGTATTTTAGCTACTAGTTCAGCTGGCATCTATGGTAACCTTGGAAACTTGTATATTTTTTAAAACTAGACATGGCTCTCATCAGGAAATTTTACCCAGAAGCCTTTGCAAACCTCAATTTATTATTAAAACACACATTTTACACACATTTCTGAGAGGAAAGAGTCTGGCATCTGTAGGGAACCACGAATTTCCTTCAACCCAGCATTACCCCAAGTCTCTCGATAAAAATGCTACCTCACTTGTGTGGGTACCCGTATTGATTGTGACAGGCAAGGGCCCCAAATGCAACATAGATACATTAAATCTTTCCACAGAAAACACAACTTTTTTTTTGCAATGTGAGTGGCTGTGGATTTTGGTCCTAGCTCAGCCGGAACCAAGAAAATCCGAGAAAACCTGCACATTTTGTACACCTAGACAACCAGGGGAGCCCAGGGATGCATGACTTGCATGGCTCTCACTGGGTAATTTTACTCAGAAGGCCTTGCAAAACGTCAAACTTCGGTAATAAGCAAACAATTTCCTCATATTTATGTGACTGAAACTACTGTAATCTGTGGGGATCTATATACTTCCTTCCGCCTAGCATTCCCCCAAGTCTCGCGATAAAAATGGCTCCCTATTTGTGTGCATAGGCCTAGTGCCTGTGAGAGGAAATGGGCCAAAACGCAACAAGGACACATCACATTGTCCATTGCAATTTGCAATGTTGGTAGGTGTGGATTTTGGGCATTAGCTCAGTCGCCACCCAGGGAAACCCAGCAATCCTGTACATTTTTGAAAACTAAACACCTGATGGAATCTTGGGTGGGATGACTTGCATGGTTCTCATCAGGTAGTTTTATCCAGAAGCCTTTGCAAACCTCAAATTGGACTAAAACACACATTTTTATTACATTTCTGTGATAATTTGTTTTTGAATCTGTTGGGAGCCGCAAATTGCCTACCACCCTGCATTCTACCACATCTCCCAATAAAAATGCTACCAGGGAAGAGCCCCAAACCTAACATAGAGACATCACATTTTTGCTCTGAAAATTGACCCTTTTTTGCATTATGTGTAGCTGTAGAGCTTGTGACCTAACTCAGCCGGCACCCATGGAAACATAGCAAACTTTCAGTGATGTGTGCCTTATGTGGCACTCACTACATAATATTGCCCAGAAGCCCTTGCAAATGTCAAACTTTGGTAAGAACCTCAAGTTTCCCTCACATATCTGTGACAGAATGCTCTGGAATCTGTGGAGAGCCACAAATGTCTTTCCACCCTGAGTTACCACATGTTTCCCAATAAGGACGGTGCCCCACTTGTGTGGGTCGGCCAAGAGACCTTGACACAAAGGGCCCAAAATGGCTAAATTTAGAGACAAGTAATATTAACAGTTGTGGTATTTGAGGCCATCCTGCGGCGCCACCCGTGCAAAACTTTGAACCACAGACATTTTTGAAAACTAGACAACCAGGGTCAAAACGTTGACAGCATTTTTATTTGGTTAATGTCTTTGGTCAACCGTCCTTTAAATGGAATTGATGATGTGAAAAGGTGCATGTTGAACCAGTAGATACAAGAAGGACGGACATCTTTCTATTTTTGTTTCATGTACATTTTTTGTATTGTGTTATCTCAAGCACTTTTTGCACTTTACTTCTTCACCAAGTCACAATGTGTTTTTCATTTCTGTGTTTGTGACAGCCTCATACAAAGAAAATTGTGTATAACATTTGGGTATATGATTGTGAATAAACCCAATAAGTTATGGTTATGTAGTGTGTTGCCTATTTCTTCTAATTTGTACTATGGGGTGTTAAAGATTGTTTGAATATAGGAACTTAATTATGTTGTGGACATTGTCTATTCAACTCTCCAGACCATAGATTGATCTGCACAAATTGGTGATATATTCTAGATACCATTTCAATCTCATAAAGTCATTGGGACACCCGACAGAACACATTGTAGCTTTTATCATCTAAATTAGTTGGGCGCACATAGAGGTCAGCTTCAGACAGCCCTCACTCAGTTAAGGCATAGCCATGCCAGCGACGGAGCACTCTGCGGAATGGTCACACCAATGGTCTGGACACACATAAATCCGGCGGGCAGACCATTAACATTGCGGTAAGGCTACTCGGTCGCCATTGCAATGGAGTGTCGTTACCACCACAGATATAATTCTGGTACAAAAGTTAAACCATCACTTACATTGGTTGGTTTTGGCACCTCCAGAAGTGCTCGCTTCAAAGAACGGATACTAATCGCAGTATCAGCAGATTGAAACCAAGCCGACTGAAGGTGAGCAATAAAGCTGTGTTCATATCTTTTATCAATGAATTGTCTCATGACCAATTATGATTGTAATAGATACACCAATGCTCTGTTCATTAAGTATATTGATTGATCATATTATTGCACAGGATCCTTGTGGCCCTTGTTATGCACTGTTTGTCTGGTTCGATTGATTTTGTTCTCTTGTAATACGTTCAATTGATTTTTTTTTCTCTGCCAAGATGGTGCGCCGCAATTCAATTCTTGTGATGTCTAGCTAACACATTGACTGTTTTTCCATTGTTCAGGAGCCCTACGACCCTGGTTCTCTAATTCTGCAAATTACTATTCCGTCTCTTAATGTAAAACTGTTAACTGTGACAATATCCTTTGAATGTCTGATTTAATTATTTTTTGGCAGGAGTGCCTCTTTCAAGATGGCCACCACAATTTTATATCAAACTCTGGGAACCACACTAGGTACTCTTAGGTCATCAGCATGCTAGTTTAATTACTACAATTTGAGTTAATATGTTAACTTGTTAATACATTAATTTACTGTCTCTAAATATAATGTTGGCTGAACCTCTTACAGTCGACCAATTGATTTACGGTCATTCAGACTTCCCCCAACATCACCTCCTTGCTCGACAGGCTAGTGTTCAATGAATGAATGAATGAATCAATGAATGAATAAATCAATCAGGGGTTTATAAAGCACAGCTACTCACCTGAAAATGAGTCTTAAGGCGCTGAGGGGGCAAGGGGGCGCAGCTCCTGGATATGCACGGTAATTCAAAGAACCAGATCTTGAAGTCCTTCAGGAACCTGGAGAGTGGAGGTGTCTGTCGGAAGTGGAGAGGAAGGGAGTTACATTCCTTGGCCACGAGGAGAGAGAAGGAGTGTCCTCCTGGTCTTCTTGATGTGTGGAACCGTTGCAAGGGAGAGCTGGGCTGAGCAGAGGGATCTTCGGGGTGCCTGGAACGAGAGGCAGTTGTTTATGTAGGCGGGTCCAGTATTGTGAAGGGCCTTGTGAGCATGGGTGAGAAGCTTCAAGGTGATTCTTTTCTCAACTGGAGGCCAGTGTAGTGACCGTAGGTGTTGGCTGATGTGGCAGTGGTGCTGTAGGTTGAGGACTAGTCTGGTGGCGGCAACGTTCTGGAGTTTGCGGGTGAGGTTCTTGTTGATCCCGGCATAGAGTGCGTTGCCGTAGTCCAGTCTACTGCTGGTGAGGGTGTGGGTGATGGTTTTCCTGTGTTCGAGGGGAATCCCGTTGAAGATCTTTTGGAGTAGGTGGAGGGTGTGGTAGCAGAAGAGGTGACAGCGTTGATCTAGCGGTCCATTTTGAGTTCGGAGTCCAGGATAATTCTGAGGTTGTGTGTGTAGTCCGCAGGGGAGGGAGTGTTCCCGAGGGCGGGGGCCACCAGATGTCGGGCCTGACATTGGGGTGTGGGTCCATGATGAGCTCCCCGGTTTTGTCCGTGTTGAGTTGTAGGCAGCTGTTCTTCATCCACCTGGCGATTGCTTCCAATCCTTCTTGAAAGTTGTGTTTGGAGAAGTTGGGTTTGTTGGATAGGGAGAGGATGAGCTGGGTGTCGTGTACGATACGATGTTGAGTCCGTATGATCTGAGGATGGATGCAAGCAGGACCATGTAGACGTTGAACAGGGTGGGGCTGAGGGAGGATCCTTGGGAGACTCTGCAGGTGGTAGGTGTGGTTTCCGAGATGAAAGAGGGGAGCCTGACCGGCTGAGTTCTGCCGGAGAGGGATGACAGATCCAGTTGAGGGCCTTGTTCTGGATTCCTGCTTTGTGGAGTCTGCGGGCTAGGTTACGATGTGAGACTATGTCAAAGGCAGCGGAGAGGTCCTGGAGGATGAGGGCCACAGTCTCTCCCCTGTCGACGAGGGAGCGAATGTCGTCTGTCACAGCGAGAAGGGCAGTTTCGGTGCTTTGGTTCTTCCTGAAGCCTTATTGGGAGTAGTCAAGGATGTTGTTTTTTTCTAGAAAGGAGGCGAGCTTACTGTTGACTGCTTTTTCCATGACTTTCACTGAATACGGGAGTAAGTAGATCAGTCTCAAGTTCTTGGCGGCCGCTGCAAGTAAGTGCAGTGGGGCCAGGTGAGGGGGGATTTCGAGAGACGACAACGAGGGAAAATTAATTATTTATTTAATTTTTCCTCGTGGTCGTCTCTCGAAATCCCCCTGACCTGGCCCCACCGCTCTTACCTGCAGCGGCAAGTTCTTGAGTTCGATGGGGTCTGCCAAGGGTTTTTTCAGGCGAGGGTTGATCTCGGCATGTTTCTAGTCGTCAGGGAACAACGTGGTCTCGGAGGAGCGGTTGATGAGTCGTTGAAGCTCGGGGTGATGATGTCTGTGGTAGATGGGGTGGGGTGGGGCCAGGGGTCCGTGGGAGCCCGGGAATGGGTGGTCTTTATAGTCTTTAAGGTGTCTTCGATGCTAAGGGCAATCCAGCCGTCCAGTGTCGGCTGCGTGGAGCAAGGAATGGTGGGAGTGGGTTCCTTGTGAAGGTTGTTGTCGTCAAAGTTGTCATAGATGGTCTTGATTTTGTGGTGAAAGAAGGCGCTGAGTCTGTTGCAGAGGTCTTGGGAGAGGGGATGTCAGTGGTCTCACTGTTGGGTTTGGTGAACCCTTTGATGATGCTGAAAAGTTCCTTGCTGTTGTGTGCGTGGGTGGAGATTCTGTCCTGGAGTGCGATCTTCCTTGAGTATCTGATGAGTTTGTGGTGGGCGGAGTGGCTGCTTTAAAGTTGTCAAGGTCTGCTGGAGTTTCGGAGTTCCTCCATAGCTTTTCGACGCATCTTCAGGTTCGTCTAGATTCCAGGAGTTCGGTGGAGAACCAGCTGGCTTTCTTGGTGTGTGGGTTGGAAGTTTTCTTGAGGGGGGCGATGGTGCTTGTGCAGTCGGTGATCCAGTTGTGTAGGGCACAGGTGGCAGTGGGAGTGAAGCTGCTGAGGGCTGTGGCGAGCTGGTCGTCGGAGATCCTGTTCCAATTCCTGTGCTGGAACTGGTGTGGATGTCTGCGGGAGATGTTTGTTTTGAAGGTGAAGTGGACGCAGCGGTGGTCCCTCCATGGGAGTTCGAAGGTGTGGCTGAAGGGGCTAGAGTTTCCTGCTGTGAAGATGGGGTCGAGGGCGTGTACTGCTGAGTGCGTTGGTTCTGGTACGATCTGTTTGAGTCCGATGTTGTGCAGGTTGTCCAGGAGGGAGGTGGAGTTGGGGTATTGGCGGTTGCCAAGGTGGAAGTTGAGGTCTCCCAGCAAGGTGTAGTCAGTCGAGGTGATAGCATGTGGGGTGATGATGTCGGTGATGGAGTTGGAGGGAGGTGCGAAGGGTCCAGGGGGTCTGTAGATGAGGGTGCCTTGGAGGTTCGTGTACGGGTTGGTTTGTATCTTGAAGTGGAGGTGTTTCAATCAGGTCCGTGGGCTCGTCGGTGTAGGTGCTCAGACGGAGGTTGGCCTTGGGGCGATGGAGATGTCTCCCCTGAGGCGGTCCTTCCAGGTGATTTCGTATCCTTTGGGGATGGCAATCGCGATGTCTGATCCCAAGGTGGCGTTCGTCCAGGTTTCGGTAAGGAAGGTGACGCCAGGTATGGTGCTGTCGAGGAGGTCCCATATTTCCGTGGCGTTTCTGTAGAAGGAGCGGACATTGAGGAGGAGGCATTGCAGTGATTGGGGTGTGATGGAGTTGTTGCTGGAGGATGGGGGAGGGTCCTGGGTCTCGGCGAAGGTGAAGGAGTGGTTGCAGTGACTGTAAGTGAAGGGTCCGTGGGTGTCGAAGGGTGAAGAGAGCTTGCAGTTGTACTTCTTGCCAATGTTGAGTGCGTAGAGAGCCGAGGAGCTGTAGCGCTGGCGGGTCGTAGGAACAGGGTTCCTGGCGCTCGTCACAGTCAGGTGGCGGGCGGTGTAGGAGAGTAGGATCTGCTTCATATGGTTACCCCCACTTTTTGCTGCTGTAACACTGTTTTTCGACTTTAGTCTGGCTGGGGCCCTGCTATTCAGGACCCCAGCCCAGCTGCTTCCTCTCTAATTTGATTCCATGTACCCTAGGTACATAACAGATTGGATTCTGAGGTGCCCTTATAAGTCCCTAGTATATGGTATACTATGTACCCAGGGCATAGATACCCAAGAGGCCTACCAGGGGCTGAAGCATGTATTATGCCACCCCTGGAAAGCCTTCCAAAATGACACCACAGTTCTGCTACTGCAGCCTGGGTAAGGTGGTGCATGCACCCCTTACTGAGATATAGGTTCACTATATCTTACCTATCACTGCACATAGAAACCTATCGGTCACCCCTATGGCAGGTCTTATCAATCCTGAAGGCAGGGTGCTTGGTTTTGTCTGAGAGGGTGCCCATGCATGAGCAGAGCCCCTCTGCAGCCTTCGGAATCTCTTCTCCGGGGTTGTCTGTGATGCAGCCTGACCATATGCTCTTAAGTGCATTATAACCAAATGGTAAATGCTAACTTTGGACTGGCTGCACGGAAACATGTCGTGTTTGGTGTCAAATACCTTGGAATCATACCCTCACACCAGTAACTGGTGTGGGAGTATGATCCCACCCTTCTAGAGGGAGAGACATGACAGCACCGGTATACCCGGTACCAACTTAAAGAGCCCTGGCATCACAAAATGGATGCCGCAGCCACAGACACGAGTCTGGCCTCATGCTGCTGACCGAAACTCCGGCAGGGGAGGCCTGGACAATAGGTTTCCTGTCACAGGGAGGTGTCACTACCTCCCAGACAGGCTTTTGTATATTGAGGCTGGGTGGGTGCACTCTGAGAGTGCTTTGAAGTCCTGCACTGGGGGCATATTTGGTGTCCCTGTGCATAGTCCAGCTCAAACTGGTTCAGTTGCCACCCCTCTTTCCATACCCTCCCATAGGTGGGTCCCCTGAGTTAGTCCAACCCCTTCCTTGGGTATAAAGTAGGAACCCCTGGCAACAGGACTATAGATATCCCTGGATGAAACTCTGCAACTGAATCCTGGAACTTCGACGCTCTACTCAAGACTAGAGGACGGCAGAAATCTCCCTTGGGGTCAAGGAGTGACTCCCCTGCTTGGCAGGCACCAACAAAGCATTTTACTGGTCTGCATCTCTGAAGCTCCTGACAGACTCCGGAGTATCTGCAGCCCAGGAAGAGGATTTCCAGACTTCTCAGAAGCTGACCCGAGTCCCCATCAAAGCTGAGTCCTGCAGCCCTCGTGAGTGACGTGGAACCGGAACTCATGGACACGTGCACATTTGCAAGTGCATTGACTTCTCGACATCTCTTGAAGTCGTGCTTTGAGTTACTTGTAGCCCAAGCCCCGATCAACTTTTGCACTGAAGATTGTGGGCCTGCACTCCACGAGTGTTCCGTGAGCCCGCTTCTTGCATTTCCGCTTGAGGCTCCATCGCGATCCCTGGTCTGTCAACTGGTGGGTCCCTGTGAAGGCAACTCTGATTTTCCTTGGGCTTACCGGGTTGCTCTAGACGTGCCCTGACTCCCCACCACGTGGTGAGTCCCTCAGACCTTGCTGGTCTGCACTGAAGCATCTTTCTCCTTTCTGCGTGGGTTGCTGTTGCCAAGGCTTGTTGTGTCCAATCCAGGCACCAACACCGCAGCACTCGAAATCCTTTTTGGGACAGCTCGAATCCAGCTCCTGGTTGTCCTCGACATCTCCTGGTCCTCGTGGCTGAAGAGTCAAGCTTCACCTCCTTCACCTGAAACAACCTGACATCGTTGGGCATTAGTCTATCGTGCCCCTGGTCACTGGCAAGTGACCCAGACTCTGTCCCCTCTGCTTTCAGATTCTTCACATCTTCGATCCAGGCTTGGATTTCTTCGGACACTTCGCATCTTCCCGGCAGCAGCACTTCTACGCCAGCTCCCATAGAAAACGACGACGCGACCCAACACCATTTGACACCTATGCACCCGGCTTCCCTGGGTGAGGTAACTCGAGTACTCCAGTGCTTCCATGGGTGTTGACCCTAGAACTGCCTAAGTCCAAAAGGGTTTGGTCCTAGTCCATCTCTAAGTGTCCTTAATCTTTAAAAATCTAACCGCGACTTTCCCCATAGAAGCTAATGGGAGCTCGCGGCTGTGTTCCTACATTTTTTTTTTGTTGCATATTTATCTAGCGCGAACTCGACCCGAAGGTATTGGAGCGCTTTACATAGCACCTTATTTACATTACACATTCAGGCACGGGGAGATTAAGTGATTTGCCCAGAATCACAGGATGTGGACACGACCTCGAGGCTCGAACCCTGGTTTCCGGCACCAGAGGCGGCAGCGCAGCCGACAGACCACATCCTCCACGGCCCCTGTGGGTCCCCTACATCACTACCTTGGGTGGTTCCTTGGGGTCCCAGCGATTCTACAGGCCTTCTGTCTAGTTAAGTCGTGGTTCTTATACCACTATTTTAGTATATGATTTGGCTCACCCCTAGGGCCTGACGTGTATTTATGCTTATTAGTGCCCTATTTGAAGTGTAACTTATATGTTTTGACCTCTAGCCTCATAAAGAGGCTAGTAGGGTGTGTTTAGTAATAAATACATATATTATATATATATATACCTGGTGTGGTTGCCTTTCATTTAGCCATTCAAGAGATTATAGACTGGTAAAACAAGCTGCTTTACATTCCTTCAAGACTTAGCCTGAAGGCTGCTCTCCATAGCTACCACTAGAATAGCTTTCAATAAAGGTTGTCTTTAACCTATCATCAATAAGGGGTTGTTTGGACTGCTGCAAGGTGCCCACTATAACTAGTGAACTGCATATACCAGTCCAACTTCTCACAGGTGGACGCTTACAAGCTTGTCTTTGGCACACCTTCTGCTCGCCAGCGGCATGCCAGCCATTAAGTAGGGGGCACAGCTGGAAGGCAGAAGCGGGAAACGCAGGAGCGGGAAGGGCCGCAGGGGCATAGCGGCGTGAAACAGCTGAAGGGGGCAGAAGGAACAATTAAAGTAAAGGAGATTAGAAGAAAAGTAAAGTACAGAAATAAAGAGAGGAAAAGCAAATAAATGAAGGCACAGGGCCTTCAGGGAGTAGAAGAAAAATAAAGTATAGAAAATGAAAAAGAGAGAAAAAGCAAAAGTTAAGTCATGGGGCCTCGCACCTCGGTCAGTGGCGGTGAAAAAGCAGAGGCACTGCATAGGAGCGCTGATGGTGGAGCCGCACACTGGGAGAGCAAATCCCGAGTGTTCTCATACTAATCCCACACCCTTTCCACAGCTTTATTGCGAAAGACACACAACACTTTTTTGCTAGTGTTGCCACTTTTTGAGCAGAATTGCCAATTCGCTCTTTTCTGATTATTTTGATGGAGGTGATTTGATTCCTCCTTCGCCTCTCCTTTAAGTAAGTTTTCAATTGAGTTATCACCATAAACTCATATTCCCAGCTCATTTAACTAATACCCAAACAACCAGTCAAGTCTCACCGCCAATGTTGCCAATTTTCTTCCATCCAATTTAATCAGTGTAGGTGAGTGGATTACTTGATTCCTCCTTTTCCTTTTCCTTTCATTGAAGTTACGTTCACAAATTGACTTATTTACATTGATTTATATCCTCAGTTTTTTTAAATATTACCCAAACATTCAAGCAAGCCTTGCATATTCCTACAACCATATATGTAAGTGTTGGTCTTCATCTTTGTCTTGAAAACTTGATTGTCCACTTTAAAATATGCTAATTGATTTGCTATTCTCTTTAGCTACATACTCATTCATCCAGCTCATTTTATTTGAGTTTGGTGTATGTGTGATTTGTTATTTATCATCAGTTTTGAGCACTATTTTTGATATGCCACTTTGAGGTTGCAGAGTAACACGTATGTGTATCTCTGTTGCAGTCGCATGACACCAAATTAAGAATACAGGGGTACCATGGGGTCAATGCAAATCTCCTTCAACCATTATGGTCCTGAGGATGGTCTCATGTACGTCGGACATTGGAGAACAAAACGTTATTGGAGTTTCTACTTCGCCCCCATAAATTCTTGAATCAATTGATCTATACAATGGACGGATTCCATAAATAAATAATGGACTTCACATACCTTGACCTATTGAAATAGCAATTTTTTATCGACTTTATATGCACATGATTATTTATGATCGTTTTGTTTGTTATGTATCGTATGCTTTCCGTTACTTGAAGTATAAAGAATATGTTTTTTTCATAAATTTAATACTGCGTACGCTTGTTCCCTTTCTTGATTGATTTATATTTTTATCTTATTACTGACTTGCATGATTCATTCTGCTTGTCACCAATTTGGGACGTACATTTTACTTCTATGTTGATATTAACCTGTCTTTTAGTGATCCCCTTGTGGACCATTCACCTTTGCTTTAGTTGATACCCAAGCTCAGCAAGGCCTTATTTTTTGACCTTTGGTTTTTTGCCTCCTGTCCCAGTGGCGTCAACCAAGAGCCGAGGCGTTAGGGTAGACCAATCAACTGTCCATGATCCCCCAGATCTAGGCAGTGATGAGGATGGGCTTTGATTTACTAAAATTCATTAAGAAGGTTGCTCCTCTTATGTCACATGAGGCTTTGAAAGAGGCAATTGCAGCGGTAATTGGACTATGCAAATCCCTGTATTTGGGTCTCCCTGCAACTTCTTTCCACAACCTACAAGCATTTAAAATACAGGATAATCTGAAAACTGCATGCATTTCTGCATTTCTGTCATGCCTTAATAAAGCTTCACTGGCTCCCTGTAAAACAGAGAGCTCTTTTTAAAACAACTTGTATTATTTACAAATCCATTCATGGCCAGACTCGAGCCTTGGTAGCAGGAAGAGTTGAGAGATATGTCCCTTCTTGAGCTCTCAGATTCTCTCTTGCCAATCAGTTGAGGATCCCTCAGTTCATGGGACAGAGAACAGCAGGCGCGAGCTTCTCTGTCCTGGCCCCCATCTTATGGAACTCTCTCGCTTCCTCTCTCAGGATGGAACCTAACTTGCTGCGGCCCAGGAACCTATTGAAGGTCTGGCTGCTAAGCAAGCTTTTGATTAGTCTGAGCCCCTCCTCCTTTCCCTTCTGGTTGTCACAGCGCCAAGAAACCCTTGGGTGTAACTCGCGCTTTATAAGTTTTCATAGCATAACATAACATAACACAACAGCACCACAGTCGTATCATGTCCAAACTCCTGGTAGTGGTTTGAAGCCTCGGTGAACGTTGCAAGCCGTGCCGAGTGAGAGTTCAGCTCCCATGGGAGAGGCAGATGATGAAGCTGGACCCCCAGAGGTGCTCTCGCCCCCTGTAACACACCCACCACTGTCTCAGCTTGAGCTCTTCACATCTTCAGCTTCTCCCTTCCTCTAGTTTCAGGCATGGGGTCCCTTTTTCCCAGTTTAGTTTCTCACCTGTTGCTGGACAGCAGTGGACTACAATAGGCATAGACCAAACCTCTGAGCCAGACTTCCTGAGAGTCAATCCTCTCAATTCCAGCTTCAGATAATCTGGTCTTGTTCCCCAGGGTGTCAGTGCTGGATAGAGCATGAGTAGGCTATAGTGTGTCCAGTGTTTATTTTTTGTGGATTTCAGTGGTGTTGGCTCAGTGTTGCCAAACCTTTTGAAATCAGTGCTTGCTAGTGTTAATCAGCTGCCTAAACTCCAAAATAGACAACAGATCTGCTTTCCAGTCTTTATTAAACATGATGTTTTTTGCAGTAATTGTTATAAAGCACATATTTAATTTTAGAGGAAACGTTATACAGGGTATGTAGTATCTTCCCTTTGACTGTGTGTCCAATGGACTTGTGGTAGACTGTTTTAAGAGCAGAAAGTATGTGTGTTGCACGCTCACTCACATCTCATTACCCTCTCTCGCAAATCATTGTCTCTCATGCTCACTCTGTCGCAACTCTGTCTGGTTTACATGACAATAAACGGATTAAAAAAGTAAGTTGTTTATTCAATTGCTTTATTGAACCAATTCCTGAACATAGGTGGGGATCATTCACCTACTGCTTACTAAATATTACGACACTGTAGGTGTAGTCAACCCTGTCGACAGCATAGTACCTTGTGAAACCTTTAAACTTTTGAATGACTCTAGATTTGTAGCCCTGAATTCGAAGGCACTTGAAACTCGATGCTTTAATCATGCTTGACACTGCTTTTCTGTACTCTTTGCCTGACAACCGTGAGGGGGTATTGCTGATTTTGGGCATTCACACCTGCCAGGTGTCCTCATGGCAAATGCTTCACTTTAAGTCAGTTCTGATCTTTTAACAGACATCACTTTGTATTCCTGTGAGTTAAAATTTTACTGTTAACTTGTAACAATGGGATAAAAAACCCGGCAGTAAAGTGCAGTTGGGTAAAAAGCCAGGATTAGGTGATGGTATGACACAGAACAATGGGACAGATTGTTGCTAGGAGTTTTGTTGGTATGTGGAAAGTCTCATGTCACATGTTCACCACTATTCCATGTACACCGTGACAGCACACCTTTCAAAAGTACCTGCCACTACACCTTGCATTGAATGTTGAAAGTCACTGGTGTTTGGCAGTTGACCTGCTGCCAATACTGACTTGTTAGAGAAGGGGGCTGAGGTGTCAAAGGGTTTTACCCATTCAGCATCTCTTGATAAATGTGATGGCACATATTAGCTAAGATTCATATGAGCCAGCAATTTCACCAATGAGTGACAACATTAAATGCTGCCAAAATATCAAATATGATGTTAATATTTCAGGATTCTCTACAGTGTATAAAATAATTAGATCAGATCTGAAATATGCTTCTGAGCCCTTCATCTTTAATTCAAGCATACAGAACTGGAGGAAACAAGATGAAGAACAAACAATATTTTAGTGACCTCCCTAAACAACAAAACGCAAGCAAAGTATTCTTAGACGAGTCTTTCCTTCTGCTACCTTCTATACCAAAATTATGTTGTGTTGCGCCTCTTTGGAAGAAATAAGAATGACTCATTCTCTCTCACTTTCCTTTCATTAGGTGACATTTTAGCTTGTGGCTGTGTAGATATTTATCACTGTTTATGTTTAGACCAACCAGGGCTGTTTCCCTTTTGGTGTTTTTTTATCAGATATTATAGGTTTAAACCTGAAACAGGATAGCCTAATCATGAGAGTCTTGTAAGATGTGCCATTCCCACTTCACTTCCAAGGAAATGTTTTCTGAACTTCCCTGCCCCAATCATCATTAAAACGATAACCACAGTTCGACAGCGGAGTCACTGGTCGCCTCCTCATAAATGACAGACTACAGGTGGCTGTCTAGCAGTTACCATCTTCTTAGGAAGGGCGGAGGCTGAGGTTGCCATGGGGCTCATACTTGAGACAAGAGGACCCGCATGTAGCGCTAGATGTGTTTTTATGGCAGCCGATGTGAATGCGGCATAGGGTTTTGGAAGAGAGAGACACCTTTGAGTCATCGAGGACCTAAGTGCGATGATTTGTGTGTTATAGTCTGAGGCACATGAGTGCGTGTACCATGAGTGTGATCTTGTGTTATCACAAAGGACAGGAGTGAGGCATTAGATAGAAAGTGCATATCTCAGATTGGTGTGGCTCAGTCACGGATATCAAGGCTGATAGGCACAGTATGGTGGCTCGCAAAGACTGGCAAGATGCAATCTGTAAAATGGATCAAAATCTGGCAGGATGCATTCTGTAAAATGGAGCACAATCTGGCAGGATGCATTCTGTGTGCAGGAAACATGATTATGACACTGGTAGACCTGTATCTAGTCTATTGAACTGGTAGAATGTCACTCCCTAAAATCTTAATGCATCCTATTTCCCCAAGGGTCGATAAGAATTCAGGGCCAGTTGGAGGCGCTGATCAAGTATTCAAATGCACAATGCGTAAAGCTAGATCATTGGCCAAGCATAGCCTGGAGTGTGCAAGGCTTATAGAGGAAGAGATAAAAATTTCCTTCATCGCAGAGTCTTGGACGGATAATTCCTCTGGCCCAGATATGGTGAAAGCTACCCCTCCGGGGTTTTTATGTTACACTTTAGACAGGCCTCATAAGAAAGGCGGAGGATTGGCTGTGATCTACCACGGTATTTTTGATCAAGGCAGCTTTTCAGCCTACCACTATGGAGGCATGTGAAACGTTATTTTTGAATTTGAATGTATCCCACCATCATACTTTTAAAGGAAGTTTATTGTATAGGCCACCAGGAGCCAGAAGCTCCATAATAGCCTCACTTGGTAATGTACTTGAAGAAGGTTTATGTACAGATGCCTATACAAGTATGGGAGATTTAAATTTTTATTTAGAGGCACTTACTGACTCGGACACTTTAGCTCTGAATGATATGATGAATAGTGCAGACATGAGGCAGCTGGTAACTGGGCCCACTCATGTGGCAGGACCTACTTTAGATGGTATTTTTTGTAACCACCCAGGTCTCAAGTTTACGGGACTACTGCCACTCGTGTGGTCGTATCATGCCGCCGTCCGATTCGAGCTGACACTGATGGGGTTGCGCATGAGGGGGCAGTGCCCTAAAGGCCCTATAGCCACTAGAGCATGGAATGAAATAGAAGGGACAGTCTTGCAGGAGCTTCTAATAAAAGTGGATGAAGCTTCTAATGGTTTATACGAATTGGCTGGTACAAGCCTGAGAGACATTAGCTCCAGTTAAGACTCTCCGCCCTAAAAGATCGCAACCCTCTGCACCATGGTTTACAGAGGATTCGAGAAATCAGAAACTCGTGTGTAAACGGCTGGAGTGGAATTGGAGGAAGGGCTATAGAGAAACTGAGAAAACACTGTATAAGCTCAGTCTGCAAATTACAAACAACTAATTTTTTCTGCCAAAACTAAAGTATTTTTCAACCCGCATTGATTTAGCGAAGAATACAGCAAAAGAGCTATTTAGAACCGTTTCTAATATGGCTTCTCCAAGTCCAGCCAGAGTTCAGCCTAGTCAGGAACTTTGCAAAGACATCGCCAAGTATTTCCTGACCAAAGTAGAGTCCATCTTTTGCGCTTTTAGCAGGTCGAGCACTGGGGGAATATATGCAACTGGGGAGGAACCAAAGTCAACAACAGTTACCACTGCCACGTTTGAGAATTTCTCACCAGTGTCCCTTGCGAGGCATTAAAGAGCTCCTTACGGCAGCAAATTCAGGGTCACCTTATGACCCATGTCCAGTTGCAGTGGCCAAGTTGGACACCGGTCCCGATCGTGTGGTTGCTATTACCAAATTTTAATGGCATGTTTGTAACTGGGCTGTTTCCTACATGTTGGAAACTAGCCTCTATCTTGCCCCTATTATAAAAAAACAGTCCGGATCCTAAGGATCCAAACAATTTTCACCCCATTTCTAGGCTTCCGCTCCCAGCGAAACTGATAGAAAAAAATATTAATACACAACTCAGTGCCTTTCTAGCAGAGACACAAGCTTTGGATTCTTCCCAATATGGCTTTAGGGAAGGCCATAGTCCCGAGACTGCCCTCTTCAAGGCCACAGATGAGATTAGGGGAGCTGTGGATCGGGGGGGCAAGGCAGCTCTGGTTTTGCTGGATCTGTCCGCTGCCTTTGATACGGTCCATCATGATATTTTGATGGACCATTTAAAGGCATGCGGGGTCCTTGGGAAAGCCTGGGACCTTTTATGATCCTTTCTATCAGGTAGAAGACAAATGGTTGCACTTGGAGGTCATCCGTCAAAACCTTTTGCATTGTCTTGTGGGGTTCCACAGGGATCTTCCCTTAGCCCCATGCTTTTTAATGTGTACGTTTCCTCTTTGGTGCCTATTGTTAGGGCGTTTGGATTTGGCGTTACATCATATGCGGATGACACCCAAATTGTGGTGTCTCTGCTACCCGGTGAAAAGACAGGTTTAGACAATCAATTTCAAGATTGTATGTTATCAGTGGGGAGTTGGATGGCAGAGAACTGCCTAAAACTCAACACTGGTAAAACCGAGGTTATATTGTTGGGTTCTCTCCCCTCGCCCACTAATAAGGTGAAAAACCTGGGTGTGATAATGGACGAGAGTCTTACCTTTAGTCATCAGGTTAATTCAGTGGCGTCAAAAACTTTTATGTGATCAAAACAATCAGGAAAATATTGCCGTTCCTGTCCCCGATCAGCCGGCAAACAGTGGTCGCGACTCTCGTAATTTCGAGATTAGACTACTGTAACAGTCTGTACCTCAATGTTCAAGAAAGGCTCCTGAATAAACTTCAAATACTGCAGAATGCAGCAGCCAGACTGCGCTCGGGCACACCTCGGTTTGCGCCTATGGCCAAGGAAATAAACAAATTGCACTGGCTTCCGATAAGGAACCGAGTTCGCTTCAAAGCCCTTTGCCTAGTTTTTAAGGCGCTGCAGGGTTCAGGACCTCACTATTTAAAACAGCATTTCCACTGGTATACACCGAATAGACCACTTTGTTCATTGGGGGCCAGGCTGGTCTCAGTGCCATGCATAAAAAAGTTCGATGGGGAGGCAGAAGTTTTACATACGGTGCGGCCCAAGCCTGGAACGACCTGCCATTTCAATTAAGAAGCATCACGAATCTCCTAGCTTTCAGGAAAAACCTAAAGACCTGGCTCTTTGCCCAATAAACGTCTTCAATTTTTTGCCACAGGAGATGTAACTAGCGCCAGGACACCTCCGGGTAACAGCTACGCACTATAAATATCATTAACATTAACATTACCTCTCTCTAGTATAGGGTAAGTATTTGCATCTGTACATATAGGATGTAACTTGTGCCTGTATCTAGAGCAGGCATGTGCTACCTTTATCCAGAATAAGTATCAGGTCCCCATATAAGAAGTTTTTAACAATACTTGTATCTAGAGTGCATAACTGGAACCTGTATCTATTGTTGATAGGTTGTATGTAGAGTAGGTAACTGGTACCATAATGTCAAGTGGGTAACTTGCAACTGTGAGTAGGTACCTTGTACCTGAAACTAGGGGACATAACTTAGCACTTCTGTTGGACTTGGCCCTTTTTCCCTGATTTTTTTCGTTTTTGTAGTGTTAAGGTGCAGGTGCTTACTTCTCCCAAGATGGCTGCCACAGACCCCTGCTACTGCAGGGTGGTCGTTTTTCATAGTAGCACCCTAGCTGCCAGGAGCTGGCTGGGACCCACAACAATGTTGCGATACCAGCCCGCCTTTTTGTCCCATAGTTAGAGTGGGGAAGCTCCTGGAAGAAGCTGGAACCTTCTAGAAGGGAGGTGGGGTTTTACTTTTGCCGCCTTGGCTAGAGGTCACCTGACCTAGGGCTACTTAAGAGTGGGAGGGAAGCTTTTGTGGTGAGTTGGCCATTGGGGTGAAGCAGAGCTGGAAGAATCCACCAGGAGTGTAGGCGGTAGGGCCTAGCCAGGGACTTATGCCTCTGAGAGTGACAGGATTTAGGTACTGCCTCTTAAGTGAGTGAGGTGCCCTGTGAATCCCACTGATCTTGCCCAGTAGTAGGAGGACCCAGAGACTCTCTGCCAGCCTGACTAGGAAGGACCTAGTCGCCCTCTCCATCCCTACCCCTGTAACAGAACCCCTTAAAGGCGCCAGATACATCTGCGCCAAAAGACTTCATCTGTCAACTTAGAACTGAAACCTAACTTTAAGAACTGAGACTGCATGACAAGAGCGAGCTGTAAGCCTTGAATGCCAGAGCTGAGACTGCGTGTCCAAGCTACCCTAGTGAACAAAATACTAAGCCGATTGCCAAGTCACCGGGGATCGACCAGGTACTAGCGCTGTGACCCCCGCGCTCCCTGCCCTGGTCTGGGACCCCCGGCAGCGTGCTCCGCTGAGCACCATATCCCCATCCTTAATTTGAGCCCCCCCCCTGCGACGACGAAGCCAGCGCGCTCACCGCCGCGGCCTGGAGGCCTGGGAGAGTGCCCTGCTGTGTCGCGAGGCCCAGGCGAAGTCCGGGGCCCCGTCGCTGCCGTCGCAGCCGTGTGAGGAGAAGCGCAAGGTCGGGGCCGAGTTCCCCCAACGTCGTGAGGACGGACGCCTGCTGACGCCGAGACGGAGGTAAGCCCGGAGGCCGAGATCCCCCCTGGTGCGCCCCCTGCTGGTCTGGAAACCACACCGCACTTGGCCCGGGTTGTCCCCTCCGTGGGAATCCCCTCCCCTGCCTGCGCAACGGAGAGACCCCGCCGAGGGATCCTGTCCGTGTCCCCCCTCCTGTGTTACTGAGCGCGGTGCTCTGTGAACTGCACCGGAGCATAGGGACTCGCTCCTCAAGTCCAGTAATCTTCCCCGCTGGAAGCCGTTCAAAGTACTGACAGACATTACTCTCGTGTGGCGCTTCACGCCACCGACTCTACTTCCTCAGCCGGAGGGACCGGGACGGCGAGTAACCCCATGTGGTATATGCACTGCTCGAAAGTAACTATATGCCAAGGAATGCGAGTAGCGCATTGTGTTATATGCTCTGCTCGAAAGTAATTATATGCCAAGGAATGCGAGTAGCGCATTGTGTTATATGCTCTGCTCGAAAGTAATTACATGCCAAGGAATGCGAGTAGCGCACTGTGTTATATGCTCTGCTCGAAAGTAATTACATGCCAAGGAATGCGAGTAGCGCATTGTGTTATATGCTCTGCTCGAAAGTAATTACATGCTAAGGAATGCGAATAGCGCACTGTGTTACATGTTCTGCTCGTAAGTAATTACATGCCCAGGAATGCGAGTAGCGCACTGTGTTATATGCTCTGCTCGAAAGTAGTTACCTGCCCAGGAATGCGAGTAGCGCACTGTGTTATATGCTCTGCTCAAAGGTAATGACATGCGACTGATTACGAGTCACGCGATGTATTAAATGTTCTACGCAAACGTATCCACATGCAACTGATTGCGCGTAGCGCTATGTTTATATGCCTTGCTTCACAGTACTAGGGGCCCTTGATCACGAGGAGCGCTCAGTTCTACAGGCGCCATGTTAAGTGAACCCAATGTGTCCCCTTTCAAGTATTACGCTTAGTTAGACGGCCGGTTCAGGGAAAGACTTTACGTAAGCGCGCACGGCGCTAGAGCAAGGTTAGGCACTGCATAGATATCACCCAGAGTGTCGAATGTAATGTCACAATGGTATTATGATTCATGTATTACCTTGTTATTTCCTGAACTGCATCTGACCAGCTATACTTGGATAAACTTGAAGTATTTGCATAATTTAAACGGTGTGGCGTCCCTTATTGTGTGTGACTCTAGTCCATGAGAAGAGTGTGGTGTATGGTTGCTTAACACATAGCCCTCTGGTTGCCCGACCGGCTCGCGCCACGCTACCGCCTATAGGGCCTGGTGACCCCAGGTTCCTACATTGTTGGCCAGCGGTGGGATCCTTGGGACTTGTGACCATACAGCACCCTTCCGTGAGGCGAAGGGCGCCACAATTAAACGCCTATCCTACATTTTTTTTGTTCCACAGCTCAGAAACCATTGTTGCTGGATCATTAGTTCCACTGTCCAGGTAGAGAGTGCAAGAAGCCTGGTTAGCTATTGACTGTTGCCTACACCCTAGGAATTGTCTCCTTAGTGTCTAGGTCCCCATCTGCCGGAATGGAATCCCGGTTAGCTGACCTCGAGGGGTACACAGCGAAGCAACTAAGGGAGTTCGCGCAGGAGTTGGGGGTGCCTGGGATGCGGAGGGCCAAAGGGCCGGAACTCCGTACCGCCATTAGGGCATGGGTAGAAGCCCACCCAGACGGGAGAGGGGATGACCGCCAAGCTCCAGAAGAGACTCCAGCGGATCCAGAACGCCTCAGCCAGACTCATCCTCGACATCCCACGATCCAGCCACATCTCCGGACATCAGAGAGACCTTCACTGGCTCCCCGTCAACAAGAGAATCACCTTCCGCCTCCTCACCCACGCACACAAAGCCCTACACGACCAAGGCCCGAGCTACCTCAACAGCCGAGTCAACTTCTACGCTCCCACGCGCCACCTCCGATCAGCCAACCACGCCCTCGCCGCCGTCCCCCGCATCCGAAGAGCGACTACAGGAGGAAGGTCCTTCTCCTACCTGGCCGCCAAGACCTGGAACTCCCTCCCGACCGACCTGCGCCTGACCCAAGACCACCTCTCCTTCAGGAAGAAGCTGAAGACCTGGCTATTCGAGCAGTAGCGGCACCCCCCCCCCCCCCCCCCCCCAGCGCCTTGAGACCCTACGGGTATGTAGCGCGCTTTATAAGTGTCACTGATTGATTGATTGATTGATTGATTGATTGATTGATGAGGGACAGGAAGCGCCAGAGGCACCTCAGGGGGAGAGCGCCCAGGAAGTCCTAGACATCTTGAATGTAGACATGTCTGAGAATGTGCCCCCAGGAAGACGTTCTGGGGCCAGTAGTAGGACAGGGTCCAGGAGGAGCGCGTCTCCACAAGAGTACGAGGACAGGAGGGAAGAGAGGCAATTAAAATGGGAGCTGGCCAAAATAGAGCAGGAAAAAGAAAGGGAAAGGGCCAGATTGGAACAAGAAAGAGAGAATAAGAAATGGGCAATGGAGGAGAGGAGGATGGCGCACGAGCTTCGGATGAAGGAGTTGGAGCTGCGTGCCCTCCAGATGAGTGTGTCCAGTGAGGACACTGGTGGCAGCATACCGGAAGCTCCACAGGAGCTAGAAGTTTATTTACCCCAGGATGACATCACCAGGGTGTCTGAGGAGGCATTGGGGTGTGAACCTGAAGGGGGTGGTGCAGGGATCTCCCAACCCAGCGAGGTGGGAGAAGTGGCAGATAGCCCAGCTAGGTCCCAGGGAGAGAGGGTTGTAGGGCCTCACGACCTATCTGTAGGAAGGCGTGAGACGGGGAGGTGTCCCGAGGTGCCCCAACCGAAGTCTCAGGGCCTGGAGAATTCCGCAAGGGAGCCCCAGGTTGGGAGCCTAGGCTGTCCCGATGTGCCATCCAGTGCAGGGGAGCCCCTAGTGTCAGGAGGACCCAGGGCGACTGTAACCAGCGCGCCTGAGGTTCTGGGGTTGGCCCAGTTTCAGGGTTTAGATCCTGTGCTGGGATGCCAGGCTCAGGGGTTGCCTGACCTGGCGGGTGGGACATCTGTTAACAGTGTCCCCCCAGAATTGACTTCCAGAGGTACTTCTCCAGGTGGGAGGGTGCTAAACTCTGGAAGGGGGTGCAGAGGGAGGAAGGTCTCGCCTCGGGCACCGACTCAGCCTAAGGGTTTAGACCCTAGGTTGAGGAATCAGTTGAAGGGTCAAGGCCCTGTACTGAAGAGACAGTGGTGGTTTGAGGGTGCCTCGCAGGGTAGGGTGAGGAACCCCAGAAGGAGAGTTAGGGGGAGGAGAGCCTCGCCCCTGAAGGCTGGTCAGCCTAAGGGTGTGAACCCCAGGAGGAAGGACCAGAGGCAGTTTAGGACTGCAAGGAGGAGGACCGGAGTGGTCAACAGGCACTACAGGCCTGGGGCTACTGCCCCCCACTCCGCGAGATCACCCGGGCCAGAGACATCTGGACGGCCCAGGGGCCGGTCCTGGCCACAACTAGCTAGGGAGCCCCAGTGGGGTGGTTTCGTTGGTCCAGGGAGGTTTGTTAGGGAACCATCGGGTTCCAGAGCGGAGGAGAACCTGCGGGTGCTCCTAACGTTGCGGGCCTGCGTCCACCTTTTCTCGCCCCAAGCAGGGAAGACCATCAAGGCATTGATCGGTCTACCCTGGCTTTCGGCTGGAAGGGGGTTATGTTGGACTTGGCCCTTTTACCCTGATTTTTTTCGTTTTTGTAGTGTTAAGGTGCAGGTGCTTACTTCTCCCAAGATGGCTGCCACAGACCCCTGCTACTGCAGGGTGGTCGTTTTTCATAGTAGCACCCTAGCTGCCAGGAGCTGGCTGGGACCCACAACAATGTTGCGATACCAGCCCGCCTTTTTGTCCCATAGTTAGAGTGGGGAAGCTCCTGGAAGAAGCTGGAACCTTCTAGAAGGGAGGTGGGGTTTTACTTTTGCCGCCTTGGCTAGAGGTCACCTGACCTAGGGCTACTTAAGAGTGGGAGGGAAGCTTTTGTGGTGAGTTGGCCATTGGGGTGAAGCAGAGCTGGAAGAATCCACCAGGAGTGTAGGCGGTAGGGCCTAGCCAGGGACTTATGCCTCTGAGAGTGACAGGATTTAGGTACTGCCTCTTAAGTGAGTGAGGTGCCCTGTGAATCCCACTGATCTTGCCCAGTAGTAGGAGGACCCAGAGACTCTCTGCCAGCCTGACTAGGAAGGACCTAGTCGCCCTCTCCATCCCTACCCCTGTAACAGAACCCCTTAAGGGCGCCAGATACATCTGCGCCAAAAGACTTCATCTGTCAACTGAGAACTGAAACCTAACTTTAAGAACTGAGACTGCATGACAAGAGCGAGCTGTAAGCCTTGAATGCCAGAGCTGAGACTGCGTGTCCAAGCTACCCTAGTGAACAAAATACTAAGCCGATTGCCAAGTCACCGGGGATCGACCAGGTACTAGCGCTGTGACCCCCGCGCTCCCTGCCCTGGTCTGGGACCCCCGGCAGCGTGCTCCGCTGAGCACCATATCCCCATCCTTAATTTGAGCCCCCCCCTGCGACGACGAAGCCAGCGCGCTCACCGCCGCGGCCTGGAGGCCTGGGAGAGTGCCCTGCTGTGTCGCGAGGCCCAGGCGAAGTCCGGGGCCCCGTCGCTGCCGTCGCAGCCGTGTGAGGAGAAGCGCAAGGTCGGGGCCGAGTTCCCCCAACGTCGTGAGGACGGACGCCTGCTGACGCCGAGACGGAGGTAAGCCCGGAGGCCGAGATCCCCCCTGGTGCGCCCCCTGCTGGTCTGGAAACCACACCGCACTTGGCCCGGGTTGTCCCCTCCGTGGGAATCCCCTCCCCTGCCTGCGCGACGGAGAGACCCCGCCGAGGGATCCTGTCCGTGTCCCCCCTCCTGTGTTACTGAGCGCGGTGCTCTGTGAACTGCACCGGAGCATAGGGACTCGCTCCTCAAGTCCAGTAATCTTCCCCGCTGGAAGCCGTTCAAAGTACTGACAGACATTACTCTCGTGTGGCGCTTCACGCCACCGACTCTGCTTCCTCAGCCGGAGGGACCGGGACGGCGAGTAACCCCATGTGGTATATGCACTGCTCGAAAGTAACTATATGCCAAGGAATGCGAGTAGCGCATTGTGTTATATGCTCTGCTCGAAAGTAATTACATGCCAAGGAATGCGAGTAGCGCACTGTGTTATATGCTCTGCTCGAAAGTAATTACATGCCAAGGAATGCGAGTAGCGCATTGTGTTATATGCTCTGCTCGAAAGTAATTACATGCTAAGGAATGCGAGTAGCGCACTGTGTTACATGTTCTGCTCGTAAGTAATTACATGCCAAGGAATGCGAGTAGCGCACTGTGTTATATGCTCTGCTCGAAAGTAGTTACCTGCCCAGGAATGCGAGTAGCGCACTGTGTTATATGCTCTGCTCAAAGGTAATGACATGCGACTGATTACGAGTCACGCGATGTATTAAATGTTCTACGCAAACGTATCCACATGCAACTGATTGCGCCTAGCGCTATGTTTATATGCCTTGCTTCACAGTACTGGGGGCCCTTGATCACGAGGAGCGCTCAGTTCTACAGGCGCCATGTTAAGTGAACCCAATGTGTCCCCTTTCAAGTATTACGCTTAGTTAGACGGCCGGTTCAGGGAAAGACTTTACGTAAGCGCGCACGGCGCTAGAGCAAGGTTAGGCACTGCATAGATATCACCCAGAGTGTCGAATGTAATGTCACAATGGTATTATGATTCATGTATTACCTTGTTATTTCCTGAACTGCATCTGACCAGCTATACTTGGATAAACTTGAAGTATTTGCATGATTTAAACGGTGTGGCGTCCCTTATTGTGTGTGACTCTAGTCCATGAGAAGCGTGTGGTGTATGGTTGCTTAACACATAGCCCTCTGGTTGCCCAACCGGCTCGCGCCACGCTACCGCCTATAGGGCCTGGTGACCCCAGGTTCCTACAACTTCCATCTAGATGAGGTAACTTGGACTATTAACGTAAGTACTGTGAATTGGTTGTAGAGCTCTAGTAGGCAAATGCTTTCACTGTTCATGCCATGTAAGGTAATGTTTACATCACAGCCTATTGAAAAGTAGTTCACGTTCCTTTCTGATGCCTTGCCGCCACTCTTGAGCCTCAAGCTCTCACACATGGCCATTGAGTCACAGTTCCCATCTCTTCAGCCTCCTCTTCGATCTTCTGGGAGTCCATTTCCCATGGTCCGGTCTTACTGGTCTCCCATGGCCTACCCTCGAAAGCTGCACTTCTCTCTCAATGTGTTCTAACTCCTCTCTTGATCCTCCAGAGAACCTCAGCCATCACCTACAGTGCCTTCTCCATAACTTTACCAAGATGCTGTACTTCTGAGCACTTGTCTGCTCCTTTCTTAAAGCAACCTCAAAGGCGCTAGTTTCTATGTAGCATTCCTCACCCACGTCCCACTGGCCACTCACATCAACAACACGAGTACCTGTGACTCATGCACCCATTCACGGACCCTTCCACTCAGTGATCCATCCTTTACCAGCTTTAACTCATATCCATCTCCTATTTATAGTGGTCCATCCATTAACTCCCACATCCATCTATTGACTCTCTCATCTCACCACTGTCTTATCCATCCATACACACACTCACTTATCATTAACAGAAACTCACATTCTCACAATATGCTGCTCATCCACGCAATAACCTGTCAAGGTTTACACCCACTTACATATTCACCACCTATTGACTCACCTACTCAAGCACTCACCCATTTACACATCCATTGCCTCATTAACCAATTAGCCACACACACTCCTTATCAAGCAAATTACCCGTTAATGCAATCGTGTGTGTCTATACACACACACACTCTCTGGCGCTCTCTCCCGTCTCTCTATCTATCTCTCTCTCTCTCTCTCTCTCTCTCTCTCTCTCTCTCTCTCTCTCTCTCTCTCTCTCTCTCTCTCTCACACACTTATAAGCAAACACCTCAGATTAGACCTTCAGACCTAGGCACAATACTCCATTGATGGCCCAAGAACATCAGAAAATATGTTACAGTTGGGCATCACAATCAGCACTACAGATGTATCCCCCATAACTGGACATAATACCACGAAAGCCCTGAGAAGTGGGCGTAATGTATTTGAGTTAGTCCCTAAAATCTGATCAGCTGTAACAAGTACTCCTGTTGGTCATAATTTGTACTGCATCTAAGGGGGCATCTGGCCACACATATGTACATAAAGTAAGGAGAAGGTCATTTTTCAGAACCCTTGTGATCAGGGTGGCTGTGAAGGCAACTAAAATGAGGCTGTTGATCCAAGTTAGGTTTGGCCGGCCAGCATCAAGTGCATTTTATCCAACTTTCCTCACCCAGGCAAACTTCCTTATTCTACACAGAAACTTGTGAGTCCAACCAGGTTTTACAATGACAGATCAGCTATAGGAACAGAAAGTAAACTTGCTTGTCTGTGGTTCAAGAGAGCTGACCTGCTTGCACAATAAAAGGTTAGCTGATAGCCTGCAGAAAATGATGGCAGACTTCCTGTGGGAATAGAAATTAAGCTTAATGTTGCTGTGGGATATAGAGCAGGAATGATATTCCACTCTCTAAAGCATCAGACCTAATGTGGGTATAAAAAGTAGGTTGAAAGCTGCGAGAACTGAAAGCAATCTTGATATTCTGCAGTCTTAAGATAGCAGACCTTTTGTGGCATAGAAGGCACGATCAATATTATACCTTCTAAGATAGAAGAGAAGGCACAATCGATATTACACCTTCTAAGATAGAAGAGAAGGCACAATCAATATTACACCTTCTAAGATAGAAGAGAAGGCACGATTTATATTACACCTTCTATGATAGAAGAGAAGGCACAATCGATATTACACCTTCTAAGATAGAAGAGAAGGCACGATTGATATTACACCTTCTATGATAGAAGAGAAGGCACAATCGATATTACACCTTCTAAGATAGAAGAGAAGGCACAATTGATATTACACCTTCTATGATAGAAGAGAAGGCACGATCAACTTTACACCTTCTAAGATAGAAGAGAAGGCACAATCAATATTACACCTTCTAAGATAGAAGAGAAGGCACGATTTATATTACACCTTCTATGATAGAAGAGAAGGCACAATCAACTTTACACCTTCTAAGATAGAAGAGAAGGCACGATTTATATTACACCTTCTAAGATAGAAGAGAAGGCACAATCGATATTACACCTTCTAAGATAGAAGAGAAGGCACGATTTATATTACACCTTCTATGATAGAAGAGAAGGCACAATCAACTTTACACCTTCTAAGATAGAAGAGAAGGCACGATCAACTTTACACCTTCTATGATAGAAGAGAAGGCACAATCGATATTACACCTTCTAAGATAGAAGAGAAGGCACGATTGATATTACACCTTCTATGATAGAAGAGAAGGCACGATCAACTTTACACCTTCTAAGATAGAAGAGAAGGCACAATCAATATTACACCTTCTAATATAGAAGAGAAGGCACGATTTATATTACACCTTCTATGATAGAAGAGAAGGCACAATCAACTTTACACCTTCTAAGATAGAAGAGAAGGCACGATTTATATTACACCTTCTATGATAGAAGAGAAGGCACAATCAACTTTACACCTTCTAAGATAGAAGAGAAGGCACAATCAATATTACACCTTCTAAGATAGAAGCCCGGCTGTGGGTCAGAAAGTGAGCGTAATAGTCCACAGTTTAAAACATCACACCTAATGTAGGTTTAGAAAGGAAGCTTCATATTACCCACTCTAACCTATGAAACCAGCTGTGGGCATAGAAAGGAAGCTTGATACTTACACCCTAAGCTAGAAGACTTAAAAGACTACTATGGGTGTAGAAAGGAAGCATACTCCTACACAGTCTACAATAGCAGACTTGCTATGGATATGGAAAGACAGCTTGCTATTCCACAGCCTAAAACAGCAGAAAGTAAACTAGATATTACACCAGTATCAGCTTCTCCGCTATGGCGGAGGAGCGTCGCCCCAATGCTTTTAAGCAGAGTGAAGAAGAGACATAAAATGATAATAACTTTGAGTTATTATCATTTTTTGCTTCATGCTGCTTTGCAGGCGGGTGGGTGGGTGGGGCTGCGCTGCTCTCGAAGCAGGGCAGGGGAGGAGTGGTTTGCCCACTCCTAAGTGCACAATGACTGTGCGGGCCACCCAAACCAGTCATGCACACTTTCCCTGTTCTCCATGCAGGCTGCATTATAGCCTGCGTGGAGAACATGCCCAGGCCCCCATTCCCTGGTTGAGTGTCCAACCACGATGCTCAGATTAATTACAACACTGCACTGCAGCGTTGTGATTGGTCAGTGGGGCCTGCTTCCTGCTCCACGAGCATAGCAGGAGCAGACACGCGGGACACGGCGGCATAGTACATTAATTTTTTTATTAATGTTTTTTTTATATGTGCGATCCTCCCACCCCCACGTGACCCCCCCAGCCCGCCCGCCACCCGCGAGCCATGCCGGCTGCCACTGTATTACACACTCCGTAATAGAAGACCTTCTGCGGGTATAGCAGTAAGCTTTCTATTACATACTCTAAGCTAGAAGACCTTTCTATGCTAATAGAAAGTAAGCTTGATATTACACACTCTATGGTAGAAGACGTTTCATGGGTTTAGAAAGTAAGCTTGATATTACACACTCCTAGATACAAGACATTCTCTGTGAATAGTAAGCTTGCTATTACACATTCTATGATCGAAGACCGTCTGTGGGTATATTTAAAACATGAGACCTTCTGTGGAAATGGAAAGTACATTTGCTATTCTGCATCCTAAGATAGCAGACCGTCTATGAGAATTGAAAGTAAGCTCAGTACTACACAGTCTTCGATAGCAGACCTTCTGTGGTAATCGAAAGTAAGATTGATATTACACACTCCTAGATACAAGACATTCTCTGTGAATAGTAAGCTTGCTATTACATAATCTATGATCGAAGACCTTCTGTGGGTATATTTAACACATGAGACCTTCTGTGGAAATGGAAAGTACATTTGCTATTCTGCATCCTAAGATAGCAGACCGTCTATGAGAATTGAAAGTAAGCTCAATACTACACAGTCTTCGATAGCAGACCTTCTGTGGTAATCGAAAGTAAGATTGATATTACACACTCCTAGATGGCAGTCCTTCTGTGGGATTCAAAAGTAAGATTGATATTACACGCTCTTCGATAGCAGACCTTGGGGCATATCAACAACAACCGGCGATAATTATCTCTAAGCGCACTTAGCGCTAGGATAATTATCGCCGGCTAGCGTGAATTTTTATCGCTGAGATAGCGTGCTATTAGCAACGCTTATCTCAATAGCGATAAAAATCCTCACGCTAACAGGCTAACGTGAGATTATTGCTGGAAACCCAGCGATAATCTCACGTTACCTTGTTGATAGGGACAGGCAAACTTAGCCATGATATCCTCCTTCCATAGGATATCATGGCTAAGTCAGAAAAATACCTGACGTAAAAAAGCAGCGTTAACCGCGGTTAGCGCTGCTTTTTTTGTCTCTAACAGGGTTAGCGACATTCTTGATAATAGGAGAAATGTCGATTAGCGACATTTCTCCTATTATTTTACTCTGGAACGCCCCCTTTGCATCTCATTAGAGATGCAAGGGGAAGCGTAGAGTAAAAGGGTGCTAACATGCAAATTTGCGTGTTAGCACCCTGTTGTTGATAGGGTGCTAGTTTTATCTCTCCTTTTTTGGCTATTAAAGCCAAAAAAGCAGAGATAAAGCCCTTGTTGATATGCCCCAAAGTGTGGGAATTGAAAGTAAGCTTGGTATCACAAACTCTTAGAAAGCAGACCGTCTATGGGAATCGAAAGTACCTGATCTCACACACTCTTAGATATCAGACCTTCTGTGGGAATCGAATGTAAGCTTGATTTACACACTCCTATATAGAGGATCTTTGTGGAAATCGAAAATAAGTTTGATATCACACACTCCCAGATAGCAGATCGTCTGTGGGAATTGAAAGTAAGCCTGATATCACACACTCTTAGATAGCAGACCTTCTGTGGGAATCGAAAGTAAGCCTGATATCGCACACTCTTAGATAGCAGACCTTCTGTGGGAATCGAAAGTAAGCCTGATATCGCACACTCTTAGATAGCAGACCTTCTGGGGGAACTGAAAGTAAGCCTGATATCGCACACTCTTAGATAGCAGACCTTCTGTGGGAACTGAAAGTAAGCCTGATATCGCACACTCTTAGATAGCAGACCTTCTGTGGGAACTGAAAGTAAGCCTGATATCGCACACTCTTAGATAGCAGACCTTCTGTGGGGACTGAAAGTAAGCCTGATATCACACACTCTTAGATAGCAGACCTTCTGTGGGAACTGAAAGTAAGCCTGATATCGCACACTCTTAGATAGCAGACCGTCTATGGGAATCGAAAGTACCTGATCTCACACACTCTTAGATATCAGACCTTCTGTGGGAATCGAATGTAAGCTTGATTTACACACTCCTATATAGAGGATCTTTGTGGAAATCGAAAATAAGTTTGATATCACACACTCCCAGATAGCAGATCGTCTGTGGGAATTGAAAGTAAGCCTGATATCACACACTCTTAGATAGCAGACCTTCTGTGGGAATCGAAAGTAAGCCTGATATCGCACACTCTTAGATAGCAGACCTTCTGTGGGAATCGAAAGTAAGCCTGATATCGCACACTCTTAGATAGCAGACCTTCTGGGGGAACTGAAAGTAAGCCTGATATCGCACACTCTTAGATAGCAGACCTTCTGTGGGAACTGAAAGTAAGCCTGATATCGCACACTCTTAGATAGCAGACCTTCTGTGGGAACTGAAAGTAAGCCTGATATCGCACACTCTTAGATAGCAGACCTTCTGTGGGGACTGAAAGTAAGCCTGATATCACACACTCTTAGATAGCAGACCTTCTGGGGGAACTGAAAGTAAGCCTGATATCACACACTCTTAGATAGCAGACCTTCTGGGGGAACTGAAAGTAAGCCTGATATCACACACTCTTAGATAGCAGACTTTCTGTGGGAACTGAAAGTAAGCCTGATATCGCACACTCTTAGATAGCAGACCTTCTGTGGGAATCGAAAGTAAGCCTGATATCGCACACTCTTAGATAGCAGACCTTCTGTGGGAACTGAAAGTAAGCCTGATATCGCACACTCTTAGATAGCAGACCTTCTGTGGGGACTGAAAGTAAGCCTGATATCACACACTCTTAGATAGCAGACCTTCTGGGGGAACTGAAAGTAAGCCTGATATCACACACTCTTAGATAGCAGACCTTCTGGGGGAACTGAAAGTAAGCCTGATATCACACACTCTTAGATAGCAGACTTTCTGTGGGAACTGAAAGTAAGCCTGATATCGCACACTCTTAGATAGCAGACCTTCCCTGGGAATCGAAAGTAAGCCTGATATCGCACACTCTTAGATAGCAGACCTTCTGTGGGAACTGAAAGTAAGCCTGATATCAAACACTCTTAGATAGCAGACCTTCTGGGGGAACTGAAAGTAAGCCTGATATCGCACACTCTTAGATAGCAGACCTTCTGGGGGAACTGAAAGTAAGCCTGATATCACACACTCTTAGATAGCAGACCTTCTGTGGGAACTGAAAGTAAGCCTGATATCGCACACTCTTAGATAGCAGACCTTCTGTGGGAATCGAAAGTAAGCCTGATATCGCACACTCTTAGATAGCAGACCTTCTGTGGGAATCGAAAGTAAGCCTGATATCGCACACTCTTAGATAGCAGACCTTCTCTGGGAACTGAAAGTAAGCCTGATATCAAACACTCTTAGATAGCAGACCTTCTGGGGGAACTGAAAGTAAGCCTGATATCGCACACTCTTAGATAGCAGACCTTCTGGGGGAACTGAAAGTAAGCCTGATATCACACACTCTTAGATAGCAGACCTTCTGTGGGAACTGAAAGTAAGCCTGATATCGCACACTCTTAGATAGCAGACCTTCTGTGGGAATCGAAAGTAAGCCTGATATCGCACACTCTTAGATAGCAGACCTTCTGTGGGAATCGAAAGTAAGCCTGATATCACACACTCTTTAGATAGCAGACCTTCTGTGGGAACTGAAAGTAAGATTGATATCACACACTCTTAGATAGCAGACCTTCTGTGGAAACTGAAAGTAGGCCTGATATCGCACACTAAGCTGGAAGGCTTGCTAGTAAGGATTATATTCAGCAGTCTAAGGTAGCAGAGCTGCTGATATCAAACGTACTTTATCAAATCATGGTTGAGCCGAAGACGACGAGCACTCTGTGAATAAAGTGTTGGTGAGTTTGGGTGATATTACCTAAGAAGCGGAGCATGGGTCAGCCAAAATGCTCTTCGGGTGTGGGAGGATGGGGGTTGCACTCGTATGGAGAAAAAACTAAATGGAAGCCAAAGCAAGAGGAAGCAAGGGAGCTAAACACTTTTATATCCAGGGTAACGCAATGTTACGGTGGTCCTTAGATCACATGGCTATTATGTGGTGCAGGATAGTTGGATGTAAAATTGTTTTACATACACTTCAGTTTTTTCATAATTACAACCGTTGGAAATGTGAATTCTTCAGTTATCTTGTATAACAGTGACATCTTTACTTCCTTCCCTCATCCCTCCAACCGCCCATTATCCTTTTCTCACTGAATTTTGAGGGCTGAGCCCAAAAATACATTTGAAATACTTTTGACCGACATTAACCTAGCCAAAAGTGCTCTGTACGTGGCATCTTGACATATATGTTGATGAGAATAAGTCCAGGTCTGTCCCAAAATGAGTCAGAACAATACTTGAATTAGTATGCATGTTTCATGAAGTCTATTCATTATTCATTAACCACTGAGTTTTTCTTAAGACATCACTTAAGCTGCTTAAATCTCAGATTTAGTGCAACTTGATTTTCAGTTTTACAGATTAAAAAATGAAGGCCCAGATTTATCAAGGTTTAGTGTCGACCTTGTGCCATGCCAGGGAGGCACAAGGACAACGCAAAACCTGAGTGAAATTTATCAAGCCACGCCAGGCCACCTTGCGTGGCCCTGCACGGCTTGATAAATCTAGAGTAACGCAAGGCAATGCAAATTTCTGTGTTCCTCTGCCCCAGGGAGGGGCTCCACGGGTGGAGCATGGGTGTTCCCACACAGCCACCTATAGATTTTGGCGCATTCCCAGATTTACCATTAGTGGTAGACTTGGCAATGTGTCAAAATGCTGTGCCTTCCCAAGGGGAGGCGTTACAAGGAGAAATATCTTTATTTGTCCTCGTTTTTTCACACATAGAAAGAGGAAAAAAGCCTCAGAGGAAGATGTTCCTTCCTGCACAAAAACAATCCTGCCTACAATTCTGGCACCACGGCACTATGACGAAAGGGTGCCTGCGTTGGCGCTAGGCAGCCAAAAATGTGCCAGCGCTGGGAAAGGACAGGAATGCACCATATAATGTTAAATATGGCACATTCCTGCCCTTTTGTGCAGAACAGCAAGGTGGCCGGCTGCGTTGCACTGCATTGCACTGCGTTGCACTGGATGAAAAAATTATAAATATGGACCGAAATCTATAAATAGTGCATCGGTGGAACTTGCTTTTTTTGAGGATTTTATTTCTTCTGCTGATACTTATGCATATGTGAGTTTATTAACCCCTTCGGTGCTCATGACGGAATGGTTTCGTCATGAGCACCAGTGCTCCTGTGCTCATGACGGAACCATTATGTCTAGTGCACAGGCGCACAAAATCCACTGCTGCAGACAGTATAGGGATTTCCTTTTTTTTTTAATGTTTGCCTTGGGAGGTGGAAAAGAGCTTCCCCAACCTCCGAGGCTTTTTTTTGTCATTGTAATGACGATCGCGTGCATGGCACGCTGACGTCATTACATTGAAAATTAAACAGAAACTTAGTTTCAGCTTCATTGTTTCGGTGCTCGTGTGGCTATCTCAGCACCCAAGCACCGAATCGCATGGGAGGGGTATCGTTGGAAAGGGGATAATCTCACCTTTCCATTGGTACCCTTCCCTAGTGCAGGGATCCACCCACTAGGCACCAGGGAGGGGGGAGCGGCCCCTTTTGCAAGGGCCTTTGCTCCCCCATAAACAATTGGCATAATCAGTCTTTCTGTCCTCCCTGGGAGGCAGACGGGGGCAGTAGCCCCCAATCTTCCCCTCGGGGGGAGGAGGGGAGAGCACCCTAGACACCAGGGATTCTTTTTTTTAGGTCAAGGGTGGAGGTTGCCCAGAATGTGAATGCCAGTGCCCCCACACATCTCCCGCCAAAAATGCAAAAGTCTTTCTGCCTACCCGAGGATGCAGATGGGGGCAATAGCCCCTGATCTGACCCCCTGGGGGAGGACAGAAAAGCCCACTAGGCACCAGGTATTCGTTTTTTTATTTAGGGTTGGGGCTGCCAATGCCCCCACCCCAAAATAATTGCTACAGTCTTTCTGTCCACCACCCCTCAGGAGGCAGATGGGGGCAATAGCCCCTGCTATGCCCCCCAGAGGGGGCAGAGAGCCCACTAGGTGCCAGGGATTAAGCTAGTTTTTTTATGTGTAGGGGTGGGGGCTGCCAAGAGAGGGCATACCAATGCCCCCACAGCCCCCCAAACATGGCCCAAATCTTTCTGACCCCCCCCCCCCATCCCCCCCCCCCCCCCCCAGGCATCGAACTTTTTTTGCCATGGGCCTAGCTGTGGATTTTGGGCCCTAGCGCAGGTGGCACCTAGGGAAGTCTAGCAAACTTGTACATGTTTGAAAACTAGACACCAAGGGGAATCAAGGATGAGGTGACTTGTGTGCTTCTTACTAGGTTCTGTTATCCAGAATCCCTTGAAAACCTCAAACGTTGTCAATAAAAAACACACTTTTCTCACATTTCTAGGGAAATCTAGCAAACCTCTTCATTTTTGTTGGGAAAATGTGCTTCTTTTTACAAAGTTTGAGGTTTGCAAGGGATTCTGGGTAACAGAACCTGGTGAGAGCCATACTAGTCACCCCATCCTGGATTCCCCTGGATGCCTAATTTAAATTTTTAATGTGTTTTTTAGGTTTCCTTAGGTGCCCGCAGAGTTCAGTTCCAAAATCCACAACTAGGCACATTGCGAAAAAAAGGTCAATTTTCGCTGGAAAAATGTGATGTGTCCAAGTTGCTTTTTGGGATGTTTCCTGTTGGGGGCAATAGGCCTACCCACACAAGTGAGGTGCCATTTTAATTGAGAAACTTCGGGGGAATGCTGGGTGTGTGGAAGTGTATGGATCCCCACTGATTTCAGAACTTTCCATCACAGAAATGTGAAAAGTTTAAGGTTCGCAGGGGATTCTTGGTAACAGAACCTGGTGAGAGCCACACAAGTCACCCCATCCTGGAGTCCTTTGAGTATCTAGTTCTCAAAAATGAAAAGGTTTGCTAGGTTTTCCTAGGTGCCCGGTGACCTAGGGTCCCATATCCACAGCTAGGCACAGTGTAAAAAAAGGGTCAGTTTTCTGTGGAAAAATGTGATGTGTCCACATTGCGTTGTGGGCTGTTTCTTGTCACAGGTTCTAGGCCTATCTACACAAGTGAGGTGCCCTTTTTATCGGGATACTTTGGGAAATGCTGGGTGGGTAGAAGTTTGTTGATCCACGCAGATTCCAGAACTTTCCATCACAGAAATGTGAGGAAAATGTGCTTTCTTTTTACAAAGTGTGAGGTTTTGCACTGGATTCTGGGTAACAGAACCTGATGAGAGCCACACAAGTCACGCCATTCTGGATTCCTCTGGATGTCTAGTTTTCTAAAATGTATAGTTTTGCTAGGTTTCTTTAGGTGCCGACAGAGTTAGGGTCCCAAATCCATAGCTAGACACATTAAAAAAAAGGGTCAGTTTTCACTGGAAAAATGCGATGTGTCCGTATTGCGTTTTGGGCCGTTTCCTGTCGCTGGTACTAGGCCTACCAACACAAGTGAGGCACCATTTTTATCAGGAGACTTTGGAGAATGCTGGGTGGGTAGAAGTTTGTGGTTCCCCACAGATTCCAGAACTCTCCTTCACAGAAATGTGAGGAAAATGCGTTATTTGTTTCACAAAGTTTGAGGTTTGCAAGGGATTCTGGGTAACAGAACATCTTAAGAGGCACCCAAGTCACCCCACTATGGATTTCCCTGGATGTCTAGTTTTAAAAAATGTATAGGTTTGCTAAGTTTCCGTAGGTGCTAGTTGAGCTAGACTGCAAAATCCACATCTAGGCACATTGCAAAAAAAAGGGTCAGTTTTCACTGGAAAAATGTGGTGTGTCCACGTTGCGTGTTGGGCCATTTCCTGTTGCAGGCACCAGGCCTACCCACAAAAGTGAGGTATCATTTTTATCGGGAGACTTAGGGGAATACAGAATAGTAGAATAAGTGTTATTGCTGATTGTAAGCCGAGTGTAAGACAATGTGTAAAAAAGAAGTCATGTTGAAAAATGTCTCTAATTCACATGCTTGTATGGGTACCCACAATTTTGGAGCTGTGCAAATAACCACTGCTTCTAAACTCCATATTTTGTTCCCATTTGGTAAATATATAGGATTCCTTGGTACCTATTTTTTTCTCTTTATATTTTACCAAATTAATTGCTATATACCCGGTATACAATGAAAAACCATTGCGAGAGACGCAGCTCAGTTTTTGGCTCTGAGTACCTCGGGTTCTCGGTAAACCTACAAGTCCTATATATCACCGCAACCAGTAGGGTCCAACAGACGTAACGGTGTATTGCTTTAAAAAATCTGCCATGCTTAGAAGAAGTTGAAAATTTTGGTACAAATGGCTGTTTTTTCAAACTCAACTTCAATATATTTTTATTTCAATTGTTAGTTTCTATAGAAAAACCTTGAAGGGTCTACACAAATGTCCCCTTGCTAAATTTAGAATCTTGTCTACTTTTCAGAAATGTATAGCTTTCCGGGTTCCATTATTGCTTTGAAACCCATTTCTACCACTAACTAGAAGTAGGTTGAAAGCACAAAAAATAGGAAAAATAGGCTATGTCCCAGTAAAATGCCCAAACTATATAGAAAATGTTGTTTTTCTGACAAACGACTGCCTGTTCCTGAAAGCTGGGAAGATGATGAATTTAGCACCACAAACCCTTTGTTGATACCTTTTGCAGGGAAAAAAACAAACACTTTCTTCTGCAGCACTTTTTTCCAATTTTCCAGAAAACCCACCAAAATTTGCTGTATTTTGGCCAGTTTCTTGGCCCCCTCCGGGGGAATTCACTAACCCTGGATACCTTTAGCATCTTAAAGATGTTGGAAGAAAAGGGCGCAAAGTTGGCATGGATATGTTATGTAGACAAAATGTTACAGGGGCCTAAGCGCAAACTACCCCAAATAGTCAAAAAAAAGGCTTAGCACGAGGGTGGGGTAGGGGATGGGGAGGCCTAGCAGCGAAGGAGTTATATTTCACAAAAACATTTAATTTTAATTGCCATCCTCACATATTTATTACAGCATCATTACTGCATCTTTAAGATAAATTAACTAACCACAAATAAAGACAAACGGATATTTTAAAATGTGCAGTGCAGGTGCAGCAAGAAACCGTCAATACTTGACACACAATAATGAATTGTTTGTTCAAAATGTGTGCCCTGCAAATATGCCCACAAAGCCCAAACCTCACAAAGTAACTTGTGTTCGTGTCCTACAAACAGTAACCTAGCAACGTCAAATATTGATGTCTTGTGGCTTACAGTAAGTGGTGCAAATCAGTTGTGGGTCCAGGGTTTGGAGAAGGCTCTCACCACACCTTGCGAGCAAGTGAGCGAAACTGATGCCAGAGCTTTGTGGGTCCGAGTCGAACCCTCAGCACGAACATTTATAGAAGGATACATGGGGTAATGGCACGAAACTGATGAAAGGCACATATTACTGTTTTTCCAAATGCTTTGAAATAGAAGTTTGGGGATTTTGCCACCAGGACACAATTGCTACACGGGTTGGCAAAACCAATAATTATGTTTTCTGTGTAGTGAAACTACACAAAAATCACTACAGTCAACTAAAATGCAGTAAAGCTAGCTGCAGTGCAAGCTTCTTTCTAACACACACCAATGATAGCATGGCACACTTACCCTGCACACAGAAAATGCACTGGCAGCAGCAGTGCAAGCATCTTCAGAAGGTGTGCACGTACTGCACACTAGCAGCAGTGTAAGCTTTCCTGACATACACATAAGAGGGACAGTAAAGGCACCAGCAGTACAAGCTTCCCTTCCTTGCACAAACTAATACAGCACAGGCAGAAGCAGTGCAGGTTTCCTCAGAAGGAGAGCGCATACTGCACACTAGCAGCAGCGAAAGCTTTCCTGACATACACTTAAGAGTGACAGCAAAGGCAGCAGCAGTACAGGCTTCCCTTCGTGCACAAACTAGTACAGCAAAGGCAGCAACACTGCAGGTTTCCCTTCCTAGCACAAGCTAGTACAGCACAGGCAGCAACGGTGCAAGCTTCCCTTCTTTACAGAAACTAGTACAGCACCAGCATCAGCAGTACAAGCTTCCCTTCTTAGCACAAACTGGTACAGCATATGCAGCAGCAGTGTAAGCTTCCCTGACATACACCGAAGAGGGACAGTAAAGGCATCAGCAGTACAAACTTGCCTCCCTAGCACAAACCGGTACAGCAGAGGCAGAAGCAGTGCAAGCTTCCATTCCTATCAGAAACTGGTACAACAGAGGCAGTAGCAGTGCAAGCTTCCATTCCTATCACAAACTGGTACAGCACAGGCAGCAGCAGTGGAAGCTTCCATTCCTAGCACACACTGGGACAGCAAAGGAGCAACTGTGCAGGCTTCCCTTCCCAGCACAAACTGGTACAGCACCAGAAATGAAATCAAAAATGGGTTTTATAAAGCGCGTGTTTGCCGTGGCGTCTTAGCGCTTGCTACCGTCAAGTGTATCTGAAAAATCAAACCCCCGATTGGGTGCACGCAAATAACCAAGTTTTAAGTTCCTTCCTGAACTGTAACATGTTTTTTTGAGTTCTAAGATGCAGAGGCATAGAGTTCCATAGCTTTGGGGCCAGATATCGAAAACCTTTGCCACCCCATTTCAACGTTTTTACTCTTGGGACCACAAGCAAATACGCTGAGGCTGAACAGAGGCATCTCAGTGGAGTGTATCGCTTAAAATATTGACCAATCTGCGCGGGTACCGTCCCATGCAGAGTCTTGTGTAACATACACATTGACTTAAACTGAATCCTAGCCGATATGGGCAACCAGTGTAGTGGTTCTCGAATAATTAGACTAATAGAACTAAATTTAGGTAGTTCTAATAATAACCGGGCAGCCGCATTCTGCAAAGTCCGAAGTTTATGAATTACACTTTTTTTTGCTCCAAGGTAGAGTGAGTTACAGTAATCAACCAGCAGCAACAGTATAAGCTTCTGTTCCTAGCACAAACTGGTACAGCACAAGCAGCAACAGTGCAAGCTTCCATTCCTAGCACAAACTGGGACAGCATCAGCTGCAACAGTGCAAGCTTCCCTTCCTAGCACAATCTGGTACAGCACCATCAGCATTGGTGCAAGCTTCCATTCCTAGCACCAACTGGTACAGCACAAGCAGCAACAGTGTAAGCTTCCGTTCCTAGCACAAACTGGTACAGCACCAGCTGCAACAGTGCAAGCTTCCCTTCCTAGCGCAACCTGGTATAGCACCTGCATCATTGGTGCAAGCTTCCGTTCCTGGAACAAGCTTGTACAGCACTGGTGCAAGCCTACTTTACCAGCATAAACTGTTACAGTACAACACAGGCAGCAATGGTGCAAACCTCCTCTCCCAGCCCAAACTGGTACAGCACAGGCAGCAACGGTGCAAGCTTACTTTCCTTGCACAAGCTGGTACAGCATCAGCAGCATTGGTACAAGCTTCCCTTTCTTGCACAAACTGGTACAGCATCGGCAGAAGCAGTGTGCAAGCTTCTATTCCTAACACAACTAGGTACAGCAGAGGCTGCAACGGTGCAAGCTTCCCTCCCACACAAACTAATACAGCTCAGGCAGCAACAGTGCAAGCTTCCCTCTGACACAAATGAACACAGCACAGGCAGAAGCAGGGTAAGCTCCTCTGACACACAAAGGCAGGAGGGGGTGTATTGTTCTCAAGTCCAGAACCAAAGTTCCTTGGTTAGTCTGTCTAAGGATTCTAGCGCCAAGACACCCTCGGGTATTTGCACGCTTTAGAAACATACAAATTCATTCAGTCATACAAATGATTTGGGGTACCCATCATCGTCTCAATGTGCTCCTCAGTGCACTCGGTGACAGAAGTAGTAAATGCTGCTAAATTCATTCCTAGCTCTCGGGTGGGCATTTCACTTGTCCACTCTGTTGTCCTCATTTCTCTCTCTTATGTTTCATTTACTAGGACTAGAAAGCGGTAGAAATAGGAGTAGGAATTTGAGTTAGGTTATTCCTTATGTAAATGAACTAAAATTCACGTTTCTTTCTTAAGGTAAAGCAGCTTTATTTTTAAAAATAACAACATAGCAGACACAGTTTACAGGAACTTGTGAGGATTGCGAAAAAGAAATCAACATATATGCCATAAAGCATTGAAGCTATTTAACAATTTTGGGGAAAGGGAAGAAGGAAAAAACAAAAAAAAGGGGGGAATGCATATAGGAAGACCAAGTTAACAACAACTTAGACCAGTACAAGAACTGCACATGGAGGATGGCATATCCTGGCAACGGATTTTAAAGGATATTTTATGGATTTCCTGGACAGTGCTGTCGAGTTTTCGCTTTGTGTTTAGAAATGGAGTAATTGATGTGAAGTTGCTTTCCAACTGTGCAAATTAGAAAATGATTATATCGAAGCATGAGCATTATTAACATCATATGGGTGGACGGGGTATTTCGACAGAATTGTTTGGGGAGAACATTTCACTTGAGTAAGGGGAAGAGCAGTATTTACAGCAGTAGGTTAGAGCAAGTTTGCGCGTAAATGAAGCCACAAGCAGTGCATTATGGGCAGTTGAGTTTTTGGAGGACAAATCCAATTAATGTGTGGCTGCGTACATCCGGTTAAGCGTGAGGGGCGGAGCCACGTGAAGTTAATTTAAAGAGGGGGAAAATCAGGTACTAACAAGATGCGGTCCTGTGGAGGGCCATACAAGCGGAGAAGTTTATGCCACTGCAAAAACCATGAAGGTACGAGAGCAGCTTGGGTCGTTGTGTACCATAGCACGCTGTAGTTTGTAGAAGTTAATAGCACGTTTACGAGGGCGAACATTCAGTTGGGTGTATTGAAGAATATGAAAGTTAACATGGGAAGGAAGAGAGAGTAGGATACAGGCTCTTTCACGGTAACTGCTGAATTGCAAAGTGAAGATTCTAGAGGGTAAAACGCTATGCGAGGCAGGTTGCGATAGGAATTTATTGCATTTTGCATCTTTTATGTTACTGTTTGTGAAGACAATGGGAGCTTGAAGTATTAATCCATTGGTATTGTTTTTTATTCATAGTAAACCCCTGACGAAGAGCCGCCAAAGGCTCGAAATGCATTGGGTACATTGTTTATCATGACCAAGGATGTGTGGTGAATTCTATCGTGCCCAGAAAAAGGCCCGGATGGGCATATCTGTTGCATTAGAAACAATGAAAACACCAACATCGTACGTGTGCAATTGATAAGAACAATAAACTGAAGTGATGAAACTCATTTGAAAAGTTGGATTAATGATTTTTTGAATTGTAAAAATGGAAGAAACATTTTCAGGAGAATCCTGCTATCGCTGTGCGCCTGGCAAAGGAGTGTAATTGCGCTTCATTAAGTACGTCGGGTAGAGAGATTACACCAGGATGGGTGGGAGGAGTACACCTTTGACTCTGACTAGACCTGTGCTCTGCCACCACAATGCCGGCTCCGCCCCCTGTGGAGCGGCTGATGTCTCTACCCTGCTGCTGAAAGGAAAGAGCAGAGTCACCACAACAAAGTGCTCCAAAACTGGACTGAGCCAGGCCCAGGCCCCCTGGCGACAAAGAACAAAAGAATTGTGCTATAAAAGAAGGAGCCCTGCTCCTAAGAAATCATATCCTGTTTACACCAAGAAGAACCTCTGCCCGAAGAGAAGGACCTGGGAAAGCTACATGGAGGACTACTGTCTCTGACCTGGGAGACTGGCCTGTGGTGGGTGCCTTGCTGCAAGAAGGAGAGGAAAAGACTGAGAAAGACTCTTTGAATCAACTTGTGCTTTGTGAACAATCTCCAAGGGCTTGCTTGTGAACTTGCCCCCTGAACTGAGCCCCAGGACCATTGGGCTCTCTCCCCCTTCAAAAACGAGCTGCTGGACTGCCTGTGCTCGTGCCACGCTGTTACCGTTGCTGAGTGTGCCTTGCAACCGTTGTTTTGCCCTGAAGTGTCTCGAGTCCGTGCTGGTGCCGCCCGACCCTGCGGGCCTCCGCTGAGTAAGCCGTAGCCCGCACCGTGTCCCGCTGAGGCCGCCCTGCACCTGACTCGCTCTCCCCTTCACGTCTGAGCTGCACCGCCACTGCCGACAGCCGCCACGACCTCGCAGCGCAAGTCCGAGAAGATGACCCTGTGCGTGCACCTACAAGCGTATCTCCGCACTGTATCTCGTCCCCCAAGGACGCGCCGCACCTGAAGAGCCGCCCTGTACGACCCGTACCGGCCGCTAAGTGCCGCCTTGCCGCCCCGGGTGAAGTAGCCTCGACCCTGAAGGACTCTCCCCCTTTGCTGGACTTTGCCGCGGCCTGACTCTGCCGCAGCTCCTCCCGAGGTCCCGCCCCAACGCCCCGCATCACGGCGCTGCTGAGAGCCGGACCCGCCTGTGAGCTGCCGACGACCGCCCGTTCGTGGCCCCGCATCGTCCCAAGTCACTGCCAGGTATTTTGTGCCCCGCACTGGAAAGTGCGCGCCGCGGATCTGAAGGTCCGCAACACAGAGACCCGCTCTGCTCAGAGCCTGACACAAAGCATTTCTTAAAGAGAACTCTTGATCCAAACCAGTATTGTGTGCATCTAAAAACGTTATTGACGGTCTTGTACTTAAGCCTGAATAAGAATATATCTATTTTCATAAAGTCTACATATCTTTATAAAAACCCGACTGGTGTCCCTCTGTGGTACAACTGATGTGTTTGCTGTGTGGATGCTCTCAAATGCTTAACCGTATACCGCCTGGGGATTAGCCATGTCTGCTCGCGCCACGCAACCTTGAGGGTGAGTAGGGGTTATTCTTAGGGGTAATCCTACGCCCTGACTAGAGGTGACGGATCCCTGCTTGTCGCTGGCACTACCAACGCCAACCAGGGGTTCCCATTTCTAACATTGGTGGCAGCGGTGGGATTTCTCGAATTTGCATTTGGAGTTTACACACAGTAAATAATTAGTGTCCACATAGTGAGTTCAGACCAAATAACGCAGCCACATACTATTGATCGCTTCTGTTGCTTTGCCAAGAACCTCCATTTATTTTTAAATCATGCCTGGCTCCAAGTCTGCAGAGAAAGCGCCATCCATAGTCCTTAGTGTGAGTAACATGGAAGACTTAGAGTGGGATGAAGAGAAATTGGAAAGCTATACGGTGGCACAGCTGAAAGGCTTTTGCAACAAATTTGGAATCTTCAAAACTGGATTTAGGCACAAAGCTCAATACTTAAAGGCGCTGAGGGCCTGGATTGAATCAAGGGGTACACCTCAGGAGGTGGTACCATTGGAACCAGCAGAGAGCATTCATAGTTTGGGCAGAGGCCTGTCAGCAGAGGAGCTGGCAGACAGACAAGCTACCAGGGATCATGAAATGAACTTGGCCGAGCTGAAATTAAATGGCCAGTTGGAACTAGAAAACAAAAAGATGGCTCTAGAAGAAAGGAAAATTCAGATGGAGCACGACATGAAAATGAGGGAGTTGGACCTGAAAGCCAAAAGTTTGGAAAACACTCCCTCTGGTGGCAGCGCAACGCCGGTGCAGGTAGAGTCAAGGGTGTACGTGCCCAAAGATGTAGTTAAAGAGTATTTCAAGAATGATGACTTAGGGCAATGGTTCCGGGCCTATGAGGTAGCCATGTCCTCCCACCGGGTCCCTGAGAAAGATTGGGGAGCGGGGTTGTGGGGGCAGCTCCTCAGTGAGGGGCGGGACACACTCTTAGATTTGCACTCTGATGTCTATAACTCTTACCCCCACATGAAGGAAGCTTTAATGACCAGGTTTGGGCTTACTCCTGAATTGTATAGACAGAGGTTCAGGGGGTGTACCAAGATTGTGGGGAGTACGTATGTGGAGTATGTAACCTTTTTCTGCAGAGCACTGGATGGCTGGGTGAAGGGTAGCAAAGTGAATGATTACCAAGGTCTCTTTGATTTAATTGCATGGGAGCACTTGTCCCTTAATTGTTTTCCTGAGCTATGCCAACACCTGATAGATAGCAAGCTGACTAACCCTATGAAGCTTGCTGAAGAGGCGGACCGCTGGGTCAGCACCAGGGTCCACAAGGGTCAAGTGGGAGACTCCGCCAAGGGTGGGCAGGGTCCCCAGCAGAAGAGTGGGGGGAAAGGGGAAAACAGAAAGGGTTTCCAAAAGGCCCCCAAAGTAATACCCAAGGGAACCAGCAGAAAGGTTCTCAGCCTCCCCCACCCCTGAAGCCGACAGGGGCCCCGACAGGTAAACCTGTTCCCAAGGGGCCCCCTCAATGTTATAAATGTGGTGAACTAGGTCACTTTGCCAGTGATCCCAAGTGTCGCCAGTATGTGAAACCAGCACCCACTGGTGCTCTACCGAAGCAAGTGGCTACAGTAGCCTTTGGGGAGGAGGTAGAAGTCCCAGGTGAGTGGGACCCCGTCCAACTGACCTTAGTCTCACTAGGAGACAGTGAGATGGTCCCAAACGCCGACTTGCCCTCTAACACTAAGAAATATGGGCAAGTGGTGACCATCAATGGGAAGAAGGTAGAGGCTCTTAGAGACACAGGAGCCAGCGTGACTGCAGTGCGGCAGCACCTGGTATCTCAAGAGCAGGTCGTACCCCATGCCTATTGTCGGGTTGTCAATGCTGACAACACAGAGAGTCATTGTCCAATGGCTCAAGTTCCCTTTGAGTGGGGGGGGGTCTCTGGTACTCTGCAAGTCGCTGTGAGAACTGCCATGCCTGTAGACTGTCTCCTAGGGAATGATTTGGAGAGCTCCCCTTGGGAAAAGGTGGAGAAGACAGCTCACCTGCGGATGGTGGGTTTACCTGATTGGGCGTGCGTGACCACCCGGTCGATGGCAGCCAGTAAGGGTGTTGAAGGGACCCTGGAGCCTGAGGGAGAGGCCCAGGAACCGGCTTTAGGGAGAGGGCGCAGGAGGCACGGGAAACCGGCTCCTAAAGTTCCCACGGCCCAGGAGGAAGCAGACCTTGAGGGGGATGCCCTGGAGCCTACCGGGGAACAGATAGCCGAACTGGGGGACCTGCCTGAGCTGACCCATTGGCAGCAGGAAGGAGGCCCCACCAGGGAGGAATTCTGCAGGGAGCAGAAAGAGTTCCCCTCTCTAGTGGGTATGCGGCAGCAGGCTGCAGTCCAGGCCAATGGTGATCAGTCCGGTACTCACTTAATCTACTGGGAGAACAACCTCCTGTACTCCGAGCCTAAGGTTGCTGAACCTGGGTCAGCCCGTGCGCTGGTGGTACCCCAGAAGTTCAGAGCCTTCCTACTGGGGCTGGCTCACGACGTTCCGCTAGCAGGGCATTTGGGGCAGGACAAGACCTTCGAAAGACTTGTCACCCACTTTAATTGGCCTCAAATGCGCAGGAGTTCTGACACTCACTGCAGGACATGCCAGATTTGCCAGGCCCCGCTGTTGCCGTTGCTGAGTGCCTTGCAATCGTTGTTTTGCCCTGAAGTGTCTAGAGTCCGTGCTGGTGCCGCCCGACCCTGCGAGCCTCCGCTGAGTAAGCCGTAGCCCGCACCGTGTCCCGCTGAGGCCGCCCTGCACCTGACTCGCTCTCCCCTTCACATCTGAGCCGCACCGCCACTGCCGACAGCCGCCACGACCTCGCAGCGCATGTACGAGAAGAGGACCCTGTGCGTGCACCTACAAGTGTATCTCCGCACTGTGTCTCGTCCCCCAAGGCCGCGCCACACCTGAAGAGCCGCCCTGTACAACCCGTACCGGCCGCTAAGTGCCGCCTTGCCGCCCCGGGTGAAGTAGCCTCGACCCTGAAGGACTCTCCCCCTTTGCTGGACTTTGCCGCAGCCTGACTCCGCCGCAGCTCCTCCGGAGGTCCCGCCCCAACGCCCCGCATCGCGGCGCTGCTGAGAGCCAGACCCGCCTGTGAGCTGCCGACGACCGCCCGTTCATGGCCCCGCATCGTCCCAAGTCACTGCCAGGTATTTTGTGCCCCGCACTGGAAAGTGCGCGCCGCGGATCTGAAAGTCCGTAACACAGAGACCCGCTCCTCTTTTACAAGTGGTCGTTCACATGTTTTCGCTTCAAAGAAAGAGCACAGCCATGATGATAATCCCACATTTCAGCTCGGTCAGCACATAATTATTTACCCAGCGAGGCTCAGAACCCTCAACAGATATCATCAGACCCCAATAAAACGGACACCTCTTCCTCATAAAACAAGCCATAAAGTAGGAAACAGAGTCAGGTGTGAAAGGGATTAGTCAGAAGTCGCGTGGGATACACGACTTTATGATGTATCGGGCCCTGATGCTAATCCCATAAGGCCGCAGTAAAAGGAACTGGCCGGACAGGATTGACCTTGGGCAGCGGAGTCAGTTTGCATAGGTCACAAAGAAGTCAAATAAAGATTGCGTGTCCTTTAGGCCTAGGCATGGCCTCAAAGCGCAGCCTATGTGAGGGCAACCACAAAATGGTTACCCTTTTAAAATGGAACCCGAGGGTTCGACATGTTGTATCGTATACACAGTGAATTCATCAGTGACATATGACGAAAACACTCATACATACCGCATTAGTCATTTGCGGTTCGCTGATACCAAAATCGGCAGGGTAGGACCATGCTACCAACATGATTTCCGAAATTTACAGTACCACAGCCCCTACAACCCAAGATCGAAACCATCCTGGCTTGGGAGCCCCCAAAGACCCAGACGGAGGTGAGGGCCTTTTTAGGACTCACAGGGTACTACAGGAGGTTTGTCAAGGGGTATGGCAGCATCGTTGCCCCCTTGACAGAGCTGACTTCGAAGAAGCAGCCCAGAAAAGTGATATGGACTGACACCTGTCAGAAGGCCTTTGACACCCTGAAAACTGCCATGTGCACGGCGCCCGTGCTCTTGGCTCCTGACTTCTCCAAAGAATTCCTAGTGCAGACAGACGCATCAGAGCATGGTGTAGGGGCTGTTCTCTCACAGATGACTGAGGAGGGCTGGGACCAACCTGTAGCCTTCATAAGTAGGAGGTTACTTCCACGGGAACAAAGGTGGAGTGCGATAGAGCGAGAAGCGTTTGCTGTGGTCTGGGCGCTGAAGAAGCTGAGGCCCTACTTGTTTGGGACTCACTTCCGGGTTCAGACCGACCACAGGCCCCTCAGATGGTTGATGCAAATGAGGGGTGAGAACCCAAAACTGTTGAGGTGGTCCATCTCCCTACAGGGTATGGACTTTACGGTGGAGCATCGCCCTGGCACAGATCACGCCAATGCTGACGGTCTGTCCAGGTTTTTCCACCTTAGTGAAGAGGAACTCCCTGGGGTAGGGTAGTTCCCCCCACATTTCAGCTGGAGGGGACACGGGTTAGACCTGGCACCTTGGCGTGAGTTTCCCTTCCACTTTTTTGCTGAAGTGCCTCATTGTGTTTTGTTGGTGTTAGCCGCTCAGGGCACTGTGCCACTGCTAATCAGTGCCACAGTGCAAGTGCTCCCTTTGGAAAAGTGTATACATTGATTGGTGTCCATGTTTGGCTTATTTGGTTTACTATGAGCCCCTAGTAAAGTGCACCAGGAGTGCCAGGACTTGTAAATACAAATGCTGCTGGTGGGCTTGCAGCACTGGTTGTGCCACCCACAGAAGCGGCCTAGTAAAATGTGACTAAGGTCTGCCACTGCAGAACCTGCGTGCAGTCTGGTACTGTCGCGCTGACTGCGCAAGTGCACCCACTTGCCAGTCCCTAAACCTTCCCTTAACTACATATTAGTCACCCCTCTGGTAGGCCCAAGGGCAGGGTGCGTTGTAGGTATAAGGTAGGACATGCCCTGATGTGTGTGGCATGTCCTAATAGTGAATTACAGCCATTTTCGTTTTTCACTATTGAAGGCTACCTGCTCTCCATAGGCCAGAATGGGCTGCTGGAATTACTTCACGCTGTAATCCCAGTGGACTCAGAGAGCATGGTAGAAAGTCAAGTTTAGTATGCCTGAACTCAGAATAATAAAATACTTCTTTTAGTAAAGTTTATTTTAATATCCTGTGTTTGTAAATACTACTTTTAGAAAGTTAGTATTTACTGACCTGGCCATTTCAGTCCGCCTCTGCTGTGTGTGTGTGTTCTGCCTAGTAACAGTAAAGGAGCAGGGCTGGGGAATTCCAGGAGACAGGCTGGCTGCCAGGTGGTGGGTAGAGAGATTACACAAGGATGGGTGGGAGGAGTACACCTTTGACTCTGAATAGACCTGTGCTCTGCCACCACAATGCCGGCTCCGCCCCCTGTGGAGCGGCTGATGTCTCTGCCCTGCTGCTGAAAGGAAAGAGCAGAGTCACCACAACAAAGTGCTCCAAAACTGGACTGAGCCAGGCCCAGACCCCCTGGCGACAAAGAACAAAAGAATTGTGCTATAAAAGAAGGAGCCCTGCTCCTAAGAAATCAGATCCTGTTTACGCCAAGAAGAACCTCTGCCCGAAGAGAAGGACTTGGGAAAGCTACATGGAGGACTACTGTCTCTGACCTGGGAGACTGGCCTGTGGCGGGTGCCTTGCTGCAAGAAGGAGAGGAAAAGACTGAGAAAGACTCTTTGAATCAACTTGTGCTTTGTGAACAATCTCCAAGGGCTTGCTTGTGAACTTGCCCCCAGGACCATTGGGCTCTCTCCCCCTTCAAAAACGAGCTGCTGGACTGCCTTTGCTCGTGCCCCGCTGTTGCCGTTGCTGAGTGCCTTGCAATCGTTGTTTTGCCCTGAAGTGTCTAGAGTCCGTGCTGGTGCCGCCCGACCCTGCGAGCCTCCGCTGAGTAAGCCGTAGCCCGCACCGTGTCCCGCTGAGGCCGCCCTGCACCTGACTCGCTCTCCCCTTCACATCTGAGCCGCACCGCCACTGCCGACAGCCGCCACGACCTCGCAGCGCATGTACGAGAAGACGACCCTGTGCGTGCACCTACAAGTGTATGTCCGCACTGTGTCTCGTCCCCCAAGGCCGCGCCACACCTGAAGAGCCGCCCTGTACAACCCGTACCGGCCCCTAAGTGCCGCCTTGCCGCCCCGGGTGAAGTAGCCTCGACCCTGAAGGACTCTCCCCGTTTGCTGGACTTTGCCGCAGCCTGACTCCGCCGCAGCTCCTCCGGAGGTCCCGCCCCAATGCCCCGCATCGCGGCGCTGCTGAGAGCCAGACCCGCCTGTGAGCTGCCGACGACCGCCCGTTAATGGCCCCGCATCGTCCCAAGTCACTGCCAGGTATTTTGTGCCCCGCACTGGAAAGTGCGCGCCGCGGATCTGAAAGTCCGTAACACAGAGACCCGCTCTGCACAGAACCTGACACGAAGCATTTCTTAAAGAGAACTCTTGATCCAAACCAGTATTGTGTGCATCTAAAAACGTTATTGACGGTCTTGTACTTAAACCTGAATAAGAATATATCTATTTTCATAAAGTCTACATATTTTTATAAAAACCCGACTGGTGTCCCTCTGTGGTACAACTGATGTGTTTGCTGTGTGGATGCTCTCAAATGCTTAACCGTATACCGCCTGGGGATTAGCCTTGTCTGCTCGCGCCACGCAACCTTGAAGGTGAGCAGGGGTTATTCTTAGGGGTAATCCTACGCCCTGACTAGAGGTGACGGATCCCTGCTTGTCGCTGGCACTACCAACGCCAACCAGGGGTTCCCATTTCTAACAATGAGGTAACAAATGTAGATGTATAAACAGAGTTGGGGGCATATTATCAAGAAACGGCGTTAAAATTATCACCGCTTTAATGGCAGAAAACTGCCGCTAAAGCGGCGATAATGGGCTTGATAATATGCCCTTGTAAATTCCCATAGAAGCCCATGTTCTGGTGTCAACATGGGATTCTATTGGAATTCTCTGCGGCATATTATCAAGCCCATTATCGCCGCTTTAGCGGCAGTTTTCTGCCACTAAAGCGGCGATAATTTTAATGCCGTGCTTGATAATATGCCCCTTGGTCTTTTAAGACACAAAATACATTAAACAAGAAGATAATAAAAAAAGATGACAAAAAGAAAAGACAGAAAAACAGGATCAGACAGAATGAATGGGAAGGAGAGAAGAGAGAAGATGAAAAAGGAGAGACAGTACAAGTCAAGAATGACAACTACAGAAACATACCTGATGAGGATGAACACAGGGGAAGAGTCAACGACCGCACTGGGCAAGACGGCACAGCAATGGAGACGAGTCGACAGATAAATGGAACAAGACAAGGTGAATGGCTAGATAAAAGCAACAAGGAGCCTGAAAAGAAAAAGAAGATTAATCAGTAATTGCAAAGAACACAATAGTCATAAAAATAGCATACAACTGAGAAAGCATAAAACTATGTAAGAAAAATAAACATTAAAAACCAGGATATTATGCAGAATGGGGACCTCCTACACAAAGAGGGTTCATCTTGACGAAAAAACAGAAGTCTCCATGGAGCTGGAAGAATGTAGATGAAGAAATTCTCACAAATCTGCAGGAGCTGTAAAGGAGGAAGTTTTATTCTGAAATGTTACTTTGAAGAGACAAGGGTGAAATAAACCAAAGTGAGCACCCTTAGAGCAGAGTTGAGGGTGAAGATCCAAGAACTCCTTCCATCTGGCGGCTGTAGCTCTCGAGACATGCTGTGAGATAAAAGTTTTGTTATCCTACCGTTCAAGTTGCCTTTTAGATTGCGCTGCGTTGAGGACCTTCAGTACATCAGTTAATTCCAGAAAGAAAATTCTGACACCTCTAGGTTTGGATGAAAGAGGACGAGGACCTAAACGGTGAGCTCTCTGAATATTCATACGTGTGGAGGAAAGTTAATCACACCAGTTGAGGTAAAAAAGAAGTAAAAAAGGAAACAGGGTCCAGTCCTTTCAAACCCTCCTGAAGACCATAAAGGCGCAGATTATTCCTTCTATTTCTATTTTTCAAATCTTCAGAATGAGCCTTCAGTGCCGCTACCTCCTTCTCCAAAACCCTATCTTCGAAGATTCATCATGCACATCACTGACACGTTGTTCCAGTATTGTGACTCTGGTTTCCATTTGAGACCATTTGTTATCCAAGTTCTGAATGCGCATATTAGTTTCCTCCACAAAAGGACAAAATGCGTGAATCTCCTCAAGAACCAGGTCCAGAAAAATAGGAGAGGAGTATTTCTCAGGAGAGGGAGGGTCCTGTTTAACTCTCTTGTGGGTAGACGAAGGCGTTCCCAGAGAATGTAGAGGAGACATGGTCAGGAACAACAGGCCTTTGCTTCTAATGCCACAAAAAATAGAGCGTCGCAGAAGAGTTAAGAAGAAAAAGATTACCTCAGCGCGAAGACCCTTAAATGAGCACTGCAGGGTACAGCAGCGAGGTCAAAGGCATACAGGGCATGAGAAGGAATCCATGAGGATATTAGAGCAGATCAACAAGTCTCCTGGATATATACAGCAGAAAAAAGCAGGAGAAAAAATGAGTTCATCATATGGAAGCCAGATGTATTTAAAATGGCTGCCGTAACAAGGAGAGAAGAAAAAGACCTGAAAAAGGTCTTAAAGCACCAGATAAGCCAGTTCATTGTGGATATTGGCTCACCCTGCTTCCCAACATTCATGAAAACTGCCTCTGCTCTGAACCGAGGAGAAAAGAGGCTCCAGCACGTCCCGTTCGTCCGTTGACTCGAAGCACTCCCGGATGAGGTGGCCATCTTCTGCGGCGGCAGCGCGTACCCACTATAATTCACTTTTCAACACTGAAGAATTTATTATCCAACTTTAAGATTATTTATTTAGAATATCCTTTGATATCGACTCTATCTATACCTGCATTTTTATTATATATTCGGTATTCGTTACAATTTGTTCCAAATATTATGATGAACTTACTTTATTTTTTTTAATTTTTATTTTTATCGTGTCATGTTGTACGAATTGTTAGTAAAATTATATTTAAAAGAAATAGGTATATATCTTAAGGAGAATGCTGTTAAAGGAATAATACATGAGGAAAGCCATTCCCAAACCTGAATGAGGATTAAATGAAAATTGCAGAACATTTTGTGAATATGTTGAGGAAGACAATTATATGGATAAGACGGCTTACCAAATACAGAAAAAGACAATTGCACAGAGATTGAAACGTCTGGGGTCAGATGTACATTTCTTTTTACTGGTTCCCAAACCCTCTGATTTGGTAAATCAGAGGATGAATGACTTATAAAAAGATTTTCTAATGTACTAATCATATTTTAAGATTCAGAATTATTTTCCCAAATTGCAAGATGGATTTACAATGGTTTGCAATGGTTAGCAATCTAGTATTTAGAAGGGGTGTGTTTTCTGTGGGCTTCTCCCGCTGCGGTGTGTGCGTAGCGCTGCCTGCTATGCCTACTTTGTAAACGGCGAAGCAGGCAGCGCTACGTGCACTCCATGGGCGAAGCGGAGCAAGACGCCCAGGGTTAATGTCTATCTGCACGACTCTGCAGGACCCACTTTGATTAAATCCCTACGTGGCCACCTTATTTCTTTGGTCCATTCTTGTTCAGTAGGACGGTACAAGAAGACAGTAAACCCTGATGAAGTCCGTCTAAGGACAAAACGCATTGGCTGGCCTGGATTTTCATGTATGAAGAATAAAACAAAATCTATTTGTATAATATATTATGGCATCGGTGTCGTAATGGATTTAGAGAAGAATTACTTGTTTGATGGACAACGCTAAATACTGGATAAAATGAACTTTCAATGGCTTTTTTTTATTTTTGAGCACTACTTTGCATGCTTTTTTCTGTTTTATTTATTTGTAGTACCTGGGCAGTAGGACCCTGTGAAGCGAAGTGTTATGTTTTCTCTACTCATAGAACCATTATCACTTGTACGCTTGTGTAGGGCCAATACTGCACTGTTTGGAGGTGATTGTTTTGGTAAGGTCATTATACTCACAACATGTGTATGCATGTATAACGGAGGAACTAAGGGTATGCTGCTGACCCCTTTTCTATGTGTACCTACAGGGCAGTGTCTTCTCCACCACTGCCCAACACACAAATGGATTGTCTCCAAACCCTCCAACACAATTATGCAACTTTGAACTGAAGATGATTTTGCACCAGTGTTGGACTTGGCCCTTTTTCCCTGATTTTTTTCGTTTTTACAGTGTTAAGGTGCAGGTGCTCCCTTCTCCCAAGATGGCTGCCACAGACCCCTGCTACTGCAGGGTGGTCGTTTTCCATAGTAGCACCCTAGCTGCCAGGAGCTGGCTGGGACCCACAACAATGTTGCGACACCAGCCCGCCTTTTTGTCCCATAGGTAGAGTGGGGAAGCTCCTGGAAGATGCTGGAACCTTCTAGAAGGGAGGTGGGGTTTTACTTTTGCCGCCTTGGCTAGAGGTCACCTGACCTAGGGCTACTTAAGAGTGGGAGGGAAACTTTTGTGGTGAGTTGGCCATTGGGGTGAAGCAGAGCTGGAAGAATCCACCAGGAGTGTAGGCGGTAGGGCCTAGCCAGGGACTTATGCCTCTGAGAGTGACAGGATTTAGGTACTGCCTCTTAAGTGAGTGAGGTGCCCTGTGAATCCCACTGATCTTGCCCAGTAGTAGGAGGACCCAGAGACTCTCTGCCAGCCTGACTAGGAAGGATCTAGTCGCCCTCTCCATTCCTACCCCCAGTAACAGAACCCCTTAAGGGCGCCAGATACATCTGCGCCAAAAGACTTCATCTGTCAACTGAGAACTGAAACTTAACTTCAAGAACTGAGACTGCATGACAAGAGCGAGTTGTAAGCCTTGAATGCCAGAGCTGAGACTGCGTGTCCAAGCTAACCGATTGAACTAATTACTAAACCGATTGCTAAGCCACCGGGGATCGACCAGGTACTAGCGCTGTGACCCCCGCGCTTCCTGCCCTGGTCTGGGACCCCCGGCAGCGTGCTCCGCTGAGCACTTTACCCCCATCCTTAATTTGAGCCCCCCCCGGCGTCGACGAAGCCAGCGCACTCACCGCCGCGGCCTGGAGGCCTGGAGAAGTGCCCTGCTGTGTCGCGAGGCCCAGGAGAAGCCCGGGGACCGCCGCTGCCGTCGCAGCCGTGTGAGGAGAAGCGCAAGATCGGGGCCGAGTTCCCCCATCGTCGTGAGGGCGGACGCCTGCTGACGCCGAGACGGAGGTAAGCCCGGAGGCCGGGATTCCCCTTGGTGCGCCCCCTGCTGGTCTGGGAACCTCACCGCACCCGGCCCGGGTTGTCCCCTCCGTGGGAGTTCCCCCCCCTTGCCTGCGCGACGGAGAGACCCCGCCGAGGGATCCTTTCTGTGTGCCCACTTCAGCGTAACTGAGCGCGGTGCCTCACGAACTGCACCGGCACCCAGAGACTTGCTCCTCGAGTCTGGTGGCGCTCTCCGCTGAAAGCTCCACTCTAGAGAAACTGACTAGCCTGGATTACGGCGGCGCTTGGCTTCCCCTGCTCCGTTTCACCGTCCCAGGAGCCAGTGACTGTGAACGTGATGCTTTATAGATTTTGCCTGAAAGTATTACATGCCCGTGATTAAGAGTAGAGCGTTGCTTTATATGCTTTGCCTGAAAGTATTACATGCCCGTGATTACGAGAAGCACATTACTTTATATGCTTTGCCTGAAAGTATTACATGCCCGTGATTACGAGAAGCACATTACTTTATATGCTTTACCTGAAAGTATTACATGCCCGTGATTACGAGAAGCACATTACTTTATATGCTTTACCTGAAAATATTACATGCCCGTGATTACGAGAAGAGCATTGCTTTATATGTTTTGCCTGAAAGTATTATATGCCTGTGATTACGAGAAGCGCACTGCTTCATATGTTTGGCCTGAACGTATTACATGCCCGTGATTACGAGAAGCGCGTTGCTTCATGTGCTCTGCTTGGTCGTAGTGCCTGTCCGTGACTACGAGTAGCGCTTAGTTTATATGCTCTACTTCAAAGGGTTACGTGTCACTGATTACAAGGAGCGCTTCGTTCTACAGGCTCCGTGTTGAAGTATCCAGTGTCACCCATCACGAGTATTGTTCTGTGCTAGATGCCCCGTTCAGAGAAACCTTGCTTAACGCGCGCAGCGCTAGAATCACCTGTGCCTAGCCATATCCATAAACCGCATGTCTAGATTAGGAACTGCATTCATCTCTCATGTATGGCCTGTGTATGCTTAATGTCTGTATTACAACTCATGCATGACACTGTTATCTCTTGAACTGCATCTAACCAGCCCTACTTGGATAAACTTGAAGTATTTGCATAATTTCAACTGTGTGGCGTCCCTTATTGTGTGTGTCCCTAGTCCATGAGAAGCGTGTGGTGTATGGTTGCTTAACACATAGCCCTCTGGTTGCCCGACCGGCTCGCGCCACGTTACCGCCTATAGGGCCTGGTGACCCCAGGTTCCTACAACCAGCTAGTAAGGTTTCCATTTTTTTAAGATTGAAGAATGGAATGCAGGATACAGTTTCATATGTTATGGCAAGAGTCATTTTGCTGCTACTGAAACCCTCATATTCATTCTTGGTTATAGAACAAAGACCCCTGGTTGAACTTTCATGGAACCTGACCTAATGATATACGCATCATAGAAAATTCAAGAGCTGCAGTGGGATGCGCAGTTTCTCTTTTATGTTTATCTGTAAATTTATTCCTGGCTGACTTGGCGTTGAGAAAGATTCCAGTGTAGTTAGGGCAAGGTAAGTGCCAACATTCTTACATCGTGGCCAGTACGGCCAAAGAAAGGTGATATCTTTGTTGTTGATTGTGTTAGGTATTGCTGTGTATAAACTATGTACTCATAGAACATTTTACAACATTTTATAATCAAAAATAATATTGTAAATATTGTTCTTTACACTGGTTTGTACTGTTGCAGGGATTCTGCACATACACAGAAGTATGCGCAGGAAACCAGGACCTCAGTGTGCAGTGGTGTACCAAAAAACCGACCTCGGTGCCCAGAACCCCAATACGACTTGCTAGAGTGTCTCATTCGTTCTCCATACTACAGCGAAGCTACCAATGATTAGACATCCTAGAACCTGTCACTCCGACCCTCTCAGGAATCGCGGGAATAAGAACACTCTTTCGTTCAAACACTCATACTTGTCCACAACGTGAGGAAACAGAGACACAGCATAGTTTAAAATGTTTATTTTAACTAATGTACTCTATAATGCAGTACACGAGCCAATACTAGCAGCAAAATGTATAAGAACAATATAATCAGCATTGTTACAATTCCATATAGCACAAAAGGGGAATCATATTATAATGACAGTGGAGACAGGACTACAGCACCTTACCACCCTCCCCGTGCTATAAGCTAGTTTATTATAATTATAGAAGACCTCTAGGCTTTGTCAGGGGGACCCCATACCTCCAAGTTAGATGCAAGGATTTACATCTCTGGACAATCCCAGCTCTTATTAGTTGGAATGATTTTCTCCAAGTGCCTTTTCATGCATGCAATGCCATATTAAAAGCACTCCATTTTCAGTAGTGCAGCTGTGTTCTGACTTGTGTCTATGGTCGTGGGACTGACCAAAGTGAATCAACAGCACATTGTTTTTCGACCATGAACACGCTGTGCAGACGAAGAGCACAGTGTACAGCTAGATGTGTGAAAGGCAGACAGTTCTCATGTGAAAAAGCGCAAGCAGACTATTTACGAGAACAGAGCCATGTAGGAACGCGTGCAAAAAGCGGCAAAAATGGCGGCCAAGCATACACTAACTTATGCTAACTTAGCAATGTCCGCAGGTAATCCCATGTCCTCACTACAGTACATTTTTTCTGGCCATCGTTTTGTGGATTATATTTTGCCAAACAATGGAAATCCACATTTTATCAAGCCTTGATCCCCTTTTATTTGTAAATCAGTGCACTTTAAAAAAATATGTGGCATCACCTATGTTTCTTAGGAAGCAGGTTCTTTCAAATAAATGCCTGTGACAAGACTCGTTTTGGCTGATGATATGTGAAGAAATTGATTTTTGCCATTGTAAGTTTTGAAATTCCCCTCTCCCATAATAAACTCCTTATGTTATGTTAGGTTAGCATTGTGTGGCTAAAGTATATGCATTTGTATTTGCGCTATGTAACCCACTGAGTTATCCCTGCAGCATGTAGACCTTCAATTAGACAGTGTGACTCCATTTTGTATTTCGTAATCCTTACTAGACTGCCTGGGCTGTACTCGTATTAGGCCCCATGGATTCAGAATTGCTTGCCTCAGCCTAACACTGTACTCCGTTATTATTTTGCCTCCTGTTCAAGGCTGTAATTCGACTCACTAGCAGACAATTATTCTGCTTCTGCATTCCATTGTATACATGTAGCTCTGCTCCCACGTTAGGAGACGCTGAGACTCGGCACAGTGGCCTTGGACCACTGATAGAGTGTACCCATCTGGCAGGTGTTAGCTCATCTCTCTGTACCTCCTTTTGTTCATGCCTGGCTCAGGCCGGTATTTTTCCATTGGGGTCGTGGCCAAAGTCTCTCAGAAGGGTTTATCCGATATTTCAGAAAGCTGGGAAAGCAGTACCTCTCTGGTCATCCTAGGGTGCAGGTCATGACGGACTCCTCTGCAGAGTATTGGTAATAAATGATTGTTTGTATTCTCTACTGTCTGACCAACTCTTCATTCTTGGGAAGGCATAGCAGGTGGTTTGCATATAACCCGGTGGCCCTAGAGGGCAACGTCCTTCACCATCATTACAGATATGAATGGGCACCAGTAATATGCTGGACAGTTGGAGTAGCAGAGTCTTGTCAGAAGAATGGACTGTTATTGAATTTGTAATTGCTTAAAAGTGAGTGGGGCAGTGTGGCTTGGCAAATGAAGATGGTGGACACTGGAAGCTTTTGCTCCCTACCTTCTTCAATAATCAATTTCCATCCTCTGAGAGCAGCCTACGGCGTGACCCTGGTCTTGTGGGATTGCAGGCACGTACAGCCTGAACAGGGCTGTGCGATGGCTGCTGTCGGCGGCTCGTGGTGAGACCAGCGGCGGAGAGGGCCCCAAGCATGAGTCAGCGGGTCCGGAGGCACCGCGCCCGCACCTGACTGTGCTATGCGGCCCGATACCACAGCAATGCCTCCTGGATATTGGATTTTATTTCCAACACTTACCTTCATCAATTGTACCTGAAGCCCAAGAAACTCACTGCAATTTATGGGGGGGGGGTTCAAGAGTAGCGCACTATGTGCATTAGAGGAAGCAGATTTCTGCCACATGACTTGGTCTTGTCTGCACATCCAGCAGTTCTGGGGAGCTGTGGTTCAGAGGTTAAATAGAATGATCCACTGCAATATGCCCTGTACCCTGGAAATGTGTCTGCTGGGGTCCTCTCCCAGGCTGAAACCGAAGAAGGTGGGGGACAGGTTGGTTGATTTGGCTTTAATATTGTCAAAGAGGCAGGTTGACATGACATGGAAGTTGGCGGGTGGCCCTGTGGCATCTAGATTGGGAGGCTGCTGTTAAGGAGTGGGCAAGGGCAGAAATTGGTGCTCTACAAAAAGGAAGCCAGGGAGTGAGGAAGCGGCACATATCTCCGTTTTGGACAGAGGTACTTGAGGCCTTCGAGAACCTGAAGGGCTGTACTAGGTCCTCGGTCAGTGAATCTGTAATACAGCCTGGGTGGAGAATATACAATCTTATTTTGAAACCAGATCTTTCTGAACCTATCAATGATCATGTCATCTGTGTACAGAAGGACCCTTTCTTCCCCGGCACAGATGGGAATGTCATAGGTTGGCTCTTTCTTGTGTAAAGCTGCCACCAGCAGTTCAAGGGCTGTTATGAAGAGCATCAGCGTCAATGAATAACCTGGTCTTGCATCTCTTTCAGGGACAAATGCGTGTAAGTGGTTGTGGTGTGGCATGGTGTGAGGCAGTGATGATAGATGCATGTGAGCCTTTTCCATTGTTCTCAACTGGAAACTTCATCAAAGTAGTCAAATGCCTTTTCGGTGTCAAGTGATATTACTGTCATCTGCTTTACCAAAGTAGGTTTACTGTATTCTTGTGTTAGGCTCTTGTTTGGGTCCCAAGATTAAAACTACTTGTGTCTAATTAATTAGGTTGGGTATTATGGCTGTGCATCTTTCTGAAATTGTTATTTCTTTTTAAATAATAATTTTGCCTTTATTTCACCACAAATACGCAAGCACCCTCCTGATCTTATCTGCCCCTCATTTTACAATCTGGGGCAATTTTTCAGTCAATGTCAGCGCCAAGGTGCCACCTGGCACCATACATCAAAAGCTGACCAAGAGGCATAATCAACGGACGTCACGGTCTTCCATCAGATTCCAGCTAGCTCCAAAATGACCCGGACTCTACCTTCCTCTTATTCCAATTAATCCTATTGTCCAGTTCCCTGAAATATCTCACTGAGTTCCACCACTCCCTCCATGTTGGGGTTAAGGGTGGGTACCACAATTTACATATCTCCCTCCTAGTCAAGAGAATCAAATAAAATACCAGCTGGCTTTAAGGCTTCGAAAGGCCCCCAAATCCAAATCCTTGCTGTACCATGTACCATATCAAACATGATTAAAGTGGGTCTTACCTCCACGTCCGATCCAAGGATGTCAGAGATTGTCTTACCCACATTCCTCCCGAAGCTTTCCAGAACAGGAGAGCTGGCAAACATATAAATGTTGTCCGCCTCACGAGCTCCGCACCGCTTACATTTGGAATTCCTTTTTCCTCTGATCTTCTCTTAAATGCAGTGGATTTAGTTACAGAGTAAAGCATGCTCATAGATACTTGCCATAACTATTCCAATCCTGCTCTTGGCCAGCACCCTTCCCAGACCAGCTGAGGGGGTCTCATGCTTTCTTCTGCGTCTGCCACCAGATAGCCATACCAGCATGATACCACCGTCTTTCTTGTTTTCGGATCCTGAAAACCCTTCTCCATAGAATTTACTTCAGCAGCGACCACCCCTGAGTCCTGAGCCAAGCAGATATCTGATAAAACTAAGCCTAAGTCCATCTATTCCCTCCAAGTATCCCATGAAAGGCCCTCAGCCCCTTCACCATGAGCCCCAGCACATTATTTTACAGTCCCTCAGGGGTTTTGCCAGGCTGCCCAATAAGCATTCCGGATTAGCATCTGTAATTGAAAACTACATTTGTGTGTAATATTTCAAATGACCTTTTCTGGGTTTCTTGCTCGGGTTTGCTGCTGCTCTTTTGAATTCTCGTCTTAATACTCCATTGCTTTCAGCTTTTTGATATACTTTGCAGACTAATTGTGAGATATTCGCACAGCAAATGTTCTATAATGGTACTGGTAAACAGCATTTTCTTTTCCCATGTTCACTTCATTAAGATATTTTTCCAACAATGATGCCACATCTGGTGAAGAGTTAGCTTCCATTGTCAATCTCTGTAGTTTATTCTTTACTTGGAAAGCGTCATCTTGCTACGGCATGTCATCGAGGCACGAGTCAAATAATCATTTGACGAAAGATGGAAATTCAGCAGTGACATCGGTTGTTTGGACCGGTAGCTGACCTTGGTGTTGTGCAGCTGGTGTTTCGTACATCCTCTCTCTCTTTAGTTGGCCTACCTGTAATCTCCAAGCTCGCCTCTCTTGTTTCTACTGTTTCAGCTTTGGCTCTATGGATCAACAAGAGGGTCTCAGCCTTTGTCCGGCTGGTTTTCGGGAGGGTGATTAACATCGATTTCTGAATTAGTTTGAGGCAGTTTTTGAATGTAAATGTAAATGTAAATGTTTTAGACTTGTAAAGCGCACAGCTACCCCAGCAACGGGGTGTCCCGGCGCTGTAGACCGCTGGGGAACCCGTTCTGGCTATCCCTGTGAGATGGTCCCTTTCTGGGTATCTCCAAGGTGAAACCAGGCATCCCCGGCGTCTGTGGGGGGCCGTTGTAGAGATGAGGCAAGCTTAATGCCCAGAGTTGCCGAGTGTGTTCCTGGTTAGAGTAGGTACCGAGGCGAGAATTATCGAGTCCGTTTTGACCCTGGTCCACGACCCTGCCGCGTCGGGAATTGAACCCTGGTCCCTGGCCGATTCTCTGCTTACGGATCTGCCGCCTCTAACTAGTGAGCCACACCTCTCCAATCACTGAATCACTGACTATCAGGGGCTAAGGGTATTTTGAGTTAGAGCTTGGATTTTTTGGCGTATTGGTCTTGATATTGTTGTCTGTGAGTATGAATCTGAGGGGTCCAATCCGAGATGTTCCATATAGAGGCTGAGTGTTAGCGATGCCACAACACACCTCCGTATCCATGAGGCCTGGGTGGAGTTCCGCTACGAGGTACTCTGCAGAGTGACCCATAAACTTTGTCGCACTCCGCGGAGTTCTGCAAGTGGCGAAGTGCGTTACGTCACACCATTCGCGCTGATTTTTAGAGCTGGGTTTTTGTTCCCTTTCTGTAGGATCATCATGAACGGCACCACACACAGTGCAAGAGGGGGATGATACTTTTCTCCAGCTCGAGTGGATGTTCTACTCAAGCAGCAGCTTCCTCAAGGCGAACAGAAGGTTTCTAAACGCGAGCGGTAGCCAACATCTGCGACCGCCCGTGGTGTAAAATCTCACCGGGAGTTGGTCTGGAGGAAGATATTCCTCGATTACCAACTTAATGTTGGTGAGTGCGAGCAAGGAAAAAACTCCACGCACTACGCGGAGTACGGAGTAGGAATAACTCAGCAAGCAGAGGGAGTTTCACACCCAGGCCAGTATCCACCTCCCTCTCAATTGCCTGTTATTTTATACATTCTCTTCTTTCTCACAATTCTCCCAAGACACTTCCTCTTCTCACTCTCAATCTTATTCAGATGTGCTGCTTGTAATAGCCTTAAAGGTGGCAAATTCACTACTCATTTTTTCTCTTAAAGTCATTTTTGATACAATTAATATTTAATGGTATCATGTGTCCAAGTAGTACACTGTGTCTTGCCATCTATGCACACCTACTCGTCGTAAGTGTTGGGTGGTGGGGTACCAAACACATTTATAATTGTAAACATGAATGATCCTCTGACAGTGGCATGCCTTTATCTGTATAGTATATTTAATCCCTTTCTAAAGCCCTATGGATCGGAAAGAATTCCCCTAGGGCATTCTTCTGTTGAGGGTACCAGTTGCTGGGCTTCTGTATTTCAGTATCATTGAACTTTCTGTCATGGCTGCCACCTTTCCTTCTGTTTCTTACGTTTTGTACCCCCTACCCTTTCTAAAAAAATTTAAGTATTCACCTCATGGAGCTCATTATGGATAATTTCACTTCCCTGTATATCATATAAAGTATGACAGTCACACATTTTTCGGTTAGTGCAAGTCACTGAGGAGTTTAGTGACCATATAGAAGAAGGGGGGTGAAGGCTGAGTTGCTTTATAAGTTCATGGAACTCCAGAGCGACTTGAAATATACTTTTAACAAATGACAAGGGGTACTTTATTCCTTATAATACAAAATCCTACCTTCACCCTTCTCACCGACCGCTTAAATCCTTTGTGTCTTGCTCGTTCATGTGAAAGAGGTAGTATGGTTGAAATAATTAAGAATAAAAGAACAAAATTAAACCCACCAAAAAGCAGTTAGTAACTTGTACACAATATATACTCATATAAGTTGAATGTAAGTGAGATTAAAACAATGTTCTAGCTAAGAATGTTTAGAAATACTTAGCGCTCTTTATGCTTCTATTTTTCCTTTTTAAAGAAGGGGAACTTTTCTCTTTGCCTTGCCCTTTCTTTTTTCAGGCTTATACGTTATAATATCCTCCCAGATGTCTTTTTACTGTGTCTTGATGAATAGATATAGTGGAGCATCTGGTTACATTCTTGGTCCATGTTAGTGAAGGCAAAGCTTAAAATGATCTTTTTTATTATTGGCTGTGATATATTGATGTCATCTTCTTACATTACCATTTTTTCAGTGCCCCTCCGAAGGTCATCATACAATGGCTTTCTTTATGTCTGTATTTGTTCATAATAAGCATGTTCACAGTCCATAATAGATCCAAGCATATCTCCCTCATTATCTTTTTCAGGCACACCGACAATTCTAAAGTTGTTGTTGCAGATACTGTCCTTTATATCTGTGTTCTTTGAGATAACCACAGTAGTTCTTGTTTTCTGTTTGTTGTCTGGTGACATTGAAGTTCTAGTTCAATAAGTCTCTCTTCTGTATCATTGACTCTCATTTCAAAGTCCACCACCTTTACTCTGATCGACTTTATGTGTTTGCTGAAGTCTTGTCATCTGCTGACCTCATTTGTGTTTTGATGGCCACATTCCACCAGGAGGAGGCGCTCACTCAGCATTTTTGTAATGTCTTCAATCCTATTTCCTGTGATCCCCCACTGCATCGGAGATACGTTTTTAAAGTCCTGGCCTTGGTTTTGGTGCCTGTAAACATACATACTATTCCATTTGTCAAGTTATTTTTTTGTGCACGTAGTCTATATTTCTATAGTTCAAACCTATCTGAAGGAAGCGATGCGATATGATGCAATATTGGTTTAAGTGATTAATAGAATTAATGGAATTTGCAGTCTCACTTAAATAGTGCTCATTTCCTCGCAGGAAGAATTGTTACTGTTGTGACTTGTGACGTGCAGTTTATCACTGAAAACTTGAAAAGAATACAGTTACTGGTACAAACTCTACACCGCCCCCCATGGTGTACTCCGAGGACCCTCGAATTAAAAAATATTGAGTGGTGAGGTTCTGCAGAGATCCGAACCCGTGTATTCGATATCGTAGTACTGACACGATTTTGGTACCAATGAACCGTAAATGATCCATTATATATATGACAGTGTTTTCGCTGCACTACGAGCATGAATTCACTGAGAAATAGGGCATTCTGTTGTAAAGCCATGGCATCCATTTTAGATACGGCACCCATTTTGTCTCTTGCCCTCACATAGTCAATGGACGAGCAATGACCCCGGGAGAATCACCTTGTTAAGGACACGTAAGCCCGAGTCCGAGGAAGCTGACGCTGCGTGACTAGGCAGAATCAAGCTGCCTCCCCTGCCTGAGGCCAGCCCTGCTATACTGGTTCTCGTGTCCATTGTCCTGATTGAAAGGCCGAAGACGGTAGCCATGCCCGTTTATGATCCATAAACATCCCTATCCTACTTTTCTATCTCCCACACCTGGCTCTGCTCCTCTCCTTCTGGGCTTTTACGATGGGGAGGATGCGATTTTTATGATGGGGAGGATCGGTCAAAGAATGAGAAACTGACAAAGGGATTTGATCGAATACTGAAAACCTACGACTAATTATTGTTTGGTGTATATTTATTGTCTGTTTGGGATACCGGGCTGGGCATGAAAAGTATTCGTGTAATGTTGCCTGAAGGCATATTTTATGTATTTAAGGTGCGACCCACTTCTTGCAAATCGAACAGTCTCGTAGATTCTGCCGTTGTGTGGTTCCTATGACTTCTGTGTCCCTGCAGTAATAAATCTTGGTCTCTGACGCCACCATCGAGAAGCCCGCGTCACTGTTTCATTTGTGCACCAAGACAGGAAGGAACTCAGGGGTCTTTGGGTGTTGTTTCCCTGACACCTCTGGACTCTTAAAAGTCCAGAACCTCATATTGGCGCCCAACGTGGGGTGACGTCATCCGGTACCGGTCCAAAGCCTGAAAATTTCGAGGATTTTCGTGTGAAGATTCCGGAGGGAGGTACCCCGCTTCATCGATCCCTGTATGTCGTAAAAGTGGCCCGACGATCTCTTCCACGAGGGTTCCCGTTCCTAGACGGCTACAGAGGACCGTTGCCCTGACTGTCGCCCTGTCTTGGACCCGAGGTGCAGGCCTTAGAACGGCGAGACGTAGACGGGTTCTCCTTGGTGACGTCTTCCGCATTTCAGTTAAGTATTAAGTGGGTCGTGCTTTGTTGCTCTTGTGTTTTGTTCTCTGGATACGTTTGTTTTTGAATTCGTAGATTATCATTGGTTGCTCTTGTAAGATAATCTTTGTTTTGGTATTAGTTCATTTGGTAGGCCTAAGTTCTTTGCGCATTTTGGTTGGAATCTGTCCTTAGTTTATAATGACTAACAGTAGTAATTGTTTCCTGTCCTGGTTAAGTTGCAACGGGGATTCCCGGTTGGAGGATCCGTGTTCGGTTCCTCCAATTGGAACTCCTACATATGAGCTCTATTGTAAACACGGTGTAGGTCCTATCGTTTATAATGAAGTATGGGTCCGCTACACCAGGAAAGATGGTGTCCTTAGTTGGCCACCGCATGGTAGCTTTGAAACCGAAATTCTCGACAATCTAGAAATGAAGTTGTTTAAAAAGAAAGCCCGGCCGGCAATGTTTGATTCTTTTCGCGTATGGTGTAAAGAAGCTAAACAGAGAGAAATTAGGAAGATGAAGAAGGAACAGAAAGAGAAAGGGTTGACATTAATGGAGTCTGCTAGACAGTTACATGTCAACGAAACTGAGAAAGCAATAGAGATAGCGAATAGAAAACATAATTTGGCGATTGATAAATGCTATCCTGTCTTGCCACCTTGTCCTGCTAAGCCGATAGAGGACCCTGAAAAGGATCCTCTGTTGTCTTATCTGTTGAGATCACCTCCACCGTATGCACAGGGTAATACAGCACCACAGTTACTACCTGTCGTGCAGCCAGCTGCTGGTCAGCCTGGAATAGTTGCTCCACTTCCTTTGATTCAAGCTCCTGTCCTTCCTGTGGTAAATGTTCCCTCGGCACCCCCTCTTTCTGGGTTGCCTATTCCGCCTTTGCCTGTTGTTTCGCAAACTGCTTTACCTGCTACTCCCACCCTTACCATTTCATCTGCTCCAGCTTCCCTGTTCCCGAAATCTGTAAACATTCTGACTCCGCTTTCTGTTCGTCGGAAAATAACCGACTCTGTAACTAATATCTTAACTCCTCTCTACAGGTCTTTAATTGGGACCCCCGTTTCTGACTCTACACAGAGACGTAGCCAGCTTCCTGGTCCTCAGGAACGAGAAATGTTGGATTCGACAGCTCTCAGGTGGATGTCGAAAGCTGCGAAATATGATGCACGAAGAGTGTCAGATACATTTATGCAATGGAATGAACCAACTCAGCGTTATGTCTTTGATGTGATGTGTTCTCTTTTGCGTGAGGAATGGGATTGGGATAATGATGACTCAGATTCCGTCCCTTCTGATTTGATAAATATTCAGCAAAAGTTCGCCGCAGGAATGGTGATAGGTTCAGAAGTAAGGGAAGCGTTAGAACTGATTTTAGCTTATAGGGATGATTCTCCTTCTCGGCCTGCAATGGGTTCAGATGGTTCTCCGATTACGAGGAAGAAGCGAGGTCAGTATCCGATGAGGGAAGTTCCGCCGATATGGCGTGAAGCAGTTCAAGCTGATGCGGCTCTGGGCATTGCAGCTGCTCCGGCGCATTTCCATAGAGTATGGATACACATCCCTTGGAAGCGGGCAGAAGTGTTAGCAGTAAAACAGGCATTACCGGACCCGCGTAAGAATCCTGCTGGTGTGTCATGAATTTGGCAGATATCGAAATGCTATTTGGCAATGTAGTGCCACAGCCTATATGGGCCAAGATTCGGCAAGAGAACCACCCAGTCGCCTTAGGAGGCGATTGGCCAGCTATTATAGCGGCATACGCGCAACAAGTTGGGGTGCTAAACCTGAGCCTCTGATTGCTGCTTTACCTGGCAGAATAATTAATCTGATGAAAACGCTGATGCCAGCGTTACGGGTCAACTGGGATAAACTATCAGCATGCAAGCAAAAGAAGGACGAAAGCGTCTCTGACTTCTTCACTAGATTTGAAGAGACCTTCGTAGACCACAGTGGGCAAGATATGAGTACTGAAGGAGGTCAGAGGTTGTTTGTCGACAAATTTGTGTTTAATTTACTGCCTGAGCTTAGTAACAAGTTAAAGGATTCTGAGAGTGCATGGGCAGTGTCGACGACAGCACAGATACTTGCAACTGCTCAGTATTACGAGAATAGAGAGAAAGAAGAGAAGGAAAAGTCAGAAAAGAAGACAAAGGATTTAAAAACTAAAGTTCTTTTGCAACAGGCATACCCACCTCGCACAGTCCAGTCAGATTCACAGCAGCGACTTCAGTTTCAGCAACAGCCACAATTCCAGCAAGGGACGTCCCAAAGATTTAGTTATGGTTTTCCCCGACAACAGTTAGCATGGAATCAGTGTGCCTATTGTAAAAAGGAGGGCCATTATAAGAACGAGTGTCCAGTACTGCACGCACAAACCAGTGGTGTCCCAGCAAATAGAGGTAGTGGTGGGTTTGCGCAAGCTTCTAGAGGTAGAGGACGTGGTACAATGACTCCACAGGCTGATCGCCCATCAAATTATTTCGATCAGCGAAATGTACAATCTACGCAACCAGGTAGATCTCCACAGTATCATGTTGAGGATTACTATGATAACAATGAAGAGATTCAGAGAAACGAGTACTAGGACAGCCACAGGCAAAGAGAGGGAGTAGTATCAGTTCCAGTTGATCAGAGTGGACCTTATGTCGCAGTAGTTACATCAGGCGTGGTCGAACCGTTTCTGTTGGATACTGGTGCGGCAAAAAGTTCAATTATGCATGCAAAACTCCCTGGCGCACCTTTGTCTGGCTTAACGAACACTTCAGTAGGTTTCTCAGGCGCCCCTGTTCACAATCCTGTTTCTAGTCCTTTGTCAATTTCTGTTGGGCCATGCGAACTGGAAGCACCCCTTATTCTAACAACCGGCTGTAATGAGAATCTGCTTGGTTTGGATCTGTTGAAACGCCTGCATGCGACACTGTACTGTTCTCCTTCGGGAGTACAGCTCACATTGGGTAAGAGAGTCATTTCTCCAATGTACATGTCGATGGATAAACTCCCACCAGAGCTGCGTTCTCTCCCTGATACTCTTTGGGCGACTGGTCCTAACGATGTAGGTCTTTTGGAAATTCCCCCTTATGTGGTGAGTCTGAAAGCGAATGTTAGATTCCCACGAATCCCACAATATCGGATTTCGAATGAAGGTGAACGTGCACTTTTGCTGATCGTGAAAGACTTAATACAGAAAGATGTGATAGAGGAAACTAGAGGAAATGTCTGCAATAGTCCTGTTCTGCCGATTTTGAAACGCACTGACCCTTCCAAACCTCCAATCTACAGATTTGTGATTGACCTCAGAGAGGTTAACAAAATAGTGATTCCACAGTTTCCTGTGGTACCAGATATCACTGCATTGTTGACATTGATTCCTGCATCGGCCTCATGGTTTACAGTGATAGACTTGAAGAATGCCTTTTTCAGCATCCCGATAGCCGAGGAAAGTAGAGACATTTTTGGTTTCTCCTTAGGTGGTCGCAGTTTCAGGTTTAAGCGCGCTCCACAAGGTTATTGTGAGAGCCCTTCAATTTACAGCCAAGCATTAAAAAGTCAATTAGATGCTCTTGTACTTCCCCCTGGTGTTGCCCTGATCCAATACGTAGATGATCTCTTACTGGCTGCTGATGACAAGGAAACTTGCAAAACCGCTACAATTTCTTTATTACGTCATTTGTCAGACTTACATCACAAGGTTTCACCTTCTAAACTGCAATATTGTTGCCAAGAAGTGACCTACTTAGGTCATCTTTTGTCAAAGGAGGGAAGAAGGTTGACCCCAGAGAGAATCAAAGCTATTTCGCAGATGACTGTACCAAGCACACAGAGAGAGGTGCATGCGTTTTTGGGTATTACGTCATACTGCAGGCAATGGATCCCAAATTTTTCTCTCATGGCAAAACCATTGGTAGCCCTGACTGGAAAAGGTGTTCCAAGCCCGTTGCCATGGTCTGATGAATGTCAACAGAGCTTCTCCGACTTACGTGATGCGCTGTGTTCAACTCCTGTGTTGGGTACTCCTGACTACAGTAAGCCGTTTACTTTATATGTCCATGAAAGAGAAGGTTGTGCGTTGAGTGTTTTAACGCAACAATTTGGTGACAAACAGCGACCTTGTGCATATTTCTCATCCACATTAGATCCGGTAGCCAGAGCATTGCCAAGTTGTTTGAGAGCTACAGCAGCAGCTGCAGTGTCTATTCGACAGTCCGCTGGACTAGTCATGAACAACATGTTAGTAGTCATGGTTCCTCATGCTGTGGATACACTCATGAATCGAACGAAAACTCAGCACCTCACCAGTGCTAGACTATCAGGCTATGAGCTGACGCTTTTGGCAAGTCACATCCAGATCAAGCGATGCAACATATTGAATCCAGCAACGCTGTTGCCGACTACTCAAGAGTCGAGTGATTCAGAGCCCCATAATTGTTGCGTTAGAACTGAGGAAGAGACAAAAGGTAGGATTGATTTAAAAGATACTCCGTTACTAGATCCAGATGGCACTTTGTACGTCGATGGGTCATGTTTTAAACTACAGAATGGTGATGTGACGGCCGCGTATGCAGTTACGACTTTGAGCACGATTGTTGAGACCGCAAGAGTAAGTCAGAATTCTGCCCAAGCTGCAGAATTAATTGCATTAACAAGAGCGTGTGTTTTAGCTGAGGGAAAGAGAGTGAATGTGTTTACCGATAGCCAATACGCCTTCGGCGTAGCACATAGTTTTGGACGTCTGTGGAAAGAAAGAGGTTTTCTCACGTCCCACGGGACTAAGATTCAACATGGACAGTTAGTCAATGACCTGTTGGAATCTCTGACCTTACCGAATGAAGTTGCGATTGTAAAGTGCAGTGCACATCGAAAGATTACGGATGATGTTGGCCGTGGGAATGCGTTTGCTGATGAGGTCGCCAAAGAGACGGCCAAGAACATGATGAGTCGAATGTACGTTGCAACGTCTGCGAGATGGATTGCTGAATCAGGAATGTGTGAGAATACAATTGAAAGTGTGAAGGCAATCCAGAATGAAGCAACTAAAAATGAGAAGAATGAATGGAAGGAGAAAACGGGTAGAATGGATTCAAGTGGATGTTGGGTTGATTTGTCTGAGCAGCAGCGTTGGATGTTACCTGATGCGTATGTACTTGCGGTAGTCACGATGGCGCATGGAGCGGCACACATTAGTTCGAAAGGGATATGTAAGATGTTAGCTCCAGTATGGAAGAACGATGGAATCACTAAGTGTGCGGAAAGAGTGGTGAAAAATTGCATGATATGCCTGATGCATAATCCTGGCAAGGGAACCCCAACCCCAGTTGGCCACTTTGCCCCCCCTTCTTGTCCCTTCGAAGTGATTCAGTTGGATTTTATCCACATGGACAGATGTAATAATCTTAAATATGTCCTAGTGGTAGTCTGTGCTTTTTCAAGATGGATTGAGGCGTATCCGTTAAAGGACAACACTGCTATGTCCACAGCAAAAATCCTCCTCAAAGAGTACTTCCCCAGGTATGGTATGCCACGGATTGTATGGTCGGACAATGGAAGTGAGTTTGTAGGGAAAGTTATGAAGAGTGTGTGCGCGGGTCTGGGAATCACCCAGAAATTCCACAGTGCGAATCACCCACAGTCAGCAGGTTTGGTTGAAGGGTACAATGGTACCTTGAAGCTAAAACTTGCTAAGATTCAAGCTTCCACTGGTCTATCATGGCCAGACGCACTGCCTTTAGCTTTACTGTCCACCAGAGCGACTGTACACTCTCGAGTAGGGCTTAGCCCATATGAGATTGTGTTTGGTCGTCCTGCTAATATTTGGGGAGTCCCTAGGCCAAAGGAATTCAAACAGATCGAATATCCAATGTTGATTGATTACCTTTTTGACCTGACTGCTAAATTGAGCCTTATTCATCAACAGGTATTTGAATCCTTGCCTAAACTGCCAGAGAGTCCAGGCCACACGTTGAAACCCGGTGATCAAGTGGTGGTGCGGAATTTTGAACGAACCCGGAACCTCCAGCCAAGATTTGTGGGACCGTTCCAGGTGCTCCTGGCAACAAGAACTGCTGTACGCCTAGCTGGAAGAAAGAATTGGCTGCACGCTAGCCATACGAAGCGTGTCCCTCTCCCACTCCCCTACGACAACTGGGTTAGACTGGGATTAGGTGTATCCGAGACAGAACCTGTTCCTAGGCTCATCCCCTTCAGTGATGCAGAGTACATAACGGACAAGCGAACTGAAACACAGAACTCTGATACCCTACCAGGAACTGTTCTTTCGAACCCTGAACAGAGTGTTGTACAAAGTGAACATTTGTCACCTGTGGATTCGAACATTACTGCACCTGTTGACCAGCTATTTCAGGATCAGACAAGACCCGGAAAGTACAGATATAACCTACGTTCTCATTCTATGAACCAATAACATTGCATAATTACCTTTCTATTTGAAAACTGTTTTGATCTTATCACATTTCCATTCAGTCAGGAAGTTTGCTCTATAATTTTTGTGTGTTGTTCTCTCACCTTGCCATCTGGGTTACCGTAGGGTCGTAACGTGTGCCTTGTTTTAACTTGCAAGGAACCAGACACAAGGTCGGTTTCTTCTGTTTATCTTGGGAACTCCCAGGGTAGATAGAGGCAATTTTTAACCGGTACAAACCATCCGTTGTGAACGGTTGTAGAAGATGGAGCTTCCTGAACTGCGATGGGCTAACGTCATAAACGCTCGCAAGACAAAATTGTATGAAGTATTACATAGCAAATGTTTTCTAATGCAATGCGCTCTGACATTTCTCATTGTTTTAATAACTCTGGTAGGCGGAATTATTTTTGGTATTCAACTGATCTTTGCACCTGTTACATCTATGGCATCTCCCCATGTTTCTGTTTCTCCGACTACTGTTTCTGTTCATTCTTTCCATCCTTTTCCTGCACATGAGCAAGCTCGACGCTCTGAGTTTATAAATAACACTTTCATTCAGCTCTTGCATCAACACCAACTAGTGGTAAACACGACGAACTGCTGGGTGTGTGGTTTGATACCACATACCATGGACAAGGGTATCCCTTATCTGGTTCTGCCATTTAGTTATAATGGATCATTCTGGGCATTTCAGACCATGTTCGCCTATGCCCTAGAGACCTATCCCCCGCGACCTCCGCGTTCCACTAGGTATAACTCCGCTAATAGAGCCTTGGTAAAGGGAATTACTGACATGGTTAGAGATGTCAATAACACTCCGTTTATTCCCAAGGATGAATTGCGAGTTTACATGGGTTGGAACGTTACGGAATATGGCATTACTTTGGGTGAGAACAAACGTAAAAGCTCAACTCCGATCTGGGTCGTACCCCACCAAGGTCAGGTCTGTCTGCAAGGAAATGGGAGGAATCCGAAAGCTCGGCTAGGGAAGAGTGACTGTTCCGGGACCTACGTTTTCCCGTCACAGTTTTCCCCTGCATTCTTAGCTGCTAAGGGCACCTATTTTGTTTGCAAAGACAGAGCATATACGTGGCTGCCCGCTGACTTTTCAGGCTCATGTTATATCGCTCAACTGTTGCCTCCGACATACACTGCTGCACCGGATTATCACAAAACTAGAGTTGTGAGAGGTGTTTTCAGTAAGGAAGACACTGCTGGCCAAGAAGCAGGAGACTTTTTCAAAGGTTTCCTTCCGTTCTGGGGGCCTATGGCCAACAGTAGAAACCTACGTCAACTAACACGAGTAGTTGAATCCACTATTACCGAGACTTTGGGTGCCCTTAGCAACCTGACAGCTGAGCTTCAAGCGGATCGCCTCATGACGTTACAGAATCGTATGGTCCTTGATGTATTACTTGCAGATCGAGGTGGGGTATGTAAGATGATCCAATCGAGTTGTTGTGTTTTTATCCCAAATAATGCACCAACGGTATATAAGGCCATTTCTAAGTTACACAAAATCTCTGACTCTATTCATGTAGAAGAAGGTGACTGGTCACTAATGGGATGGTTCTGGAATCTGTTATCTGCGTGGGGATGGAAGGTTCTGATAGTCACTGGTGTTGCGTTGGTAATTTTATTCTCGTGCTGTCTCATTGTTCAGTGTGGTCCTGCCTTATGTGGCCTTTGTGTTTCGACATGCGTAAGAAGACCACCTGTTCTTGGAGATACGCCACAGGATAGAATGATGTTCCAGCAACATATCAGTGACCTAATGAACATAGAGATGGACTCTGACATAGAGTGAGTTATTGCCTATGTAAGGGCAAAAGGACGGTCTGAGGTTCTGCAGAGATCCGAACCCGTGTATTCGGTATCGTAGTACTGACACGATTTTGGTACCAATGAATCGTAAATGATCCATTATATATATGACAGTGTTTTCGCTGCGCTACGAGCATGAATTCACCGAGAAATAGGGCATTCTGTTGTAAAGCCATGGCATCCATTTTAGATACGGCACCCATTTTGTCTCTTGCCCTCACATAGTCAATGGACGAGCAATGACCCCGGCAGAATCACCTTGTTAAGGACACGTAAGCCCGAGTCCGAGGAAGCTGACGCTGCGTGACTAAGCAGAATCAAGCTGCCTCCCCTGCCTGAGGCCAGCCCTGCTATACTGGTTCTCGTGTCCATTGTCCTGATTGAAAGGCCGAAGACGGTAGCCATGCCCGTTTATGATCCATAAACATCCCTATCCTACTTTTCTATCTCCCACACCTGGCTCTGCTCCTCTCCTTCTGGGCTTTTACGATGGGGAGGATGCGATTTTTATGATGGGGAGGATCGGTCAAAGAATGAGAAACTGACAAAGGGATTTGATCGAATACTGAAAACCTACGACTAATTATTGTTTGGTGTATATTTATTGTCTGTTTGGGATACCGGGCTGGGCATGAAAAGTATTCGTGTAATGTTGCCTGAAGGCATATTTTATGTATTTAAGGTGCGACCCACTTCTTGCAAATCAAACAGTCTCGTAGATTCTGCCGTTGTGTGGTTCCTATGACTTCTGTGTCCCTGCAGTAATAAATCTTGGTCTCTGACGCCACCATCGAGAAGCCCGTGTCTCTGTTTCATTTGTGCACCAAGACAGGAAGGAACTCAGGGGTCTTTGGGTGTTGTTTCCCTGACACCTCTGGACTCTTAAAAGTCCAGAACCTCAGTGGTTGTGTCTAAGAAAGCCCATAAACTTAGAGTAAGACCCTACAATTCTAGGCCCCCCTCTTTTTTTAAGTTTAGAATGCTTTATTGAGATAATGTACAAAGTTAAACATCAGTACACATTATACAGACAAAGGTCGAATAGCGCCATTACCCAAATTGAAATAAAGTAAGTTAAGTTGAACACATATCAATTGGAGCTATATTAAGAAGGACATGATCAAAACCAATTTGAACCTTCTAAACCTATACTTAGACAAATACAATTTAGTATTTTAAAAGAAAAAAGGGGGGTAGGAAAAAGAATAGAAAAGGGGGGGAGACGGAAAAGGGGAAGTAATAAGAGGCTGCTAAATAGTAATGCAGAAATAGCAATGAGAACTAATTGAACATAATATCATTAAGAAGATTCATGACAATATACATGCAAAGTAGATCAGACAACCTGGAAAGAAATGTGGTGAGTGGTGACCAAAGTAAATCTTTTTTAATCAATAGGGGTGTGGAGGTGACATATGCACGATCTAGTCTGTGATGATGACATAACAGGTTCCACCAAGCTTGGTACGAGATTTTAGTGGTATCCTTCCAATTGGTGGTGATGATCGAAAGGTAATAGCTATAAACAAGTCAAAACATTTACCCATGTTTCCCTGGGTAATCCAAATAAGAGAGGAGCCACCCAGAAAAACATGTACAATATCAAAAAGAACATTGGTGGATAAAATCTTATTCAATTTCTTAAAAATGAGTAACCAAAAACTCTTAAACAAAGGGCAGAGAAAGAATATATGAAGTAAGTCACTATTATCATGAGGACAGCATTTCATATCATCTAACAATTTGAACTTATAGATATCTGTAGGGGTGAGGAAAAGCCGGTTATAGAAATGGTATAGAGTCTGCGTTGTGCTGGCTGATCATGAGGAGATGTGAATTTTTGCCCAGATGGAGCCCCAGGTCTGAAATTAAAGTTCCTGTGCCAAATCTTTTTCCCATAGAAGTTCAATACGGGATTTGGTTCAAGGATCAATTGGGTAAGACTATATCTTTATATATATGAGTACTATTAGGATTAACAGTGGAACCTTCTATCTGACAGCACCTGTTCTAATATCACCCTTTAAAGTGTTCTCCCCAATAGAGTGTTATCACACATACATTAAGGAAGTGTGTGCATTCTGGATAGCACCCACTGTTACAACGCTAGTTCCCTAGGGAACTTAATCAAACAGATCAAAATAGAAGCCAAGATGCACCACACATTTGTGAAAAGCAATCAAATGAGAACAATATATGTAGTTCAAATCCAATTTAAAAGCCAGAAAGATATTCCTTGATTTAGTCTTTTTGTTCCAAGTTCATTAGGCAATGGACATTACAATGCGACACAGCCGACGCGGTTCGTCCTGAAACAGGACTTCTTCAGGGCTGTTAAAAATACATAGACATACAATTATAAATACATATATATACTACAATAAAAAGTGTCACATATCAAATGACAATCTGACACGCAAAACCTACTTTTGGGAATGGAGATGAATTATGGATGATCTGAGGTGAGCTTCGTGAAGTCCATAAGAGACCCGTTAACCATTAGGTGTTCAAATGTAATAATGCAATTCTAAATCCATTCTTTCCAAAATAGAGCTCTTTTTTAAAGCTTTAAGTGTTTATTGTACCAAACAGGAGTGATTGCAAAATTATCCGAGTGAGAAAAATGCACTTTAAGCAAAGAAGCAGCAACTGCAGTAGAATGTGTGGATAGGCAATAAAATACGTCTGGGGGGCTGGGATAAGCGAATGACCACAGCAAAAGAGAATGGTGCATATTGAGATTGTTCCAGTGAACTCCAGGCTGTTAAAGGTGTACGTGAGGAGTCGGATAAAAAGGTCCAAACTTATTTCAGGGTAAACGCAGAGTGATAACGTCTAATATTAGGAAAATGAACCCCTCCCAATTCTTTGGGCTGCTGAAGTCGAGTAAGTGAAATCCTAGGCTTACGATTATTCCATAGGAATTTGGTCAAGGAGCGGTTAAGAACATGAAGGAAAGAGAGTGGGAGAGTGACTGGGAGCATGGAGAGATCCAAATTGATGATCGGAAGCAGCATCATTTTGCCAATATCCCAGCGATAGCTTCCGTAACGAACATCGCCATGGATGAGAGCGACAACTAATGCTAATGATATGCAGAGAAGGCGTTCCCACGCAAAAACACACAAAAACACCACTTCGCGATATTCTCAACGACCAGCCAGACCTGCGATGCGATCCCAAAACAGGCGATAAGGCGCTTTAGCAGCAGGGATTTAACACCTGCCTTTTACTGGTGTAAAGCAGGACGAATACCTGCAGTATGAAAGGGAGCCCAGCCCAGAGCCACATCTGAAGACCAGCACATGTCATGGAGACACTGCTCATGCAGCTCGGAGACCCAAGAGGTCCACAACACCCACCGCCACCACCCCCATGCCCCCCCCGGAACATCACCCTCCCCTGACCACCACCGAGGCAGCGCAGAACAGGACAGCGGACGTTCCGAAAACGGCATGGCCCTTCAGCCACACAATAGCAGAATGTGGGGGGGAGGTGGGGATCAAATATGTGTGAAGGAGGCAAGCCATCCATGAATAAGAATACACACAGTGCCAAGTGTGACGGTGATGTGCTGGACAGACGTCAGTATGCAGAGCACAGACCTGTCCATGTGGACATATACTGCTGGTGTTTGTAGAGTTGTGGACAGGGGACGCAACCATGTTACCTCGGTCATGTAGCTGTGTCGTCCCCCCTCTAAGCGTAAGCGGAGTGGGCTGGTCCGGCGTACGCCAGTCCAGCATAGGAGTGTGAATAAATAGGCCGGGGCTCTGGACGTGGTTTACTTCTAGGATGGCCAACGTGTATGCCAGGGCGGCGCCCCTCATCCTGCCACAAGGTCGCCGGTGTGACCGCCGGCCTCCTCATCCGATCACTGGCATCCGTGACACAGGTCCCCAGTGGCACAGCACTACGGAGTTATGTCTGTGCTGACTACTGCCGATGACCTACACTGCGGTCAGCAGGGCTCACAATTCAGATCGAGTCGCGATTGCAGATGACTCAGTTCAGTAGGCAACAGACATTGCTACCAGGGTGGCCTGCCCGGACCACGCATCATCGCAGGCTGCGCACCCCCTGAGCGCCACAGGTGCCACTTACTCTGTGCACCACAAGTCAACACCATGTTGCCTTATTGAGGCAGAATTCAGTAGGCAAAAGACATTGCTCCCGGTGCGGCCTGCCCGGATGACGCATCATCGCAGGCTGCACACCCCCTGAGCGCCACAGGTGCCACTAATTCTGTGCACCACAAGTCAATGCCACGTGGCCTTATTGAGGCAGAATTCAGTAGGCAAAAGACATTGCTCCCAGTGAGGCCCTCCCGAATGATGCATCATCGCAGGCTGCGCACCCCCTGAGCGCCACAGGTGCCACTAACTCTGTACAGCAAAGTCAACGCCACGTGGCTGAGGGCCCCTGCTGACCTCTGCCTCCGGCCTACACTGCGGTTAGCAGGGCTCACACACATCAGATCCATTCCTGACCTACATGGATGACGCATCATCACAGGCTGCGCACTCGCTGAGCGCCACAGGTGCCACTAACTCTGTGCACCACAACTCATGGACCCTTTATGATTGAGTGACGTGCTGTGGACTGCGGACGCAACAATGTCACCTCAGGCAGTGGGGAAGACCTGGGAGGATGATGATGAAGATGAGGCAGGTGTAACACACTCCACTGCAGCTGCAGCGGGAATATCCCGAAGGGACACAATCATTGACAATTCCTTCACATGAGCATGCTCAGCTCTGGTGCCCCTAGCTCAGTGCGCCACAAGACACGGCCCCATCTGATTGAATATTGGGTGACCCCTGTACTTGCTCTGGCTACCTCCATGATGCTTCGCAGTTGTTTGCGTTATGTTGGTGTTTTCTGTTTCCGCTTTAATAGTGATCACTGTTCAAGTTGTTGCCAGCACCAACCACTCCCTGAGGGCTGGCTCACACCCACCCCTCACCCATCCAGCTCAGGCGTCACTGGATATGTGATACTGGTAATAAAAAGTGGGCGGCGCACGTGTCCGTAGCCAGTTCCACTATCTATCCAATTGTGTCCGTGTGGTCATTATGTATGAATGATGGCCCCGGGCTCTACCACATTACATTGTGCTGTGGACAGCAGACGCAACCATGTCACCTCAGGCAGTGGGTAAGAGCTTGGGCATGTAGCTAAGTCGTCCCCTCTGTAAGCGACAATGTTGCAATGTAGCATGCACCCGGAGGGCGGGCTCGCATGAATGGAGTAATGAAGGAGCGCATGACCGCTCGGGGTCCTAGATCATACATGCCAAGTGTTGTGTGTATCTGTATTGCCGCAGCATGAGCCAAATGCCTAGCCACATTAGCAGCGCTAGTTCAGCCAGGCATGTGTCCGCCCTATCCTTACCATAGGCCTACACTCACGTGGTCCACCACCTTCAACGGCCAACATCACAGCGTCGTTGCCAGGCTTGTGGACATGCCCAGACAGGCATGACAATACTGTGCCGTAGGAGTGCAAGTGATGCAGTCGCGCAGCGCACATAAGTAAATGGATTCGGGGGGAGAGAGGAGCAGCTGTGAGGCAACGTAACACACAGTGATGCCGCTCATATGCCATATGCAAGACATGTCAAAAATGAATCCCAAAGTCGCACTCATCCCACCCCACCCCAAACAAGCCACCTCACAGTTCCTGAATGCAAGCATATGACAAATCAACACTACGGATGAAAGGTCCTTTGTCTGAACTATCAGGCGGAAGCACATCTGCACCTCGGACCTCGGAATTGCCTGGCACCCCCTGACAGATACTATAACAGCTGATGCCTACTCCCACATTGCGCACAACCCGACGAGAGACCAACGTATACACACCCATTTTGATCCAGTAACTTAGGATCATCATCAGGACCGGGTTGGCATAATCAGGCGGTGCTGAATTGTTAGAAATGGATGGAGCTCCAAAGCCGTGTCTGAGATAAGCATCGGCGATGCGGAACTGTTGAAGCGGCAGCGGGATCTGAGTAGTGGTTGAATTAGAGCTCAGGAGCCGTATATGGGGAATTCTCGGCGGGAACCCGTTTAAGGCTCTAATGAATAGAGATTCCATAGGGAGCGGAGGGCGTCTAAATCAGCCTGTGTCCGTGATCCCGGTCCTGATGATGATCCTAAGTTACTGGATCGAAACGCTGTCGGCCTGTCAGCGCAATTGATGGCGTATTTCTCATGTGGATCTATGAATAACTGACTATTAATTACCAATTTAAAAACTTCTGACCAGAACCTCTGATTTCACTGTACATCTGTTCACTTCGCGCCGTTCCTAGCTGATTTCACATTGTCACTTGCGTCACCACACCTTTGTGTCACGAACACATTTGAGCACCAAGTACAATTCGGGTTGTTCACCACTTCATTCTGAGCACAAAGCCGGATTTGTCATCATCATCGTCCTCTGATGTGTCAGGTGCCGCACATGTTGGTGGTGGTGTTCTGTCTGCATCACTGTGTGGCAGTGACACATCAGGAGCTGGAGGTGGAATGTCTGCCGCACTGTGTGGCACTCACACTACAGGGAGCGAAGATGTGGATGGAGTGGTAGCAGCAGCATTCATCCACGCCAGGCCTTGTGGTGGCAATGCCATGAAGAGGATCTGCAGGGCATGGAAGATCCCAGCTACATCTCGCTGGTGTGCAGCCGTGGCAAACTTTGTTTCTGCCTGCATGCGCTCTAAGCTCTCCATCATTCTCCTTATGTGTCCCAACTACCGGCTGACATGGCTCAGAGTCATGACTCCAGCGACGTAAGCCATGGATTGTTGGAGAGCAAGGAGCTGACAGTGGGTGTCCGTTAGGGACTGTAAGTGGTCCCTGATGGGACTTAGACACCCACGTATGGCATCTAGTTTGGCTGCCATGAGGTCGGACCCCAACCGCACCTGATCAGCCATCTTCTCCTGGCACCCTAACACACGGCGTTGGAATGTCATGTGTTGGTCGTGGGGGTCCTGGGAGACAGCCGTGGTTGGGGGTGCTTCCTGCTGTGTGGTCTGTGCAGGGGGTGGGGGCTCCTGGATGCAACTGGGCTGCCCTGCTCCTGGGGGTGGGGTGCTAGAGCTGTCCATGAGCTATTGGATGGCATCGGTGTCGATGTTTGGGAGGTCCTCTTCATCATCAGTGCTGTGTTGTTGGTTCTGCTCTGCAGGAGGTGTTGATTGTCCCTCTGCACTGTGAAGGGGAGATGCATATTGACATTGTGTTCACATGTATGTTCATGCATTGTACAAGTTTACTAACAGACTGCATGACAATGTACATTGTGACTGTTTGTGAGGAGATGCCTATTTAATGTGGGACAGTTGACATTTCTACACCATCAGGGATGTGAGGTTGTACTTGTACATTGTCATCTCACTGTTTCCTGCTATGCCAAATGTGAATGGCCATTTTCTACACACAAGTGGCAGCAGTTGTGTCCTCTGTTCTGTTGTGAAAGTGTGGCAGTTTGTACCACATTGTTGACAATGTTGAGGTGCTCGGATTCTTATGTGTATGCTGCATTGTGGGTGAGTTGCTCCTTCAGCTCTGATTTTGCGGGCTGTTAGATTTGGGGGTCTCTAGTTGGCATAGGTAGGTACCTGTGACAAATAGGGACCCTTGCGTCTAGTCAGGGTAAGGGGTTGCACTCCTAAAAAAAACCCTGCTCACCCCCTTGTTAGCTTGGCACGAGCAGACAGGCTTATCTCAGAGGCAGTGTGTAAAGCATTTGTGAACACATACAGTAATCAAGTGACAAATCTTCAGATGGACGCCACACAGGTTGTATTATAAAAATAAGTATTCTTTATATAGACTTATCACAAGACCACAAACGACAAAAATCCACAATACTGTACTCAAAATGGCAGAATTAGCTTAGTTCTCTTAAGATGGTAAATGCGACACTCAGAGTTCAATGTACCTTAAGATGCGTAATGCATGACAACGAAAGTGTTGCAAGGACGGTGATGCGTTGAAGATCTGGTGCAAAGAAACGAAGATGGTGCTTTCTTCTTGATGTGACACGCTTCCCCGTGATGCGGCGACGTCTGCTGCGACGTCGATCCTCGTTTCCGGCTATGTGAGATGCTTCCACATGATGCGAGCCGCGACAGGCCCTGCGACACACTTCCCAGTGATGCAGCGGCATCTGTTGCGACGTCGATCCTCTCCCTTGGTGATGCAAGTTGCTTCCAAAACGATGCGAGCCGCGACAGGCCCTGCGACACTCTTCCTGGTGATGCAGCGGCGTCTGCTGCGACGTTGATCTTTTTCTCTGGCGATGAGCCGCCACAGGCCCTGCGACATGCTTCCCGGAGATGCGGCGGCATCTGCTGCGACGCCGATCCTCTTCTCTGGCGATGAGCCGCAACAGGCCCTGCGACACGCTTCCCAGTGATGCAGCAGCGTCTGCTGCAACGTCGATCCTCTTCGGCGATGCGAGGCAGTTTGGTGGACCTGCGATGACTCAACGATTCTTCTGCGACACGCTTCCCGGTGATGCGGCGGCATCTGCTGTGACGGCGATCCTCTTCTCCGGTGCTGCGGGGCTCTTTTGTGTTGTGAAGCGACAGCGGCAGTTCAGCGACATGCTTCTTGTTCTTGAGTTGCGCTTCCAGCTCCTTGCGACACGCAGTCCCTCGGAAACCCTTGCAAAACAGCAGGCACTTCCAAAGAACTCTTGGGGAACTGGTGAGTGAAGTCTGTTGTCCCTGAGACTTCAGCAGGAGGCAAGCTCTCTTCCAAGCCCTTGGAGATCCTTCACAAGTTGAATAAAGTGCACACAAAGTCCTTTCTTCTTTCTTTGGCAGTCAGGCAACCACTGCAGGCCAATCCCCCAAGCAGCAATTCAGCTTAGGGATAGTCTCTCCTCAGTTTCTTCTGGTTCCTCTCCTCAGCAAAGGTTTCTTCTTGTTTCCCAAAGTGACCTAAAGTTCTTGGGTTTGGGTCACAATATTTATACTAAGTTTCTCTTTGTTCTCTGAAGGCAGAGAGGCCTTTTCCTAGTCCAAACCAGTTCTGGTCAGTCCTGGAGCACTTTGTTGACAAGACTCCTTCTTTCCTTTCAGAGTGCAGGGCAGAGACATCAGACTCACCACAGAAGGTGGAGCCAGCATTGTGGAGGGAAGGCACAGCCCTATTCAGGTCCCAGGTGCAACTCCTCCCACCCATCTAGATGCAGATCTCTCTATTCAGCCCTGTGCTGACTCACCCTGTCTCCTGGAATCCCCCAGCCCCTGGCACTCAAACTCCAGACAAGGAATACACAGCTTAGCAGAGGCAGGTTTGGATGGTTAGACAAGAAAATACCTACTTTCTAAAAGTGGTATTTTCAAACACAGAATGTTAAAACCAACTTCACTAAAAGATTTATTTTATCATTCTGAGTTCAGGCATACTAAACTCGAATGTCTACCATGATCCCTGAGTCAGTTAGGATTATAAGATGTAATAATCAAACTGCCCATTCTGGCCTATGGGCAACAGATAGCCTTGCAATAGTGAAAAACGAAATTGGCTGTAATTCAATTTTAGGACATGCCACACACACCAGGGTATGTCCTACCTTATACTTGCAATGCACCCTGCCCCTGGGCCTACCATAGGGGTGTCTGATATGAAGAAAAGGGAAGGTTTAGGGACTGGCAAGTGAGTGCACTTGCCCAGTCAGCATGGCAGTATTAGACTGCACACAGGCTCTGCAATGGCAAGCCTTAGACACACTTCAACAGACTGCTTCTGTGGGTGGCACAACCAGTGCTGCAAGCCCACTAGCAGCATTTGGATTACCAGCCCTGGGCACTCCTGGTACACTGTACTAGGGTCTGACAGGTAAACCAAACCAGCCAATCATGGAATCACTAATCCATACATCAATTTACAACAGGAAGCACTTGCACTGTGGCACTGGACAGCAGTGGCACAGTGCCCAAAGCATCTGAACACCAGCAAAAACACATGAGGCAACAGCAAAAAATAGAAGGGAGACCCACGCCAAGGTGCTAGGTCTAACAGGGGCCCTTAAACCTTTCAGGCGGTGTGCCTTTCACTTCTGTGCTTATACAGTGCTGAGATGTTGCAGACTTGGGTAAATTGGGCTCTTGGTCGGAGTTGTGATGTTATGTGATGGTATGTGATGTGATGTTATGTGGCTAATAACCTGTCAGGGTATCCAGGCGCTGAATACTTAGCCTAAATATTTAAACAAATAACTTTAGCTTCATCCTCCTCTGTACTGCAAGCAAGATACTTTTATTCTTCATTTTGAATTATGGATAGAATCTGACAATGTTCACATTTTGATGCATAATATTTGTGTTACAACGGCACTGGTAGTTCTTGTAGTAAAACCTTGATGTACTTTGGGACCCAGTAATGTTCCACTGGTGAATTTTGGCAGGTGAAACGCGAATAATGTACGGGGTGAAAACATACAGTTAATCCTGTTGAATTTGTTGAGGAAAAATAGATCTATTTTAGTACATGGTTAACATCCGAACACTTTACTAGTGTTAGAAAAACACATAAAGCGACACCATGTGCTTCACAGTCATAATGAACCACCGACTGAGTACCGGCAAACACCAGTACAAATGAATCACTTACTAGGTTCCCCTGCACAAACCTGTTCTGTTTGGGATGTTTGTTCTGTCAGTGAGATGGGGCGTGCCAGTGCAGAGTGTAACCTTGTGTATGGATGGACTGACTTGGGGCAGATTACAGAAATTGCCTCAGAAACACTAAGAAAGGGACAATTATTGTTGTGAATCTCTTCTTTAATACGCACTCAGCAGGCACAATGATAACATAAGGAAAACATTAAAAGTGGGCGTTCCCTAATGTGTATGGATGTGTGGCTCTTTGTAAATTATACAGGGCTTTGGTTGTATACCTGAGGCTTATTATGACACAGGCAGATTGGGAAAAAGGGGTTAACTATGTGAAAGGCACAAAGGGGCATATTAACAAGGGCTGGCGATAACATTATCGCCGCTTTAGCGTCCGTTTTCATCTCTAATGAGATGCAAAGTGGGTGTTACTGGGCGTACCCCCGATGGACTACCTTGTAAAATATTGCAAAATATACATCGCAATATTTACAAGGATGCCCACGCATTTTTGCTGACATTAGTTTTTGCCAAAAACCGCGGTTTTCGCCAAAAACTAACGTCTGCAAAAACTTAACTATATTCAACAACGGGGGTAGATTATGCTGATACGACCACAGGGTCGTATCAGCAAGGTTATCGCCGTTTTCCATGGAACATCGCTGGAAAACCAGCGATGTTCCATGGAAAGCACCGCTATCGCTGGGAAATTATCGCCATTGCGCTATGCGTTGTTAATACAGCGATAGCATGGTGATAATTGCCAGCGATAGTCGGCGATAAAGAAAATCTCGCTAAGAGCGGACAGCGATAATTATCGCTGACGCTTGATAATATGCCCCTAAGGACGTTATTAAGAGCATCCCAGAGACCATATAGAGACGAAGGCGGTAGGGTTCCCATGCCTCCGCCCCATTCCAAACGGATGATAGGGTCACCCGCAGAGACACTGACAGTGCGGCTGGAGCCATGCAGTAAGCATGTGCGCAAGGTCACACAGCACCCTGTCCCCTCAGAGGAGCCCTAAAGGCCGTTTCAAGGGTGGTTGCACTCTAGGTTCCCCCTCACGGGGCGGAGCAGGGACAGCAGAGGGCCAATGAAGGATGGGTGTGCCATGAAGACGAGTGGGGTTGCCTAGAGTCTCCCGGGTGTCTGAGAGCTGGCTCTGGGCATGTTGAATTATTTACTTGTTTTGCTCTATCTTTATGGAGTTTTGTACGTATGTGCGTTACCTCTTCTACTCTCTCTCCCTCACCCAATGTTCTCTCTGCCTCACCCTCCACTTCACCCTTCTCTCCTTCATACCTCACTATCTGCTTCCTCGCACCTCATCCTCATTTCTCTTGACCTCACCCTCCTCTCTCTTACTACCTCACCCTCCTCTCTCATCTCATCCTCCTCTCTCCATGTCAACCTCCTCTCTCACCTCATCCTCCTCTCTCACCTCATCCTCCTCTCCACCTCATCCTCCTCTCTCTTACTGCCTCACCCTCCTCTCTCTCCACCTCATCCTCCTTGTTCTTACTGCCTCACCCTCACCCTCCTCTCGCTCTACCTCATCCTCCTCTCTCCTTTCAGCAGCTTCCTCTCTGTGTCTGCCTCATCCTCATTTTTTCTCACCTCACCCACCTTTTTTCTCCACTTCTCCATCCTGTCACTGTGCATGAATCTCCTCTATGTCTCTCACTATCTCACCCTTTTGTCCTAACCTCAGGTTCCCCTCTCCACATCACCCTTCTCTCCGCCTCGCCCTCCTCACCCTGTGCCTCATCACCTCTCTTTCCATTTGCCCTGCTTCTTCTCTCCATCTCACCATCCTCCCTCTCTTCCTCTCCCTCCTCTCTTCCCACCTCATCCTCCTCATCCACCTCACCCTTCCCACACGCTGCATGACCCTGTCTGTCTTTATGCCTTGTCCTCTTCTTTCTCTCCACCTCATTTTCCTCCCTCTCTCTCTCTATGCCCCACCTCTCTCTCTCTCTGCCACACCCTCATCTTCTTGCACCTCATTTTCCTCCCTGTCTCTCTCTCTCTGTCCTACCTCTCTCTCTCTGCCACACCCTCATCTTTTTTGCACCTCATTTTCCTTTCTCTCTCTCTCTCTCTCTCTCTCTCTGCCACACCGTCATCTTTTACCCACCTCATTTTCCTCCCTCTCTCTCTGTTCCACCTCTCTCTCTCTCTGCCACACCCTCATCTTTTTTGCACAACGCCCTTCGTTCTTTCTCCGGCTCATCATCCTATCGCTGTGTGTCAGCCTCCTCTCTCACACCTCACTCTTCCACATCCCCCTCAGCCTTCTCCCTCTACCGCATCTTTCTCACTTGCTGCCTCATGAAGGGGCATATTATCAAGCACGGCGTTAAAATTATCACCGCTTTAGCGGCAGAAAACTGCCGCTAAATCGGTGATAATGGGCTTGATAATATGCTGCAGAGAATTCCCATAGAAGCCCATGTTGACACCAGAACATGGGCTTCTATGGGAATTCTTTGATATTATGCCCCCACATCTTTTTATGTGCTGAGTCTCCACCTCGAGTGCGGAGTCTCCGCAGTTGTAAAATTACTTTTAGTAAAATTAAACTTGTAGTTTGTGAATATCAATGAAATAGTAAACTTACACATCAGTGTAAGCTTACGTTTGTGAATCAGGCCCAGCCAGAGTTGTGAACCTGAGCAGAACTGACCAAACCTGAGCAGAACTGACCGAACCTGAGCAGAACTGACTGAACCTGAGCAGAACTGACCAAACCTGAGCAGAACTGACCAAACCTGAGCAGAACTGACCAACCTGAGCAGAACTGACCAAACCTGAGCAGAACTGACCAAATGGGAGCAGAACTGACCAAACATGAGCAGAACTGACCGAACCTGAGCAGAACTGACTAAACCTGAGCAGAACTAACCAAACCTGAGCAGAACTAACCAAACCTGAGCAGAACTGACCAAACCTGAGCAGAACTGACCAAACCTGAGCGGAACTGACCAAACCGGAGCAGAACTGACCGAACCTGAGCAGATCTGAACAAACCTGAGCAGAACTGACCGAACCTGAGCAGAACTGACCGAACCAGAGCAGAATTGACCAAACCTGAGCAGAACTGATCGAACCTGAGCAGAACTGACCGAACCAGAGCAGAATTGACCAAACCTGAGCGAACTGACCAAACATCAAATTTGGACCTTTTCCTACTGATAGCTTCTCAATGTGCGAAGAGTACAGCCTCCGAGGTTGAAAACTGGACTTCTCATCTGGTGGTTAGTTTCTCAACCAATATTTGGTCGCCAGTTCTTTGAGCCAAATATATTTTAAGGGGAAGAAAGAGGAAATGCACAGCTCATGTGACGGCCCCAAAACTGACGTGTCTCTCCTGAAGTGTGAATTGCGTGTTCCTGCTTCTTGCCCGTTCTCCTTCGCTCTGTCACTAGTTTCTCCTTTTCCATCACCCTCTGTATCTCCTTCCCTCTCCCCACTCATCACTTGTCTCTTCCATTCCTTCTAACCCTCTCCTCCAGGCTCTTCACCCTCCTTCTGTGGTCCCTTTTTCGCTTATCATTTGTTCATCACCTTCACTCCTTTCACCTTCCTTTCTCATCACCCCGGTCCTTCACTAGCCTCACCCTCCACCTTCACCGTTCCTTACTCCTTTGCTCTACTCGCCTTTCAACGTCCCCTTTCAGTACATGCCTACCAGTCCCCCTCCCCAACCCCATCACTTTACTCCTAATTCTCTAACTTCTTCCTGCTCCATCATTCTACCTTCACAGACAACTCATTTATCCAGACCGGTGTCATCGCCTTCTCTTCTTTATGAGACTCTTCACCCTCTTACTCTTCCCTAGTTACCCCTCGCTATCATGATATTTCTTGTCTTCTCTTCACTCACTCCTTTACTCTTATTTCATCAACTTCTATCCTTCCATTCTTTTGCTTATCCTTCCTTTTTTAAACCTTACCCTAATTTTTTCTATCCCTACACTCTCCTCTAATCACCATTCATTTCTAATCTCTGTGCGCCATCACCATTTCCTCTAGCCAAGATTCTAGAAGTTTTATCATGTTTGCGACCCATTGGAACCACATCTGCCAGAAATGTGGCCCAGGCTTTCTTAGGGGCATATCAGCATCACCCGGCGATAATTATCGCTCAGCGCTCTTAGCGTGAGGATAATTATCGCCGGGTATCGTGGATTTTGATCGCTGAGATAGCGTGTTATTAGCAACGCTTATCTCCTCAGCGATAAAAATCCTAGCGCTAACTGCCTGACGTGAGATTATCGCTGGAAACCCAGCGATAATCTCACGAAATGTGGCGTTAGCTTGCTGATAGGGACTCACAAACTTAGCTATGATATCCACCTTCCATAGGATATCATGGCTAAGTCAGTCCTGAAGCAGGCGTAAGGAAAGTAGCGATAACAGGGGTTATCGCTACTTTTCCTGACGCTATGCTTCATAGCGTGGGGCTTGATGATAGGAGAAATGTCGCTTAGCGACATTTCTCCTGTCATGTTAGGTCAGGAACGCCCACTTTGCATCTCATTAGAGATGCAAAGCTGGGCGTTAGGAATCCCCACGCTAAAGCAAGGTTTCACGCGTTAGCGTGGCCTTGCTAATTAGGCGATAAAATTATCGCCGCTTTTCGGCCGAAAACGGCCGCAAAAGCGGTGATAATTTTTTATCGCCAGCTTGTAAATATGCCCCTTAGTTCTTCCGATGACAGGACACCACCACATTCACATCTGTGAGTTAATCAACAGTTTTTCACATGTATTGATCTGAGTGAGTTATGCACTCTGCCTTTCAAAGTACCCCAAAACATCACCTCCATTTGAAGTTGAAGTAAGTGTGTTGTTTATCCAGATCAGGGACACCTAGCAACTCATTGTTGTTATTTTGATGGCAGGACAAAAATGTTTTTTTACAGCTCTTGCTGTCCCACTGCTGTGTTGGAAATGCAAGGCTGAGTAGCATGATTTGAACTTGTGAAGGCCACAGATTGTTGGAACATCTGCATTAACCAACTATATTGCAAACACAAGGAGATGATGGACGGAGCGCTGAAACTTTTCAGACACTCACCCCCAGTCACAGATCTGGGCTGAATCCATTGTCATACTTTAGATCACTTCGCCCCAGTTCAGACCCAGCTATATGCAAATCAGTCTTGACCCTGTTCCTCATGGGAACAGTTCAGCACGAAGTGCCAAGCTATTTCTTACCTGGACTGGAAACTTGCATCATCGGACCAGTTTCGGGGTAACACCCCTCATCAGCCAGGCTAGATTGAATCCAGGGGCAAAGTGAGCAAAGGACCCATTTCTGGGCATACCCTGACCACTTAGGGTGAATGGCCATCGCTGGTTGTCACGAGCTGTGAGGGGAACGGCTGAACTTCATTTCCCAGCAGCCCCGATGCCACTGTGACGCTGCACCCGCGCCCAGAGGCGCGATATAAGCTCCGCCCACCTCCCGCACCGCGGGACATGTAGAAACTTGGTACTGCCGGAATCACTGCCGTGAGGGGAACGTCTCTTACCTGCTGCTTTGCCTATCGACAAACGCCGTGAGGGAAACGGCCATCGCTGGTTGTCACGTGCCGTGAGGGGTACGGCTGAACTTCACTTCCCAGCAGCCCTGACGCCACTGTGACTCTGCACCCGCTCCCAGAGGTGCGATATAAGCTCCGCCCACCTCCCGCAGCGCCCGTCAGAGCCCGAAGGAGGCCGGGCTGGGCCAAGTTATTGTCACCTGCGGACTGGTTCTGGACTGTTTGACCTGCTAACCCATACGCGCGGGCTAGCAGGTATTGTGTGACTAGATTCGTTGTCTTCTAATTAGTTGAATATGAGTAGGCCTAAGTCAGGGGTTGGTGCCGGGGTGGTAGGGACTCTTGATGCTTTTCTTGTTCGTGTAGAATCTGCCCTTATGCATGAGATAGAGCTCACAGAACGTCGGTTGTCTCTGGAGCCTCAATCTCAGCCCTTCCAGCACCCCGGCACAGTTATTGATTTAGAAAATCGGGCCTCAAATTCCCCAGGTCTAATCCCCAATGATTTGCAAACTGATGAAACTAACCCCATAGTGAAGCCTACTAGCGACCATTCGCTCATAACATGGAGTAAGCACGAGAGGGCAAAAGGCAAGTCTAATTAAAGGGCAGGATCCTGTCACCAGGAAGAAAAAAACACAGGCTCAGAAATCGAAATGACTAAGTCATAAACCTATAGGATATGCTAGTACTTCCGACAGTTGTGACATACCTAGTAGTACATCATTGCCCACGGTTACTACCATCAATACCAATATGAGCACGTTATGGACAACAGAGGATGATATATGCAAAAGATTAGAATTAATGATATCTACTCTCCTGGACCCATTATTGCAGAAATTGTGCAAAATAGTAGGCCTGGGCTAAAATTTCGTTCCGTTTGCGGAAATTGCGATAATTTGACATTTTCGCGTTCCACGGAAAGCGCGAAAATGTCAAAATTTCCGCATTCCGCAGCTTGGCGATAATTTGTTTCTTGCTCGCGCTGTAAAATAATACATTCTCTCTCGCGCGCGCGCGATCGCCTTACCTAAATCCCTGCGTTCGCCGACAAGTTTTCTTGATCCGGTCGCGTTCTCCATGAGATGTTGTATTGTTTTTAGCCATTTGCGCTGTCTTGCGACAGTTCGCGCCCGCAGTGACGTCATGCGTCTCGCGATCACGTCTTTCTTCTCGCGATCATGCACCGCGAGACAACTGAAAACAAGATGGCCGCGCCCGCGAGCAACCACATGGGTAAGCCGCAACCATGCAGAAAATTTCGCGAACATGCGGGAAAAAAACTTTCGCATCTTCGCGATATTTCCGCATGTTTGCGATAATTTTTAACATTTTCACGATAATTTGCGAAAGTGGATTTCGCAAATTCTGCCCACCCCTACAAAATAGAAGAAAGGATGATTAAGTTAGAGCAAGTCGGCTCAGAAGCACGGTCAGTCAATGCCGATACATGTAACTGCGGGGGCACAGCCACCAGGCCTATGCCTCCACTGATGAGGACTTTGAGCAACGTAAGGAACGGCCTAACAGAAAATGAACCATGTTCAAATATTCAAATATTCAAGCTATCCCCTCCACTACAACTGATCCACCTTATACCAGCACCCTACATTTACAAGGGAGACCTCGTCCCACATCACACATTCAGCAACCATCCTTAATAAATCATAGGCTAAGTCCTAGGGATGGGGCTGTGATACGGAATACTGGAGAGTTACACGAGCAGGGCGCGAAACAAAGGGTAGGGACCAATCTTCCTAATAATTTGAGCTTAAATCTCCCCCCAGAAGCCACCCCATACAGTGTTGTTTTAGCGAATGTTCCACCTTTAGCCTCAAATGATCCTGAACACCGGTCTACATTACGCAACAAAGCAGTCCATTTAGTGAGTTCTAGAACTGGGCTAAAGAACATTCTGTTTCGGAGTTTAAAATGGTCCGTAGGGTACCATAGACAGTGCCGCCCAGCGTTCATTGCTCTTCAATTCTGGATAACGTGCATGTAATGTGGAGAGTAGCAATGTTTTTTAAAAAAGTGGTTTGCTTTAGAAAATCGATTGTTAATTTAACTGATTTACACAACATCTTCTTGGTTTTAAATGTGCACCATGCGTTACGATTTTATTCTGTTTTTATCTAATTTTTAATTTAGATGGGCATTGAGTAATCTTGAGCATGGGCCTATTGAAGAACTAAATTTGTAATTTTGAGGTGTTTATTGTAACTATGTTTTTGTAATGCTTTTATGATTGTACTGTACAACAATTGAATAAAGCTGTTTTTGACTTTGACGAAGCAGTACCAATGAGGTGACCGATGCCTTATGCAGCCTTTCGGTGCTTCAGTAATTTCCTGAAGGTCTGGCGAGGCAGGTTTGGAGCACGTGATCCTCTATTTCTGTTTGTGGAGAAGGCAGGGGGCAATGCTGAGGGTGCAAGGCTGATGGCGCCGATGCATCGTGTGGCATACTGAGCTGGGAGTATTCCCATAGAAGCCCATGTTCTGGTGTGAACCTGGGCTTCTATTGGTATTCTCACGGGCATATTATCAAGCCCATTATCGCCGCTTTAGCTGCAGTTTTCTGCCGCTAAAGCGGCGATAATTGTAACACCGTTTCTTGATAATATGCCCCTAAACATCTGCCTATTGACAACGTATCTGCTCCAGTGGAAGGTGACCAGGCTAGGTTAGGAGATGTATGAGTGATTGGCAGGACCAGGCTACTCGTGCCCAGGAAGCGTCCCCAAGATTCTCTGCCTGAGTACTTGTTGACGTTACTGAGTAGAAAGTCAAATGGAATGTCCGCCGGATGACATTGGATGAACCAGAAGAGAACTTCACTGTAATATGAGGCTATGACATCACATGCACCCACTCTGCTGGGCTAAGCAAGTGACATAAGTAAAGAGAGGGCCAAGTGCAAGGGCTGGCCCAGCTAATGCTTAATTTGAGCCAATACTTTGCTGGTGAGCAGCATCCGCACTTAATTCTCAACATCGTCGACAATTTATGGACCTTATCCCCCCCTATGTCATTGAGACTAAAAATGTTTTGCTTCTAGGTGATTTCAATGTGCACAGCGAATATCCTGATAATTTATGACGCCTCTTCGTTTTTTAAAGACCTGTCCACGCTTGAGCTGACCAAAATTAACAACGAACCCTCTCACGTGGCAGGGCACACGCTAGATTGAATCCTTACTAATTCGCCCAACATTGTTTGTGTAACAACCTACCCTCTCACATGGTCAGACCACTCTAAGATCGAGTTCCAAATTACCGGCCCTAAGGAACACATAGCCGCTAGAAATAACACCATTAGGAGGTAAGGACAGTGGCACAAATTAACGCCCACTCTCTTCCAAGACACTTTTGTTCCACCCCAGCACTCGGATTCCGACAGTGTGGAGGAATGTTTAACCGCTTTTAAGACAAGCCTGCAATCCACAATCGATACTCTGGCTCCCTTGAAAACATCCCCTCTGGTCCCAAAACGCCCTCAGACACATTGGTACACCCCTAATCTTCGGTCCGAAAAAAGTAATTGCAGAAAACTGGAACGACGTTGGCGCCACACACATGACCCACTTGATAAAGAAAGGTTTAAATCTGCTTTGTTCAAATACCACAGTGACCTGAAAACTGCCCGAAAAGTGCATATTGCTCTTCAACTCGAACAGGCAGATAACTCCCCCAAAGTACTATTTCAGGTCCTAAAATCATTTACCAACCCCAAGGCGTGCAACACAGAAAAGGCCCCATCCCAGATCCTTTGTGACAATATTGCAGAACATCTAACACTGAAAATAGATCAAATATACAAGATCACTGCGGCTAACAGCTATTGTTTAAGTCACATATCTGAACCCCCTACTACTACTCCCGGCACTTTTAAACTAGAGGAATTTCCAGCGCTCCTCTTGGAGGAGACCGAATCATTATTAAAAATGGTTAAGTCAGGCTCCCCTTTAGACCTGATTCCAGCCAAGACCACCAGCTTGCTCGCCAAGCAACTTGCAGCGCCTATTTGCTCCATTTTAAACAGCTCCTTGGAGGAAGGCAAGCTCCCCAGGGAGTGGAAAGCAACGCAGATTTTCACTATCAGGAAAAATCCCCAAATCCCCTCAGAAGATGTCTCCAACTATGGCCCTATTTCTTTGCTCCCCTTACTTAGTAAGCTTCTTGAGAAGCACATAAAGAAGCACCTGTCGGATTTGATTGAATCCTCCAACTGCATTGACCCCTCACAATCAGGATTCCGACCTAAACATAGTATGGAGCCTGCGTTGGTGACAGTTACAGATAACATCCGAATGCAGCAGACAATGGTCGGGCAGTGCTATTAAAACTGCTTGACCTGTCCGCAGCATTCAACACCATCTCCCACCAGACCCTGCTTAGGAGACTTGGAGACAGGAATCCAGGGGAACGCGCTGAAATGGATGACTGATTTTCTAGTTGAGAGAACCCAGACCGTCAACCTGGGCTCCTTCAGATCCCAGACCACTTGTGTAACCAAGGGCGTACCCCAGGGCTCATGTTTGAGCCCTACCCTATTCAACGTATATGTCACCCCATTAGCTGATTTACTAAGGAACCCAGGATTTATTCCAATTTCCTACGCCGTCGACACCCAACTGCTTCTCTCCTTTGATAAAAATAACACTACCATCCAGTCCACCTTTTTGGAAGGCATGAAAGCCATCACTGATTGGATGAGTAACAACTTCCTGCTGTTGAATGCAGGTAAAACCGAAATTATGTTATTTAGAGAAGCAGAAGTGAGGTGGTCGCCCAACTGGTGTCCAGATGAACTGGGCCCAGCCCCCTCCCCAAAATGAGTGGTAAAGAATCTAGGTGTCCGAATTGACCAAAAGCTCACCCTAGAGGAGCATGCCACCACAACAGCTGGGGCATGCTTCCACACACTCAGCCTCCTCCGCAGTGTCTTTACCCTCCTACCACTCTCCACGCAGAAGACCCTGATACAAGCATTGGTCCTAAGCCATCTGGACTAAGGCAATGCTTTGTTGATTTCAGCCAAGGAATCTTCTTTGAACAAATTGCAGGTAATCCAGAATACGGCAGCCCGGTTAGTGACCAATACACCCCCCGAACAGCCTCCCTCCCCTTACTCAAAAAGCTAAACTGGCTACCTATCCGCAAAAGGATCAAAATCAAGATTTGCAGCATGGTCTTTAAATCCCTAAACAACGTGGAACCATAATTTCTGACAGATAAGCTGGTCATATATATATACCAACCAGGACCCTTCGTTCTGGGTCCAAGGATCTCCTCCACATGCCCCGTATACAACAAACTCGGGGGCATATTATCAAGGACGACGTTAAAATTATCGCCACTTTAGCGGCAGGAAACTGCCGCTAAAGCGGCGATAACGGGCTTGATAATATGCCGCAGAGAATCCCAATAGAAGCCCATGTTCACACCAGAACCTGGGCTTCTATTGGAATTCTCTGCGGCATATTATCAAGCCCATTATCGCCGCTTTTAGCGGCAGTTTTCTGCCTCCAAAGCATTGATAATTTTAACGCCGTCCTTGATAATATGCCCCTCGTTTGGGGGGGAAAGCTTTCTCCTATCTGGCTCCACTCTACTGGAACCAACTGCCCACCCATCTACGGCTTTGCTCCAACTATCTAGTCTTCAGAAAGCTGCTAAAAACCACTCTGTTTTAATGTTCTCTTCCTGGGTAGGCAAAGTCAGTCACGGCGCGGAGATACCCCGGTTGGGGTGATTCGGGCGCTCTATAAGTGAAATAAATAAATAAATACACATAAGCATTTATGACAGCCCACGATGTGGTGGCTCGGTTTGTCTACGTTTGGGATTAGCATATCAGCAGCATGTTTTACAATCAAATATACTCTAAAAATGAATAATACCAGTGCGTTCACGCCATTCTGATAGCTTTGTGTGGCGTGGCATAGTCCATATTGTTAGATTGGTAGGAGTGTGCTGATTAGTGGTTGCGTTGGTGCTGACATTTCACAGCGCTGGCATGGACGACGAGCGGGTGGTGAAAGCTGCAGTGTTGTCCTGGTGCGTATTATTCTTCTGCACATTAAGCTCTTGTCCCAGAGAACCTCCATCCAAGGTCCAGGGGGTTATTTATTTAATTTATTTAGTGTTTTATATAGTGCAAACGTGACCCATTAGGGTATCAGAGCGCTTCACAGAGATATAGTGATTTTAGTAGTGACGGGAGCAAGCAATCATATCTGACACTTGAGTGAAGCATTACATTCAAAAGCAGGAAAAGTACATATGCGCATACAATGAACTCTACCCCTGAAGGATTACACCATAAAACAATTTTTGCAAACGACTAAACATCATAAAAGATACCATATTTTACAGTTAAACTGGGCATCAGCCTCGGTAAGTTCCGTGGAAAGACTCTCTGAAAGAGGGTTGTACAGTTCCAAATGAGCTTCATTTGAGAAGTCCTGTGGGGCCAGCAGATTATGGGGCATATTATCAAGACAGACGATAAAATTATCGCCGCTTTAGCGGCAGAAAACTGCTGCTAAAACTGCGATAATGGGCTTGATAATATGCTCTATGGAATTCCAATTGAAGCCCATGTTAGATGTGAAGGACGCCTAACCTGAGCTTCAATTGGAATTCCATAGAGCATATCATCAAGCCCATTATCGCCGTTTTAGCTGCAGTTTTCTGGCGCTAAAGCGGCGATAATTTTATCGCCTATCTTGATAATATGCCCCTATGTACCGTAAGGAACGGTTGAAAATCACTAAGCAACTGTTCGGTGTTTAATCTGAAGAGAGTTAGGAAGGAATGTGCCCATTAGAAAAATCTTAGCTTCCTTCTTGGTTCTTCTACCGGTGGTGCCACCATGCTACAGGTGCCACTATCTAGAGCAAGTACGGTATAGGTCTGCGCCTCTTGTCAAAGAGCTTGAACAACTGATATTTATTTACACACAAAGAAAAACATGAGAAACCTAATAGGAAGACAGCACACTAAATGTTTTTTCGTGACTGCAGTTCATAACTTTCACCACGAGATGGCAGGGCCTACGCAGTTTTCGTCTACCTCATCAAACTGAGTAAAACTACCCAGAGGAATAGCCGCTTCCTGCCAGTGACTCGCAGACTTAAAGTTCCGGTATTGATTGTCAATTTAACCGGTTGGAATGTAACACCTGCTGTTTTTAGTCATTAAGGTCCAATTTCCTGCACAATCACATTTAAGTCTGTATCGATTGTGATGAATGGTGAACAAGTCTTTGGAATGGCCCTGGAGGGCTAAACGGGGCTGTGGCTCCCGACGCACAGTACAAGCAGGCTGGGGTGGAAGAGGATTACCGGCTCCGAGCGCCCCCTGCCGGCGACAACACCTCATTGCTTGCGCTCGGTCATTGCTCTGGCACGATCTTTTCATTTTACAGCACCGACTGTAGCCAGTGGGCCGCGGGCCATAGCGCGAGGAAGGAAAAGGCCCCTTGGCGGCTGTCTGGATTATGAAATACAGCAATTACTTGGGTTCAGTAGACCCCCTAAGACTACTGACACCGGTGCCACTGCACCTGCTGCACCAATGGAAGCTACGCCCCTTGATACAATGCCGCGTAGCGCTAAGAAAGCCCTATAATCCCCCTATGTGAGGTAGCTGCTGACACAGCACATACTGGAATTATGAGTTTTTGAGATATTATCGCACACGCTAAATATGGGATGTGGCAATATTCCCACCAGATACATTACATTTATTGGGGAAAAAATATATACATGAAACATATCTGGACATGGGAATTTTGGCGCTGCAAGCATACAATTTAAGTTATGCCACATTCTGGGAGCAAAAGTTCTAATACATAATAATTATTGGGGTCTTGTGATGTGGTTCACTGTCAGGATGGGTGAGCATAGGATTTAATTGTAGGCTTGGTTCTGGTGCTTTGTCAACACCCGCACTTATGACAGTACGCCACATGGTGGCGCTATTTGTCCATTCTCATAGCTTTGGGGGACTGGAAAAGCCAGACTTGTCAAACTTGTATGAGTGTGATGGTTAGTAGTTGTGTTGGCACTGTCATTGGCAGTGTTGGTGGGGGCAATCGGTGGGACAAGCTGCAGTGGCCTCCGGACAAGGGCCCTGGTACTTATGTTTTTACAAATTTAAGCACTGGGAGGAACAGTGCTGAGGTGTATGATGACACTCAACAGATGGTCTCCCTTCAGAGGCCTCACTGCCCCTCGTAGCCACAACAGCAATGGTGAGTGCACAGATCAATTGCCGGGCTCTTGCCACCCGCGCCTGACTGGGAAGCAGGTCTGGCACATTTTGTCAGACCTGCCCCAGCGCGTTGCGTAGTGAACAAGCGAGCACCGCAAGTGGGCCTGACGAATACAAGAGGGGTGGGGGTTCTCCCATCCCCAAGAAAATTTGGGAATAACACATTTTTCATTATATATTGAATGATATTTGTTTTTTAAGCATAGTAAATGATGACCTTACAGTGCACCAGGATACTGCAATCTTTATTGGGGCTCTTAAATGATTCCCTCACTATTGTGGATAAATACCTTTTTACGGGTACACTGGTGCAGGGTCACCCTTTTGTCCACGGGTTCAAAAACCAACAAAGTGGAGATCAGCACTGAAGTAGGAATAAATAACAAGTTTATTAATCACTCATGAGTGGGACCACGTCCACACAGCACTCTCAAGTGCTGCCTGAGGTAGTACACTGAAGTCACAGAATACAGGGCTTTTATACAGTTTTTCTGCAGTGTAAACATGTGGACAGAAATAGGAAGGACAAGTTTTTGAATTAGTTTTCAACAAACAAAGGCAGATGAATAACCACTTGGTCAGCAAAGTGGGAGGGGGAGCAGGAGTGCTTATGGCAGCAGAAATGATCGACAGTTAACAGGTGTACTGGCAGCTACAAACTCTCAGCACGTACATCGCTTTTAGCTGAGTCAGGAAGTCAACTAAAATAGATAGCACAGGAAGAAAAAGACGAGTAACAGAGGACGGGAGAATTACGAAGGAAAGGAAATGGACACCACAGCCAGAATGGCTGCAGCTTATGCCAAGTAAAATATTACACGTTTTACACACTATCACCCTCCAACAGTGCCTCTCCATAGCCCCTCTGTCACATGCATTTTCTTTGTTTTACAGCGCCTCTCATACAAGTGTAGGGTGTGGGAGCACTTTACATCACACATACATACAGAGACATTGAATCATACATGTGTAAATCAGTGTATAGAACATTTTACATAAGGCAAAGGCAACTACAAGGTGTAGGATTCACATGTTATCCATACTTGTAGGTATTTTTTAAGAGTCCTTGGTCTGGGGAAGCACAAACTCAGGATTCAGAACATAACACAGCGGTTAAGGGTTGACTTTACTAATAAGTATTTATTTCTGCTCAAACAAACCCTTTTTAGCAATATTACGATAATGAAAGACTGGGGGAAAACATAACCTTCTAACGTAGATTACGATTGTAAATTATGAACTGCACAGTAACAAAAGGTTATCTGCGACAAAATCAGTGGGTTACCCACTGAGCTATGCACATAAATACAGTTCTGTGATAAGCATAGTACACTCTCTTTGCAGCAAGCATATTAACCTTCTGCGCTACCTCAGATGAGTAAAAACTGCCACTAGACAAAACTCCCATCTTTCACCAGCAGGTACATTAATCACCAGAGTTATCGTGACACTTTTATTGTTGCCTGAAAACTGTTTGATATACAAGGAACTCCGCAGTGCTTTTAGAACTGCAGCACTGCTACAAAAGCGGCCCCCAGTAGCAAAAGTGCCTCCCCCCACGCTTCCAGCCTCCCCGGTAAACACCCGATGCCCAGTACAGCCAGTCCAGCCTAGCTTGCCAAGCTATTAGGCAGAGGTCAAAGTGGGTGGGATCTGTGGGGGACACATGTCCATACCTTTTTAATTTAACAAACAGTTCCCCTACATTCTATTAAAAGACAACCATCCTGGAGCGGTCAATTACAGCAACTGAGCTGCCGCAGCTGAAAAGTAATGGGAGGGATCTCGTGTGCTGTGGAGCCAAGGAGGGGCGAGACAGCTACAGAAGAAAGAAGCCTTGTCGCCAGGTTGCCTGCCACCTGAGAGCAATGTCAATGTGTGCAGGCGGTTAATCTGCAAATCTAAAGGCTGGCTGCCAGCAGGTATCAGTCTGAACTGATGGAGTCACTTGAAGCTTCATGTTGACAAAAATCTATTATTTTTAAGGAGGTAAAGTAAGTTTAAGATAATGACTTACATATGCACCCTGCTTTCTCTTACATACTGTCTTCTCGTAGCATTAAAATTAGTCACTAATCCCCACTGCACCAATCAGGATTCAATTCTTTTTCTCTGGTTACACACACAGTCATCTGCAGAGGTCTCATTAACCAATAGAGGTTTGATCACTTAAACATTTCCAGCTGATTAGTTTACCCTCATTTATTTTTTAATTTAAGATGTTTTTTTCCATTTTATATTCAGTTACTTGAAAGGCCAGCAAAATAGTTGCAGAAATGTTTTTTTAGTTCTTTTTAGCCACACTTTTGACCCCGCCCCCAGACTTAACTGAATTCCATCCCATTGCACTTACAAGCACAATTTGTATACTTTATTTAATGCACTTCAACCACTGCTCTTAAAAAGGTAAATTCTTTTTTGTGTTGCCTCCAGGTGTGGAAGAGACGGCTGTTGGATGTCCTCTCCACCTATCTCCCTCGCAGGCTGGGTTCTAGGCCGCCACATCTCCAGTGAAGTTTCCTGTGTGGCGCTGGCCACACGGTGCTAAGAAACAACACCGACACTTAGATGCTTAGTAACTGCTGTGAGGGCACGTGCACTCAGCTCCTTTTTATCGGCAGGGTCACCTGACTGGTGGGGTGGGTGTGGGTAAAGTGTGAGGGACAGTCCTTGTAGAGGGGGCTGTACTGAGGTGGTTCCAGATGGACACCACAGCATGGACGTCAATCCACCACATGCCTGTGGTAGCAGAAGTGACATCACACACCCTTTGACCCCTGATGACAGTGCAAGGATGACCATTCATCCCACCTGCAGCCCTTCATTGAGCTCCTGTTGGTTGCTGAGGTGACAACAGGAGGGTATTGAGTGGAAGGAAGAGGTGTGGCGCCGCGGCCAGGGCGACTGACTCCAGAATCTGGGGATCACGGTTCGATCGCCGGCGGCAGATTAGCCCAGCACCGTGTGACTCTGGGCAATAGCTTGCTTAATCTTCCCGACGGCCCCCAGCGCCTAGAGACCCTTACGGGTGATTGTTTGCGCTTTACAAATGTGGATTATTAATATCATCTGTGCTCTTTTAGGCCCTATTATTTTGAGACCCAATTACTTACTGCTGTTGTCATCACGACCCTTGAGGGGGGCATCTTGAGGGCGTTGCCACGGGAACCAGGAAGTGACCTTAGTGGTTCTGGTCAGCAGCTTATGTCCCTCCTGCCTGCCTCGAGAGTGGCTGCAGCTTGACCCTTCTCAAGTCACTACTTACAGCCCATTTATATTACATCTGGTAGATGCTGAGTATACCAGCCGAGCAGCAAAAGCACCGACAAAGTCTCGCCATATTTAAAGGTCTCTGTGACGTAGGTGTGCAGGTGCTGTCACAGGCAGCAGCTGCATCCCGCGTTCCTAACATGGGGGTGGAATGGCTGTGAGCTGTTGTGAGCTGCAGAACCACCACTTTCTATAGCCAGGGTACAGGTACTGTACCTGCACCGCAAGTGCCCCAGGAGGTCAGCGATACTTTGAGCAGCTGTGTGTCAGAGCACCATACTTTGCATGGCACAGCGGTGAGATTGCCGAAAATTATACCACACCGGCCTGAACTGTAGCACCAGTCCGATGACATTCCTTGTGCCATTCCCACTGGTGATGGCATTTCCACACTTTACACTTCATCACCACAACCCAACTTCCTTCAACCCTCAGTCAACTTTATTCCATCCTCATACTTGACCAGGTGTTACTGAGTAGGCACACCACTGGCTCACCTCATCCCTTTCTGATTATTCATTCTCAGTCACCTGGGAGTCAGTGACATCAACACCCACTCCTTACTGGTAGCTGTCCCTCAAGGCTCCCTCCTTCACTCACTGAATATCTTCTCTGTAGGTGATGTCACCTCGTCTTCTAGCACATTGATGCTGATGACACCCAAGGCGTAGGCCGTTCCTTTTCCCGCATCACCCCAAAGTCGTGGAAGGGCCTTCCCCTCCGCCTCCAAACATCATCCTCGCTGGCGGACTTCAGGAAGAGGCTCAAGACCTGGCTCTTCGACTGAGCCCCGCAACCAAGTGCCTGGATACCCTCATGGGTGATCCACCTCCAAACATCATCCTCGCTGGCAGACTTCAGGAAGAGGCTCAAGACCTGACTTTTCGACAGAGCTCCGCAAACCAGTGCCTGGATACCCTCACGGGTGATAAGGTGCGCTTTACAAGTACAAATTGATTGATTGATTTAAACACCACCCCCGTTCATGCCACACTGCAATCAGGATGGCATTGGATGGCATAACGTTCACTCATGCTGACCTCTTCAAAAACCAAGGTACAGTATTTGCCCTTTCACCAGCATCAACCTCACTCCATCCACCGCCATCCTGACTCTCAGAAGATGCCATCCTCAGCCAGAAACCTTGGGGTTCTCTACTGGTGCATCCATTACAATGGAGGCCGCCATTGCCACTAAAGCAGACTGGACTATTGCAATAGTCGTGCACTTGGCACCCGCAATGCTCCTTCACTCCTAGGTCATAAAGTTTACAACCGAAGCTTTGTACAATTTACCGCACCCCTCCTCCTCAGCGTACCGCCATGGTAGGCGCCAGAATATCCTTGTCGAAATATCGCCTAGCAGAAATATTGTGTCCTAAATATTATTTGCAAAAGTATGACCCCTTTGGAGTTCATAGAAGAATAGCTGCACCCTATGCCATGATATTTTTGTAAACCGTATCCAGGAGACGATATTTAGACAATATTTCTGGTATGGATATTCTGACATAAAACCAAACAGCCAGCTGGCTCACCTGAAAGAAACTGAGGGACAGATTTACAAAGGGCTTGTGTTGCTCTTGCGTCATACAAGGTGACACAAGGCAACGCAAGCCCTTAACTGGGATTTAGAAAGCCACGTAAAGCCATCTTGCCTGGTTCTGCGTGGGTTAGTAATGCAAGGCAGTGCATTTCGCTGCCTTTCATTACCTTGTGGCACAGAGGCGTTCCATGGGTGGAGTGTGGGCGTTCCCACAAATCCACCCATGGATTGTGGCACCTTCCCAAATTTACAAAGACTTGAAAACCCGGAAATGCGTCAAAATGGTACGCCTCCCAGACCCAGGCATAACGAGGTGGAATATCTTTATTTCTCCTCGTTATTTCCCTTTTCTATGTGTGATGTATTCTGTAGCACGATTAGAAAGAGGAAAATGCCTTTAAGGATTTTTTTTTGTGCAGGAATGTGCCACTTCCTCCACAAAAACAATCCAGCTTGTAACTCTGGCACCCTTGCACCATGGCACAAGGGTGCCCATGTTGGCGTTAGGCAGCACACAGTGCACCAGTGTGAGGAGACACCAGAGATGTGCTGTATCTTTGCAACTATACCACTTTTCTGCTGTCTCCCTTCCACGCAACGCAGCAATTTGCCTTGTGCGTTGCATTGCGTAAATGTTAGTAAATCTTCCCCTGAGTCTTATATAAGTTGTTAATGCTTGTTTAAAAACAGGAGACAATCTCTCTCCAAACTGTCTCTCTGACATCCTATCTTAAATCCCAACCAGAACTCAGAAATCAACCGTCCTCATCCTACCGCTTACACCCAGGCCACTGTGGATAGGACCATTCCATGCCTGTGGCCCAGCAGTGAGCTGCATGTCACAGCCTACTTACAAGGGAGTCACAGCTCTGGCTGACTGTGCAGCAGCTGCCAATCTCCCCCACACACCCCCTGCAGCTGACCCCTGTCACTACTCTCACTTTACCTAAATGGTGTTACTCACCTCGTTCTCACTGATCTATGGACGTCACTGGTGCTGTGTAAAACGTTTCTTATTACAAAGGCAAGTCTTTTTCAAATAAATTAGAAGCTAATTTAGGCGGGGCAAAGAAGGGGCATTTCTGAAGGTGAACTAATTAACTTGAGGAGAAATATTTCTCTAGAACTGAAAATAAAGTAAATGCCTGTGTGCAAGACACTTCTTGCCTGGATTCACGCGTGGGAATTATTTCTTCCACAGGAGTTCTAGTGCCCACCTGGTAGTGTGCCAACTGAAGCTATGCCCATCCTCTGCTGAGAGATGAAGCACCATTTTAAACTCTGTGTCTGAATATAATGCCCACGTCTTTCCACCTGTAGGATAGGAGTCCGTCCACACGTGCGCTACAAATATGGCGATGCACTGGTGATCACAGGGCATATCAACAAGGGCTTTATCTCTGCTTTTTTGGCTTTAAAAGCCAAAAAAGGAGAGATAAAACTAGCGCCCTATCAACAACAGGGTGCTAACATGCAAATTGGCATGTTAGCACCCTTTTACTCTACGCTTCCCCTTGCATCTCTAATGAGATGCAAAGGGGGCGTTCCAGAGTAAAATAATAGGAGAAATGTCGCTGAGCGACATTTCTCCTATTATCAAGAATGTCGCTAACCCTGTTAGAGACAGAAAAAGCAGCGCTAACCGCGGTTAACGCTGCTTTTTTACGTCTGGTATTTTTCAGACTTAGCCATGATATCCTATGGAAGGAGGATATCATGGCTAAGTTTGCCTGTCCCTATCAACAAGGTAACGTGAGATTATTGCTGGGTTTCCAGCGATAATCTCACGTTAGCCTGTTAGCGTGAGGATTTTTATCGCTATTTAGATAAGCGTTGCTAATAGCACGCTATCTCAGCGATAAAAATTCACGCAAGCCAGCGATAATTATCCTAGCGCTAAGTGCGCTTAGAGATAATTATCGCCGGTTGTTGTTGATATGCCCCCACGTGCTCAGCTCGAGGGCGGAACTGGTCCTGAGTTGCTTGTGTTCCGGTTCAGGGAGGGCCTGGCTTGGCAGTTCGGTCTGGACTCTTCCTATTGGAGCAGGGTTAAGACTGATTTGCATCTAGCAGAGTCCAAACTGCGGGGACATGGTGTGCACAATACCGATGGACTGGGATGCATGTGGCTGAGATTAATTCAAGCATTCATCCATCACCTTTAGTTTACTTTCTCATGGCAAGTGAGCGCTGCACATTGTGAGAGGAGACAGCTCTGTGTTGTGACACTGATCGGCTTGTGAGGATTAGTGGGTGATCAGATGGGTGCAGGTTATTTAATCCACTCAGAAGACAGACATCAGAGTTATAGATGACGTCACATGTGCTACCATGGTGCCATGGTGCTTCAGAATGAAAACACCACTGTGCCCCTGCAATTTCGATATTGCCACCATGTGTAAAATGCTGCCCTTGCCAGAAAGGGGTAGGTGGCACAAAATACTCCACAGCCATGGACAAACATCCCTGTCCCAGTATATGATGCACCAATTGTCATTCCAGAATTTACATCTTTAAGGCCAGTATGAGGTGATTTTCCTTCCAGAAATATAGTTTCCCCAGGATGTAAGGCTCCATTGCAATGCAAGCACCAGCCTGCCTGGATCTGGGGCAAGGTGCGAACCAGCTGTTGTAAGATCTGTGCCAGCTAGAACAGCCATCAGTGAGCTCATATCTGTGCATCTCTCATAATTAATGCTCAGAAACAGATATGTGCTCCGAATGTAGGTCACCACGTGCCATGGAACTGCCACTATATGACCGGAAGTGCCACTTATTGCAGGGTACTGTCAGTAGTATCCGGGTGCTGCTCAGTCATACCCACGGCACTACTCCCTGGGGCCACAGAATCACTCAGTTATGCTAGAAGACTGCTTCATTGCGCTAGAGGTAACACTCAGTTATGGTAGAAGGCTGCTTCATTGCGCTAGAGGTAGCACTCAGTTATAGTAGAAGGCTGCTTCATTGCGCTAGAGGTAGCACTCAGTTATAGTAGAAGGCTGCTTCATTGCGCTAGAGGTAGCACTCAGCTATGGGAGAAGGCTGCTTCATTGCGCTAGAGGTAGCACTCAGCTATGGGAGAAGGCTGCTTCATTGTGCTAGAGGTAGCACTCAGCTATGGGAGAAGGCTGCTTCATTGCGCTAGAGGTAACACTCAGTTATGGTAGAAGGCTGCTTCATTGCGCTAGAGGTAGCACTCAGTTATAGTAGAAGGCTGCTTCATTGCGCTAGAGGTAGCACTCAGTTATAGTAGAAGGCTGCTTCATTGCGCTAGAGGTAGCACTCAGCTATGGGAGAAGGCTGCTTCATTGCGCTAGAGGTAGCACTCAGCTATGGGAGAAGGCTGCTTCATTGTGCTAGAGGTAGCACTCAGCTATGGGAGAAGGCTGCTTCATTGTGCTAGAGGTAGCACTCAGTTATAGTAGAAGGCTGTTTCATTGCGCTAGGGGTAGCACTCAGTTATGGTAGAAGGCTGCTTCATTGCGCTAGAGGTAGCACTCAGCTATGGGAGAAGGCTGCTTCATTGCGCTTGGGGTAGCACTCAGTTATGCTAGAAGGCTGCTTCATTGTGCTAGAGGTAGCACTCAGTTATGGTAGAAGGCTCCTTCATTGCGCTAGAGGTAGCACTCAGTTATGGTAGAAGGCTGCTTCATTGCGCTGGGGTAGCACTCAGTTATGGGAGAAGGCTGCTTCATTGCGCTAGAGGTAGCACTCAGCTATGGGAGAAGGCTGCTTCATTGCGCTAGGGGTAGCACTCAGCTATGAGAGAAGGCTGCTTCATTGCGCTAGAGGTAGCACTCAGTTATAGTAGAAGGCTGCTTCATTGCGCTAGAGGTAGCACTCAGTTATAGTAGAAGGCTGCTTCATTGCGCTAGAGGTAGCACTCAGCTATGGGAGAAGGCTGCTTCATTGCGCTAGAGATAGCACTCAGCTATGGGAGAAGGCTGCTTCATTGTGCTAGAGGTAGCACTCAGCTATGAGAGAAGGCTGCTTCATTGCGCTAGAGGTAGCACTCAGTTATAGTAGAAGGCTGCTTCATTGCGCTAGAGGTAGCACTCAGTTATAGTAGAAGGCTGCTTCATTGCGCTAGAGGTAGCACTCAGTTATAGTAGAAGGCTGCTTCATTGCGCTAGAGGTAGCACTCAGATATGGGAGAAGGCTGCTTCATTGCGCTAGAGGTAGCACTCAGTTATGGTAGAAGGCTACTTCATTGCGCTAGAGGTAGCACTCAGCTATGGGAGAAGGCTGCTTCATTGCGCTAGAGGTAGCACTCAGCTATGGGAGAAGGCTGCTTCATTGCTCTAGGGGTAGCACTCAGCTATGAGAGAAGGCTGCTTCATTGCGCTAGAGGTAGCACTCAGTTATAGTAGAAGGCTGCTTCATTGCGCTAGAGGTAGCACTCAGTTATAGTAGAAGGCTGCTTCATTGCGCTAGAGGTAGCACTCAGCTATGGGAGAAGGCTGCTTCATTGCGCTAGAGGTAGCACTCAGCTATGGGAGAAGGCTGCTTCATTGTGCTAGAGGTAGCACTCAGCTATGAGAGAAGGCTGCTTCATTGTGCTAGAGGTAGCACTCAGTTATAGTAGAAGGCTGCTTCATTGCGCTAGAGGTAGCACTCAGTTATAGTAGAAGGCTGCTTCATTGCGCTAGAGGTAGCACTCAGCTATGGGAGAAGGCTGCTTCATTGCGCTAGAGGTAGCACTCAGCTATGGGAGAAGGCTGCTTCATTGTGCTAGAGGTAGCACTCAGCTATGGGAGAAGGCTGCTTCATTGCGCTAGAGGTAGCACTCAGCTATGGGAGAAGGCTGCTTCATTGTGCTAGAGGTAGCACTCAGCTATGAGAGAAAGCTGCTTCATTGCGCTAGGGGTAGCACTCAGCTATGAGAGAAGGCTGCTTCATTGCGCTAGAGGTAGCACTCAGTTATAGTAGAAGGCTGCTTCATTGCGCTAGAGGTAGCACTCAGTTATAGTAGAAGGCTGCTTCATTGCGCTAGAGGTAGCACTCAGCTATAGGAGAAGGCTGCTTCATTGCGCTTGGGGTAGCACTCAGTTATGCTAGAAGGCTGCTTCATTGTGCTAGAGGTAGCACTCAGTTATGGTAGAAGGCTGCTTCATTGCGCTAGAGGTAGCACTCAGTTATGGTAGAAGGCTGCTTCATTGCGCTAGGGGTAGCACTCAGTTATGGGAGAAGGCTGCTTCATTGCGCTAGAGGTAGCACTCAGCTATGGGAGAAGGCTGCTTCATTGCGCTAGGGGTAGCACTCAGCTATGAGAGAAGGCTGCTTCATTGCGCTAGAGGTAGCACTCAGTTATAGCAGAAGGCTGCTTCATTGCGCTAGAGGTAGCACTCAGTTATAGTAGAAGGCTGCTTCATTGCGCTAGAGGTAGCACTCAGCTATGGGAGAAGGCTGCTTCATTGCACTAGAGGTAGCACTCAGCTATGGGAGAAGGCTGCTTCATTGTGCTAGAGGTAGCACTCAGCAATGAGAGAAGGCTGCTTCATTGCGCTAGAGGTAGCACTCAGTTATAGTAGAAGGCTGCTTCATTGCGCTAGAGGTAGCACTCAGTTATAGTAGAAGGCTGCTTCATTGCGCTAGAGGTAGCACTCAGCTATGGGAGATGGCTGCTTCATTGCGCTAGAGGGAGCACTCAGCTATGGGAGAAGGCTGCTTCATTGCGCTAGAGGTAGCACTCAGATATGGGAGAAGGCTGCTTCATTGCGCTAGAGGTAACACTCAGTTATGCTAGAAGGCTGCTTCATTGCGCTAGAGGTAGCACTCAGCTATGGGAGAAGGCTGCTTTATTGCGCTAGAGGTAGCACTCAGCTATGGTAGAAGGCTCCTTCATTGCACTAGAGGTAGCACTCAGCTATGGGAGAAGGCTGCTTCATTGCGCTAGAGGTAGCACTCAGTTATGGTAGAAGGCTGCTTCATTGCGCTAGAGGTAGCACTCAGTTATGGTAGAAGGCTCCTTCATTGCGCTAGAGGTAGCACTCTGTTATGGTAGAAGGCTGCTTCATTGCGCTAGAGGTAGCAATCGGTTATGCTAGAAGGCTGCTTCATTGCGCTAGAGGTAGCACTCGGTTATGGTAGAAGGCTGCTTCATTGCGCTAGAGGTAGCACTCAGTTATGGGAGAAGGCTGGTTCATTGCGCTAGAGGTAGCACTCGGTTATGGTAGAAGGCTGCTTCATTGCGCTAGAGGTAGCACTCAGTTATGGTAGAAGGCTGCTTCATTACGCTAGAGGTAGCACTCAGTTATGGTAGAAGGCTGCTTCATTGCGCTAGAGGTAGCACTCAGCTATGGGAGAAGGCTGCTTCATTGCACTAGAGGTAGCACTCAGCTATGGGAGAAGGCTGCTTCATTGTGCTAGAGGTAGCACTCAGCAATGAGAGAAGGCTGCTTCATTGCGCTAGAGGTAGCACTCAGTTATAGTAGAAGGCTGCTTCATTGCGCTAGAGGTAGCACTCAGTTATAGTAGAAGGCTGCTTCATTGCGCTAGAGGTAGCACTCAGCTATGGGAGATGGCTGCTTCATTGCGCTAGAGGGAGCACTCAGCTATGGGAGAAGGCTGCTTCATTGCGCTAGAGGTAGCACTCAGACATGGGAGAAGGCTGCTTCATTGCGCTAGAGGTAACACTCAGTTATGCTAGAAGGCTGCTTCATTGCGCTAGAGGTAGCACTCAGCTATGGGAGAAGGCTGCTTTATTGCGCTAGAGGTAGAACTCAGCTATGGTAGAAGGCTCCTTCATTGCACTAGAGGTAGCACTCAGCTATGGGAGAAGGCTGCTTCATTGCGCTAGAGGTAGCACTCAGTTATGGTAGAAGGCTGCTTCATTGCGCTAGAGGTAGCACTCAGTTATGGTAGAAGGCTCCTTCATTGCGCTAGAGGTAGCACTCTGTTATGGTAGAAGGCTGCTTCATTGCGCTAGAGGTAGCAATCGGTTATGCTAGAAGGCTGCTTCATTGCGCTAGAGGTAGCACTCGGTTATGGTAGAAGGCTGCTTCATTGCGCTAGAGGTAGCACTCAGTTATGGGAGAAGGCTGGTTCATTGCGCTAGAGGTAGCACTCGGTTATGGTAGAAGGCTGCTTCATTGCGCTAGAGGTAGCACTCAGTTATGGTAGAAGGCTGCTTCATTACGCTAGAGGTAGCACTCAGTTATGGTAGAAGGCTGCTTCATTGCGCTAGAGGTAGCACTCAGTTATGGTAGAAGGCTCCTTCATTGCGCTAGAGGTAGCACTCAGCTATGAGAGAAGGCTCCTTCATTGCGCTAGAGGTAGCACTCAGTTATGGTAGAAGGCTGCTTCATTGCGCTAGAGGTAGCACTCAGCTATGGGAGAAGGCTCCTTCATTGCGCTAGAGGTAGCACTCAGTTATGGTAGAAGGCTGCTTCATTGCGCTAGGGGTAGCACTCAGCTATGGTAGAAGACTGCTTCATTGCGCTAGAGGTAGCACTCAGTTATGGTAGAAGGCTGCTTTATTGCGCTAGGGGTAGCACTCAGTTATGGTAAAAGGCTCCTTTGTTGCGCTAGGGGTAGCACTCAGTTATGGGAGAAGGCTGCTTCATTGCGCTAGAGGTAGCACTCAGCTATGGGAGAAGGCTCCTTCATTGCGCTAGAGGTAGCATTCAGCTATGGGAGAAGGCTGCTTCATTGCGCTAGGGGTAGCACTCAGATATGCTAGAAGGCTGCTTCATTGCGCTAGAGGTAGCACTCAGCTATGGGAGAAGGCTGCTTCATTGCGCTAGAGGTAGCACTCAGTTATGCTAGAAGGCTGCTTCATTGCGCTTGGGGTAGCACTCAGTTATGCTAGAAGGCTGCTTCATTGTGCTAGAGGTAGCACTCAGTTATGGTAGAAGGCTGCTTCATTGCGCTAGAGGTAGCACTCAGTTATGGTAGAAGGCTGCTTCATTGCGCTAGAGGTAGCACTCAGCTATGGGAGAAGGCTGCTTCATTGCGCTAGAGGTAGCACTCAGCTATGGGAGAAGGCTGCTTCATTGCGCTAGGGGTAGCACTCAGCTATGAGAGAAGGCTGCTTCCTTGCGCTAGAGGTAGCACTCAGTTATAGTAGAAGGCTGCTTCATTGCGCTAGAGGTAGCACTCAGTTATAGTAGAAGGCTGCTTCATTGCGCTAGAGGTAGCACTCAGCTATGGGAGAAGGCTGCTTCATTGCGCTAGAGGTAGCACTCAGCTATGGGAGAAGGCTGCTTCATTGTGCTAGAGGTAGCACTCAGCTATGAGAGAAGGCTGCTTCATTGCGCTAGAGGTAGCACTTAGTTATAGTAGAAGGCTGCTTCATTGCGCTAGAGGTAGCACTCAGACATAGTAGAAGGCTGCTTCATTGCGCTAGAGGTAGCACTCAGCTATGGGAGAAGGCTGCTTCATTGCGCTAGAGGTAGCACTCAGTTATGGTAGAAGGCTGCTTCATTGCGCTAGAGGTAGCACTCAGCTATGGGAGAAGGCTGCTTCATTGCGCTAGAGGTAGCACTCAGCTATGGGAGAAGGCTGCTTCATTGCGCTAGGGGTAGCACTCAGCTATGAGAGAAGGCTGCTTCATTGCGCTAGAGGTAGCACTCAGTTATAGTAGAAGGCTGCTTCATTGCGCTAGAGGTAGCACTCAGTTATAGTAGAAGGCTGCTTCATTGCGCTAGAGGTAGCGCTCAGCTATGGGAGAAGGCTGCTTCATTGCGCTAGAGGTAGCACTCAGCTATGGGAGAAGGCTGCTTCATTGTGGAAGAGGTAGCACTCAGCTATGAGAGAAGGCTGCTTCATTGTGCTAGAGGTAGCACTCAGTTATAGTAGAAGGCTGCTTCATTGCGCTAGAGGTAGCACTCAGTTATAGTAGAAGGCTGCTTCATTGCGCTAGAGGTAGCACTCAGCTATGGGAGAAGGCTGCTTCATTGCGCTAGAGGTAGCACTCAGCTATGGGAGAAGGCTGCTTCATTGTGCTAGAGGTAGCACTCAGCTATGGGAGAAGGCTGCTTCATTGCGCTAGAGGTAGCACTCAGCTATGGGAGAAGGCTGCTTCATTGTGCTAGAGGTAGCACTCAGCTATGAGAGAAGGCTGCTTCATTGCGCTAGGGGTAGCACTCAGCTATGAGAGAAGGCTGCTTCATTGCGCTAGAGGTAGCACTCAGTTATAGTAAAAGGCTGCTTCATTGCGCTAGAGGTAGCACTCAGTTATAGTAGAAGGCTGCTTCATTGCGCTAGAGGTAGCACTCAGCTATGGGAGAAGGCTGCTTCATTGCGCTTGGGGTAGCACTCAGTTATGCTGGAAGGCTTCTTCATTGTGCTAGAGGTAGCACTCAGTTATGGTAGAAGGCTACTTCATTGCGCTAGAGGTGGCACTCAGTTATGGTAGAAGGCTGCTTCATTGCGCTAGGGGTAGCACTCAGTTATGGGAGAAGGCTGCTTCATTGCGCTAGAGGTAGCACTCAGCTATGGGAGAAGGCTGCTTCATTGCGCTAGGGGTAGCACTCAGCAATGAGAGAAGGCTGCTTCATTGCGCTAGAGGTAGCACTCAGTTATAGTAGAAGGCTGCTTCATTGCGCTAGAGGTAGCACTCAGCTATGGGAGATGGCTGCTTCATTGCGCTAGAGGTAGCACTCAGCTATGGGAGAAGGCTGCTTCATTGCGCTAGAGGTAGCACTCAGCTATGGGAGAAGGCTGCTTCATTGCGCTAGAGGTAACATTCAGTTATGCTAGAAGGCTGCTTCATTGCGCTAGAGGTAGCACTCAGCTATGGGAGAAGGCTGCTTCATTGCGCTTGAGGTAGCACTCAGCTATGGTAGAAGGCTCCTTCATTGCACTAGAGGTAGCACTCAGCTATGGGAGAAGGCTGCTTCATTGCGCTAGAGGTAGCACTCAGTTATGGTAAAAGGCTGCTTCATTGCGCTAGAGGTAGCACTCAGTTATGGTAGAAGGCTCCTTCATTGCTCTAGAGGTAGCACTCTGTTATGGTAGAAGGCTGCTTCATTGCGCTAGAGGTAGCACTCGGTTATGCTAGAAGGCTGCTTCATTGCGCTAGAGGTAGCACTCAGCTATGGGAGAAGGCTGCTTCATTGCGCTAGAGGTAGCACTCGGTTATAGTAGAAGGCTGCTTCATTGCGCTAGAGGTAGCACTCAGCTATGGGAGAAGGCTGCTTCATTGCGCTTGGGGTAGCACTCAGTTATGCTGGAAGGCTTCTTCATTGTGCTAGAGGTAGCACTCAGTTATGGTAGAAGGCTACTTCATTGCGCTAGAGGTGGCACTCAGTTATGGTAGAAGGCTGCTTCATTGCGCTAGGGGTAGCACTCAGTTATGGGAGAAGGCTGCTTCATTGCGCTAGAGGTAGCACTCAGCTATGGGAGAAGGCTGCTTCATTGCGCTAGGGGTAGCACTCAGCAATGAGAGAAGGCTGCTTCATTGCGCTAGAGGTAGCACTCAGTTATAGTAGAAGGCTGCTTCATTGCGCTAGAGGTAGCACTCAGCTATGGGAGATGGCTGCTTCATTGCGCTAGAGGTAGCACTCAGCTATGGGAGAAGGCTGCTTCATTGCGCTAGAGGTAGCACTCAGCTATGGGAGAAGGCTGCTTCATTGCGCTAGAGGTAACATTCAGTTATGCTAGAAGGCTGCTTCATTGCGCTAGAGGTAGCACTCAGCTATGGGAGAAGGCTGCTTCATTGCGCTTGAGGTAGCACTCAGCTATGGTAGAAGGCTCCTTCATTGCACTAGAGGTAGCACTCAGCTATGGGAGAAGGCTGCTTCATTGCGCTAGAGGTAGCACTCAGTTATGGTAAAAGGCTGCTTCATTGCGCTAGAGGTAGCACTCAGTTATGGTAGAAGGCTCCTTCATTGCTCTAGAGGTAGCACTCTGTTATGGTATAAGGCTGCTTCATTGCGCTAGAGGTAGCACTCGGTTATGCTAGAAGGCTGCTTCATTGCGCTAGAGGTAGCACTCGGTTATGGTAGAAGGCTGCTTCATTGCGCTAGAGGTAGTACTCAGTTATGGGAGAAGGCTGCTTCATTGCGCTAGAGGTAGCACTCGGTTATGGTAGAAGGCTGCTTCATTGCGCCAGAGGTAGCACTCAGTTATGGTAGAAGGCTGCTTCATTGCGCTAGAGGTAGCACTCAGTTATGGTAGAAGGCTGCTTCATTGCGCTAGAGGTAGCACTCAGTTATGGGAGAAGGCTGCTTCATTGAGCTAGAGGTAGCACTCAGTTATGGTAGAAGGCTCCTTCATTGCGCTAGAGGTAGCACTCAGCTATGAGAGAAGGCTCCTTCATTGCGCTAGAGGTAGCACTCAGTTATGGTAGAAGGCTGCTTCATTGCGCTAGAGGTAGCACTCAGCTATGGGAGAAGGCTCCTTCATTGCGCTAGAGGTAGCACTCAGTTATGGTAGAAGGCTGCTTCATTGCGCTAGGGATAGCACTCAGCTATGGTAGAAGACTGCTTCATTGCGCTAGAGGTAGCACTCAGTTATGGTAGAAGGCTGTTTTATTGCGCTAGGGGTAGCACTCAGTTATGGTAAAAGGCTCCTTTTTTTCGCTAGGGGTAGCACTCAGTTATGGGAGAAGGCTGCTTCATTGCGCTAGAGGTAGCACTCAGCTATGGGAGAAGGCTCCTTCATTGCGCTAGAGGTAGCACTCAGTTATGGGAGAAGGCTGCTTCATTGCGCTAGGGGTAGCACTCAGATATGCTAGAAGGCTGCTTCATTGCGCTAGAGGTAGCACTCAGCTATGGGAGAAGGCTGCTTCATTGCGCTAGAGGTAGCACTCAGTTATGCTAGAAGGCTGCTTCATTGCGCTTGGGGTAGCACTCAGTTATGCTAGAAGGCTGCTTCATTGTGCTAGAGGTAGCACTCAGTTATGGTAGAAGGCTGCTTCATTGCGCTAGAGGTAGCACTCAGTTATGGTAGAAGGCTGCTTCATTGCGCTAGAGGTAGCACTCAGCTATGGGAGAAGGCTGCTTCATTGCGCTAGAGGTAGCACTCAGCTATGGGAGAAGGCTGCTTCATTGCGCTAGGGCTAGCACTCAGCTATGAGAGAAGGCTGCTTCATTGCGCTAGAGGTAGCACTCAGTTATAGTAGAAGGCTGCTTCATTGCGCCAGAGGTAGCACTCAGTTATAGTAGAAGGCTGCTTCATTGCGCTAGAGGTAGCACTCAGCTATGGGAGAAGGCTGCTTCATTGCGCTAGAGGTAGCACTCAGCTATGGGAGAAGGCTGCTTCATTGTGCTAGAGGTAGCACTCAGCTATGAGAGAAGGCTGCTTCATTGCGCTAGAGGTAGCACTCAGTGATAGTAGAAGGCTGCTTCATTGCGCTAGAGGTAGCACTCAGTTATAGTAGAAGGCTGCTTCATTGCGCTAGAGGTAGCACTCAGCTAGGGGAGAAGGCTGCTTCATTGCGCTAGAGGTAGCACTCAGTTATGGTAGAAGGCTGCTTCATTGCGCTAGAGGTAGCACTCAGCTATGGGAGAAGGCTGCTTCATTGCGCTAGAGGTAGCACTCGGTTATGGTAGAAGGCTGCTTCATTGCGCTAGAGGTAGCACTCGGTTATGGTAGAAGGCTGCTTCATTGCGCTAGAGGTAGCACTCAGTTATGGTAGAAGGCTGCTTCATTGCGCTAGAGGTAGCACTCAGTTATGGTAGAAGGCTCCTTCATTGCGCTAGAGGTAGCACTCAGCTATGAGAGAAGGCTCCTTCATTGTGCTAGAGGTAGCACTCAGTTATGGTAGAAGGCTGCTTCATTGCGCTAGAGGTAGCACTCAGCTATGGGAGAAGGCTCCTTCATTGCGCTAGAGGTAGCACTCAGTTATGGTAGAAGGCTGCTTCATTGCGCTAGGGGTAGCACTCAGCTATGGTAAAAGACTGCTTCATTGCGCTAGAGGTAGCACTCAGTTATGGTAGAAGGCTGCTTTATTGCGCTAGGGGTAGCACTCAGTTATGGTAAAAGGCTCCTTTGTTGCGCTAGGGGTAGCACTCAGTTATGGGAGAAGGCTGCTTCATTGCGCTAGAGGTAGCACTCAGCTATGGGAGAAGGCTCCTTCATTGCGCTAGAGGTAGCATTCAGTTATGGGAGAAGGCTGCTTCATTGCGCTAGGGGTAGCACTCAGATATGCTAGAAGGCTGCTTCATTGCGCTAGAGGTAGCACTCAGCTATGGGAGAAGGCTGCTTCATTGCGCTAGAGGTAGCACTCAGTTATGCTAGAAGGCTGCTTCATTGCGCTTGGGGTAGCACTCAGTTATGCTAGAAGGCTGCTTCATTGTGCTAGAGGTAGCACTCAGTTATGGTAGAAGGCTGCTTCATTGCGCTAGAGGTAGCACTCAGTTATGGTAGAAGGCTGCTTCATTGCGCTAGAGGTAGCACTCAGCTATGGGAGAAGGCTGCTTCATTGCGCTAGAGGTAGCACTCAGCTATGGGAGAAGGCTGCTTCATTGCGCTAGGGGTAGCACTCAGCTATGAGAGAAGGCTGCTTCATTGCGCTAGAGGTAGCACTCAGTTATAGTAGAAGGCTGCTTCATTGCGCTAGAGGTAGCACTCAGTTATAGTAGAAGGCTGCTTCATTGCGCTAGAGGTAGCACTCAGCTATGGGAGAAGGCTGCTTCATTGCGCTAGAGGTAGCACTCAGCTATGGGAGAAGGCTGCTTCATTGTGCTAGAGGTAGCACTCAGCTATGAGAGAAGGCTCCTTCATTGCGCTAGAGGTAGCACTTAGTTATAGTAGAAGGCTGCTTCATTGCGCTAGAGGTAGCACTCAGTTATAGTAGAAGGCTGCTTCATTGCGCTAGAGGTAGCACTCAGCTATGGGAGAAGGCTGCTTCATTGCGCTAGAGGTAGCACTCAGTTATGGTAGAAGGCTGCTTCATTGCGCTAGAGGTAGCACACAGCTATGGGAGAAGGCTGCTTCATTGCGCTAGAGGTAGCACTCAGCTATGGGAGAAGGCTGCTTCATTGCGCTAGGGGTAGCACTCAGCTATGAGAGAAGGCTGCTTCATTGCGCTAGAGGTAGCACTCAGTTATAGTAGAAGGCTGCTTCATTGCGCTAGAGGGAGCACTCAGTTATAGTAGAAGGCTGCTTCATTGCGCTAGAGGTAGCACTCAGCTATGGGAGAAGGCTGCTTCATTGCGCTAGAGGTAGCACTCAGCTATGGGAGAAGGCTGCTTCATTGTGGAAGAGGTAGCACTCAGCTATGAGAGAAGGCTGCTTCATTGTGCTAGAGGTAGCACTCAGTTACAGTAGAAGGCTGCTTCATTGCGCTAGAGGTAGCACTCAGTTATAGTAGAAGGCTGCTTCATTGCGCTAGAGGTAGCACTCAGCTATGGGAGAAGGCTGCTTCATTGCGCTCGAGGTAGCACTCAGCTATGGGAGAAGGCTGCTTCATTGTGCTAGAGGTAGCACTCAGCTATGGGAGAAGGCTGCTTCATTGCGCTAGAGGTAGCACTCAGCTATGGGAGAAGGCTGCTTCATTGTGCTAGAGGTAGCACTCAGCTATGAGAGAAGGCTGCTTCATTGCGCTAGGGGTAGCACTCAGCTATGAGAGAAGGCTGCTTCATTGCGCTAGAGATAGCACTCAGTTATAGTAGGAGGCAGCTTCATTGCGCTAGAGGTAGCACTCAGTTATAGTAGAAGGCTGCTTCATTGCGCCAGAGGTAGCACTCAGCTATGGGAGAAGGCTGCTTCATTGCGCTTGGGGTAGCACTCAGTTATGCTGGAAGGCTGCTTCATTGTGCTAGAGGTAGCACTCAGTTATGGGAGAAGGCTGCTTCATTGCGCTAGAGGTAGCACTCAGCTATGGGAGAAGGCTGCTTCATTGCGCTAGGGGTAGCACTCAGCAATGAGAGAAGGCTGCTTCATTGCGCTAGAGGTAGCACTCAGTTATAGTAGAAGGCTGCTTCATTGCGCTAGAGGTAGCACTCAGCTATGGGAGATGGCTGCTTCATTGCGCTAGAGGTAGCACTCAGCTATGGGAGAAGGCTGCTTCATTGCGCTAGAGGTAGCACTCAGCTTTGGGAGAAGGCTGCTTCATTGCGCTAGAGGTAACATTCAGTTATGCTAGAAGGCTGCTTCATTGCGCTAGAGGTAGCACTCAGCTATGGGAGAAGGCTGCTTCATTGCGCTTGAGGTAGCACTCAGCTATGGTAGAAGGCTCCTTCATTGCACTAGAGGTAGCACTCAGCTATGGGAGAAGGCTGCTTCATTGCGCTAGAGGTAGCACTCAGTTATGGTAAAAGGCTGCTTCATTGCGCTAGAGGTAGCACTCAGTTATGGTAGAAGGCTCCTTCATTGCTCTAGAGGTAGCACTCTGTTATGGTAGAAGGCTGCTTCATTGCGCTAGAGGTAGCACTCGGTTATGCTAGAAGGCTGCTTCATTGCGCTAGAGGTAGCACTCAGTTATGGTAGAAGGCTGCTTCATTGCGCTAGAGGTAGTACTCAGTTATGGGAGAAGGCTGCTTCATTGCGCTAGAGGTAGCACTCGGTTATGGTAGAAGGCTGCTTCATTGCGCCAGAGGTAGCACTCAGTTATGGTAGAAGGCTGCTTCATTGCGCTAGAGGTAGCACTCAGTTATGGTAGAAGGCTGCTTCATTGCGCTAGAGGTAGCACTCAGTTATGGGAGAAGGCTGCTTCATTGAGCTAGAGGTAGCACTCAGTTATGGTAGAAGGCTCCTTCATTGCGCTAGAGGTAGCACTCAGCTATGAGAGAAGGCTCCTTCATTGCGCTAGAGGTAGCACTCAGTTATGGTAGAAGGCTGCTTCATTGCGCTAGAGGTAGCACTCAGCTATGGGAGAAGGCTCCTTCATTGCGCTAGAGGTAGCACTCAGTTATGGTAGAAGGCTGCTTCATTGCGCTAGGGATAGCACTCAGCTATGGTAGAAGACTGCTTCATTGCGCTAGAGGTAGCACTCAGTTATGGTAGAAGGCTGTTTTATTGCGCTAGGGGTAGCACTCAGTTATGGTAAAAGGCTCCTTTTTTGCGCTAGGGGTAGCACTCAGTTATGGGAGAAGGCTGCTTCATTGCGCTAGAGGTAGCACTCAGCTATGGGAGAAGGCTCCTTCATTGCGCTAGAGGTAGCACTCAGTTATGGGAGAAGGCTGCTTCATTGCGCTAGGGGTAGCACTCAGATATGCTAGAAGGCTGCTTCATTGCGCTAGAGGTAGCACTCAGCTATGGGAGAAGGCTGCTTCATTGCGCTAGAGGTAGCACTCAGTTATGCTAGAAGGCTGCTTCATTGCGCTTGGGGTAGCACTCAGTTATGCTAGAAGGCTGCTTCATTGTGCTAGAGGTAGCACTCAGTTATGGTAGAAGGCTGCTTCATTGCGCTAGAGGTAGCGCTCAGTTATGGTAGAAGGCTGCTTCATTGCGCTAGAGGTAGCACTCAGCTATGGGAGAAGGCTGCTTCATTGCGCTAGAGGTAGCACTCAGCTATGGGAGAAGGCTGCTTCATTGCGCTAGGGCTAGCACTCAGCTATGAGAGAAGGCTGCTTCATTGCGCTAGAGGTAGCACTCAGTTATAGTAGAAGGCTGCTTCATTGCGCCAGAGGTAGCACTCAGTTATAGTAGAAGGCTGCTTCATTGCGCTAGAGGTAGCACTCAGCTATGGGAGAAGGCTGCTTCATTGCGCTAGAGGTAGCACTCAGCTATGGGAGAAGGCTGCTTCATTGTGCTAGAGGTAGCACTTAGCTATGAGAGAAGGCTGCTTCATTGCGCTAGAGGTAGCACTCAGTTATAGTAGAAGGCTGCTTCATTGCGCTAGAGGTAGCACTCAGCTAGGGGAGAAGGCTGCTTCATTGCGCTAGAGGTAGCACTCAGTTATGGTAGAAGGCTGCTTCATTGCGCTAGAGGTAGCACTCAGCTATGGGAGAAGGCTGCTTCATTGCGCTAGAGGTAGCACTCGGTTATGGTAGAAGGCTGCTTCATTGCGCTAGAGGTAGCACTCAGTTATGGTAGAAGGCTGCTTCATTGCGCTAGAGGTAGCACTCAGTTATGGTAGAAGGCTGCTTCATTGCGCTAGAGGTAGCACTCAGTTATGGTAGAAGGCTCCTTCATTGCGCTAGAGGTAGCACTCAGCTATGAGAGAAGGCTCCTTCATTGTGCTAGAGGTAGCACTCAGTTATGGTAGAAGGCTGCTTCATTGCGCTAGAGGTAGCACTCAGCTATGGGAGAAGGCTCCTTCATTGCGCTAGAGGTAGCACTCAGTTATGGTAGAAGGCTGCTTCATTGCGCTAGGGGTAGCACTCAGCTATGGTAGAAGACTGCTTCATTGCGCTAGAGGTAGCACTCAGTTATGGTAGAAGGCTGCTTTATTGCGCTAGGGGTAGCACTCAGTTATGGTAAAAGGCTCCTTTGTTGCGCTAGGGGTAGCACTCAGTTATGGGAGAAGGCTGCTTCATTGCGCTAGAGGTAGCACTCAGCTATGGGAGAAGGCTCCTTCATTGCGCTAGAGGTAGATTTCAGTTATGGGAGAAGGCTGCTTCATTGCGCTAGGGGTAGCACTCAGATATGCTAGAAGGCTGCTTCATTGCGCTAGAGGTAGCACTCAGCTATGGGAGAAGGCTGCTTCATTGCGCTAGAGGTAGCACTCAGTTATGCTAGAAGGCTGCTTCATTGCGCTTGGGGTAGCACTCAGTTATGCTAGAAGGCTGCTTCATTGTGCTAGAGGTAGCACTCAGTTATGGTAGAAGGCTGCTTCATTGCGCTAGAGGTAGCACTCAGTTATGGTAGAAGGCTGCTTCATTGCGCTAGAGGTAGCACTCAGCTATGGGAGAAGGCTGCTTCATTGCGCTAGAGGTAGCACTCAGCTATGGGAGAAGGCTGCTTCATTGCGCTAGGGGTAGCACTCAGCTATGAGAGAAGGCTGCTTCATTGCGCTAGAGGTAGCACTCAGTTATAGTAGAAGGCTGCTTCATTGCGCTAGAGGTAGCACTCAGTTATAGTAGAAGGCTGCTTCATTGCGCTAGAGGTAGCACTCAGCTATGGGAGAAGGCTGCTTCATTGCGCTAGAGGTAGCACTCAGCTATGGGAGAAGGCTGCTTCATTGTGCTAGAGGTAGCACTCAGCTATGAGAGAAGGCTGCTTCATTGCGCTAGAGGTAGCACTTAGTTATAGTAGAAGGCTGCTTCATTGCGCTAGAGGTAGCACTCAGTTATAGTAGAAGGCTGCTTCATTGCGCTAGAGGTAGCACTCAGCTATGGGAGAAGGCTGCTTCATTGCGCTAGAGGTAGCACTCAGTTATGGTAGAAGGCTGCTTCATTGCGCTAGAGGTAGCACACAGCTATGGGAGAAGGCTGCTTCATTGCGCTAGAGGTAGCACTCAGCTATGGGAGAAGGCTGCTTCATTGCGCTAGGGGTAGCACTCAGCTATGAGAGAAGGCTGCTTCATTGCGCTAGAGGTAGCACTCAGTTATAGTAGAAGGCTGCTTCATTGCGCTAGAGGGAGCACTCAGTTATAGTAGAAGGCTGCTTCATTGCGCTAGAGGTAGCACTCAGCTATGGGAGAAGGCTGCTTCATTGCGCTAGAGGTAGCACTCAGCTATGGGAGAAGGCTGCTTCATTGTGGAAGAGGTAGCACTCAGCTATGAGAGAAGGCTGCTTCATTGTGCTAGAGGTAGCACTCAGTTACAGTAGAAGGCTGCTTCATTGCGCTAGAGGTAGCACTCAGTTATAGTAGAAGGCTGCTTCATTGCGCTAGAGGTAGCACTCAGCTATGGGAGAAGGCTGCTTCATTGCGCTCGAGGTAGCACTCAGCTATGGGAGAAGGCTGCTTCATTGTGCTAGAGGTAGCACTCAGCTATGGGAGAAGCCTGCTTCATTGCGCTAGAGGTAGCACTCAGCTATGGGAGAAGGCTGCTTCATTGTGCTAGAGGTAGCACTCAGCTATGAGAGAAGGCTGCTTCATTGCGCTAGGGGTACCACTCAGCTATGAGAGAAGGCTGCTTCATTGCGCTAGAGATAGCACTCAGTTATAGTAGGAGGCAGCTTCATTGCGCTAGAGGTAGCACTCAGTTATAGTAGAAGGCTGCTTCATTGCGCCAGAGGTAGCACTCAGCTATGGGAGAAGGCTGCTTCATTGCGCTTGGGGTAGCACTCAGTTATGCTGGAAGGCTGCTTCATTGTGCTAGAGGTAGCACTCAGTTATGGTAGAAGGCTGCTTCATTGCGCTAGAGGTGGCACTCAGTTATGGTAGAAGCCTGCTTCATTGCGCTAGGGGTAGCACTCAGTTATGGGAGAAGGCTGCTTCATTGCGCTAGAGGTAGCACTCAGCTATGGGAAAAGGCTGCTTCATTGCGCTAGGGGTAGCACTCAGCAATGAGAGAAGGCTGCTTCATTGCGCTAGAGGTAGCACTCAGTTATAGTAGAAGGCTGCTTCATTGCGCTAGAGGTAGCACTCAGCTATGGGAGATGGCTGCTTCATTGCGCTAGAGGTAGCACTCAGCTATGGGAGAAGGCTGCTTCATTGCGCTAGAGGTAGCACTCAGCTATGGGAGAAGGCTGCTTCATTGCGCTAGAGGTAACACTCAGTTATGCTAGAAGGCTGCTTCATTGCGCTAGAGGTAGCACTCAGCTATGGGAGAAGGCTGCTTCATTGCGCTAGAGGTAGCACTCAGCTATGGTAGAAGGCTCCTTCATTGCACTAGAGGTAGCACTCAGCTATGGGAGAAGGCTGCTTCATTGTGCTAGAGGTAGCACTCAGTTATGGTAAAAGGCTGCTTCATTGCGCTAGAGGTAGCACTCAGTTATGGTAGAAGGCTGCTTCATTGCGCTAGAGGTAGCACTCTGTTATGGTAGAAGGCTGCTTCATTGCGCTAGAGGTAGCACTCGGTTATGCTAGAAGGCTGCTTCATTGCGCTAGAGGTAGCACTCGGTTATGGTAGAAGGCTGCTTCATTGCGCTAGAGGTAGCACTCAGTTATGGGAGAAGGCTGCTTCATTGCGCTAGAGGTAGCACTCGGTTATGGTAGAAGGCTGCTTCATTGCGCCAGAGGTAGCACTCAGTTATGGTAGAAGGCTGCTTCATTGCGCTAGAGGTAGCACTCAGTTATGGTAGAAGGCTGCTTCATTGCGCTAGAGGTAGCACTCAGTTATGGGAGAAGGCTACTTCATTGAGCTAGAGGTAGCACTCAGTTATGGTAGAAGGCTCCTTCATTGCGCTAGAGGTAGCACTCAGCTATGAGAGAAGGCTCCTTCATTGCGCTAGAGGTAGCACTCAGTTATGGTAGAAGGCTGCTTCATTGCGCTAGAGGTAGCACTCAGCTATGGGAGAAGGCTCCTTCATTGCGCTAGAGGTAGCACTCAGTTATGGTAGAAGGCTGCTTCATTGCGCTAGGGGTAGCACTCAGCTATGGTAGAATACTGCTTCATTGCGCTAGAGGTAGCACTCAGTTATGGTAGAAGGCTGTTTTATTGCGCTAGGGGTAGCACTCAGTTATGGTAAAAGGCTCCTTCGTTGCGCTAGGGGTAGCACTCAGTTAATGGAGAAGGCTGCTTCCTTGCGCTAGAGGTAGCACTCAGCTATGGGAGAAGGCTCCTTCATTGCGCTAGAGGTAGCACTCAGTTATGGGAGAAGGCTGCTTCATTGCGCTAGGGGTAGCACTCAGATATGCTAGAAGGCTGCTTCATTGCGCTAGAGGTAGCACTCAGCTATGGGAGAAGGCTGCTTCATTGCGCTAGAGGTAGCACTCAGTTATGCTAGAAGGCTGCTTCATTGCGCTTGGGGTAGCACTCAGTTATGCTAGAAGGCTGCTTCATTGTGCTAGAGGTAGCACTCAGTTATGGTAGAAGGCTGCTTCATTGCGCTAGAGGTAGCACTCAGTTATGGTAGAAGGCTGCTTTATTGCGCTAGAGGTAGCACTCAGCTATGGGAGAAGGCTGCTTCATTGCGCTAGAGGTAGCACTCAGCTATGGGAGAAGGCTGCTTCATTGCGCTAGGGCTAGCACTCAGCTATGAGAGAAGGCTGCTTCATTGCGCTAGAGGTAGCACTCAGTTATAGTAGAAGGCTGCTTCATTGCGCTAGAGGTAGCACTCAGTTATAGTAGAAGGCTGCTTCATTGCGCTAGAGGTAGCACTCAGCTATGGGAGAAGGCTGCTTCATTGCGCTAGAGGTAGCACTCAGCTATGGGAGAAGGCTGCTTCATTGTGCTAGAGGTAGCACTCAGCTATGAGAGAAGGCTGCTTCATTGCGCTAGAGGTAGCACTTAGTTATAGTAGAAGGCTGCTTCATTGCGCTAGAGGTAGCACTCAGTTATAGTAGAAGGCTGCTTCATTGCGCTAGAGGTAGCACTCAGCTATGGGAGAAGGCTGCTTCATTGCGCTAGAGGTAGCACTCAGTTATGGTAGAAGGCTGCTTCATTGCGCTAGAGGTAGCACACAGCTATGGGAGAAGGCTGCTTCATTGCGCTAGAGGTAGCACTCAGCTATGGGAGAAGGCTGCTTCATTGCGCTAGGGGTAGCACTCAGCTATGAGAGAAGGCTGCTTCATTGCGCTAGAGGTAGCACTCAGTTATAGTAGAAGGCTGCTTCATTGCGCTAGAGGGAGCACTCAGTTATAGTAGAAGGCTGCTTCATTGCGCTAGAGGTAGCACTCAGCTATGGGAGAAGGCTACTTCATTGCGCTAGAAGTAGCACTCAGCTATGGGAGAAGGCTGCTTCATTGTGGAAGAGGTAGCACTCAGCTATGAGAGAAGGCTGCTTCATTGTGCTAGAGGTAGCACTCAGTTACAGTAGAAGGCTGCTTCATTGCGCTAGAGGTAGCACTCAGTTATAGTAGAAGGCTGCTTCATTGCGCTAGAGGTAGCACTCAGCTATGGGAGAAGGCTGCTTCATTGCGCTCGAGGTAGCACTCAGCTATGGGAGAAGGCTGCTTCATTGTGCTAGAGGTAGCACTCAGCTATGGGAGAAGGCTGCTTCATTGCGCTAGAGGTAGCACTCAGCTATGGGAGAAGGCTGCTTCATTGTGCTAGAGGTAGCACTCAGCTATGAGAGAAGGCTGCTTCATTGCGCTAGGGGTAGCACTCAGCTATGAGAGAAGGCTGCTTCATTGCGCTAGAGGTAGCACTCAGTTATAGTAGAAGGCTGCTTCATTGCGCTAGAGGTAGCACTCAGTTATAGTAGAAGGCTGCTTGATTGCGCCAGAGGTAGCACTCAGCTATGGGAGAAGGCTGCTTCATTGCGCTTGGGGTAGCACTCAGTTATGCTGGAAGGCTGCTTCATTGTGCTAGAGGTAGCACTCAGTTATGGTAGAAGGCTGCTTCATTGCGCTAGAGGTGGCACTCAGTTATGGTAGAAGGCTGCTTCATTGCGCTAGGGGTAGCACTCAGTTATGGGAGAAGGCTGCTTCATTGCGCTAGAGGTAGCACTCAGCTATGGGAGAAGGCTGCTTCATTGCGCTAGGGGTAGCACTCAGCAATGAGAGAAGGCTGCTTCATTGCGCTAGAGGTAACACTCAGTTATAGTAGAAGGCTGCTTCATTGCGCTAGAGGTAGCACTCAGCTATGGGAGATGGCTGCTTCATTGCGCTAGAGGTAGCACTCAGCTATGGGAGAAGGCTGCTTCATTGCGCTAGAGGTAGCACTCAGCTATGGGAGAAGGCTGCTTCATTGCGCTAGAGGTAACACTCAGTTATGCTAGAAGGCTGCTTCATTGCGCTAGAGGTAGCACTCAGCTATGGGAGAAGGCTGCTTCATTGCGCTAGAGGTAGCACTCAGCTATGGTAGAAGGCTCCTTCATTGCACTAGAGGTAGCACTCAGCTATGGGAGAAGGCTGCTTCATTGTGCTAGAGGTAGCACTCAGTTATGGTAAAAGGCTGCTTCATTGCGCTAGAGGTAGCACTCAGTTATGGTAGAAGGCTCCTTCATTGCGCTAGAGGTAGCACTCTGTTATGGTAGAAGGCTGCTTCATTGCGCTAGAGGTAGCACTCGGTTATGCTAGAAGGCTGCTTCATTGCGCTAGAGGTAGCACTCGGTTATGGTAGAAGGCTGCTTCATTGCGCTAGAGGTAGCACTCGGTTATGGTAGAAGGCTGCTTCATTGCGCCAGAGGTAGCACTCAGCTATGAGAGAAGGCTGCTTCATTGCGCTAGGGGTAGCACTCAGCTATGAGAGAAGGCTGCTTCATTGCGCTAGAGATAGCACTCAGTTATAGTAGGAGGCAGCTTCATTGCGCTAGAGGTAGCACTCAGTTATAGTAGAAGGCTGCTTCATTGCGCCAGAGGTAGCACTCAGCTATGGGAGAAGGCTGCTTCATTGCGCTTGGGGTAGCACTCAGTTATGCTGGAAGGCTGCTTCATTGTGCTAGAGGTAGCACTCAGTTATGGGAGAAGGCTGCTTCATTGCGCTAGAGGTAGCACTCAGCTATGGGAGAAGGCTGCTTCATTGCGCTAGGGGTAGCACTCAGCAATGAGAGAAGGCTGCTTCATTGCGCTAGAGGTAGCACTCAGTTATAGTAGAAGGCTGCTTCATTGCGCTAGAGGTAGCACTCAGCTATGGGAGATGGCTGCTTCATTGCGCTAGAGGTAGCACTCAGCTATGGGAGAAGGCTGCTTCATTGCGCTAGAGGTAGCACTCAGCTATGGGAGAAGGCTGCTTCATTGCGCTAGAGGTAACATTCAGTTATGCTAGAAGGCTGCTTCATTGCGCTAGAGGTAGCACTCAGCTATGGGAGAAGGCTGCTTCATTGCGCTTGAGGTAGCACTCAGCTATGGTAGAAGGCTCCTTCATTGCACTAGAGGTAGCACTCAGCTATGGGAGAAGGCTGCTTCATTGCGCTAGAGGTAGCACTCAGTTATGGTAAAAGGCTGCTTCATTGCGCTAGAGGTAGCAGTCAGTTATGGTAGAAGGCTCCTTCATTGCTCTAGAGGTAGCACTCTGTTATGGTAGAAGGCTGCTTCATTGCGCTAGAGGTAGCACTCAGTTATGGTAAAAGGCTGCTTCATTGCGCTAGAGGTAGCACTCGGTTATGGTAGAAGGCTGCTTCATTGCGCTAGAGGTAGTACTCAGTTATGGGAGAAGGCTGCTTCATTGCGCTAGAGGTAGCACTCGGTTATGGTAGAAGGCTGCTTCATTGCGCCAGAGGTAGCACTCAGTTATGGTAGAAGGCTGCTTCATTGCGCTAGAGGTAGCACTCAGTTATGGTAGAAGGCTGCTTCATTGCGCTAGAGGTAGCACTCAGTTATGGGAGAAGGCTGCTTCATTGAGCTAGAGGTAGCACTCAGTTATGGTAGAAGGCTCCTTCATTGCGCTAGAGGTAGCACTCAGCTATGAGAGAAGGCTCCTTCATTGCGCTAGAGGTAGCACTCAGTTATGGTAGAAGGCTGCTTCATTGCGCTAGAGGTAGCACTCAGCTATGGGAGAAGGCTCCTTCATTGCGCTAGAGGTAGCACTCAGTTATGGTAGAAGGCTGCTTCATTGCGCTAGGGATAGCACTCAGCTATGGTAGAAGACTGCTTCATTGCGCTAGAGGTAGCACTCAGTTATGGTAGAAGGCTGTTTTATTGCGCTAGGGGTAGCACTCAGTTATGGTAAAAGGCTCCTTTTTTGCGCTAGGGGTAGCACTCAGTTATGGGAGAAGGCTGCTTCATTGCGCTAGAGGTAGCACTCAGCTATGGGAGAAGGCTCCTTCATTGCGCTAGAGGTAGCACTCAGTTATGGGAGAAGGCTGCTTCATTGCGCTAGGGGTAGCACTCAGATATGCTAGAAGGCTGCTTCATTGCGCTAGAGGTAGCACTCAGCTATGGGAGAAGGCTGCTTCATTGCGCTAGAGGTAGCACTCAGTTATGCTAGAAGGCTGCTTCATTGCGCTTGGGGTAGCACTCAGTTATGCTAGAAGGCTGCTTCATTGTGCTAGAGGTAGCACTCAGTTATGGTAGAAGGCTGCTTCATTGCGCTAGAGGTAGCACTCAGTTATGGTAGAAGGCTGCTTCATTGCGCTAGAGGTAGCACTCAGCTATGGGAGAAGGCTGCTTCATTGCGCTAGAGGTAGCACTCAGCTATGGGAGAAGGCTGCTTCATTGCGCTAGGGCTAGCACTCAGCTATGAGAGAAGGCTGCTTGATTGCGCTAGAGGTAGCACTCAGTTATGGTAAAAGGCTGCTTCATTGCGCTAGAGGTAGCACTCAGTTATGGTAGAAGGCTCCTTCATTGCACTAGAGGTAGCACTCTGTTATGGTAGAAGGCTGCTTCATTGCGCTAGAGGTAGCACTCGGTTATGCTAGAAGGCTGCTTCATTGCGCTAGAGGTAGCACTCGGTTATGGTAGAAGGCTGCTTCATTGCGCTAGAGGTAGTACTCAGTTATGGGAGAAGGCTGCTTCATTGCGCTAGAGGTAGCACTCGGTTATGGTAGAAGGCTGCTTCATTGCGCCAGAGGTAGCACTCAGTTATGGTAGAAGGCTGCTTCATTGCGCTAGAGGTAGCACTCAGTTATGGTAGAAGGCTGCTTCATTGCGCTAGAGGTAGCACTCAGTTATGGGAGAAGGCTGCTTCATTGAGCTAGAGGTAGCACTCAGTTATGGTAGAAGGCTCCTTCATTGCGCTAGAGGTAGCACTCAGCTATGAGAGAAGGCTCCTTCATTGCGCTAGAGGTAGCACTCAGTTATGGTAGAAGGCTGCTTCATTGCGCTAGAGGTAGCACTCAGCTATGGGAGAAGGCTCCTTCATTGCGCTAGAGGTAGCACTCAGTTATGGTAGAAGGCTGCTTCATTGCGCTAGGGATAGCACTCAGCTATGGTAGAAGACTGCTTCATTGCGCTAGAGGTAGCACTCAGTTATGGTAGAAGGCTGTTTTATTGCGCTAGGGGTAGCACTCAGTTATGGTAAAAGGCTCCTTTTTTGCGCTAGGGGTAGCACTCAGTTATGGGAGAAGGCTGCTTCATTGCGCTAGAGGTAGCACTCAGCTATGGGAGAAGGCTCCTTCATTGCGCTAGAGGTAGCACTCAGTTATGGGAGAAGGCTGCTTCATTGCGCTAGGGGTAGCACTCAGATATGCTAGAAGGCTGCTTCATTGCGCTAGAGGTAGCACTCAGCTATGGGAGAAGGCTGCTTCATTGCGCTAGAGGTAGCACTCAGTTATGCTAGAAGGCTGCTTCATTGCGCTTGGGGTAGCACTCAGTTATGCTAGAAGGCTGCTTCATTGTGCTAGAGGTAGCACTCAGTTATGGTAGAAGGCTGCTTCATTGCGCTAGAGGTAGCACTCAGTTATGGTAGAAGGCTGCTTCATTGCGCTAGAGGTAGCACTCAGCTATGGGAGAAGGCTGCTTCATTGCGCTAGAGGTAGCACTCAGCTATGGGAGAAGGCTGCTTCATTGCGCTAGGGCTAGCACTCAGCTATGAGAGAAGGCTGCTTCATTGCGCTAGAGGTAGCACTCAGTTATAGTAGAAGGCTGCTTCATTGCGCCAGAGGTAGCACTCAGTTATAGTAGAAGGCTGCTTCATTGCGCTAGAGGTAGCACTCAGCTATGGGAGAAGGCTGCTTCATTGCGCTAGAGGTAGCACTCAGCTATGGGAGAAGGCTGCTTCATTGTGCTAGAGGTAGCACTCAGCTATGAGAGAAGGCTGCTTCATTGCGCTAGAGGTAGCACTCAGTTATAGTAGAAGGCTGCTTCATTGCGCTAGAGGTAGCACTCAGTTATAGTAGAAGGCTGCTTCATTGCGCTAGAGGTAGCACTCAGCTAGGGGAGAAGGCTGCTTCATTGCGCTAGAGGTAGCACTCAGTTATGGTAGAAGGCTGCTTCATTGCGCTAGAGGTAGCACTCAGCTATGGGAGAAGGCTGCTTCATTGCGCTAGAGGTAGCACTCGGTTATGGTAGAAGGCTGCTTCATTGCGCTAGAGGTAGCACTCAGTTATGGTAGAAGGCTGCTTCATTGCGCTAGAGGTAGCACTCAGTTATGGTAGAAGGCTGCTTCATTGCGCTAGAGGTAGCACTCAGTTATGGTAGAAGGCTCCTTCATTGCGCTAGAGGTAGCACTCAGCTATGAGAGAAGGCTCCTTCATTGTGCTAGAGGTAGCACTCAGTTATGGTAGAAGGCTGCTTCATTGCGCTAGAGGTAGCACTCAGCTATGGGAGAAGGCTCCTTCATTGCGCTAGAGGTAGCACTCAGTTATGGTAGAAGGCTGCTTCATTGCGCTAGGGGTAGCACTCAGCTATGGTAGAAGACTGCTTCATTGCGCTAGAGGTAGCACTCAGTTATGGTAGAAGGCTGCTTTATTGCGCTAGGGGTAGCACTCAGTTATGGTAAAAGGCTCCTTTGTTGCGCTAGGGGTAGCACTCAGTTATGGGAGAAGGCTGCTTCATTGCGCTAGAGGTAGCACTCAGCTATGGGAGAAGGCTCCTTCATTGCGCTAGAGGTAGCATTCAGTTATGGGAGAAGTCTGCTTCATTGCGCTAGGGGTAGCACTCAGATATGCTAGAAGGCTGCTTCATTGCGCTAGAGGTAGCACTCAGCTATGGGAGAAGGCTGCTTCATTGCGCTAGAGGTAGCACTCAGTTATGCTAGAAGGCTGCTTCATTGCGCTTGGGGTAGCACTCAGTTATGCTAGAAGGCTGCTTCATTGTGCTAGAGGTAGCACTCAGTTATGGTAGAAGGCTGCTTCATTGCGCTAGAGGTAGCACTCAGTTATGGTAGAAGGCTGCTTCATTGCGCTAGAGGTAGCACTCAGCTATGGGAGAAGGCTGCTTCATTGCGCTAGAGGTAGCACTCAGCTATGGGAGAAGGCTGCTTCATTGCGCTAGGGGTAGCACTCAGCTATGAGAGAAGGCTGCTTCATTGCGCTAGAGGTAGCACTCAGTTATAGTAGAAGGCTGCTTCATTGCGCTAGAGGTAGCACTCAGTTATAGTAGAAGGCTGCTTCATTGCGCTAGAGGTAGCACTCAGCTATGGGAGAAGGCTGCTTCATTGAGCTAGAGGTAGCACTCAGCTATGGGAGAAGGCTGCTTCATTGTGCTAGAGGTAGCACTCAGCTATGAGAGAAGGCTGCTTCATTGCGCTAGAGGTAGCACTTAGTTATAGTAGAAGGCTGCTTCATTGCGCTAGAGGTAGCACTCAGTTATAGTAGAAGGCTGCTTCATTGCGCTAGAGGTAGCACTCAGCTATGGGAGAAGGCTGCTTCATTGCGCTAGAGGTAGCACTCAGTTATGGTAGAAGGCTGCTTCATTGCGCTAGAGGTAGCACACAGCTATGGGAGAAGGCTGCTTCATTGCGCTAGAGGTAGCACTCAGCTATGGGAGAAGGCTGCTTCATTGCGCTAGGGGTAGCACTCAGCTATGAGAGAAGGCTGCTTCATTGCGCTAGAGGTAGCACTCAGTTATAGTAGAAGGCTGCTTCATTGCGCTAGAGGGAGCACTCAGTTATAGTAGAAGGCTGCTTCATTGCGCTAGAGGTAGCACTCAGCTATGGGAGAAGGCTGCTTCATTGCGCTAGAGGTAGCACTCAGCTATGGGAGAAGGCTGCTTCATTGTGGAAGAGGTAGCACTCAGCTATGAGAGAAGGCTGCTTCATTGTGCTAGAGGTAGCACTCAGTTACAGTAGAAGGCTGCTTCATTGCGCTAGAGGTAGCACTCAGTTATAGTAGAAGGCTGCTTCATTGCGCTAGAGGTAGCACTCAGCTATGGGAGAAGGCTGCTTCATTGCGCTCGAGGTAGCACTCAGCTATGGGAGAAGGCTGCTTCATTGTGCTAGAGGTAGCACTCAGCTATGGGAGAAGGCTGCTTCATTGCGCTAGAGGTAGCACTCAGCTATGGGAGAAGGCTGCTTCATTGTGCTAGAGGTAGCACTCAGCTATGAGAGAAGGCTGCTTCATTGCGCTAGGGGTAGCACTCAGCTATGAGAGAAGGCTGCTTCATTGCGCTAGAGATAGCACTCAGTTATAGTAGGAGGCAGCTTCATTGCGCTAGAGGTAGCACTCAGTTATAGTAGAAGGCTGCTTCATTGCGCCAGAGGTAGCACTCAGCTATGGGAGAAGGCTGCTTCATTGCGCTTGGGGTAGCACTCAGTTATGCTGGAAGGCTGCTTCATTGTGCTAGAGGTAGCACTCAGTTATGGTAGAAGGCTGCTTCATTGCGCTAGAGGTGGCACTCAGTTATGGTAGAAGGCTGCTTCATTGCGCTAGGGGTAGCACTCAGTTATGGGAGAAGGCTGCTTCATTGCGCTAGAGGTAGCACTCAGCTATGGGAAAAGGCTGCTTCATTGCGCTAGGGGTAGCACTCAGCAATGAGAGAAGGCTGCTTCATTGCGCTAGAGGTAGCACTCAGTTATAGTAGAAGGCTGCTTCATTGCGCTAGAGGTAGCACTCAGCTATGGGAGATGGCTGCTTCATTGCGCTAGAGGTAGCACTCAGCTATGGGAGAAGGCTGCTTCATTGCGCTAGAGGTAGCACTCAGCTATGGGAGAAGGCTGCTTCATTGCGCTAGAGGTAACACTCAGTTATGCTAGAAGGCTGCTTCATTGCGCTAGAGGTAGCACTCAGCTATGGGAGAAGGCTGCTTCATTGCGCTAGAGGTAGCACTCAGCTATGGTAGAAGGCTCCTTCATTGCACTAGAGGTAGCACTCAGCTATGGGAGAAGGCTGCTTCATTGTGCTAGAGGTAGCACTCAGTTATGGTAAAAGGCTGCTTCATTGCGCTAGAGGTAGCACTCAGTTATGGTAGAAGGCTGCTTCATTGCGCTAGAGGTAGCACTCTGTTATGGTAGAAGGCTGCTTCATTGCGCTAGAGGTAGCACTCGGTTATGCTAGAAGGCTGCTTCATTGCGCTAGAGGTAGCACTCGGTTATGGTAGAAGGCTGCTTCATTGCGCTAGAGGTAGCACTCAGTTATGGGAGAAGGCTGCTTCATTGCGCTAGAGGTAGCACTCGGTTATGGTAGAAGGCTGCTTCATTGCGCCAGAGGTAGCACTCAGTTATGGTAGAAGGCTGCTTCATTGCGCTAGAGGTAGCACTCAGTTATGGTAGAAGGCTGCTTCATTGCGCTAGAGGTAGCACTCAGTTATGGGAGAAGGCTGCTTCATTGAGCTAGAGGTAGCACTCAGTTATGGTAGAAGGCTCCTTCATTGCGCTAGAGGTAGCACTCAGCTATGAGAGAAGGCTCCTTCATTGCGCTAGAGGTAGCACTCAGTTATGGTAGAAGGCTGCTTCATTGCGCTAGAGGTAGCACTCAGCTATGGGAGAAGGCTCCTTCATTGCGCTAGAGGTAGCACTCAGTTATGGTAGAAGGCTGCTTCATTGCGCTAGGGGTAGCACTCAGCTATGGTAGAATACTGCTTCATTGCGCTAGAGGTAGCACTCAGTTATGGTAGAAGGCTGTTTTATTGCGCTAGGGGTAGCACTCAGTTATGGTAAAAGGCTCCTTTGTTGCGCTAGGGGTAGCACTCAGTTAATGGAGAAGGCTGCTTCCTTGCGCTAGAGGTAGCACTCAGCTATGGGAGAAGGCTCCTTCATTGCGCTAGAGGTAGCACTCAGTTATGGGAGAAGGCTGCTTCATTGCGCTAGGGGTAGCACTCAGATATGCTAGAAGGCTGCTTCATTGCGCTAGAGGTAGCACTCAGCTATGGGAGAAGGCTGCTTCATTGCGCTAGAGGTAGCACTCAGTTATGCTAGAAGGCTGCTTCATTGCGCTTGGGGTAGCACTCAGTTATGCTAGAAGGCTGCTTCATTGTGCTAGAGGTAGCACTCAGTTATGGTAGAAGGCTGCTTCATTGCGCTAGAGGTAGCACTCAGTTATGGTAGAAGGCTGCTTTATTGCGCTAGAGGTAGCACTCAGCTATGGGAGAAGGCTGCTTCATTGCGCTAGAGGTAGCACTCAGCTATGGGAGAAGGCTGCTTCATTGCGCTAGGGCTAGCACTCAGCTATGAGAGAAGGCTGCTTCATTGCGCTAGAGGTAGCACTCAGTTATAGTAGAAGGCTGCTTCATTGCGCTAGAGGTAGCACTCAGTTATAGTAGAAGGCTGCTTCATTGCGCTAGAGGTAGCACTCAGCTATGGGAGAAGGCTGCTTCATTGCGCTAGAGGTAGCACTCAGCTATGGGAGAAGGCTGCTTCATTGTGCTAGAGGTAGCACTCAGCTATGAGAGAAGGCTGCTTCATTGCGCTAGAGGTAGCACTTAGTTATAGTAGAAGGCTGCTTCATTGCGCTAGAGGTAGCACTCAGTTATAGTAGAAGGCTGCTTCATTGCGCTAGAGGTAGCACTCAGCTATGGGAGAAGGCTGCTTCATTGCGCTAGAGGTAGCACTCAGTTATGGTAGAAGGCTGCTTCATTGCGCTAGAGGTAGCACACAGCTATGGGAGAAGGCTGCTTCATTGCGCTAGAGGTAGTACTCAGCTATGGGAGAAGGCTGCTTCATTGTGCTAGGGGTAGCACTCAGCTATGAGAGAAGGCTGCTTCATTGCGCTAGAGGTAGCACTCAGTTATAGTAGAAGGCTGCTTCATTGCGCTAGAGGGAGCACTCAGTTATAGTAGAAGGCTGCTTCATTGCGCTAGAGGTAGCACTCAGCTATGGGAGAAGGCTGCTTCATTGCGCTAGAGGTAGCACTCAGCTATGGGAGAAGGCTGCTTCATTGTGGAAGAGGTAGCACTCAGCTATGAGAGAAGGCTGCTTCATTGTGCTAGAGGTAGCACTCAGTTACAGTAGAAGGCTGCTTCATTGCGCTAGAGGTAGCACTCAGTTATAGTAGAAGGCTGCTTCATTGCGCTAGAGGTAGCACTCAGCTATGGGAGAAGGCTGCTTCATTGCGCTCGAGGTAGCACTCAGCTATGGGAGAAGGCTGCTTCATTGTGCTAGAGGTAGCACTCAGCTATGGGAGAAGGCTGCTTCATTGCGCTAGAGGTAGCACTCAGCTATGGGAGAAGGCTGCTTCATTGTGCTAGAGGTAGCACTCAGCTATGAGAGAAGGCTGCTTCATTGCGCTAGGGGTAGCACTCAGCTATGAGAGAAGGCTGCTTCATTGCGCTAGAGGTAGCACTCAGTTATAGTAGAAGGCTGCTTCATTGCGCTAGAGGTAGCACTCAGTTATAGTAGAAGGCTGCTTCATTGCGCCAGAGGTAGCACTCAGCTATGGGAGAAGGCTGCTTCATTGCGCTTGGGGTAGCACTCAGTTATGCTGGAAGGCTGCTTCATTGTGCTAGAGGTAGCACTCAGTTATGGTAGAAGGCTGCTTCATTGCGCTAGAGGTGGCACTCAGTTATGGTAGAAGGCTGCTTCATTGCGCTAGGGGTAGCACTCAGTTATGGGAGAAGGCTGCTTCATTGCGCTAGAGGTAGCACTCAGCTATGGGAGAAGGCTGCTTCATTGCGCTAGGGGTAGCACTCAGCAATGAGAGAAGGCTGCTTCATTGCGCTAGAGGTAGCACTCAGTTATAGTAGAAGGCTGCTTCATTGCGCTAGAGGTAGCACTCAGCTATGGGAGATGGCTGCTTCATTGCGCTAGAGGTAGCACTCAGCTATGGGAGAAGGCTGCTTCATTGCGCTAGAGGTAGCACTCAGCTATGGGAGAAGGCTGCTTCATTGCGCTAGAGGTAACACTCAGTTATGCTAGAAGGCTGCTTCATTGCGCTAGAGGTAGCACTCAGCTATGGGAGAAGGCTGCTTCATTGCGCTAGAGGTAGCACTCAGCTATGGTAGAAGGCTCCTTCATTGCACTAGAGGTAGCACTCAGCTATGGGAGAAGGCTGCTTCATTGTGCTAGAGGTAGCACTCAGTTATGGTAAAAGGCTGCTTCATTGCGCTAGAGGTAGCACTCAGTTATGGTAGAAGGCTCCTTCATTGCGCTAGAGGTAGCACTCTGTTATGGTAGAAGGCTGCTTCATTGCGCTAGAGGTAGCACTCGGTTATGCTAGAAGGCTGCTTCATTGCGCTAGAGGTAGCACTCGGTTATGGTAGAAGGCTGCTTCATTGCGCTAGAGGTAGCACTCAGTTATGGGAGAAGGCTGCTTCATTGCGCTAGAGGTAGCACTCGGTTATGGTAGAAGGCTGCTTCATTGCGCCAGAGGTAGCACTCAGTTATGGTAGAAGGCTGCTTCATTGCGCTAGAGGTAGCACTCAGTTATGGTAGAAGGCTGCTTCATTGCGCTAGAGGTAGCACTCAGTTATGGGAGAAGGCTGCTTCATTGAGCTAGAGGTAGCACTCAGTTATGGTAGAAGGCTCCTTCATTGCGCTAGAGGTAGCACTCAGCTATGAGAGAAGGCTCCTTCATTGCGCTAGAGGTAGCACTCAGTTATGGTAGAAGGCTGCTTCATTGCGCTAGAGGTAGCACTCAGCTATGGGAGAAGGCTCCTTCATTGCGCTAGAGGTAGCACTCAGTTATGGTAGAAGGCTGCTTCATTGCGCTATGGGTAGCACTCAGCTATGGTAGAAGACTGCTTCATTGCGCTAGAGGTAGCACTCAGTTATGGTAGAAGGCTGTTTTATTGCGCTAGGGGTAGCACTCAGTTATGGTAAAAGGCTCCTTTGTTGCGCTAGGGGTAGCACTCAGTTATGGGAGAAGGCTGCTTCCTTGCGCTAGAGGTAGCACTCAGCTATGGGAGAAGGCTCCTTCATTGCGCTAGAGGTAGCACTCAGTTATGGGAGAAGGCTGCTTCATTGCGCTAGGGGTAGCACTCAGATATGCTAGAAGGCTGCTTCATTGCGCTAGAGGTAGCACTCAGCTATGGGAGAAGGCTGCTTCATTGCGCTAGAGGTAGCACTCAGTTATGCTAGAAGGCTGCTTCATTGCGCTTGGGGTAGCACTCAGTTATGCTAGAAGGCTGCTTCATTGTGCTAGAGGTAGCACTCAGTTATGGTAGAAGGCTGCTTCATTGCGCTAGAGGTAGCACTCAGTTATGGTAGAAGGCTGCTTTATTGCGCTAGAGGTAGCACTCAGCTATGGGAGAAGGCTCCTTCATTGCGCTAGAGGTAGCACTCAGCTATGGGAGAAGGCTGCTTCATTGCGCTAGGGCTAGCACTCAGCTATGAGAGAAGGCTGCTTCATTGCGCTAGAGGTAGCACTCAGTTATAGTAGAAGGCTGCTTCATTGCGCTAGAGGTAGCACTCAGTTATAGTAGAAGGCTGCTTCATTGCGCTAGAGGTAGCACTCAGCTATGGGAGAAGGCTGCTTCATTGCGCTAGAGGTAGCACTCAGCTATGGGAGAAGGCTGCTTCATTGTGCTAGAGGTAGCACTCAGCTATGAGAGAAGGCTGCTTCATTGCGCTAGAGGTAGCACTCAGTTATAGTAGAAGGCTGCTTCATTGCGCTAGAGGTAGCACTCAGTTATAGTAGAAGGCTGCTTCATTGCGCTAGAGGTAGCACTCAGTTATAGTAGAAGGCTGCTTCATTGCGCTAGAGGTAGCACTCAGCTATGGGAGAAGGCTGCTTCATTGCGCTAGAGGTAGCACTCAGCTATGGGAGAAGGCTGCTTCATTGTGCTAGAGGTAGCACTCAGCTACGAGAGAAGGCTGCTTCATTGTGCTAGAAGTAGCACTCAGTTATAGTAGAAGGCTGCTTCATTGCGCTAGAGGTAGCACTCAGTTATAGTAGAAGGCTGCTTCATTGCGCTAGTGGTAGCACTCAGCTATGGGAGAAGGCTGCTTCATTGCGCTAGAGGTAGCACTCAGCTATGGGACAAGGCTGCTTCATTGTGCTAGAGGTAGCACTCAGCTATGGGAGAAGGCTGCTTCATTGCGCTAGAGGTAGCACTCACCTATGGGAGAAGGCTGCTTCATTGTGCTAGAGGTAGCACTCAGCTATGAGAGAAGGCTGCTTCATTGCGCTAGGGGTAGCACTCAGCTATGAGAGAAGGCTGCTTCATTGCGCTAGAGGTAGCACTCAGTTATAGTAGAAGGCTGCTTCATTGCGCTGGAGGTAGCACTCAGTTATAGTAGAAGGCTGCTTCATTGCGCTAGAGGTAGCACTCAGCTATGGGAGAAGGCTGCTTCATTGCGCTTGGGGTAGCACTCAGTTATGCTAGAAGGCTGCTTCATTGTGCTAGATGTAGCACTCAGTTATGGTAGAAGGCTGCTTCATTGCGCTAGAGGTAGCACTCAGTTATGGTAGAAGGCTGCTTCATTCCGCTAGGGGTAGCACTCAGTTATGGGAGAAGGCTGCTTCATTGCGCTAGAGGTAGCACTTAGCTATGGGAGAAGGCTGCTTCATTGCGCTAGGGGTAGCACTCAGCTATGAGAGAAGGCTGCTTCATTGCGCTAGAGGTAGCACTCAGTTATAGTAGAAGGCTGCTTCATTGCGCTAGAGGTAGCACTCAGTTATAGTAGAAGGCTGCTTCATTGCGCTAGAGGTAGCACTCAGCTATGGGAGAAGGCTGCTTCATTGCGCTAGAGGTAGCACTCAGCTATGGGAGAAGGCTGCTTCATTGTGCTAGAGGTAGCACTCAGCAATGAGAGAAGGCTGCTTCATTGCGCTAGAGGTAGCACTCAGTTATAGTAGAAGGCTGCTTCATTGCGCTAGAGGTAGCACTCTGCTATGGGAGATGGCTGCTTCATTGCGCTAGAGGTACCACTCAGCTATGGGAGAAGGCTGCTTCATTGTGCTAGAGGTAGCACTCAGCTATTGGAGAAGGCTGCTTCATTGTGCTAGAGGTAGCACTCAGCTATGAGAGAAGGCTGCTTCATTGCGCTAGAGGTAGCACTCAGTTATAGTAGAAGGCTGCTTCATTGCGCTAGGGGTAGCACTCAGCTATGAGAGAAGGCTGCTTCATTGCGCTAGAGGTAGCACTCAGTTATAGTAGAAGGCTGCTTCATTGCGCTAGAGGTAGCACTCAGTCATAGTAGAAGGCTGCTTCATTGCGCTAGAGGTAGCACTCAGCTATGGGAGAAGGCTGCTTCATTGCGCTTGGGGTAGCACTCAGTTATGCTAGAAGGCTGCTTCATTGTGCTAGAGGTAGCACTCAGCTATGGGAGAAGGTTGCTTCATTGTGCTAGAGGTAGCACTCAGCTATGGGAGAAGGCTGCTTCATTGTGCTAGAGGTAGCACTCAGCTATGAGAGAAGGCTGCTTCATTGCGCTAGGGGTAGCACTCAGCTATGAGAGAAGGCTGCTTCATTGCGCTAGAGGTAGCACTCAGTTATAGTAGAAGGCTGCTTCATTGCGCTAGAGGTAGCACTCAGTTATAGCAGAAGGCTGCTTCATTGCGCTAGAGGTAGCACTCAGTTATGGTAGAAGGCTCCTTCATTGCACTAGAGGTAGCACTCAGCTATGGGAGAAGGCTGCTTCATTGCGCTTGGGGTAGCACTCAGTTATGCTAGAAGGCTGCTTCATTGTGCTAGAGGTAGCACTCAGTTATGGTAGAAGGCTGCTTCATTGCGCTAGAGGTAGCACTCAGCTATGGTAGAAGGCTCTTTCATTGCACTAGAGGTAGCACTCAGCTATGGGAGAAGGCTGCTTCATTGCGCTTGGGGTAGCACTCAGTTATGCTAGAAGGCTGCTTCATTGTGCTAGAGGTAGCACTCACTTATAGTAGAAGGCTGCTTCATTGCGCTAGAGGTAGCACTCAGCTATGGGAGAAGGCTCCTTCATTGCGCTAGAGGTAGCACTCAGTTATGGTAGAAGGCTGCTTCATTGCGCTAGGGGTAGCACTCAGTTATGGGAGAAGGCTGCTTCATTGCGATAGAGGTAGCACTCAGCTATGGGAGAATTCTCCTTCATTGCGCTAGAGGTAGCACTCAGCTATGGGAGAAGGCTGCTTCATTGCGCTAGGGGTAGCACTCAGATATGCTAGAAGGCTGCTTCATTGCGCTAGAGGTAGCACTCAGCTATGGGAGAAGGCTGCTTCATTGCGCTAGAGGTAGCACTCAGTTATGCTAGAAGGCTGTTTCATTGCGCTTGGGGTAGCACTCAGTTATGCTAGAAGGCTGCTTCACAGTGCTAGAGGTAGCACTCAGTTATGGTAGAAGGCTGCTTCATTGCGCTAGAGGTAGCACTCAGTTATGGTAGAAGGCTGCTTCATTGCGCTAGGGGTAGCACTCAGTTATGGTAGAAGGCTGCTTCATTGCGCTAGAGGTAGCACTCAGCTATGGGAGAAGGCTCCTTCATTGCACTAGAGGTAGCACTCAGCTATGGTAGAAGGCTCCTTCATTGCACTAGAGGTAGCACTCAGCTATGGGAGAAGGCTGCTTCATTGCGCTTGGGGTAGCACTCAGTTATGCTAGAAGGCTGCTTCATTGTGCTAGAGGTAGCACTCAGTTATGGTAGAAGGCTGCTTCATTGCGCTAGAGGTAGCACTCAGCTATGGGAGAAGGCTCCTTCATTGCGCTAGAGGTAGCACTCAGTTATGGTAAAAGGCTGCTGCATTGCACTAGGGGTAGCACTCAGTAATGGGAGAAGGCTGCTTCATTGCGCTAGAGGTAGCACTCAGCTATGGGAGAATGTTCCTTCATTGCGCTAGAGGTAGCAATCAGCTATGGGTGAAGGCTGCTTCATTGCGCTAGGGGTAGCACTCAGATATGCTAGAAGGCTGCTTCATTGCGCTAGAGGTAGCACTCAGCTATGGGAGAAGGCTGCTTCATTGCGCTAGAGGTAGCACTCAGTTATGCTAGAAGGCTGCTTCATTGAGCTTGGGGTAGCACTCAGTTATGCTAGAAGGCTGCTTCATTGTGCTAGAGGTAGCACTCAGTTATGGTAGAAGGCTGCTTCATTGCGCTAGAGGTAGCACTCAGTTATGGTAGAAGGCTGCTTCATTGCGCTAGAGGTAGCACTCAGCTATGGGAGAAGGCTGCTTCATTTCGCTAGAGGTAGCACTCAGCTATGGGAGAAGGCTGCTTCATTGCGCTAGGGATAGCACTCAGCTATGAGAGAAGGCTGCTTCATTGCGCTAGAGATAGCCCTCAGTTATAGTAGAAGGCTGCTTCATTGCGCTAGAGGTAGCACTCAGTTATAGTAGAAGGCTGCTTCATTGCGCTAGAGGTAGCACTCAGCTATGGGAGAAGGCTGCTTCATTGCGCTAGAGGTAGCACTCAGCTATGGGAGAAGGCTGCTTCATTGTGCTAGAGGTAGCACTCAGCTATGAGAGAAGGCTGCTTCATTGCGCTAGAGGTAGCACTCAGTTATAGTAGAAGGCTGCTTCATTGCGCTAGAGGTAGCACTCAGTTATAGTAGAATGCTGCTTCATTGCGCTAGAGGTAGCACTCAGCTATGGGAGAAGGCTGCTTCATTGCGCTAGAGGTAGCACTCAGCTATGGGAGAAGGCTGCTTCATTGTGCTAGAGGTAGCACTCAGCTATGGGAGAAGGCTGCTTCATTGTGCTAGAGGTAGCACTCAGCTATGGGAGAAGGCTGCTTCATTGTGCTTGAGGTAGCACTCAGCTATGAGAGAAGGCTGCTTCATTGCGCTAGAGGTAGCACTCAGCTATGAGAGAAGGCTGCTTCATTGCGCTAGAGGTAGCACTCAGTTATAGTAGAAGGCTGCTTCATTGCGCTAGAGGTAGCACTCAGTTATAGTAGAAGGCTGCTTCATTGCGCTAGAGGTAGCACTCAGCTATGGGAGAAGGCTGTTTCATTGCACACAGGGCTGTGCTACCGAGTTAGGGGCACTTTTATCAAGCAATTGCATCGCCCTTGTGCCACGGGAGGGGGCACTTGGACAACACAACTACTGAGTCAGGTTTATCAAGCCGCACAAGGCCACCTTGCATGGCCCTGAGTCCCTTGACAAATCTAGAGTAACTCAACGCAGCACAAATCGCTGCCTTGCGCTACTCCGGCCCAGGGAGGCGTTCCAAGGGTGGCGCGTGGGTGTTCCCACGCTTCCACCAGTTGATTTTGAGGCAGTCCCAGATTTACCAGCTGATAGACCTGGGAATGTGTCAATAATGTTACTCCTCCCCAGGTGAGGTGTAAGGAGGTGAAATGTCTGTATTTCTCCTCGTTATTTCTACGTGTGTTGCATGCAGCACAAAGAGAGAGGAATCCCCCCCTTAGGTTTGCTTTTGTGCAGGAAGGTGCGCCTTTCTGCACAAAAACAATCCGGCTTTCAACACAGGCGCCCTTGCTCCACGGCGTAAGGGTGCTGGCGCTGGTGCAAAGCAGCACATTTGGCGCCAGCGCAATGAAAAGAGAGGAATGCGCGGTGCAATCTTAGATACGGTACCCTCCTGCTCTTTCCCTTTCACGCAGCGCAGCACAGCATAGTGGCTTTCCGCACCTTTCTTGATCAATGTGCCCCTTAGTTTCAAAGTCCTGCTCAGTTGTGTAAAGGGATTTCGTAGTGTCGTGGTGCAGCTCAAGTACCACTGTCGCGTGCCTCCATCATCGAGTCCTTTTGCCTCACCTGAGATCCAGGCCCTCAACGGCTGAAGTTCTCTCCTTAGTACATCTTCATTGCTTCCCTTCTAGGTAGGCGCTACACAAGTGCCATTTCAGACATAAATGCAGGATGAATAGGTAGGCTGGCAAGCCCATGTGCAGAGCTTTATATCTGAACACCCAAGGAATAGAAAACAATTTACTTCCACTGCTCTTCACGCTGGCTCCTGCAGTGGTCCTACCCTTCAACTCCTTCCGTTCAGCCACTACTTCATGGATTTGAATGAGGCAGAACCGGAAGCTCAGCCGCTTGGATTCCTCTTGTGCTCAAGAACAGTGAACAGAAGGCTGTTCTTTACCTTCCGGGGGCACAGGGGGGTCTGGATCGCCTCACATGGAGCAGGCAGGCTTCCTAACCATCTCTGCCTGCTCTCTCTCGGGGGACTGACGGCCAGAGGCCTGGGTTTGTGGCTGCAAACCCCAGCTGTGGAGGTGTCTGCTGGCGGCCTCTAGGAGTCCTGTCGGCGCGCGCTGCGGTGCATGCATGTCACTAGATGGGAGAATCCCCTCTAGAGAACTACCATGGTAGTCCTAACATCCCTCCCCAACAAGACTCACCACACAAAACATCCACACCCAGCACGCTAGGTGGCACATAGACATGGCACTCACAAGCGTCCAACAGGAGAAATAAAACTGAGCGACAGACGACTCACTCACAGAGATACCAGCAGCCAGGCTACCAGCAGAGCACACACATCAAACACTCAACAATAGACAGAGCACAGGAATGCCACCCACAAGCACCCATTAGAATACAATAAAACAAAAGTACCTCAGACACACATCACTGCAAGGAAATGCAAGCTAGTCGTCTGTCACAGGGTTCCAAACTGCACTGGCCACCAAACACACCCAACACAAACATCTAACAGGACCCATGAAACTGAACTCACTACAGGTATCAAATACTGACAGATACACAAGATCACGGAACTACCAGCAGACAGGCTACTAGCAGATCAAACACCAAACACTCAACAACAGACAAAACTTAGGAATGCCACCACAAGCATCCATTAGAATATAGTAAAACGAATGTACCACAAACACACACCACTGCAAGGAAATGCAAGCTGCCACAGGGTGCCAAACTGCACTGGCCCCCAAACACACCCAACACAAACATCTAACAGGACACATGGAACTGAACTCTCTACAGGTATCAAATACTGACAGATACACAAGATCACAGAACTACCAGCAGCCAGGCTACTAGCAGATCAAACACCAAACACTCAACAATAGACAAAACTTAGGAATGCCACCCACAAGCATCCATTAGAGTACAATTAAACAAAAGTACCACAAACACACAACACTGGCAGAAGTGCAAGCTAGTCTCCTGTCACAGGGTTCCAAACTGCACTCGCCACCAAACACACCCAACACAAACATCTAACAGGACCCATGAAACTGAACTCTCTACAGGTATCAAATACTGACAGAGATACGAGACAGACGACTCATTCACAGAGATGCCAGCAGCCAGGCTACCAGCAGAGCAAACGCATCATCCAACACTCAACAATAGACAGAGCATAGGAATGCCACCCACAAGCACCAATTAGAATACAATAAAACAAAAGTACCACAAACACACAACACTGCAAGGAAATGCAAGCTAGTCGCCTGTCACAGGGTGCCAAACTGCACTCGCCACCAAACACACCCAACACAAACATCTAACAGGACCCACGAAACTGAACTCTCTACAGGTATCAAATACTGACAGATGCACAAGATCACGGAACTACCAGCAGACAGGCTACTAGCAGATCAAACACCAAACACTCAACAATAGACAAAACTTAGGAATGCCACCACAAGCTTCCATTAGAATACAGTAAAACAAATGTGCCACAAACACACAACACTGCAAGGAAATGCAAGCTAGCCGTCTGTCACAGGGTTCCAAACTGCACTGACCACCAAACACACCCAACACAAACATCTAACAGGACCCATGAAACTGAATACTGTACGTTCTTCCAAAATATCTAAGATATGCCACGTAGCCTGCTATCAAATGCTTCCAACAGCTCTTTTCACCAAATATACGACACAAACCTGCAGCAGAACACATTAAACAGCACCCGTCTGTCGTGAGAGCCCCACGTGTGTGATTACAGCTGGTGAATCTCCTCAGTCCCCCAAGAAGATTACTATCTTAGAGGAGAAGAGGAAATGTGACTGGCATTTGTGCCCACCCCCTCTGGGTGATGCTTACAAGAGGAGGGGGCGTTTAGGGTCCCGCAGACCTCTCACAGCGTCTCTTGCCCTTTTAGAGAGACCCGAAACAGCACACACATAACTAGCAGTGCTTTATAATTAATGGTGTTTATTAGGAAATATTATCCTCAAATGATATGAGCAAAATTATCAATTAATGAATGCCTGCCAAAACATGAAAACTAATAAGGTAAAAACGATTAAAACCCTAGAAGATTCTGACACATCCCTCCCAAGTTCATTATTTATTTATTTGAGGCCTCCTCAATAGTTAATCACCCTTGAGCCAGAGGCCTTCAGACCCTTATCCGAAAGACAGCGAGACTTTTGTCAATCGGTCTCTTTCTCTGTCTGTCTGCCCGGGCCCATTCTTGCAAGGGTTTCTTTACCCTTTTCTCATTACCAAGTCTATAGATCGAGTGGGGGGGGGGGGGCGTGGGCGGGGAGGGGGCACTTGCACAGAAGTCTTGGTTGCAATACCAAGCTTAACAACAACGCCTTAATTGGCAGTAACAGGAAGCGTAGGAGCACTTGCCCCTGTTACTCGCGCGCTCTGTTAGCACAAACCTGCGCATACACTTAGGGGCCGATTCCGATGTGTCCGTCCATCGGTCAGGAGCCATATCCGACCGACCTGCTGCCGTCGGTTACGGCCCTGCAAGTATGATGCGACCGACTCGTATACTTCACAAAGCAAGCATGCATTCCGAGCGGAATGCATGCTTGCATTGTGAAAAGCAGGGGTGCAGTTCATCCCTGCACCCTGTGGCCGGCACTCCAAGGTGCCTGCCACCAGATGCAGGGATCCACAGCCCCCAGGTCACCATTCGGCAGCCTCGCACCCATAGGGGCCCTACTGGGGGCCCCCAAAGACAGTTTCCGACAGCCTTTTCGTGCCGGAATCACCGGCACGAAAAGGCAGTGAAAAACTGCCATCGTACTCCCTCGGTCGTAAAGGGGTGGCCGGGGGAGTACTGAGGGATTTCTGGACGGCAGACGTGCTCTTCGAGCCTGTCGTCAGCCATCCGAAATCCGAGTTGGATTCCTTTCCGACCGAGCCCATCGGAATGGCTCGGTCGGAAAGGAATCCAGTCGACACGTTCCGATTCGGTCGGAAAGGCTCCGACCATCGTTCGGGTGCAGGGATACCATGTGGATGGAAACAATTCTATTCTATTCTATTCATGGTCATTTCTTAAAGCGACTGGCTACCCAGGCGGGCCTCCCAGCGCTAAGACAGCGAACTGGTTACTTGTCAATGTTGACCATAAACAGAGACGTTTTCAGCAGTGTCCTGAATATTGGTTCTGGTTCAGTTTGCCTTATATGCTGAGGGAGAGCATTCCAGAGCTTGGGAACTAGGAAAGCCAAGGACCGTCCTCCACTCCCAGTTTTCATATTCCTGGATACTACAAACAGTTGCTGGACCGCAGGGATCTGGAGGGTTTGTGAGGAGTAAGTAGTCTTAAGATCAGTCTGGGACCCTTTTTGTGCCTTGCTCAAAGTGCCGGGGAAAGTGCCTTGAAATGAATCCTTTTCAGCACAGGCACCACGCAGCCTCGCCAGGGCCGCTGACGCAGAGTGGCATTTAGGGATTTTCAAGAATATGCGGGCTGCGGCATTCTGAGTAACCTGGAGTCTTTTTAGGACTGATTGGGGACTTCCCAGGTACAGAGAGTTTCTATAATCAAGCCGCGACACGACTAGGCCTAGTGCCACTATCCTGCGTGAAGGTTCAGGTAGCCATCTCAGTAGCTTTCTCTGAGTCCTTAGCATGCCAAAGCATGTTGTTGCCACTTTTTTGGCTTGAGTTACCTATGAAAGTTTACAGTCAAGCCAGAAGCCCAGACGTTTGACCTCTGATTTAGGGGTGGGTTGAGTGCCAAGAGAGTCAGGCCCGTTGAGTTCCATCCACCTGGAGAGCTTGCTTCCCACCACCATCACCTCTGTTTTCTCCCCATTTGAGGCGGTTGTTAAGGTGGATGGACGTCCTATCTGTTGGATGGCAGAGGGAGCCGATATTCTGTGTGTCATCAGCAAAAGATACTGAGCAGGGCCGGACTGGCCGTAGCGGGCACCGGGCAATCCCCCCCGGTATGCTGCACGGGTGAGGGGCGGTTTTGGGCCTCTGGGGGCCGTTTTTGTTACAGGGCCGTTTTGCAAAATCGGCCCTGTAACAAACTCGGCCGAAAACCGGCCCTGGCAAAGAGCTGGGCGACACCCCCAAGCCAGGGGGGGGGGAGAAGGGGGGGCGGCCGAGCACTTTGCCAGGGCCGGTTTTGGTTCCTAGTCCGGCCCTGATACTGAGGAGAAGCCCCTGGCCTTTATGATTTCTGCCAGCGAGACGATATACAGAGTAAACAAGGTGGGGCTCAGCGGGGGACAATTTAAAGAGCCCGTTTTTGCAATGTGGGCTTCCGCAGACGTCAAGCTCCTCCTGGCCGCACGCAGGGCCTTTCCAGTGTTGCTACCTGGCCTGAAAACGGTCTGAGAAGGTTCTAATATGCCATTTGGTTCCAAATGTAACAAGAGACTCCTACTAACGAACTTTTCTAAGATTTTACTGGGTCCCAAAAGGAGGTAGATCGGCCGGTAATTTTCCCATTTTCGGAGGTCGACAGACGGCTTTTTTAATGACAGTTGCGTGTTTCCGTGTTGATGGGACGGCCCCTGATTTAAGTGAGTAATTAAACATGTCTGTCAGCGTGGTAATCACGGCTTTCCCACCTTGTATCAAAATATCAGGGGGGCGGGGGGGGTGGGGGAAGGGGGGGGGGGGGGGGGGGACAGGGTCCTGAGGGGAACCTGACTTTAAAGATTTCAGAGGCTGCTCGGTGTATTTCTGGGTGATTTCTGGAAGGGTGCTACTTGTCCTTGCCGGGATTGGGGAGACTTCGAGTCTCTTCACCCCTCCAAGTGTGACCAGGATGTTATTGACCGACTCCATAAAGAAGGGGGCCAGATTTGCCATTTCCGGGTTTCCTCAGGCTGCGTACCAGAGTGAACAATTCTTAGGAGGGGTGAGCTGCATTATTAATCTTAGAGGCAAAGTCATTGACTCTAGCATCCCTGGTGGCCTAATGGTATGTTTTTACTCCCTTCTTATAGTTCTCTTTTCCCTTCACATCGTCATTTTTCCTCCATGCCCATTCTAGTTTTTTGAATTCTTTATTCAGTTCTGAGAGTTCCTGTGAGAACCATGGTGCCCTCTCTATGGGGCAAGTGGCTTTTTTTGTCTTAGCGGTGCCAGATTGTTTAAGGCATTCTGCACCCAGGCCTCAAAACTGCTACATCTGCTGCCTATGCCTCCAACCCCTTCAGGGATGGCGTTGGTGGGCATGTTCTCCCATGCGCCTATTGCTAACTTACACCAGTTGCGTCTAAGTTAGGACTGGTGAGGTGTGGGGACTTTCATGCTTGTGTCACACACTTGGAATGGTATTCATTTGTGGTTTGACCATATCATTTCTAATGAGTCGTCTGTGATTAGTTTCGGTAGTTTGGAGAATAATGGCTCTAATAAATGGCCTTGGTTGCGGGTGGGGGCTTTGGTATGACATGAAGATTTTGGATACTCCAGAGTTAGTGTTTTCAAGATGGAGATTAAGTCACTTATCACACTGAAGTTAGCAGTTAACAGACTATGGGCTCATTACAATGGCGTAACAATCGCCACCGCGGAGGCGATCATTACGCCATCGTGAGGAGAATCACCCACCGCCATATTATGATAGCGGCGGCTATCGCGGCGGATGGAAAATCCGTCCGCTGCTTTTCCGCCAGTGGCAATCATCGCGATTGCTTGCTGGGCGCAGCAGGGGCACTAATATGGTGGCGGTGTGTAGCAGGCACCGTCCGCCATATTAGGATGTTGAGTTAGAAAGGCCTTTCCATGGCGGCAACACTGCCATGAAAAGGCTGGCTGGCATTGGTTTTGGGTGCCTGTTGCGGGCCCCCCTTGTATCTGGGAGAGGTGGGGTGCACTAGGGGGGTGCCTATGGTACGCCCCTACATTTTGCTGCACCAAGTGGCAGGCACCGTGTGGTGCCTGCGATGTGGTGCAGGGAAATGCTGTGCATGCTCTTTCACCATTGCGGACGGTGCTGCAGCCAGCAGCGTTGTCCGCAATGGTAAAAGGCCAGGATGCGCCCGCCATTCTGGCGGGTGCTTCTAATTGGGCTGGTGGGACCGCCGCACGTCTGGCAGGCAGTCCCATCACTGTTATGAAGGCGGAATGAGCCCCTATGTTTGGCCACAATGCCAGGGAGGGTCTGAATGAACAGGGTGGCAGAGCCAGGGGGACGGTATATTAACGGACCTTAGAATGTGAACGCTGAAGAAAGTTCTAAGGAAAAGGACAAGCATTCACATCCCGGGAGTGCCATGGGTCAGATTTCGTTTTTAGCTTCTCTTTATAAATAATGGCTACCCCGCCCCTTCTACTTCCTTCACGGTCGAGCCTAGCAATTGCATAGCCCTGGGGAAGGGTCATTGCGATGTCCGGCATAGGCTCCTCTCAAAGCCATGTTTCGGTGAGGAACATGGCTACAGGTTTGTTGTCTTCTAAAAAAGTGAACAGAGCTAGAGTATGTTTGGGTAGCGGCCTCCAATCGAGCAGGTATAGCTGCCCCGTTGGCTGTTGGTCCCCTCTCTCTTGGGTCTGTTTTTACTGGTTGTATGACGTTACAACGCATTCCGTTGCAACGCATGCCTTTACCATGCATGCGTTACAACGGGAATGCCATCACCACGCATATCTTTTATCACGAAAATGCCTTTAACACGCATATTTTTACAACGTTTTTCGTTGTTAAACTATGCATGTTAATTGCATTTTCATGTTAAAGGATATCTCCTATCCCTACAAATTAACCCTAATGTACCCTTAAAATTCACCCCTGCAAGACACCACCCCCATTCCCCCTTACCTCTCCACTCCAAGCACTTCTGATTTGCATTTAACGTCGTTAAGAGGAAGCGGAAGTGTCTTTCCGTTTCCTTTAACGACGCCGATTGCCTCCACATCGTTTCTCTTCATTAACTTAAAACGACGGAAACATGTGCGTTTTTTTAAACACACGCTTTATTTTTTATTTTTTGGGGGGGGGAGACCCTCCCAAGCCCCCCTCTTTTTTTTTTAACCTTTATCACACATGCCTTTACTACGTATATCGTAGTAAAGGTATGCATGGTAAAGGCTATTCGTTGTAACCACGCATGCATTGTAAAGCATGCGTGGTTATTGTCATGCGTGGAAACGGCCGCGTTGTAGTGACCGTTTCCCGTTTTTAGTGACGATTGGTTTGGGGTTAGCCGGGGTTACTTTACATTCCCCACATGTCAGATCCCAATTGCAATGATTAATAGTGCACATCCTACCTGCAAAGATATTGTGTGATTGCAGTTAGTCTGCAGAGTAGCTGAATCTTTTTTGTGCCCACAGGGGCAGGGGTCCTGGCCCCTGCTCCCGGTCAGGTGCGGACAGGCGTAGACGGGCTTGCCTTTGGTGCGCCTTCCGCGCGTCAGCGGTGTACGTCCTGGCGCCGGAGCACACTAAATAGCCGGGCCGGAAATGCGGCAACTAGCGCAATTACCTGAATGGACACCAAAGTGAATGTCTAGCAGGTGAGGCACTGAACATGGCCACAACTTCTGGTCTCTTCTCTCCGTTTATGTGCTCTGCAGTGCCTCGGGTCAACCAGGCAGCCGACGCAACAGGGGAATCGTATTAACTAAAGTGCAGGATTTAGCAGCTATGACTAAAGAGCAGGATTTAGCAGCAGTGCGGTAAGTTCCAAGAACGGAGCGGTGAATTAAAACAAAGTTCAAACAAGGACAAATAAAATACAATTCTATTCAGATTTTCAGTTCTGAAAGGATCTATTCGGCTAAAATCAGGCAAAATGAGTGTTTAGATCAGCACTGTGTACTTTAGCTGTGGTAGTGCTTAATTTGTAAAATAGTAAGTGCCGGGGCCCTGGCCAGAAGGCCACCCATTGCCCCATCATCGCTGCCAGTGACAGTAGCAAAGCAGCTAATAACCATCTCTCGCCTGCAAGTGTGACAATTCAGATTATTCCAGGTCCCCAAAGCTATAGGAATGGCTGGGGAGGCAGGTATTAGTATTTTTTAAAGTATATTGTATTCGGTGCACAGACAAAATATCGAGTTTGAAATATCGATATACAAAAATATCGAGTTTGAAATATCGTCATACAGGAATATCGAGAGCAAGAATATCGTGGTCCAGAATATCAATATTAAGGTAAGAAATATCGTTTTTGAGAATATCGAAGTTAGTAATATCGTTTGTTAAAATATGGCTGTTTAAAATATCGATTTTTATATTAGTGTTATGTGTTTTAGTATGTATTTTAAAAGTATGTGATGTCGTTTTTTTGTATAAGTATTGATTTTTTTAATATATGTGTTGCATTTTTAGTAGTGATTAATTTATGTTAATTACATTTTGTGGCCGATTCCAATCCTGGAAAAAGGCTGTACAAATCGTTGTATGGAGCGTTTTTCCCATACAACTCGTACCCGGTAAACTTTTCTTACAACCTAGGAAGTACGATTAGTACAGAAAGTCTCTTTCCATACAAATCGTACAAAAGACCATACAGCTAAAATATACCAACGATTCTGATCCAGAACAGCTTGCACGCGACGTCTGTATGTATTTAAGCAGCGGTTTCCAGCCCATCAAGTACGATTCGTCCCTACGGCACTCCGTACGGCTCTTTTCTTACTGGAGCCAAAAACAGCTGTAAAAGCAGAGTCCCCAGGGGTACCCCCGTGCATTGTGTATGTACGGTGCGTACCCCAACATCGCGTAGCCCAACATCGCATACCCCAACATCGCGTATGTACGCACCGTACATACGCGATGTTGGGGTACGCGATGTGGGGGTATGCGATGTTGGGGTACACGATGTTGGGGGTACACACAGTACATACGCGATGTTGGGGTACGCACCGTACATACACAACGCACGGGGGTGTATGCCTGTACGACTCGTACCCCTGTACGACTCGCACCCCGGGAACAACTTTTCCCGGGATACGAGTCGTACAAAGTTCGCTTCGTAGCGGGTAATGGCATTCCCCGTGTACGGGACGTTTTCCATACAAATCGTAAATCGGAAAGCCGGTCCGGATCGTACTAGTGCGGTTGGACTGCATTTTTACAATTTGTATGGGAAAGTGTCCGGGTCTGTCTGGTACAACTTTTCCCGATCCGATTTGTAAGGATCGGGCCGATCCGTACAAATTGGATCAGGAAAAGTTGTATTTTTCCCGTACGAATCGTACTTCACGGGTCGGACGGGACTTGTACGATCTGTATGGAAAAATTTACCGTTACGAGTCGGACCGGAAAAAAAAATACAGGATCGGAATCGGCCCCTTTATATATGTGCATTTAAATTTTGTACATTATTTTTTTATTATATTTGTTTAAATGTACATTACATCTAAATAATTTTTTTAAGTTAATTTATTATTTAATTTATTAAACATAATTTTTGATATGTAAAAAAGATTGATATTTTGTACATCAATAGTTTTGTTTTTTACACCTATAAGCTTTTTCTAGATATTTTTGTATTTTACATTTTAAAGATAGTATGTCGATTTGTGGTTGTCAATATTTGTGTCTCGATATTTGTGTATGGGGATATTTTTGCTGTCGATATTATGACAGTGATCTGACAATAATGGGGCCGATTCCGATCCGGGTCGGAAAGCACTCCGACCGAACCGGATCCGGAGTGTTTTCCGACCGAGCCGGAGTCCTGCAGTCCAACCGAGCGAGTACGATGCGGCCGTTTGCTGTCGGACTCGGTTCGGACGGACTCCCATAGAAGTCAATGGGAGCCGGTCGTAAGACGCGTACATGGGCTCCCATTGACAGAATGGGAACGTCGCGGACAAGTGCGCCCCTACAGTGGGTACGCGTCGGTGCCATCCACACCGTACATGCCTGTGTTGGGGAGACCCATGGGTCTCCCCCTGTGTCCGAGTCGTAGGGCTGCGGGTGACAGGGGGTTCGACGCGGACCCCCAAAGGCAACCACCCGGACAATTTGCGAGCTGGACACTCTGGCTTGCACAGGCCGTCCAACGCGTGCATCGTACTGGCTCGGTCGTGAATCGCATACATTGCACGCCATGGTTAGCTTACGACCGAGACGTACGGAGTGGTTCGGACCCGGAAACAACTCGGTCGGTGGATTTCATGTAGCTCGCATTGTACTTGCTCGCTCGTACAGCTGTACGAGTCGACCGGAAAACACGCGTACGGCTCGTAGTTTTTCCAGCCAGATCACATTTGGTGCCCTTCCGACCCGGATTGGCCCCTAAGTGCTGGTGCCAAGCACAGTAAACCAAATTGGACCCAGGCCGGGAAGGCGAAGCTGGACCAATAAGGGCCTGGGTAGAACGCCCTCCGGAGGCGGGAGCCCCGCCCTCTGCCCACAGCAACATGCCGGCCAACACGACCGGCCAACACGACGGGGGGCCAGGATCGGATTGGCCCTAATTTAAACAAGGCAAGCTCCTTCCCCCCCCAATGAGGGGGCGAGGGAGGAAAGGGGAGGAAATGCGAGGAGGAGGATAAGAAGGGGCAACGGCCCGAAGGAAACACATTTCCCTCCCTCGCAGGAAGAACGAAAGGAATGCTCGGGAGGCTCCAGCGACGTTCCATCCCACGCTTGCCAAGAGACGGCGTCTTCAGGAGCGACGGGGGAGATCGTGAGCGGCGGAAGACCGGGGGAGGGTGCACGAACGTGGTCCAGACTAAAAGGGGCCCGGGCATCGGCTTTCCCTCCCCAACGGCAGCGCCGGCAGCGGGCGTTCACAGCGCTTTTCACAAGGAAGCGAAGCAGCTGGGCGCCAAGTACCGCCGGACGACTCGGTGCCGGGAAAGGTACGGGAGGTGTGGAGCCGCCTCCGCCGTAAGCAGCACCAACCGAGAGGTGTAAGCGGGGGCCTCTGGTCAGAAAGGAAGAAATGCAGATTTTGATTGAGCAAGCTGGCGTAGGATCACGGCAGTACGCGAACCACGCGGGGGTCGGTGCGGGCGGCGGTGCCCCCGAACGGAGGAAGACTGGTGCGGGCGTCAGTGCCCCCATAGCGAGCCCGGAAGCAAAATTAAAAGGAAAAGGTAAGGAGCGGGGCTGCGCGAAACAGGGGTACGGCCGACTCAATTGGGGAAGAAAGGGTTGCGGCCAGCCGGCTAACAATCGCGGAGCACCCCAACCCGGCATTGATCCCAGAAAGAATGTAACCTTACGGTGGGGGGTCGACCGAGAAAGGGCGGAGCAGGGTTCGAGCCCGGTAAACAGTCCAGAGCCTTCGCAGCACCCTTGCGGAGTGCCTTAGCAAGGTTAGGCCCGTACACGAAGATATTGGGATCTGAATATATTGTAGATAGGACAGGATGCATGCTGGAAACCTAGGCAGTTGAAAATTATGTTGACCCAGTTTATGCAAATAGAGAGCTTTGGCCCTGGTACCCATATTAATGCTATAAGCGTATGTGCTGGCAAAAGAGTAAGTATATTGAAGCAATATTGGAGAATGTCAGATTAAGTTCAAAGAAGCGGCTTAGCGGTTTGACAATTTGTGAGATAGTGCTGGGTTTTTTAGAGAACTCCACTAGGTGAAAAGGAGCCAGTCTAGCCTTTGGTGCGGACGTGCCCAAGACATTTGCATGGCAGTCACAAGGTCATCAGTCCACACTTTCGCAAAGCAACACTGTTCAGACATTCAGGCTAACAACTGAGAGCCTCAGGTGAGACAAAGTCTTACGATAGCCTTTTGCTAGCTCACACTCACTTCAGGGGCGTAACACAGGCCCCCGCAGCCCCCACGGTGCCCCAAGCGGCCCCCTTAGCACTGCAATCTGTCCGGAGAGCTCCTGATTGAGCGCAGAGGGGGCACCCCTACGTACCGGGCAGGGAGGCCCCATCACTTTTCGATACGCCAGTGACTCACTTCAACCCAACGTCCCAAGTCGAGGTAACATCGCTACACGCTAAACGCTGAGAAAGCTATGCATAGGATAAGGTACAAGGTACTAGGACAGTACAGATCACCAAGAAGGAAAGGGGAGTCTGGGGGTGGCGGCCATAGCTCCAACTCTCAGTACGCCTTACTGACTCAGTTTGAGAGGATAAGGATTCCGGGATTGTCCAACATGTTTCTAATTTTGTACGATCACTCACAATTTGGGGTGGGGGAGTCTAGGGAATGGTAACAAACGATAGTAATTTAGGGCAGTGGTTTGTGCAATCGAGGCCAAATTGGGACACAAATGAACTGCCTAATTTGTGTAGACTAAAATCTGATTTTAGGCATGTGCCCTAAGAGACACTGTAGAAATCTAAGCTAAAAGGTTCATGTATACAGCTAATGTAATGTCGTATTGGTCTCTTAAAAGGGATAGATCTAATGTTTCACCTATTTGGAAGTGCAATAATTAATTATTTGTAAATGATTCTATAAAATAGTGCACACATTGAAACTTTACAGAGCCAGGTCAGCCTTGCATACTTTTGACTCTGATAAATCGATTACCATTAAAGTATCTTATAGTAACATTCGTAAATTTTTGTTGTTAGAAACTGTGGGTTTAAGGGAAGTATAAGAAGTTATTATTATTAATTATTCTTTTCAATAAAAAGGAGAACCACAACTTCATAAAAAGCGTTGTTCTCTACAAAAAATTCAAAACACTAAGAAGAAATGGATAAGGTGACGTAGATAAGGTGCCATGGATTTAAAACAAATCTAGGTGAGATAGCGTACACAAGTAGTGAGATAAATTAAGGGCAGGATAGAGGCGTTTATATAAAGTGCAGCGCATTATTCGCAGTTGTTACTTTTTGCTCGTTTTGTCTAAGCGCAGTAATTCCAAAGTATGCCATCAGTGAGCAATGTCTACATCGCAGTTGTATTTCAACATTGTATTCTGAAGCCTGCCTGGCACGTAGACGTCATTTTGCTGGCAAATGGCAGCAATTTGCACGGAAATATACCTTAATCATGCTGAATAGTCGAGATTAAAGAATATGTAAATCTCTTTACAGCCACCTAACCACTGAATAAAATGAGGCAAAGTATAAAACAGACCTATTGTGCCTTTTTAGAATTCGAGCCACCTGCAAAATCTGATTTTCGGGAAACCGGCCTCTTCGATTGCTGCTCGTTGCAATCCTTACTTTTTAAAGTACACCTTAAGGGAGAAAGCACAGGAGACAGCATGATGTGGTGATTGCCTTTTAACTCTCCTCTAGGCTTACTTTTTGGCTGATTTTTGGCTGATTTGAGAACCCAGGGTGCCAGTGGGAAACCGCAAAGGCTTGAAATGTTTCTGCATTACTGGCAATCCCAACACACCTGCTAACTTGCACTGGAGATTATGATTAATTTATAAGGAGGGTTTAAGCCTGTTGATGACAGCCCTCTATTTTTACGCGGGGGTTGTCAGTTCGAAACCTGCAAACACACCATTTCACCCCTCTTTTTTATTAAAAGATAAGAAGGCACCGATTCATTTCATGACAAAGTACCAAAACAAAATAACAAGCCATGAATGACGGGGCTCTGCAAGGACCTTGCTACATCCTAAAGTCAGTGCTTAATTTGAGCCGGGTCTTTCCGGTGCTCAGCACCGGCACATAATTGGTGTCCGGTGCTTGCCACCGGCACCTAATTGTCAACACCATACTTGGAGCAGTCCATCACATGGTGGCGCCGCTTATCTAATTTAGAGTTGAGTAGAACAACGGTAATTTGGGACTACAATATACATTAAAAATTTTAATACTTGCCTCGCCACCCATTCCTTTAGCTTTGGGGACCTGGAATAATCTGAACTGTCGCATTTACATGCGAGAGAGATGGTTAGTAGTTGTTTTGGCAGCGCTAACAAGGGCGATGGGTGGCGCAAGCTGCAGTGGCCTCCTGGCCAGAGCCCTGGCACTTAATATTTCACAAATTAAGCACTGCCTAAATTCATTAGCCTCAAACATTTATCAGCACTGCAGCTGCAAGAAGGCTAGCAACTGGTAAGCAGATAAGTGATTTCGCTAAAAGTTAATAAATCAACAATAAGCTGGTGCTGCCAGAGCCACTCCTTCACCATTCTTGCTAGAGAAAATCACAAAGGGGAACCACAAATCAGCATTGGCAAAGCCAATGACTCTCAGCTATGTATGGGCTATTGGGTTTTCAACGTATTTTAGCCATGTTGTACAGCAGCACGGCTGTTGTACAGCATGGCTGAAAGAAAGGGAACAAGCATTTGCAAGGCAACAGGTCTCGCATTTGCGAGAGTTTAAGCTACTGGCATTGGGGGATGTCTGCCTTTTACTTATCTGTTTTGCTAATTAGCACATGAATGGAAGGCATTGCCGTTTTCAATTCGCCCAGATTCGAACTAAAAAACGGCAAGCGATAACAAGCGCACTAAAATAACTAATACACATTGCAGTTTTAAGGACAACCTCGCTACATTTATTTATTCTAAAGAAAGGAGGTAAAAAGAACAAGTGCCCTTATCCCCGGTGAGTTATCAGGCTGACGTGCAGGATAGCAAAGGCTATTGATGCTGCTAAACTCTTTTGATCGCCTAGGAGGTAGAATTCTTAAAATATTAACAACACGTGGGAGGCCTAGAGCAGGGGGTTTTTCTCTCGAGGAAGAGGGCGAAGGGGGAAGGGGGGGAGCTCCCTCCGATCGAAGAACCGTAGGTAGCGTGGCGGGACAAGCACGAGGAAGCCAGTAGAAAGAGAAATGTACTAGAAGATAGATAGAAGACTCTCCCAGTGTCCTTGAGATGCCTCACGGCAGGGGCACCGAGGGAACCAAGGGGCGGCGTGCCGCCATAAAAAGAAGAAAGGTGATGCTCCCGCAGGACCCTTGGGATGCCTCACGGCAGGGGTACCTAGGGAGAAGATGGCAAGGACTCAGCCTCAGGAAAGGTAGAGTAGATGCCCAAGTAAGGTCCTTGGGATGCCTTAGACGGCAGGGATCCCTGGGAAAAGGGAGGGCCCCACAAAAGGTTTACAGGGCGAGCGGGACGGCACTTGCAGCCCGGGTAGGTCCAGACGGACCCCCTCCAAATTGGTAGCAAGCTGAAGCCTAGACCCGCGAATCGGAAACCCAGAGAAAAAAGGGGCCCCTCCCCTCCCAGGAAATGAAATAGGGGAAGCTGGGTCCATAATGCAAGAGAAAGAATTTCAAAGGACTATAGATGAAAGGAAACGACATGTACAACATGGACATCAAATGACGCAATGACCACGAACCTTTGAAATGGAGAACAAAAATGTATTGTATGTAAGAAATTAAATATTGACGTGATAAATAAACTGCGACCTTTTCAGGCACCAAAGAAAGTTGTCAGTGGTGATTCTAAGGTAAAGGTGCGCAGCGATGGTAACAGTGGAGGAAGCGGGACGACTAGACGCCTGGAGGGGGTTTGGACCCAGGCCGGGAAGGCGAAGCTGGACCAATAAGGGCCTGGGTAGAACGCCCTCCGGAGGCGGGAGCCCCGCCCTCTGCCCACAGCAACATGCCGGCCAACACGACCGGCCAACACGACGGGGGGCCAGGATCGGATTGGCCCTAATTTAAACAAGGCAAGCTCCTTCCCCCCCCAATGAGGGGGCGAGGGAGGAAAGGGGAGGAAATGCGAGGAGGAGGATAAGAAGGGGCAACGGCCCGAAGGAAACACATTTCCCTCCCTCGCAGGAAGAACGAAAGGAATCCCACCCACCCACACCTGGAGCACGGGCGTCGCAGCCGTAAGGGGAACATGGGTAGCGGGACAAGCACGAGGAAGCCAGTAGAAAGAGAAATGTACTAGAAGATAGATAGAAGACTCTCCCAGTGTCCTTGAGATGCCTCACGGCAGGGGCACCGAGGGAACCAAGGGGCGGCGTGCCGCCATAAAAAGAAGAAAGGTGATGCTCCCGCAGGACCCTTGGGATGCCTCACGGCAGGGGTACCTAGGGAGAAGATGGCAAGGACTCAGCCTCAGGAAAGGTAGAGTAGATGCCCAAGTAAGGTCCTTGGGATGCCTTAGACGGCAGGGATCCCTGGGAAAAGGGAGGGCCCCACAAAAGGTTTACAGGGCGAGCGGGACGGCACTTGCAGCCCGGGTAGGTCCAGACGGACCCCCTCCAAATTGGTAGCAAGCTGAAGCCTAGACCCGCGAATCGGAAACCCAGAGAAAAAAGGGGCCCCTCCCCTCCCAGGAAATGAAATAGGGGAAGCTGGGTCCATAATGCAAGAGAAAGAATTTCAAAGGACTATAGATGAAAGGAAACGACATGTACAACATGGACATCAAATGACGCAATGACCACGAACCTTTGAAATGGAGAACAAAAATGTATTGTATGTAAGAAATTAAATATTGACGTGATAAATAAACTGCGACCTTTTCAGGCACCAAAGAAAGTTGTCAGTGGTGATTCTAAGGTAAAGGTGCGCAGCGATGGTAACAGTGGAGGAAGCGGGACGACTAGACGCCTGGAGGGGGTTAAACCACCGGCTCAAATTAAGCACTGTGCTGTGGAAACAATGCATCTAACTCCAGTTTCTGAGTTTATGTTTAAACCCAGAATTACTAAGTCCAAATGTATATATGGAGTGCCCATCCAGGGGACAAATCTTCCCTCTTTTGTCACCTGCTCTGAGTAGGTGGCAAATGGGAGTGGGGGGACCTGGTCTTGGTGCAGGTGGGACGCTGGAGTTAAGAGGCCATCAAAGAACAGAAGTTGCCTGTGCCCCCTCATTTTGTGGAAGAGGGATGGCATGGACCAGGGCTTGGCACATCCCGATCCGGACATGGTATTCTTGGCCAGATTTTCTGGCTGGTAAAATGAGGCCTGGTGTTCTTGCACTCAGAAAATCCAGGTGCAGGACCACCAGAGTGGCACCCTACTCAGAGATACTGCATCATGTAACATGTAATCAGGCCCATGGAGGGCTTTCATGTTTGCACTCAATTCACTACCCACTGTCAGATGCTACACACATACAAATTAGACAGAATATCCAACTCACAGCAGAACATCACACACACACACACACACACACACACACACAGAAACACATGCACACACACCACACATACACCCAGTCACACACACCCACACCCACACACACTCACACACATAGCCACACACACCACACAAACACACCAAACACACATTCACACACACACACCACATACACATACACACACACCACACACACACACACCACATGTACACACACACAGCCACACCCCCCTACACACATCCACACACACACACCACACACACACACAACACTAACACATACACATACACAACACACACAGCCAAACACACAACCAAACACATGCACACCACATACACACCAGACACACACACACACACACACACACACACACACAAACACACATACACACACACTCTCTTGCTTTTCAAACAGTGTGTCCAACAGTTCCATGTCGTACAAACATATACCACTCTTCTGACTCTATCACCAAGCAAGATGCAGGTTATTGACCTAAGACATGCGGAAGGAATTGGTAAAGCCCCCCAACCTGCCCCCCCTGACACCAATGTCACACACAACCAGATGAAAAAAGACTACATTGCCACTCAGCCATGGAGACCCCATAAGACTGTTGTATGAATTCTACTCTCCATCGCACACCAAGCAGAGTGGACAGTTGTATAGATGGACCAGAAGGTAATTACTGGAACCAATGGTTACTGGACAATACAGCCTCCAGTTTGTGATGGAAACCTCAGAATGGTGTGGAAGCTGGCAGCTAGGCAGTACTACGAGGCCAGACAGGTGACAGACTGTGTGCTATACCAATGGTAATAGTGCAATTTAAGAAAGATATTCAAGAGACAAGTGGCCTTGAAGAAGTTGTCATGGAACCCTATCTGTCCCAGCCTTTGCTGACCGCAGGCCTCTTGTTTTCCACATCTTGTCCTCAGGTGCAGACAGGGACTCTCCATTGACTTACTAGCAGCCCAAAGGGCACCCTGGTTTTGACATGTCTGCAGTGGACGTTCACACTAGATATCGAAGTGGGACCTTAAAAGGGGTTGGTAGCACTCAGTACCGCCTTGTGCCGCCTTCTTTTCAGCATCATGAGAGACGTTAAATGAGACAGAACTGTTCTGATGCATCACGCCAGAGCACCCTGAAACCAGCACCAGAGCTCTAGGGATCGAGTGCTTTCTGTGGAAGTTGTATTCTTTTGTAGTTTAGATTTATATATATATATACATGACTACCTTTGACAAAGCGTTAAGTATTTTGTAGCCAGGTAGCACGGTATCAGTGCTTAAATTAAGCTGGTGGTTTCTGGTGCTCACCAGCGGCACTTAATTGTCAGCACAGACGCTTGCAAAAATCTGCCACAGAGTGGCGCTGTCTGGCTAATTTAGAGCTGATTACAACAACAATTAATTATTAATTCAATATTGTAGGAAAGTAGAATCTTTCTTTTATGATTACCCCCAATATTATCTTGGTGTCAGTATGTTTTGACTGTAGTTTGCTGGGATCCCGCTAACCAGAACCCCAGCATCTGTGCTCTCTCTCCCTAAATGGCTTTGGTAACTCCACAATTTGCTACTGGTATACCCTTATGAGTGATGCAACACACTAACTCTAGGAACTCCTGGGGGAGGGATCTAGAGGCACGGGGCACTCGGAGCAAGCTGGCCTCCAACCTATCATGAACACACAAAAAGAAGCTGCTCACGAGTTATAAGTGACCGAAACTACATGTGACCAAAACTACATGTGGACGCTGGCATCTCACAAAAAATGAAGGAGTGTCCTCGCACAGCACCAGGTATCATGGTTCATCATCGGCAGTCCTCACTCTCTAGGTGCTCCATGATTAAATGTCTTCGAGGTGGCCACGATGTATAGATGATGTCATTATCGTTTGGCGTGGCAACCAAGAAGAAGCAGAGGACTTTGTGAGATGGGTTAATACAAGAGATAAACATCTAAAATTTACGCACGCAATCAGCAAGGAAGGAGCGATTTTTCTGGATCTGGCTATAAGCATGACATCTGAGGGGAACCAGACAAAAAATCACAAGAGCACAGACAAAAACAGCTTACTGTTGTTTGAGGGCTTCCACCCCAGGTCGCTACGACAAAATCTGCCAGAAGGCCAATTTCTTAGGATCCGGAGGAATTGGTCTAGTGTGGTAACCTATGAGGAACAAGCTGAGACTCTAGAGAAGAAGCTGATTGAATGACACTACCCCAGAAAGATGATCCGAAAAGCAAGGAAAAGAGCTAAAAACAATAAGCGGGAGGCTCTACTTGAACAACAAGAAAAGAAGGCGAACGAAAGAGTAGTATGCCTCATCACATTAACCCCAATATCAAATAAAATACAAAATATTGTACATAAACATTGGCATATCCTGGATGGGGCAAAGAAACAGTGGGCCCCCCTTTTTTCGCTTTCAAACAAAGCAGAAGTATCCGTGATGAACTTGTTCACGCTAAGGCACTTGTTCACGCTAAGGCACCACTTCCAAAGGACCAGATGCAAACTACACTGTGGGAAAACCAAAGACCAGTGGGACACTACCCATGCGGAGGATGCGTGGCATGCCCGTTCACCAGCTCAACAAAAATAGTGGACATAAAAACCAACAACTCATGGATATTCATTTTTTTTAGCAATTGTAACAGCGAAAATGTTATATATTTGCTCACATGCCCCTGCAATTTGATGTATGTGGGCATGATAAGAAGGAAAATCACGGTCCGCATCAACGAACACAGGAGCACCATCAGATGCAAAAAAATGAATTTCCATTTGTCAAGGCATTTCTTGGAATACAATTACAGATCTGAAATGGGTAGCACTTGAGGTCATAAAGAGAACAGGCTCAGATACTCAAAGGATTTTCTATACGAGAGAGCAACAGTGGGTTTATCGCATACGTACATGAGACACAGGACTGAATGACGAGATACCATGGCTCCAGATTAGAAGTTAATACAATCTTCAGAGAGGAGAATAATACTGATGTAGACCCTGGCCTACAGACAATATCACACTATTCTGCACCCAGTGTGGGCATCGTTCTATTAAAAAATAACCAGCCCTCCCCGTCCTTTACTCCAACCATCAATGTTTTTGATTGTAAAAAATGGTAACAAATAGTAAAATACCACGAGCACTACAGGTCCCACCACGAGACTTTTCACCTTGATTTGAACATACACTTCCATCCTCGCAATAAGCAACTTTTATTGAGCTACCACTGATTACCCTGATGTTTGGTTGTTTCCACATTCTTTTTTTTAACAATTCTTTTTATCGAAACATTCAAGAAAAAAGGTAATGTTATACAAGTGATCATTACCAATTCCTATGGCACAGTGTCTTTTACAGGTAGTTGCATTATACATTATATCAGTGTACATTACTGCGATGTTCACAGTTTGTTGATTTCAAGGCGTATTGGTTCGTCAAGGGAGGGGACAAATGGGGGGTCACACACATTTCCACGATACACATTCCATTTAGTCCAGAGAGCTATCCATTTTCGGGGACAGCCACGGGCCACATACACTGTTTTCTCCCTTGCCATACACCAATCCAAGTCTTCTCTCCAGGCATTGAGTGTCGGTGTCGCCGCTGCTCCCCAGAGTCTAGCTATATTTCGCTTGGCTACCATCTGTCCAAGCGTCACCCAGGTTTTGCCCTTTGCATCCAAATCTGTGGGCTCCCAGATGTTTAGGAGACATCATTTGGCCTCAAGTCTAAGGTTAACCCCCCCAAACCGTGCTCATACACTCATGCACTTTTTTCCAGTAGTTTTGGATTAGTGGACATTCCCAGAGTATGTGTAGGAAGGTCCCATCCAGGCCACACTGCCTCCTACACATCCCATCATTACTCCTCCTAGGACTAGTCGCCGTCCAGAGAGGTACACCCTGTGTAGAATCTTTAATTGGATCAGTCTAAGTTTCGCTGAGATGGCGACTTCCTTAGGGGAAGAGAGTGCTTCTTGCCATTCCTCGTCGTCTATTTCTAGGCCGTCCCTCCCCCATTTCTCCCTCAGTGCCAGTAAAGGATCTGGAGTGTGATGTATTCGCTTTTTATATGTAAGGGATATGCCTCTCTCTGGCAGGCATCCATCAAGTAGTCTGTCTTCAAGAGGGGAGGACTCTGGAAGCGATGACCCAGCTGGAATATTGGCCTGAAGGGAATGTCTGACTTGTGCGTATCTAAATTATTCCGATTCCGCCAGCTCATGTGTCTGCTGTAGTGAAGTAAAGGACACCACTCCATGTGGTCCCCAGAGGTCTCCTATACGGCAGATACCTATGAGGTCCCACTTGTCGAATCCCTTAGTCCGCCCCAATGTGCCCAGACACTCGGAGTCCCAGAGTGGAGTTGCGAGTGTGAGTCTATTGGCCCACCCCAAGCTACGTTTGACCACATGCCAAAGTTGTACTGAGTGTCTGGTGAGCCCTGTGAGGGGAAATTTGGTTGGTTTAGAGTAAAGCGCCCTCGTAAAGGCTCCACCCGGGAGAAGCCACCTATCCATACAATAGGCGGGGTCATCCCCATTGCTGTACGTACATTGGTTTATAGCGGATAGGTGTGCTGCCCAGTAGTACTTTCTAATGTCAGGGAGGGCAATACCCCCATCGTACTAACCAAGAGTTTGTTTTTGGAGCGCTATGCGCGGTTTCCCGCCCCATAGTAGGTCCCTTGGTGTAGCTTCAATGTCTTTAAAATATGCATGCGGGACTGGGTCTGGGTAGTTCTGGAGGGCATAGAGGAAGCGTGGCAACACCATCATTTTAAAAAAAGCTGCCCATCCTAGGAGGGACAAAGGGGGTGTTTTCCAGGTGTTGGTATCACGTCTGAACCTCTGCAATGGCGGGAGGAGGTTCCGCTCGTAGCAGGACTTGGTATCCGTAGTAATAAATATACCAAGGTATTTAAATCCTTCTGTGGCTATTTGAATGGGGCAGTCCTTTGGCATGGAAGGGAGACACCCATGTAGGATGTATAACAACGATTTGCTCCAGTTTATTTTATAGCGAGAGTTCCTTCAAAAACTGGTGAATATGTCCAGAACAAGCCTTAGTGACTTTTGAGGGGAGGCAAGGTAGAGAAAGATGTCGTCTGCGTATAAGGAGATACGGTCCTCCCACCCTTCTGTCCATTTAATTCCTCGGATAGAAGAATCCCTTCATATCCAGGCCGCGAGCGGCTCAAGGGATAGCGCAAAGAGCAGTGGCGAGAGTGGACAACCCTGTCTCGTCCCCCTACCGAGTGTGAATACTTTTGAGATTTTGTTGTTTAGTACTACTTGGGCTAATGGTTCCATATAGAGGAGTTGCACCCATCCGATAAAATTGGGGCCAAAGCCAATCTTTTTTAGTACCGCCATTAGGTATGCACATTCCAGTGTGTCGAACGCCATTGTTGCATCCAAAGAAACTACTATTGCATCTTCTTGAAGAGTGGAGCAGCGCCCCAACAACCTGTGAAGACGTCGCAGGTTAAGGGCAGTATTGCAGTGCGGCATGAAACCCGATTGGTCTGGGTGTACCAGTTTAGCTATTATCAGCCGGAGTCTATTTGCTAAGAGCTTGGCAATTATTTTGGGTTCTACGTTTAACAGGGAAATCGGTCTATACAAGGCACATTTGTCTTTTGGCTTCCCCTCTTTAGGAATGGCCACCAGCGTTGCAATATGTTGGTCTCTTGGTAGCAGCCCCACCTCTCTACTGTCTTCATACATACGTTTTAAGTAGGGCGCCACTCTATCTGGTTTGAGCTTGTACAGCTCAATTGGTAGACCACTGGGGCCCAATGCCTTGCCCAGTCGATGGTCCCTTATTGCCTTAGCCAATTCATCATTAGTGAGTGTGCTCTCTAATGCTTCTCGGTCCTGGTCAAAGAGGGTAGGTAGTCGGATGTCTGCCAGCAAATTGGAGGAGTCATCTTCCAAGAGTTCCGAGCCCCTTTGGTACACCTATTAAAAATGCGCAGCGAACTCGCAAACTATGTTGTGGGATTCAGTAAGGACAGCGCCTGCACTACTTTTTAGCTCCGACACTAGTCTCTGCGCCCTCTCTTTTTTGTCCAGCCAGGCTATCATTTTGCTCGCTTTGTCTCTCTGATCGTATAAGCATCCGTCCCTATCTCTTGCAAGAGTTTTTGCAGCGTCAGTTGCTATTGCTCTGTATTCAGCTACTTTCATTTGCAAGTGATGAAGGGCAGCTTGGTCCTCGCCATCCTTCGCTATCTCTTCAAGTCGGAGGAGGTCACGTTCAATAGAGACCATTTGTTTTTCTTTTTCTTTGCGCATCCCCGCTATAGTCGAGAGGGCTGTCCCCTGATTACCATTTTAAACGCTTCCCACAGAGTGGTGGGGGAGTCCACTGTGCCTTTGTTTTCTAAGAAGTATTGGTCAATGGCCCTAGTGCTAGTGGCTTTGGTTTCCCGGTTATGGAGATACCAAGGATTTATCGGTGCAGTACAGCCCACCCTTTTCTCCCCAGCAGTAAGGTGGACCCACAGAGGGGAGTGATCTGATATGCCCCGTGCCAGGTGTTTGAATTCCTGCGTGATCACATTATAGTGGAGAGGCATGAGGATGTAGTCTATCCTGGAGAGGGTATGGTGTGATCCCGAAAAGAATGTGTACTCCTGAAGGGTCGGGTGATGCTGCCTCCAGAGGTCTGTGAGGCCAAATGCCTCGATAAAGTTAGGGAGCCAGTTTTGCCCAGCACTTATGTCTCGTGGTGGGTGTTGGTCCATCAGGCCTTATACAACCGAGTTGAGATCCCCTCCGATTATAAGTTGCCCCTCTGGTAAGGAGAGCAGGAGCGCACCAAGATCCTTGTAAGATTGCGTTTGGAGACCATGTTTCCACATTCTTGCACAAAAAAATCCTGAAATCTCCACTGCCTCGCATTAACAATCATTTGCCTAAATATGTGATCCGACGGCACCCGTGCACACTCTAATTGGGAGCGCCTGCGGATTTCAGCACAGACCTCCTGTTTTATTGATCTTTTTGTCCCTCATTAGATTAAGTCGAAAATGTCATTTGCCCCACCGTTGCTAGCAGGGAGAACACAAGGTCTTGAGCACAAGAGAGGCGAGGTACCCGCAAAGGTAAACATGGGCAGAACAGCTCGACGCTGCACGCAAATGTGATGCCCGGTTAGGGTAAGGCGGTATTCTACATGACACTGGGAACCACAGATGTTGAGCCGTAAACACGGGAACGCGGCTGTACTGCATACAATTGTGGAATCACAGGTGTTAATCCTCTAAATCTGGCCATCCTGCTTCTTTCAATTATCTGACGCGGGGCCAGGCTCGCTACTGGTAAAATACAGGGGCACTTTTATGACACCCGAAAACTCCCTAACTACAGAGACACGTGAACTTCATTCCGCGAGCGCTACCAATTAGAGGCACCATACAAGGCATAACGGTTCACTCGACTCCGGGAGGAAAGTAGGCCCACCCAGGCTCACAGCGAGAGGCGCGCCTTGATGTAGTAGGAGCGTGGATGATAGTCTGAATGTGTATGTGCGAGACAGCCTCCATTTACACAAGGGGGAAATGGATGTCGGATAGAGGCTGACTCACCTTATGCTTCTATCCCCTTTTTTCCAGAGGTGATTCTCCTCCACTCTCCTCCCATGGGGTGTGTAGGAAACCACCATAGGGTAAGGTTGTGAGTTGATCTCACACTTGTTTCCAATGAGATTTTGTGTTTTCACAATTGCAGTGACACAAGTTATATACAAATAGCTACTATATGTATTAATTTGTGCATGTAAGACATTTTACCCTCTAATGACCGAACGTTTTCTCTTTTCACTTATGTTTAAAGGTTTCATGATAATCTTCTGTTGGTAGAGTGACACAGGTCAGCCTACCTAGTGGTAACTTCATACTGAGTAAATGTGGGAAGAAAGGAGCCCAGTTGAATTTTTTGTCCTGATGAATGCCGCAGATCCTTTGGACCATATAGGCAGAAACATTTCGACAAATTTAGCCACTACGGTGATCGGGCAATAACTCTCCTCGTTCCACAGTTCCTGTTATTTTAATATCATATAAATTGCCCTTCTGAATAAAAATGAATTCAGTAATTATACTGATTTTTAAAACTTCATTCACATTTCACGAACCCCCACATAGCTTTCGAAGTGCCTCCCTGTCTCCAAGTGAAGGGCCGCTCTCTATCAAACCTAGTTTTGGTCACATGTAGTTTAGGTCACTTATAACTCATGAGCAGCTTCTTTTTGTGTATTCATATCCTTATAAGTCCCTAGTATATAGTACTATGATACCCAGGGCACAAATACATTAGGGGTCTCTCAAGGGCTGTAGCATGTATTGTGCCACTCAAGGGCGCCCACTTCAACTCTGATTATAGGCCTGCCATTGCAGCCTGTGTGATATAGTGCTTCACTTGTCACAACAGATAGACGTTTTCTTATATCTGAGGTCTATGCACTTAAAACCTATAAGTCACCCCTAAGGTAGGCCTTTCAGTCCTAAGGACAAGGTGCTTGGGTATAAGTGTTCCGGTACCCCTGCATGAGCAGGACACCTGTATAAACCCCAGAGTCCATTCTCCAGGCTTTGTAAGTGTGGTCAGCCATTTTAAGACATCTAGTGGACATCAGTCATTACGAGATGTCTAACTATATGATGGCTGCACCAAACCTGGTCGTGTTTGATATCAAACATATTGGAATCATACCCCAACACCGATTTCCATGTACTGCGGAGCTCCTTAGAGGAGTCACCTGTACTCCTGGTTACAGACTTTCAGGGTCTTCCAGCAAGCTAGCGCTGTGGCTGACCACAGACACTGTTCTGCCCTCCTGCTGCTGAGCTGAGCTCTAGCAGGGGTAGGTAGAACAATAGGTTTCCTGTCCCCGGGAGGTGTGACCACCTTCCAGACAGGACTTAGTGTATTGGGCAGGGGTGGGGGGCTTTCCAGTGCCACCAGACTGCTTTGAAAAGCACATTTGGTCAGGGCTGGACTGGCCGTAGCGGGCACCGGGTGTTTTTGCAGTGGTCCGGAAAGGTGGGGGCTGGTTTTGGACCTGTGGGAGCCATTTTTGTTACTGGGGGACGGTTTTGCAGTAGCACCCAGTAGCACTGTGTGCATCGCCCCCCTGTAACAAAAGCAGCAGCAGTGTAGCAGCAGCAGTGTTTCCACCCGCCCCGGGACCGGTCTGAGTTTATTGCCAGGGCTGGTTTGCATTCCCAGTCCGGCCATGCATTTGGTGCCCTCCTTTCATACTCCAGTTTAAGCCAATTCAGGAACGTTGGTTCCCGCTCTGGCGCGAAACTGGACAAAACAAGTGAGTATCCTCCTGGAAGGGATCCCTGAGTCATTCCAACCCTTTCCTTTGGCATTTAAGGGCTCCCCAATGGTGAGTCCTCAGATTTGTTGTGGAACAAGACTCACCTCTGAAACCTAGACACTCTTCGACTGTCTGGACACTTGGGGCCATATGTAGGTAAATTTTACTTACCGATTCTTAAATACCGAATTTTACCGATTCGGTATTTATGAATCGGTAAATGTAATGTAGGTAACCAATCGGTAATTATTACCGATTCGGTAACTATCGGTATTTAAGAATCGGTATTTACCGAATCGGTAATAATGCATCCCTTCCCATTCATTCCTATGGGCCTGGAGGCCCAGAGGAATGAATGGGAAGCCAGTTACCATTACCGATTCGGTAAATACCGAATCGGTAATAGGGGAGGCATTATCATGGGTGGCAGGGTGTCACATTGACACCCTGTTGCACCCCTGATTCGTGCATGTGTGCACATGTGGCGCACATACATGCCCTAAGGGCATGTATGTCTGCCACATTGCACTTTTCAAATAGCACAAAAATGCTTTTTGAAAGGTATTCGTCATTTACCACCAACTAGTAGTTGGTGGTAAATAACGAATCCAGACACCAATGATGCACTCACTTGAGTGACCCCTACATAGCATTTCTGGATTCGGTATTTACCGAATCGGTATTTTACCGATTTCTTAATTTCCGAATCGGTAAATACCGAATCCAGAAAATCAGCCACCTACATCGCAAATGCCTAAATACCGGTCGGTAACGGGATATTTACCGAATTTAGGCCGTTACCGACCGGTATTTGGCTTCCTACATGAGGCCCCCGGTCTTCGCTGGACTTTGCCTGGAACCGAGACTGCCTGGAACTCCTGTTGCTTCTGGTCTGTGCTTCTCTCAGGATCTCCAGGGACCTGTGGGCATCAAGAACATCTGAAGTGTGAAGGAGTGAAGGAGTCACTCCCTTGAACCTGCAGGCAATGCATCAATGCTGACTGGTCTGCTACTCCTTTTGTTCTATGGACTTCCAGAGGCTCTGCAACACAGGTGGTATATCTGTGGCTCCACAGAGGCCTGACCTGTCTTCCCTGCAATTTGGAGGTCAGTATCTCTCGTCAGAGCTGCTGGGTCCAAACCCCTGTGCACCGCGTTGACTTGCCGTTGCAAAGGGTTGTTGGCTGTGCACTCCAGTGATCTTCAGGATACAAGACGCTTCAACAACCAGCACCTCATACCTCGAAGATCAGCATCCTCCATGTATCCCTTGCATCGTGGGACTCCATCTTTCGTGAGCTGCCTGAGGTCCTTTTGCAACTCCTGAGCCTTCAATCTGTGGGTCCTCTCAAGGGTATTATTATGCTTTGGTGGGTTCCCCTGCTTGCTCATGGCTTGCTCTGACTCTCCTGCATGTGGTGAATCCCTTGGACTTTGCTGGACCTAATGATTGCATCTTTTCGTCTCCCACGCCAGTTGCGACTACCAAGGCTTGTTGTTGCTCTCGCAGAACACCGACCACCTGGACACCGACATCTGACATGGGACAGCTTGTGTAGAGCTCCTGGTCTACCACACCATCGCAGGGTCTCCACAACTGCAGCGACAAGGTCCTCATGAACTCTTCTGAACTTCTTGCCAAGGGTGGGCATTGTGGTTCACACTATGTGGTTCTTTCTCATCTGATCTATACTATTGATTAAATGTGGTAAAACAAGCTGCTTTACACTCCTGCAAGGGAAGCCTGAAGGCTCCTCTCCACAGCTACCCCTTTGAGAGCTTTAAGGTTATCAGAACAGACTAAAATCACCATAAGGGTGGCCTGGATCAGTGCAAGGTGCATCACTCCTTTAAGTGGGCACCATATACTAAGCCATCATCCTACAAATATACATTAAAAGGGACTGCTCCCTGCCTCTCAAGCCATTCTTATAGCTTTGGGGCCTGAAATAGTGTTAATTGTCACACTTGTAGGAGTGTGATGGTTAGTAGTTGTGTTACTACTATCATTGACAGTATAACACAGGCAATGTGTTATGCAAGCTGCAGTGGCCCCCTTATGAGAGCTCTGGCACTTCGTTTGTTTACAAATCAAGCACTGACTATACTCCGTGGAGCTCAGACTTACTTTTAGATGGAAGTGTTGTAGTTAGTCAAATAATATACAACATTACAGAGTGGTACACAGGTTAGTTGCATGCCATTTCTAGTATAGAGGAAATGTAGTTATTTGTTGTTATAGATGCAGCTATTTTAGTTATGTATTGATTTGCTTTTTTAATTGTGTCTCTGTAATTAAAGGGAGTGGAAGGAATGTGCATTATTTTATTTCCTATTGTTCTTGTACATTGTGTTATTAGATGGTGGTAATGTTGTTCAAAGTATACAGATATGTGTATTTTGGTCGTGTTTATATAGTCTGTGTCAGTGGGTCTGGTGGGAAGAGTTCAGTAGGATTTAGCTCAGAAGGTCAATCAGTACAGGACAGAAGGAGACATGGACTGACATGGAGTCGGAGTCAGTTATATAGTCTGTGTCAGCAGGTCTGGTGGGAAGAGTTCAGTAGGATTTAGCTTTAAAGGTAAATAGGTACAGGACAGAAGGAGACATGGACTGACATGGAGTCAGTTATATAGTCCGGGTCAGCGAGTCTGGTGGGAAGAGTTCAGTAGGATTTAGCTAGAAAGATCAATCGGTACAGGACAGAAGGAAACATGGACTGACATGGAGTCAGTTATATCGTCTGTGTCAGCGGGTCTGGTGGGAAGAGTTCAGTAGGATTTAGCTCGAAAGGTCAATCGGTACAGGACAAAAGGGGACATGGACTGACATGGAGTCAGTTATATAGTCTGTGCCAGTGGGTCTGGTGGGAAGAGTTCAGTAGGATTTAGCTTGAAGGTCAATCGGTACAGGACAGAAGGAGACATGGATTGACATGGAGTCAGTTATATAGTCTGTGTCAGTGGGTCTGGTGGGAAGAGTTCAGTAGGATTTAGCTCGAAGGTCAATCGGTACAGGACAGAAGGAGACATGGATTGACATGGAGTCAGTTATATACTCTGTGTCAGTGGGTCTGGTGGGAAGAGTTCGGTAGGATTTAGCTCGAAGGTCATTCGGTCAGGACAGAAGGAGACATGGGCTGACATGGAGTCAGCTAGTAGTGGTATGAAATAAACCTGTTATGCAAGTTCTGTGTACTTTGGAGATGGTGCGCATGCTGTGTCGTGCCAAGGAGTACAAGTGCACAAAGTGATTTTTATTGATGTTTATTTATTTATCTATGAGTACCTTGCAAACCACTGGTTCCAAAGCATGCAGGGCATACATAACCATCTTAGGTCAGTTAACGGTTACTCATTTAGGGGCATATTAACAAGCCAGGCGATAAAATTATTGCCGCTTTAGCGGCAGGAAACTGCCGCTAAAGCGGCGATAATGGGCTTGATAATATGCTCTATGGAATTCCAATTGAAGCTCATGTTAGACGTCCTTCACATTTAACATGGGTTTCAATTGGAATTCCATAGAGCATATTATCAAGCCCATTATCGCCGTTTTAGCGGCAGTTTTCTGCGGCTAAATCGGCGATAATTTTATCACCTGGCTTGTTAATATGCCCCTTATTAACTAAATGTATCTCCTACTATTAATTGCTAGAACATACTTTGTTTGTGTTCGTGTGATATGTAAAGGCCTAGCCACAGTAAGAGTTTTCCTGTTCCGCGTCTTGTCCTCCTGTGATACATATATGCCTTTGCAGGCAGCACAGTTTACCCCAGAGAGAGAAGCCCACCCACCAAACCTCCCAGAATTTGAGAGAGCTGCACGTCAAGCAGGAAGACTCTGATGTTCAGGGGGACCGGGGCTGCCTGAACCATGACAGGCTGTGAGACAGATACTTGGTACGGACTGTCCCTGTATTACTGATTCTCCTACTGCAGACTCTGCGAGTCAGGGAGCCTTGGGGCAGAATCTTCTGATTATACTGTGAACATCAGAGGAACGTCCCAGAGAGACCAAGGAGGAGAGAGGGAGGTGAGAGAGATAGGGGGAGAGAGGGGACAGAGAGAGAGAGAAAGCAAGAGGGAGAGAGGGGGACAGAGGGAAAGAGAGAGAGAAAGAAAGAGAGAGAGAGAGAAAGAGAGAAAAAAGAGAGAGGAAGAGAGAAAGGGAGAGAGACAAAGAGAAAGAAGCAAAGAGAAAAAGAAAGAAAATGAGAAAAAGAAAGAAAGAAATAAAGAAACAAACAAACAAACAAACAAAGAAACAAAGAAAGAAAAGGTGAGAGAGGCAGAGAGAGAGAGGGGGAGAGAGAGGGTGACAGAAGGAAAGAGAGAAGGAAAGAAAGAGAGAGAGAGAGTGTGAGAGAGAGAGAGAGAGAGAGAGAGCGAGAGAGTGAGAGAGAGAGAGAGGAGAGAGAGGAGCAAGTCCCCTGACCTTGGCCAGGGTACTGCTCTCCCAGGTGCACAGCTCCACCTGAGTGCCTCTGTCTCCCACTCTGCGCCGCCCCCAGGTTGAGGCCGGCACCCGCCTTGCCTCGCACTCTGACTGCTTTTGCCCTGATCTTCTTGGTGTTTCTCTTGTTTTATCTATTTTCTTGATATTTGTTGGACTTGGCCCTTCTGGCGGGTTCACCCCCAAAACTTTTTGCATTATCCTAGCCTTTTCCCTATGGAGTGTTAGTGGTTTTGGACCCCTAGGCAATTTAGCACGGTGTCCCCGTGTAAAGTGCGTGCGCTCTGTGTTACATTTAGTCAGACTGACCTGCCCTCCCATAGGAATGCATGGGGAATGTATGTGTCCATGGTAGTTCCTGATGCGTGGTGAGTGCAGGGTCGAGTTTGGTATGTGCGGACTCGTGAGATTAAATGCTGCGCGATGATGTGTGCGGCGTTACTGTGTCTAGTGTAGAAGTGCCACTTCTAGAGGCATGTTTGTGTAATAAATGTGAAGTGACTGTCTGGCTTATGATTGGCTGGTGTGCCTGGCTCCAGGAGTCAGGATGGGTCTGCCCCGGTGGTGGGTGGAGAGATCTGCATGCTGATGGCAGGGAGGAGTACACCTGGGACCTGAATAGGGCTGGGCTTTCCCTACACAATGCTGGCTCCACCCCGTGTGGTGCGACTGATGTCCCTAGCCTGTCCAGTGAATGGGGAGGGGGGCTGAGCACAACAGAGTGCTCCAAACCCAGTTGCATCTGGTTTTTCCTTAACCCTGCAGCCTGAGACAAAGGAAACCTGTGTATAAAAAGGGGCTGTGAGTGACCCCATGTAAAGTGTTCATCTGATCCTAACTGGAGGGGGGCCTGCTGCTGCTGCTGGGCGCCAGGAGGACCGCCACTGGGGACTGCCTCCCTGCCTGGAGGGCCCTGTGAGCTGGCCCCTGGGCCCAGCCCTTGCCCCTCTGCCCCCTGAAAGACTTTCATTTTGCCTTTCCCAGGACTTTATGGGCAGCTAGCGCCTGAGAGCGCTTGATTTCTATTTCTTCCCGAGTGTCTTTTGAATTTGAAGGGCTGGCGTCTGGCAGAGCGCTGTAGAGGAGTCTGCCAAGGGAATCCTGAGCGTAGGGATTCCCCCCTGTGCTGCTAACCTCGCGGGAGCCTGCCTACACTTGCCGTTACTTTGGCGGGTGCCCACCCCGTTGATTTATGCTTCATAACCGAGCGGGAGCCCACCCCGCATCGGTACCTTCATAGCGGGTGCCCACCCCGCATTTTTGCGACATTGAGCGGGTGCCCACCCCGCTTTGTAAGATTAAAGAAGAGGGAGCCTACCCCGCATTGCCGCCGTATTGAGGAGATCACCGCCGCGGCCGGGTAAAACAGGAAGTCCGGCCCGCGCCGCCTGACTGTGGGCAGGGCCTGCCACGTGCAGAAGGAAGTGGCGTGCTGTCCAGCGGGGCTCCCGTGCTTGTGGAAAGCCCCGCGTATGCCGACTAGGACAGCCCGAGTCCGGTGGGAGCCCACCCCACCGACGTGTGTACTGTGCGCCTGCACCTGCAGAAGGAGGCGTCCCCAGAGCGGAGGAGTAGCGGGCCGGCCAAGGCACACTGCCGGTGCCCTCCCGTGGCCTCAGCGTTGTTGCAAGGAAGGAGCCCCAGTGAAGGAGGGGCTCCACTACGCCGCGCGGATGCCAGAGACGGCACCAGAGGAGGACCATAGCCCTGGAGCAGAGCGAGAAGACTGCCGGTGAGTGGGGCACCACGTGGTTATCACAGCTGCCCCGGTTTGTCAGCGGGCAGCTGCAACGTGGGGCCACAGGAAGTTAGAAGTCCCGGAGTGGGACTTGGGGTCAGTTTCAAGTAAGCCTCCACAGGCACTGTGAGTGCCAGAGTCTGTGCTGTTCGCCACAGCGGCGCCGCAGAAGTGGGCCGCTGCAACAGGGGGCCATTCTTGGATTGAAAGGGTCCCAGTGGGGTCCTCGAGGGTCCGTGCTACCCCAGGGTGCGCATAGTTATTTCAGGAGCCAGTGTGCTCCCTACAGCATATTGGTTTTAGAGCCAGATGGCTCCAACGTGTGGCTAATTGTTTTTCAGAGCCCCTTGGCTCCCCCAAAGGGGACACATCTGTTTAATGGGCCACTGAGTGCCCAGGATCATTTTCCCAGCTGACCAACACTTAGTGGGCAGCTGCAACGTTTAGGTTGTGCCCCTGTGCGCTGTTGCTTACGCTGCTTTGGCAGCCCAGCCCTGACATTTTGGACAAAGGGCGTTTGAGCCCCTGAGAGGCCAAGTTGGCCTGGGGACAGTTTTCCTGTGTTTTAGGTCTAATATGTCATGCCTAATGTGATTGTGATCGCATAGTGTGCTCCTAACTTTGACCAGTAGTTACTGGTTGTGCGCTACATTTCTGATGTGTTCTACATTTAGGTGCCGATTCCGAGCCGTTAAAAATATTCCCCGTACGAATCGTATCCGGATTTTTTTATGTACGAATCATACAAGTTCCGTACAAACTGGCAAGTACGATTCGTATGTACAAATATCCATACGAATCGCATTGGGAAAATTCCCCGACACGTCCTCGGGTCGGAAAAAGTGTCCGACACGTCCCCGGACAGTTTTACGTACGAATCGGTAAACTGAAGTCCGAGCGCACAAGTACGATCTGTCCCGTCCGTCCGAATGCACAACCGTATGGAAAAAAACACCGTACGGAGTGAACGCCCATGTCAACCATGGAGACGTCCAAACATGTGCCCGCATACACGCCGAACACCCCCCCAGCCCACCCCCCATGTCCACGCCATACCCCCAGCACCCCATGTCTGCGCCGTACCCCCACCCCCGTAGGTACGGAACGTACCCACACCCCCGTAGGTACGGAGCGTACCCCCACCCCCGTAGGTACGGAGCATACCCACACCCCCGCAGGTACGGTGCGTACCCCCACCCCCGTAGGTACGGAGCGTACCCACACCCCCGTAGGTATGGTGCGGACCCCCAGCTACGGGGGTGGGGTGGGGGTACGCTCCGTACCTACGGGGGTGGGGGTACGCTCCGTACCTACCCTATGGGGTGGGGGTATGGCGCGGACATGGGGGGGCTGGGGGTATGGCACAGACATGGGGGGGCTGGGGGTATGGTGCGGACATGGGGGGGATGCTGGGGTACGGTGCGGACGTGCAGGGATGGGGGTACGGTGCGTACCGGGCCCCCTTTTCGTCGTGCATCGCGGCGTACTTAGCTTTTCCGGCACTTTTTGGGTCCCGTAAAAATTTCGCCGTGTGAAGTGCTGTGGGTACGAATCATACTTGCTGATCCGTAAAACGCTGCCTGACTCCGTGCGAATGTCGCGTACGCGGTGTCCCGGATCCGAATTGTATGTGTTTTTTTGCCGGTCGGTGTTTTTTACGATTCGTACGGAAATGGTGTTTCCGTACGAATCGTACTTGCATGTTTGTAAGGTATTTTTCCCGGGTACAAGTCGGACGGAGAAAACGCTCCGTCCGACGATTCGTACCCGGTTTTTCCAGGATCGGAATCGGCCCCTTAATGTGCATTGCTGTTATGCTTATTTGTATTTCTGACTGTGTCTATGCGCAGGAGAGGGTTTTTCCTAGTATAGGTTGTGCTAGTGAAGTTCATGGTTCCCTGCGTGATATATGCCTAAGGTGTTTAGGATTGCGTAGGGTGTACTTACCTTTTACCAGTAGTTACTGGTTGTGCTCTACAGTGATAATTTGTGTTGCAGTTGATATATGTTTTACATCTACAATTAGTGATTTGTGCTAATTCTGACAGTGATCCATGTCTTGTGTAAATAGTCCCCTGTAAATTCTGCCAGTGCCAGTTGGCACCGTGTAAATTGTGTGAATATTATCTAATGAGTTTTGGTATAATACAAAGGCTATTTTTATATATAACCTTGTGTGGAGTTTCTTTTGTGGTGGGCCTATGGTGTTGTTGCTGTGTGCGCGCGCAAACGCTTTACACATTGCCTCCGGGATAAGCCTGACTGCTCGTGCCAAGCTACCAAGGGGGTGAGCAGGGGTTACCTTTGGCATGTAACTCCCCAGCCATGACTTAGAGGGATTGTTAGAATCCGGGGTCTCTGGTTGGCGCAGGTATGCACTTGCGACAAGCAGGGACCCTTTTCATCTAAGTCAGGGCGTAGGATTACCTCTTTAAAAATAACCCCTGCTCACCCTCTAGGTAACGTGGCGCGAGCAGTCAGGCTAGATTCCAGAGGGCATTAGCTTAAGCGTTCTAGATATCCCACAAAATAATCACCACCCCACCACACAGAGACACAAGGCTGTATTTATGCAAAAATAAAGTTCTTTATATAAAAGATTTCTTTACGCAGGTTTCAAAAATACAGTTCTTCAATTAAAATAGGATCCAGTTACTTTCAATGCTTTTAGGCAGTCCACAGTTCTCAAAATGGCAATTTTCTACCTCAAATAGGCTTCTTTAGGTGTCTGTGCTCTTCGTAGCGCCTCCGGTACGCTTCGTACGAGGTTTTGAACATGTCTTGCCGTTTCTCACGCTTCTCGCGTGAGCACGCGTACGCTGGACGTGAACCATACCGATCGTACCCTCGTAGGTACGCGTCGTACACGTCCGGTACGCCTCTTGCAGAACCTCACGCTTTCAGCGTGAGCAACGTCCTATATATTCAATGGAGTACGGACCGTACCTTCACGGGGGCCTCGCACAGTTGATACGAAGGGTGCCAAAGCTCACGCTTCACACGTGAACAGCGTAGCGGTACGACAGCGCCAGTACGGCCCGAACAAAGCAACGGACGGGTTGTACCAGCGCGCGCAGCTCACAGTACCTTTGTTCTTTGGGGGAGATGGTTGTAACAGCCTCAGGGGTCCACAGAGGAGTGTCCCACGTCGCGTTGTCGTCCCTTGTAGTCAGTGGGCGGCGATGCTTCGTGGGGCACTTCAGAACTTTCCAGGCTCACAACGAGGTCGGCAGAAGGAGGGGCCGGCCGGGGGTGATTTCTAGCGCGTCGCAGCGCTGTCGGCTTCGCTCAGGGGATGAACAGTGCGTCGCAGGTCCTTACAGGAGCTTCCACAGCCAGGGGGGTCGCAGAGGCTCGGCGCTTGGAGCCGGATCAGTCTCTTCTTTGCTGTGCGAGCTACGGCTCGGGGGGCAGTTGCTTGCGGTGCTCGGGCCAAGTAGGCAGGCCTTTACTGTGCTCACAGTAGCCCCGGTGGCAGATGTCGCGGTGTTCAGATGAGGGGCACACAGGTTCTCTGGGGTCAGCGTTTTGTAGAATCACCTCCAGCAGCTTCTCTTCTTCCAGGGGAAAGGTAGCGCCCACTGTTCCTGGGGCGCAGTTCAGGAGGCAAGTTCACAAGCAAGCCCTTGGAGATTGTTTGATAAGCACAAGTTGATCAAAAGTCTTTCTCAGTCTTTTCTTCCTCTCCTTCCAGCAGCAAGGCACCCACCGCAGGCCAGTCTCTCAGGCTTAGAGACAGTACTCCTCCATACAGCTTTTCCAGGTCCTTCTCTTCAGGCAGAGTTTCTTCTTGGCGCAAACAGGATCTGATTTCTTAGGAGCAGGGCTCCTTCTTTCATAGCAAGTTTCTTTTGTTCTCTGTCGCCAGGGGGCCTGGGCCTGGCTCAGTCCAGTTTTGGAGCACTTTGTTGTGGTGACTCTGCTCTTTCCCTTCAGCAGCAGGGCAGAGACATCAGCCGCTCCACAGGGGGTGGAGCCGGCTTTGTGGTGGCAGAGCACAGGTCTATTCAGAGTCAAGGTGTACTCCTCCCACCCATCCTGGTGTAATCTCTCTACCCACCACCTGGCAGCCAGCCTGTCTTCTGGAATTCCCCAGCCCTGCTCCTTACTGTTACTAGGCAGAACACACACACACAGCAGAGGCGGACTGAAATGGCCAGGTCAGTAAATACTAACTTTCTAAAAGTAGTATTTACAAACACAGGATATTAAAATAAACTTTACTAAAATAAGTATTTTATTATTCTGAGTTCAAGCATACTAAACTTGACTTTCTACCATGCTCTATGAGTCCACTGGGATTACAGCGTGTAGTAATTCCAGCAGCCCATTCTGGCCTATGGAGAGCAGGTAGCCTTCAATAGTGAAAAACGAAAATGGCTGTAATTCACTATTAAGACATGCCACACACATCAGGGCATGTCCTACCTTATGCCTACAATGCACCCTGCCCTTGGGCCTACCAGAGGGGTGACTAATATGTAGTTAAGGGAAGGTTTAGGGACTGGCAAGTGGGTGCACTGGCGCAGTCAGCGCGACAGTACCAGACTGCACGCAGGTTCTGCAGTGGCAGACCTTAGACACATTTTACTAGGCCGCTTCTGTGGGTGGCACAACCAGAGCTGCAAGCCCACCAGCAACATTTGTATTTACAAGCCCTGGCACTCCTGGTGCACTTTACTAGGGGCTGATAGTAAACCAAATAAGCCAAACATGGACACCAATCAATGTATACACTTTTCAAAAGGGAGCACTTGCACTGTGGCACTGATTCGCAGTGGCACAGTGCCCTGAGCAGCTAACACCAACAAAACACAATGAGGCACATCAGCAAAAAGGGGAAGGGAAACTCACGCCAAGGTGCCAGGTCTAACACGTGTCCCCTCCAGCTGAAATGTGGGGGGAACTACCCTACCCCAGGGAGTTCCTCTTCACTAAGGCAGAAAAACCTGTACAGACCGTCAGCATTGGCGTGATCTGTGCCAGGGCGATGCTCCACCGTAAAGTCCATACCCTGTAGGGAGATGGACCACCTCAACAGTTTTGGGTTCTCACCCCTCATTTGCATCAACCATCTGAGGGGCCTGTGGTCGGTCTGAACCCGGAAGTGAGACCCAAACAAGTAGGGTCTTAGCTTCTTCAGCGCCCAGACCACGGCAAATGCTTCTCGCTCTATTGCACTCCACCTTTGTTCCCGTGGAAGTAACCTCCTACTAATGAAGGCTACAGGTTGGTCCCAGCCCTCCTCAGTCATCTGTGAGAGAACAGCCCCTACACCATGCTCTGATGCGTCTGTCTGCACTAGGAATTCTTTGGAGAAGTCAGGAGCCAAGAGCACGGGTGCCGTGCACATGGCAGTCTTCAGGGTGTCAAAAGCCTTCTGACAGGTGTCAGTCCATATCACTTTTCTGGGCTGCTTCTTCGAAGTCAGCTCTGTCAAGGGGGCAACAATGTTGCCATACCCCTTGACAAACCTCCTGTAGTACCCTGTGAGTCCTAAAAAGGCCCTCACTTCTGTCTGGGTCTTTGGGGGCTCCCAAGCCAGGATGGTTTCAATCTTGGGTTGTAGGGGCGCCACCTGGCCGCTCCCCACTTGGTGTCCCAAGTACACCACGGAACCCTGCCCGATCTGACACTTGCTTGCCTTGATCGTGAGGCCTGCCTTGCGCAGTGCCATCAACACTTCCCAGAGATGTTGCAAGTGTTCTTTCCATGTGCCACTGAACACTGCGATGTCATCCAGGTATGCGGCGCTGAACTCGGTCAGCCCGGCCAACACCTGGTTGGCCAACCTCTGGAAGGTGGCAGGGGCATTCTTCATCCCAAATGGCATAACCCGGAACTGGAAATGCCCATCTGGTGTGGAGAATGCGGACTTCTCTTTGGCCCCATCAGTCAAGGCGATCTGCCAGTACCCAGACGTTAAATCAAATGTGCTGAGGTACCGTGCAGCCCCTAAACGATCGATGAGCTCATCAGCTCTGGGGATGGGGTGCGCGTCAGTCTTCATGACTGAATTGAGACCTCTGTAGTCCACACAGAACCGGAGTTCGGGTGTGGCACCCGGCGCTGCAGCCTTTGGGACCAAGACCACTGGGCTGGCCCAAGGACTGCTGGAGGACTCAACCACCCCTAGAGCAAGCATCTTTGAGACCTCTTTGATGCAGGCTCTGACCCTGTCAGTTACCCTGTAAGCCTTTTGCTTCACAGGTAAGCTGTCTCCTGTATCCACATCATGGACGCACCAATCTGTGATACCAGGAACCAGGGAGAACAGGTCAGGAAACTGCCCCAGCAGCTGGCGGCAGTCATCCTGTTGCTCAGGGGTCAGGGTGGGTGAGAGGTTAACTCCATCCACTGACCCGTCTCGCTCTGAGGCTACCAGGAGGTCAGGAAGAGGCTCAGACTCCTCCTCCGTCCCATCATCTGTGGCCAAGAGCATGCCCACTTCGGACCTCTCCAAGTGGGGCTTTAGTCGATTGACATGTAGGACCCTTAAGGGGTTCCTAGGAGACTGCAAGTCCACCAAGTAGGTGACAGAACTCTTGCGCTCCACAATCTCAAAGGGTCCTGTCCACTTGTCCTGGAGTGCACAAGGCTCCACAGGGGCCAGGACCCATACCTTTTGACCAGGTTGAAGCTCAACCAGAGTGGCGTTCTGGTCGTACCACCGCTTCATTTCCTCCTGGCTGGCTTCCAGGTTTGCCTCAGCAAGTTGCCTGAAACGCCTAGTCTGGTTATGAAAGGCCAGAATGTAACTATATACATTCTGGGGAGGTTTCCTGGGAGATTGCTCCCAGCCTTCCTTGACCAGACTAAGAGGTCCTCGTACTGGGTGGCCATACAGAAGCTCAAAGGGACTGAACCCCAGAGACTTCTGTGGCACCTCACGGTACGCAAAGAGAAGGCATGGTAAGAGGAAGTCCCACTTACGCCTCATGGTTTCCTCAAGACCCATAATCAGGCCCTTTAGGGTTCGGTTGAATCTCTCAACCAACCCGTTTCCTTGGGGATGGTAAGGGGTGGTGATCTTGTATGTCACACCACACTCTTGCCAAAGGGATTTCATATATTTCGATATGAAATTTGTCCCCCTGTCAGACACCACCTCTAAAGGGAATCCTACTCGTGAGAAAATTCCCATCAGTGCCCGTCCCACCACGGGGGCCGTCACTGTCCTCAGAGGGATGGTTTCAGGGTACCGGGCGGCATGGTCCACCAAGACCAGGATAAACGTGTTGCCCATGGCTGTCTTGGGGTCCAGTGGCCCCACAATGTCAATCCCCACTCGCTGGAATGGGGTACTGACCACAGGGAAAGGTTGGAGTGGAGCCTTCAGCTTCCTTCCACTCTTGCCACTTGCCTGGCAAGTCTGGCATGTCCTGCAGTGAGTGTCAGAACTCCTGCGCATTTGAGGCCAATAAAAGTGGGTGACAAGCCTTTCGAAGGTCTTGTCCTGCCCCAAATGCCCTGCTAACGGAACGTCGTGAGCCAGCCCCAGTAGGAAGGCTCTGAACTTCTGAGGTACCACCAGCGCACGGGCAGACCCAGGTTCAGCAACCTTAGGCTCTGAGTACAGGAGGTCGTTCTCCCAGTAGATTAAGTGAGTACCGGACTGATCATCATTGGCCTGGGCTGCAGCCTGCTGCCGCATACCCACTAGAGAGGGGCACTCCTTCTGCTCCCTGCAGAATTCCTCCCTGGTGGGGCCTCCTTCTTGCTGCCAATGGGTCAGCTCAGGCAAGTCCCCCAGTTCGGCTATCTGTTCCCCGGTAGGCTCCAAGGCATCCCCCTCAAGGTCTGCTTCCTCCTGGGCCGTGGGAACTTTAGGAGCCAGTTTCTCGTGCCTCCTGTGCCCTCTCCCTAAAGCCGGTTCCTGGGCCTCTCCCTCAGGCTCCAGGGTCCCTTCCACACCCCTACTGGCTGCCATTGACCGGGTGGTCACGCACGCCCAATCAGGCAGACCCACCATCCGCAGGTGAGCTGTCTTCTCCACCTTTTCCCAAGGGGAGCTCTCCAAATCATTCCCTAGGAGACAGTCTACAGGCATGGCAGTTCTCACAGTGACTTGCAGAGTACCAGAGACCCCCCCCCCCCACTCAAAGGGAACTTGAGCCATTGGACAATGACTCTCTGTGTTGTCAGCATTGACAACCCGACAATAGGCATGGGGTACAACCTGCTCCTGAGATACCAGGTGCTGCCGCACTGCAGTCACGTTGGCGCCTGTGTCTCGAAGAGCCTCTACCTTCTTCCCATTGACGGTCACCACTTGCCCATATTTCTTAGTGTTAGAGGGTAAGTCGGCGTTAGGGACCATCTCACTGTCTCCTAGTGAGACTATGGTCAGTTGGACGGGGTCCCACCCACCTGGGACTTCTACCTCCTCCCCAAAGGTTACTGTAGCGACTTGCTTCGGTAGAGCACCAGTGGGTGCTGGTTTCACATACTGGTGACAATTGGGATCACTGGCAAAATGACCTAGTTCACCACATTTATAACATTGAGGGGGCCCCTTGGGAACAGGTTTACCTGTCGGGGCCCCTGTCGGCTTCGGGGGTGGGGGAGGCTGAGAACCTTTCTGCTGGTTCCCTTGGGTATTACTTTGGGGGCCTTTTGGAAACCCTTTCTGTTTTCCCCTGTCCCCCCCACTCTTCTGCTGGGGACCCTGCCCACCCTGGCGGAGTCTCCCACTTGACCCTTGTGGACCCTGGTGCTGACCCAGCGGTCGGCCTCTTCAGCAAGCTTCCTAGGGTTAGTCAGCTTGCTATCTATCAGGTGTTGGTGTAGCTCAGGAAAACAATTAAGCGACAAGTGCTCCCATGCAATTAAATCAAAGAGACCTTGGTAATCATCAACTTTGCTACCCTTCACCCAGCCATCCAGTGCTCTGCAGAAAAAGGTCACATACTCCACATACATCGCCGACTTCATCAGCCCGCACGCCCTCCCCTCCGCTGACTACATCCTCCTCGGGGACATCAACTTCCACCTGGAGAACAACAACGACCGCAACACCACCACCCTGCTTGACAACCTCGCCACCCTCGGACTCAAGCAGCTGGTGACCACCCCCACCCACCTCGCCGGACACACACTCGACGCCGTCTTCTCGTCCAGCAAAGACATCTCCTTCAGCTACGCCACTGGACTCCACTGGACGGACCACAGCTGCATCCACTTCACCTTCAAAAGAACCACGGTCCACCAGCAACAGGCTGCACGAAGAAGCTGGAACAAGATCACAGCCGAACAACTCGCCGCATCCCTGAGCCAGCACCCTCCCGCCAGCTCACCGAACCCCAGCCAAGCCGCCGACAACCTCACGAAATGGATCTCCACCTGCGCGGACGAGCTCGCCCCTCTGAGGACCCCGCCCAGCAGACCCGGAAGCAAGAAGGCCCCGTGGTTCACCGACGAACTCAAGAGCTCCAAGAAGAACTGCCGTGCCCTCGAGAAAGCCTGGAGAAGAGACCCAACGCCGGACAACATGACTACCCTCAAGCTCGCCACCCGAATGCACCATCAACTGATCCACGCCACCAAGAAAACAGCATTCAAGGACCGGCTGGACAACAACGCACACAACAGCAAGGAACTCTTCAACATCGTCAGAGAGCTCTCCAACCCCAACGCCGGAACCAACGACATCACCCCATCGCAAGACCTCTGCAACTCCCTCGCCTCCTACTTCCACAACAAGATCGCTGACATACACAACAGCTTCAGAACACAATCAACGCTCCCCACGACCAAACCAACGCCCCCCACCACCACCCTCAACGCCTGGACACCGATCAACCTCGAAGACACCATCAGCACGATGAACTCCATCCACTCCGGATCCCCAACCGACCCCTGCCCTCACCACATCTTCAACAAGGCCGACGCTGTCATCGCACCCCACCTGCGGGACATCATCAACACCTCCCTCAACACCGCCACCTTCCCTGAGAGCTGGAAGCACGCCGAACTCAGCGCTCTACTAAAGAAACCAACGGCGGACCCCACCGAACTCAAGAACTACCGCCCCATCTCGCTCCTCCCGTTTCCAGCCAAAGTCATCGAGAAGACCGTCAACAAGCAACTGGCAGCCTTCCTCGAGATGACTGGTTCCCTCGACCCATCCCAGTCAGGCTTCCGGGCCAACCACAGCACCGAGACCGCCCTCATCGCTGCCACCGACGACATCCGAACCCTGCTGGACAATGGAGAAACAGCGGCCCTCATCCTCCTGGACCTCTCCGCGGCATTCGACACTGTCTGCCACCGCACCCTAGTGCAGCGCCTCAGCAACGTCGGGATCGAGGAGAAGGCACTGGAATGGATCATCTCCTTCCTCACCGGAAGGACACAGAGAGTCCGCCTGCCCCCGTTCAGATCAGAAGCCACGGAAGTCAGCTGCGGCATCCCTCAGGGCTCCTCGCTCAGCCCCACCCTCTTCAATGTCTACATGAGCCCCCTTGCGGCCATCGCACGCCAACACAACCTGAACATCATCTCCTACGCCGATGACACCCAGCTGATCCTCTCCCTGACCAACGACCCCGCCACCGCCAGAGCCAACCTACACGAAGGGATGAAAAACGTGGCCGAGTGGATGACGACCAGCCGCCTGAAACTGAACACAGACAAGACGGAAGTCCTCATCCTGGGCTCCTCACCCTCCGCCTGGGACGACTCCTGGTGGCCCCCCGCCCTGGGCAACGCACCCAAACCGACAGACCACGCACGCAACCTGGGCTTCATCCTGGACTCCTCCCTCTCCATGACCAGACAAGTCAACGCCGTCTCCTCGTCCTGTTTCAACATCCTGCGCATGCTACGTAAGATCTTCCGGTGGATCCCCACCGAGACCAGGAAGACGGTCACCCAGGCCCTCGTCACCAGTCGACTGGACTACGGCAACGCCCTCTACGCCGGTACCACCGCCAAGCTCCAGAAGAGACTCCAGCAGATCCAGAACGCCTCGGCGAGACTCATCCTCGACGTCCCCAGACGAAGTCACATCTCCAGACACCTGAGAGACCTGCACTGGCTCCCGATCAACAAAAGAATCACCTTCCGGCTCCTCACCCACGCGCACAAAGCCCTACACAACCAAGGCCCGACCTACCTCAACAGCCGCCTCAACTTCTACGCTCCCAAACGCCACCTCCGCTCGACCAGTCACGCCCTCGCCGCCGTCCCCCGCATCCACAGAGCGACAACAGGAGGAAGATCCTTCTCCCACCTGGCCGCCAAGACTTGGAACGCCCTCCCGACCGACCTACCCCTGACCCAAGACCACCTCTCCTTCAGGAAGAAGCTCAAGACCTGGTTGTTCGAGCAGTAGCGGACCCCCCCCCCAAGCGCCTTGAGACCCTCCGGGTGAGTAGTGCGCGTTATAAATGCCTATGATTGATTGATTGATACGTACTCCCCGCAATCTTGGTACACCCCCTGAACCTCTGTCTATATAATTCAGGAGTGAGCTCATATCTATTCATTAAAGCTTCCTTCATGTGGGGGTAAGAATTGTAGACATCAGAGGGAAAATCTAAAAGTGTGTCACTGAGGAACCGTCCCCACAACCTTGCTCCCCAATCTCTCTCAGGGACCCGTTGGGAAGACATGGCTACCTCATAGGCCTTGAACCATTGCCCTATGTCGTCATTCTTAAAGTATTCCTTAACTACATCTTTTGGCATGTACACCCTTGACTCTACCTGCACCGGCGTTGCGCTGCCACCAGAGGGAGGGTTCTCCAGACTTCTTTCTTTTATCGCCAACTCCCTCATTCTCGCGTCGTGCTCCATCTGAATCTTTCTTTCTTCAAGAGCCATTCTCTTTTCTTCCAGAGCCAGCTTCTTGCTTTCTAGCTCCAATTGACCATTTAATTTCAGCTTTGCCAAAGTGACCTCTTGCTCTCTTGCGGCCTGTCTGTCTGCCAGCTCCTCTGGCGAAAGGCCTCTGCCAAAACTGTGAACACTCTCTGCAGGTTCCGGTACTACGACGTCCTCAGCCGCACCCCTTGATTCCATCCAGGTTTTCAGCGCCTTGTAGAAATCTGTTTTGAGCTTGCATCCTCTGTGTGGAACCTTGAGTTTCTTGCAAAAATGCTTGAGTTGTTCTCTTGTGTAGTTGCCCAGTTTTGCTTCGTCCCATTCCAATCCTGCTATCTCAGAGGTTTCAGAGACGGACTTCTCAATGCTGTTTGGGCCAGGCATGACTCCAAACACAAGGGATCTTCTTTTTCTTGGCAAGCGAAATTAAATTTTTTAAAGTTCTGTGACTCAAGCTACTGGACTGTCCTCACTGTGCAGTGGCTAGTAATCACTGCGCAGACACCAAGAACGCAAATCCGTAAATCCTCACCGCTGCCACCAATGTTAGAGTCCGGGGTCTCTGGTTGGCGCAGGTATGCACTTGCGACAAGCAGGGACCCTTTTCATCTAAGTCAGGGCGTAGGATTACCTCTTTAAAAATTTCCCCTCCTCACCCTCTAGGTAACGTGGCGCGAGCAGTCAGGCTAGATTCCAGAGGGCATTAGCTTAAGCGTTCAAGATATCCCACACAATAATCACCACCCCACCACACAGAGACACAAGGCTGTATTTATGCAAAAATAAAGTTCTTTATATAAAAGATTTCTTTACGCAGGTTTCAAAAATACAGTTCTTCACTTAAAATAGGTTCCAGTTACTTTCAATGCTTTTAGACAGTCCACAGTTCTCAAAATGGCAATTTTCTACCTCAAATAGGCTTCTTTAGGTGTCTGTGCGCTTCGTAGCGCCTCCGGTACCCTTCGTACGAGGTTTTGAACGTGTCTTGCCATTTCTCACGCTTCTCGCGTGAGCACGCGTACGCTGGACGTGAACCGTACGGACCGTACCCTCGTAGGTACACGTTGTACACGTCCGGTACGCCTCTTGCAGAACCTCATACTTCCCGCGTGAGCAACGCCCTATATATTCAATGGAGTACGGACCGTACCTTCACGGGGGCCTCGCACAGCTGATACGAAGGGTGCCAAAGCTCACGCTTCACGCGTGAACAGCGTAGCGGTACGGCAGCGCCAGTACGGCCCGAACAAAGCAACGGATGGGTCGTACCAGTGCGCGCAGCTCACAGTACCTTTGTTCTTTGGGGGAGATGGTTGTAACAGCCTCAGGGGTCCACAGAGGAGTGTCCCACGTCGCGTTGTCGTCCCTCGTAGTCAGTGGGCGGCGATGCTTCGTGGGGCACTTCAGAACTTCCCAGGCTCACAACGAGGTCGGCAGAAGGAGAGGCCGGCCGGGGGTGATTTCTAGCGCGTTGCAGCGCTGTCGGCTTCGCTCAGGGGATAAACAGTGCGTCGCAGGTCCTTACAGGAGCTTCCACGGCCAGGGGGGTCGCAGAGGCTCGGCGCTTGGAGCCAGATCAGTCTCTTCTTTGCTGTGCGAGCTACGGCTCGGGGGGCAGTTGCTTGCGGTGCTCGGGCCAAGTAGGCAGGCCTTTGCTGTGCTCACAGTAGCCCCGGTGGCAGATATTGCGGTGCTCAGATGAGGGGCACACAGGTTCTCTGGGGTCAGCGTTTTGAAGAACCACCTCCAGCAGCTTCTCTTCTTCCAGGGGAAAGGTAGCGCCCACTGTTCCAGGGGCGCAGTTCAGGGGGCAAGTTCACAAGCAAGCCCTTGGCGATTGTTTGATAAGCACAAGTTGATCAAAAGTCTTTCTCAGTCTTTTCTTCCTCTCCTTCCAGCAGCAAGGCACCCACCGCAGGCCAGTCTCTCAGGCTTAGAGACAGTACTCCTCCATACAGCTTTTCCAGGTCCTTCTCTTCAGGCAGAGTTTCTTCTTGGCGCAAACAGGATCTGATTTCTTAGGAGCAGGGCTCCTTCTTTTATAGCAAGTTTCTTTTGTTCTCTGTCGCCAGGGGGCCTGGGCCTGGCTCAGTCCAGTTTTGGAGCACTTTGTTGTGGTGACTCTGCTCTTTCCCTTCAGCAGCATAGCAGAGACATCAGCCGCTCCACAGGGGGCGGAGCCGGCTTTGTGGTGGCAGAGCACAGGTCTATTCAGCGTCAAGGTGTACTCCTCCCACCCATCCTGGTGTAATCTCTCTACCCACCACCTGGCAGCCAGCCTGTCTTCTGGAATTCCCCAGCCCTGCTCCTTACTGTTACTAGGCAGAACACACACACACAGCAGAGGCGGACTGAAATGGCCAGGTCAGTAAATACTAACTTTCTAAAAGTAGTATTTACAAACACAGGATATTAAAATAAACTTTACTAAAAGAAGTATTTTATTATTCTGAGTTCAGGCAAACTAAACTTGACTTTCTACCATGCTCTATGAGTTCACTGGGATTACAGCGTGTAGTAATTCCAGCAGCCCATTCTGGCCTATGGAGAGCAGGTAGCCTTCAATTGTGAAAAACGAAAATGGCTGTAATTCACTATTAAGACATGCCACACACATCAGGGCATGTCCTACCTTATGCCTACAATGCACCCTGCCCTTGGGCCTATCAGAGGGGTGACTAATATGTAGTTAAGGGAAGGTTTAGGGACTGGCAAGTGGGTGCACTGGCGCAGTCAGCGCGACAGTACCAGACTGCACGCAGGTTCTGCAGTGGCAGACCTTAGACACATTTTACTAGGCCGCTTCTGTGGGTGGCACAACCAGTGCTGCAAGCCCACCAGCAGCATTTGTATATACAAGCCCTGGCACTCCTGGTGCACTTTACTAGGGGCTGATAGTAAACCAAATAAGCCAAACATGGACACCAATCAATGTATACACTTTTCAAAAGGGAGCACTTGCACTGTGGCACTGATTAGCAGTGGCACAGTGCCCTGAGCAGCTAACACCAACAAAACACAATGAGGCACATCAGCAAAAAGTGGAAGGGAAACTCACGCCAAGGTGCCAGGTCTAACAGTGATGGTTTCTGCCTGGCTTTGGTGCAAGCCCTAGCCAACCAGTAATCCCATTTCTAACAATATGCCTTTGGTATTATTTGGCATTCTCTCTCTGCCTCTGTTTCTGCTCTCGTTTGGAGCCCCCCTGCCCATTCTCACCATCCGTCCCTTTCCGGCTCTCTCCCTGCCCCTGCTGCCCCGTGGCCCCTCCCCCCACCGATTTTTCTGCTCCCGCCTCCCAGCTGGGTCTCCCTCCATCCTCCCCTATTTAATGGCGGCCCGTGTGAGGCCTCACGCAGCTGCCGCGCCACTTGCGTGCCAATGGTGGGCCAAAGGCAAGCACATCTACGCCTGTCCGCGACCCGACCGTGACCAGCGCCAGGACCCTGCTACCCTGGCCCGCCAGCACTACAGCTCCTCGGCTCTCCACGAACTCAACGCCAGCACGAACTTCAACTGCAAGCTCTCCTCAACTCGCGACACACGCAGACCCTTCACCTGCCGTCATTGCCACCATTCCTTCACTTTCGCCGAGACCCAGGACCCTCCACCTACCTCCAGCACCAACTTCATTGCACCCCAAACCCTGCGATGCATCCTCCTCAACGTCAGCTCCCTCCACAGACACACCATGGATATCTGGGACCTCCTCGACAGCACCGTCCCGGACATCACCTTCCTCACCGAAACCTGGATAAATGCCGCCTCCGGCCCAGACATCGCGATCGCCATCCATGAAGGATAGAAGTTCACCCGGAAGGATCCCCCCAACCGCTCCGGAGGAGGCATCACCATCGACCACAAGACCAATCTCCAGCTGAGCACCTATTCCAAAGAAACTCACAGACCTGATGGAACACCTCCATTTCAAGATCCAGACCAACCCGTCCTCCACCCTCCGAGGCACCCTCATCTACAGAGCCGCATGCCATAGCCTCCACTGATTTCATGCTGCTAGGAGACCTCAACTGCCACCTCGACAACCGCCAGGACCCCAACTCCGCCTCCCTCCTGGACAACCTCCACACCATCAGACTCAAGCAGATCATACCCGAACCAACGCACTCAGTTGGGCACATCCTCAATCCTGTTTTCACAGGAGGGTACTCCATCACCTTCAGCCACACCTCCGAACTCCTTTGAACGGACCACCACTGTGTTCACTTCACCTTCAAATCCAGCATCCCCCGCAGATGCCCGCAACAGCTCCAAAACAGGAATTGGAATAAGATCTCTGACGGCCAGCTCACCGCTGCACTCAGCAGCTCCGCTGCCGCGGCCACAGACAATGACCCCACCACCGCCGCTTGTACTCTACACAACTGGATCACCGACTGCGCCAACACCATCACCCCCCTCAAGAAAGCCTCCAAACCCCACGCCAAGAAAGCCAGCTGTTTTCCACTGCACTCCGAGACTCCACACGCACCTGCAGATGACTCGAAAAACTGTGGAGGAGTTCCAAAACCCCAACTGACCTCGACAATTTCAAAACAGCGACCGCAGCCCACCACAAGCTCATCAGACTCTCCAGGAAGAATGCGCTTTAGGACAGAATCTCCACCAACGCACACAACAGTAAGGACCCCCATGAGGAACCCCCATGCCACCACCCCCCCAGCAACGCGCAACCAACACTCGACAGCTGGATTGCCCTCAGCATCGAAGACACCCTGAGGATAATGAAGACCACTCACTCCAGGACTCCAAGGACTCCTGCCCCCACCTCATCTACCGCAAAGTCGCAGACATCATCTCATCGCCCCCGAACTGCAGCGCCTTGAGACCCGTTCCTGGTGAGTAGCTTGTGCTATACAAACCACTGATCGATTGATTGATTGATTGAGGGAGCGACAAAGAGAGACAGGGAAAGAGAGAGAGGAGATAGAGATAGAGAGAGAGAGGAGAGAGAAAGAGAGAAAGAGCGACAGAGAGGGCGAGAGGGTCGGACAGAGAGAGAGGGAGAGGGAGGGGATCAGAGGGAGAGAGAGAGAGAGAGCGAGAGAGCGAGAGAGATGGAGAGAGAATGAGAGTGGGACAGAGAGATGGCAATAGAAGGATGAAATGGAGACGGAGAGAAGTAGGGTAGAAGAGAGAAGTAATCATTGCACAAATGCTGAATTGTTTCCGAGAAAGGCAGCAGGAGCGCACAAACCCACTGAGACGCTCTGGATACAGTCCAATGCATGGCCGTCCGCAGACATTTTTTTAGGGGGCGCATTTCTTTAAAGGGCAAGTGAACAATCCGGAGCCGGGGGAAGTCCCCCCCCTCATCTTGCCTCCCCACCACCTGCAGCCACCCATGATCCAACGGTGTTAGAACTGTTCTCTATGGCAGTGAAAGCTACTCTTTGAAATGCCTGGCGGCATAGGGCCCTCAGCAGGCAAGCATGTGATCTACCACTCTGTACGCATGCTCTGAAGGGCCCTAGATGAGCCACCAAGAGAGCGAACCATGCAAAACGCAAGGCAGATCGGCGACAACAAGAATTAGAGCCAGGAGTCTTTTCAAACTGGCGTGTATTGTTCATAAGATGTTTCACAATGGGGCTAGTAACTACCCCTCTTAAAGGTAGGGTCCCTGGGAGGCTCCCGCTCACCGAGGAGGCCAGACTCCTGCCGCTGGAAACTCCTGCCTTCAGAAACAAGCATTTGCAATGCAACAGGTCTCGCGTTACTGAAAGTTTAACCTATTGGTGTTGCATTATTAATTGCAACACCAATAGGTCAAACTTTCAGTAGTGTGAGACCTATTGCATTGCAAATGCTTGTTTAAACTTGATCTTACCTTTGGGATCCCATGACGTTCTTCAACAGCAGGCCAGTGGCCTGTAGGAAAGGACCTGAATGTTCCCCCTCCACATAACAACATGCACGGACGCTGCATTTGCACTCGGAGGGTGGGAGGGGAGCTCATGAAATTATTTTATTGTAATGGACTGTTGTTTTATTTATTTCACATTTGTGTATCAACATGCCATGCCGTGCTGTTAAAACAGTTACCCCATCAATAGTTTCATGCCAGCAGCAATGACGGGGGAGGGTGCGAGCGAGGAGTCAAGAGATGGCCAGAGCTGGTCAACCAAAAGAATCAATTGGTGATGTCCGCTGGGAGGGAACCAAACACAGAAAGGCGGGACAGATGCACAATATTACCCAACCAGAGAAAAAGAATTTTAAAAAGCAGGTCAACTAACCAATCAAAAGCGGTGGACGTGTCCAAAGTCCCCGATAGCCCATTTACCCAATACAGCATGCCTCGCAGAGCAGCACATGCGCTGCCCAGGCTTGACCTAAAAACCCAGTAAACCCAGAATGCATCCTTCCCAGGAGGTGCAACCAAACTATGGGACAAAGCCCTCCTGCCTACAGGACCAATTTCTCCTGTGATACCTTTGAAGGAGAACTTAGGTGCTGTGTCAGAAACCAAAGGGAGCTGCAGGGGGCCAGAAGGAGCTCAAAACTCCGGACTGCTGGAGGCACGCCTTCTATTCCTGTAAACATCTTCAGACTTCATCTTCAACACTGTGTAACATTCTCACTCACCTGTAGCAAGTGTCGATCCAGCGCTGGTGATGCAAGGTGTAAAGAATGACACACGCTCACTTCTGGTGGTGCCGATCACCAGCAGCCCAGCTGGGGCGGGTGTGCTGCACAAAAAACACCAACATACATGTTTCCAAGGTGTGCTTTTAGGCTGAGTCCATTCATGGGAACCGCGAGACTTCAAGTCACAGCATCGACAACGCTACTGGCTAAAAACCAGGCCTGGGAGAAGACGTCACACGTGACGTGGGGCTCCCTGTCAGCTGCGTGTAACCCACAAGAATCAATAATAAAATGACAAACATTACAGTCTGAACAAGAAGAGTCACAAATTCCTAGTCACACAAGAACTCCACCCAGAGACGGGACTCCACAGTGGTGGCGAAACAACAGACACAACTCTAACATCTTAAGGACCAAAGTGAAGGCGAACAGGCCCTGGTGCACCCCGTGGGAGGCACCGAGCAATCAGAAACACAACCAGCTCTTAGACAGGGGCTGAAACTGCAATGCAGAGAACGCCAGACGAAGGCTTCCAGTGGTCACCAATGGCAGGTCCCAGATTTAAAGAGAGCAGCACAGTGGCAGCTGGAGAGCAGAGACAGGCTGGATATCACAGGAAGTGACGCTGGCACGTCCTGAAGCAGGAGGCTCGCGCTGGAAACCGCACCTGGCTGAGGCTTTCTGGAGGTCTGGGTGGAAGAAGCAAGCGAACTGACAAAGGTCACATGAGCAAAGACCGCCAAACCACTGCATGCATAAGGTGCATTCAACACCACCGTGCACAGTCCTCCTGGACTGCTCTTCAGGGTGCCTGCTTTGCAAATTGCAACTCTTGAACATTTGTTCTCAGCTGGGGTCCAATTCAGTGGCGGCTCCTCCGTTAAGGCGGAGGAGCTTTGCCCCACTGCCATGAATCAGCAAAAGGATGGAAAAAAGAAACGATAATAGGTCAATGTTATTTTCATCTTATTTTGCCCTCCTGCTGCGGCAGCGTGCCTGAGGGGGCGGGCGGACCTACAGAGCAGGGGAGGAGTGGTACAACCCTGCTAAGTGTGCAATGACTGTTTGATCGGCCCTCTCGGGCCGCCCAGAACAGTCATGCGCACTTTCTCTGTTCTCCATGCAGGCTGCATTACAGCCTGCATGGAGAACATGACCACCCCTCCTGTCCCTGGCTGAGTGCCGTGTCACTGCGCTCAGACCAATCACATTGCTTCATTGCACTATTGTGATTGGCTGTGGGGAGCTTAGGAGCCCTGGTGCTTCCTGCTTCCTGTTTCTCACAAGAAGCCAGGAAGAGGACGGGATGGGACACAGGAGACGAGGCAACGACCGGCCAGCCGACTGGTAGGGAGCTAAGTGATTTTTTTTTTTACCCAATTTCATCCCCCTGCCCCTTCGCCCCCACCCGCCCCACTGCTGCTTCTAGGTAGCAGCCCCTACTACCATCATTTTCCGTGGTGCATTCCTGCCAGCTTTTTGGGTTCGTTCGACGGGCTGGGGCTAGCCTCACAGTGAAAGTCCATGTAGGAAAGTGCCTTTTTGACATGGTCCCACCCCACTTTTTGACTGGTATTTGATGTCGATTTCGTCTGAAAATGCACTGGTTTCCTGCTAACCAGGCCCGCAGTGCCAGATCTCTTTCCAAAAACTGTACAATTGTTTCCACCAATTGGCAATATCTTTGGTACACTCTGAAAGTTCCACTAGTATCTAGGCATGAGGTACTAAAGAGGGTCCCTAAGGGCTGCCACACAAATTGTGCCAACCTAAGGGCCCCTGCACTGATCTCATGCAAACTGCCACTGCAAGTTTCGTGTCTTGGTTCGGACAAAAGTGAAAACACAACATGTCACATGTCCCTGTGCGCCCTGCCTAAAGACAATGCATGCAGTATAAGTAAGTCACCCCATACCCCAGGCCTTACTGCTCTGAGGCAGGGTGCACTACACTACATGTGAGGGCATAACTGTGCGAACAGATGTGTCCCTATGCTGGTCAGTATCCTTGCTGCCAGTACAAGTGATCAGGAAAGCCACGTCAAAAGAATGTGCTGGACACTGTTGAAAACGAGTTTCCCAGCTGCGTGATGGTTTCACTGAAAATAGGGATGTTTCGCATCAAACATCTTGCATTAATAAACCTGCATTGATGCCAGTGTTGGATTTAGTTTTATATGCACACAGACTACACCTTAGAGGTGCACCCGGGAAACCAACCAGCCACTGGTGGGCTGACTGACTGGTTCTAACCAGGGGGTTTCTGCCCCCAAGGGTGCAAGCCTTTGCTCTCAGGGGGCCATAAACCGAGCCTGCTTAGGCAGGGGTTGTTTTTAGCTCCTCCTACAGGATGACCTGCAGATTGGCATTTCAAGGCAGGAAAGCTTCAAAGCGCATGCTGCCTTTGGTATGCAAATCTGGTTTCTCTCCATGGAGAAGAAGCTGACCCCCTTTGTCCAGAGTCATTTGACACCTGGACAGGCAGATAAATCAGCTAGTCAGACAGGTGTGTCCACCCTCAGGCCAGTATCACCCCTGAGGTGGACTACTCGAAGTGTAGGTGACTTTCCAAAGGTAGCCATCTTGGTGATGGCAAATTCAGGAATTCTGGGACAGGGTAATGACCACCTCCCCCAGGAAGTGGTCTTATAGGGGCTGTAGTGACCCCAAGGGTAGATAGTCCATTGACTACTATCCTAAACACCCCAAAATTCAGTATTTAGGGGAGCCCCTGGTACCAGAGAATCATATCCTGCCGACCAAAAGAAGAAGGGTGAAGAGCCGCGAAAGCAAGGACTGCAGATAAAAGAACTGCAGAAAAAGCAACTGACTTGGCCCCCGCCCTGCTGGCCTATTCACCTATTCTTGACAATTGCGCCAAAGACATCTCACCCTGCAATCTGCTGATCCTTCAAAGCCTGGGAGGGCTACCAGCACTTCTCCAAAGACATCGGAACTCCCATTCAACAGCGGATCTGTTCCACTGCCTCTTGCAGGTACCAAAGACCGAGCTGTGAGACTCCGACACCACAAGAACCTGACGCTGCAAAGCACCACTGCACACGAGCCCCCTAGCCAGAGTTGAAGTGGGCCAACTGTGTCACAGTGGTCCCCTGCCTCCAGAGACAGGGTCCACTGTGGTTTAACCCCTGGTGAACTCTCTGACACCACCAGCAGCCTCAGCGTGCAGGTCACCTTCAACCGCGAGTGCTCCCAGACGAGTAAAATCCAACACCTCAAAGACCCTCTTCACCCGGCTGCCCTTGCCCGAGGTGAAGAGGACCATTGGTGTCCGCACGTCCCGTAACATTGTAAGACTTGAACCTTCCTGTTGGGTCAGCCCCACTGGCCTTTCAGTCCTGATATGGCAGAATTTGTTGGCGAAGACCGAGCCCCATTGACTTGCATTGGCCATCCAACGCTGTTTGACACCACTGCACCCAGCCACCCTCCTGCCGCTGGAGGTGATCTGCTGGTGCTGCCTCGGACCTTGCCACATTCACCTCTCAAGTCCCAGAGGTTGGTCTTGTAAGTTTCTGCAAATAACTTGTATACTGCATTTGTTTTTTCTTCCATAGGATAACAAATCAACCTCTGGTAAATGCAGTGTCGATTGTTTAAATGCAAACGTTTTTCTCTTGGAAACATATTTACCTGATTGTATTGATTCTGGTGCCTAAACACATATAAAGATCCATGTTATTTTTATAAATTGGTGTGGCTCTCATTATTGAGTTGTGTGCCTCATTTATTGACTATTGTGTGTATTTGCAGATGTCTAACACTCCTCTCTGATAAGTCAATGGCTGCTCGACCACACTACCCACCTAGAAGAGCACCTTGCTATTGCTACGTCAAACCCTTGTCCACTCGTAAGGGAATGCCCAGACTCTTTGCACAGTATACCTCATTTTGATATACTACATAAAGAGCTGACTTCCTACAGTCCAGTCCACCTACTTGTGGAGTGTCTGCTGTGGCTCTTTGGACTTAAAAGGTAAGCATTGTGCTCCAACAAACCAACACATGCTTATAAACATACACAAGTCCAACAAAACATGACAATGTACCCACTCTCAAACAGAACATGCAGTGGCGGCTGGCAGAGAACGGGGATGGCGAGGCGGAAGGAACAAAATATAAAAAATAAAACCACTTACCTTCTCACAGCCACCGACCGCCGTCTCTCCTCCTTTGTTACTTCGACCCGGAAGGGGGAAGCACACAGGCTCCCCTAAGCCAAACACAATGCTGCAATGTGATTGATCTGACCGCCATGGTTCGGTGCTCAGACATGGACAGGGAGCCTGTGCATGTTCTCCACCCAGGCTGTGTATTACAGCCCAGTGGAGAACATGCTTAGTGCTCATGACTGGCCAGCCCAAGATAGCCAGCCAAACCATCATGCACGCTTAATGTGCATCAACCACTTCTCCTGGGCAGTGATACCAACCCCGCCCCGCCCTAACCCAGCCCCTAACCCAATTCCAAGTCTGCAGGTGTTTATTAACAATAGATAACAAAAGAAAAATGGATCTGTGAATCTCAGAATTGGACGAGAATGGGATCTCCGAGCACCCATGAGCATAAAATCTATGGGAGCAGACATAAGTTTCACTGTTTTCATTCATAGGGCTCCACGGCAGATCATGTGATGAGACCGAAACAAACATGTTACACATGTGCGGGATCTTAAGCCGGGTAAAAGAGTACAAATGGCCCTCAAACTAACACAGAAATCAAACTTTTAGTGCTGAGAGAGATTAAAAGATTTCTCCTACGAGTCATGAGAGGGAGGCTTCACACCCTGGAGACTGGCAGAGCCTGGTAGCACTGGTGAGCACCGAGTAGAGTCATGGATACAGCCATCTCACACCCTGGAGACTGGCACAGCCTGGTAGCAATGGTGAGCACCGAGCAGACACATGGATACAGCCGTCTCACACCCTGGAGACTGGCACAGCCTGGTAGCACTGGTGGGCACCGAGCAGACACATGGTGTGAGAAAGTGCCATCTCTCTTGCATGGTATGCCCCCACTTTTTGCTGAATCGCTGAATGTACTTTGACTGAGTGTGCCCTGGACTCCTGCCAATCAGGTGCCCAGGGCCTATGTTCCTTCCCTAAAACAAACAAAACCCAAATTGGCAAACCCAGGCCACATGTCAGCCCCTGGTAAATGGTACCCTAGGTGCCCAGGGCCTTGTGACCAGGGAAGGCCTCTAAGGGCTGCAGCACTGATTGTGCCACCCTTAGGGGCCCTGTACCCTGACACACACACACTGCCTTTGCAGGCTGAGTGTTTGGGTGCAAGACAAAAACAAAGTCAACATGACACGCATCCCTGTGTGCCATGCCCATCACCTACACTGCCATGGCATACATCAGCCACCCCTCTAGCTGGGTGCCTTATGCCGATGGTGTGGGCACAGGAGCAGGAGCCCTGTGCCCCTACAGTACCCAGGTCCATTCCTGAGCACTGTAAGTGCAGTGCTGCCATTTAAGAGTACATGGTGCTGAGAGCTCGTCAAACACAAGCTCGACAGTACCATAATGGCAACACTGAAGACTGAGAAATTTGGTATCAAACTTCTCAGCACATTAAACCCACACTGATGCCAGTGTGGGATTTAATGTACCAAGCACCCCAGAGGGCATCTTAGAGATGCCCCCTTACACCTAGCCTAAAATCCACGTCTACTCTTAGGCTGCCTAGGCTGCCACACAGCAGACATGTTGCTGGACCCCTGGGTGGGAGAGCCCCTGCTCTCCTGGGCCCGCAACAATGCACATCCTGGGCGAGGTGCTAAATCTCCTCCCCCAGGATGGACAGGGGAAAGCTTCAAAGGCATGCCGCCTCTGTGAGCTTCCCCAGGCCACTGCAACCCCCCACTCTGGCGGGAAGCTTTGGCCGGAAACCCCAAATAAGGACAGGGGATGTGCCAGCCTGCCAACCCCACCCCTAAGGTGGGGGAGGCGAGGTGAAGCACATCTCCGGGCTCTCGCCATCTTGAAGATGGGAAGCCCTACCCTATCAGGACTAGGCTACTGCCCCCCTCCCACAGGAGAGAGGCAGGATAGGGGGTGTACCCACCCCAGGACAGGGACCCATTGGTCCCAGCCCTTAACCTACCTGTAACGCGCCTAAACCTAGTATTTAGGGGCACCCTGAACCTTCCTTCCCCAGATTCCCAAACTACAAAGAAGAGCAAGAAGAAAGAAGACCTACCCTGCAGCTGCTAAGAAGAGGAAGACACCAACTGCTTCGGCCCCAGCCTTACCGGCCTGTCGACCCTCGAAACTGCTCCTGCTCCAACCCAGCATCTCTTGTGGCCAGCAACCTCACAAACCCTGGAGGACCTGGCTACCTTTTGGCTCTATGCCCCTGGGACTCCCATGAGTAGAGGCTCTACTCAAAACCTACCTCTAATCCCTGGCAGCAGCCCGTAACCGTGAACCCAGCACACTCTGCACCAGCCAAGCCTGGCCAGTGCCGGAGTGAACAAAGACCATGAGGACGACCCCACGGCGACTGTGACCCCGAGTCCGGCACCCAAGGACCTCCCTCAACTCTCCTGAAGAAGCCTGCAGCCTCAGAACAAGGTGCCCCCCCTACCGCGATCAACAGAGGGTAGGATTTCCGGACACCAAAAGGCACCCCTGCACGCGGCGCCCCTTGGCCCCCCATGCCCAATCCCGGGGTACCTACCTATCCTCCAACTACCCAACTTACCTCTCGAAGTGGTGGTGGCACCTGAAGAATCCTCGTCCCCGAGCTTGCAGTCTTTGTCTAAACCGGAGATTTCCCATTGAAATCAATTGAGCGCCCGAAGGCTCAAAAGCACCCTGCACCCAGCCGCCCGAGTGGCCCTGGCAGTGAAAACTCTACACCTACCTACTTCCCCACTTGCCCTGAGCAAGTGACCAGGAGCCCAGCTCCCACAGCCGCGTGGCTTGCCAGTCAGCAGCCACCAACCAAGGACCCCCTATCCCTCATAGGATAACATTGGGCCTAACTCTCTCTGCACCCGGCCGCCCTAGAGTCGCTGAGGGTGAACCAACTGTACCTACCTGACCCTGGGGGACCCCTGAGTCTATGCCCAGAACCTCAACTCTGCCAGTCGAGTACTTACCCTTAAACCGATAACTCTATTTTCCACATAGGGTAACATTGACTGGCTTTTTCCTGAAATTTCTTCTAAGTGTGGACTTTTCAAATCTTAAAATATTCACCAAAAATCAGCCGAGTAACGAAAATGAAATTACTCACCTGCTCTTAGGTGAGCTCCCAGTGCTGGATCTTGGTGCCCAGCACTGACTCTGAAAAATACTTACAACTGTACTTACCCTTAACCCAATTTTCTTCTGTAGGAAATCATTGACTGTTTTTCTGTGAAATTTCTTCTAAGTGTCAATTTCTGCAATCTTTAAATATTCTTTAAAAATCGTTTAATATCTGAAAACATAATTACTTACCTGTTTTGGATAAAGGTCTCAGTACTGAGTCTATGCACCCAGTACTGGATTACAAAAGTAACGAGAACATACTGTAACTGCAACTTGAATTTTCTTCCATAGGGAATCATTGACTGTTTTCTTTGAAATATTTTCTGTCAACTTTTAAAATGGCAAAATTTTGTTTAAAAGTGATTACAGTAATTAAGTCGACTTTCATCACTTGATTCTAAGTACTGACCCAGGACTGACTCTAGGATCCAGTCCTGGAATTCCAAAAGTAATCCTAAAAGTAATCTGTTGCAAGTAACTTGAAATTTCCATTCAGCTCAATGCATTGTTGTGTTTAAAATAGAGTTGCCTATTGCAACCACTTATAACTGTTTACAAAAGTCAATTGCATATTGCAAAAGTATTTATATAAAACATCTCATTCTGAGAAAGTACATTTTAAATCCAAGTGTTGGTTCTAAAATAAAACAAGCATATATTTTTTATATATAAACCATTGGCCTAGAGTTCAGTTATTGAGTGTGTGAGACCATTTGCTGACTGAGTGTGTACAACAAATGCTTTACACTGCCCTCTGATACTGCCTTACTGCTCGACCAAGCTACCACTTTAGAGAGTGAGGGCCCGATTCACAGAACAAACTTAAGACAAAATCCTAAACTTAGTACCATTTTGGTATTCACAGAATGCACTTACTACTTCTGGTATTCACAGAATGAACTTACTACTTTTGCGATTCACAGAATAAACTTACTACTTTTGCTATTCACAGAATGGATTTACGACTCCTAACTTTACGTCCGCACTTGGGCCGGAAATTCCGGCCCGGAGGCGGAGTTTTCGGCCCGGAGGCGGAGCTTCCGGGCCGGAGGCGGGGCTTCCGGGCCGGAGGCGGAGCTTCCGGGCCGGAGGTGGGGATTCCGGCCAGTGGTGGAGATCCCCCACTGGCCGGAATCCCCACCTCTGGCCTGGAAGCTCCGCCTCCGGCCCGGAAGCCCCGCCTCCGGGCCGGAAGCTCCGCCTCCGGGCCGGAATTTCCGGCCCGAGTGCGGACGTAAAGTTAGGAGTCGTAAATCCATTCTGTGAATAGCAAAAGTAGTAAGTTTATTCTGTGAATCGCAAAAATAGTAAGTTCATTCTGTGAATACCAGAAGTAGTAAGTGCATTCTGTGAATACCAAAATGGTACTAAGTTTAGGATTTTGTCTTAAGTTTGTTCTGTGAATCGGGCCCTAAGGTTATATCTAACTTTAGCCTCTGTCAAGCCCTTGGGGACTGTAGACTCTGTACACCCTTTACCTATTAAGGAACTGTATATACAGAGCCACTTTCTCACATTGGTGGCAGCGGTGGGATACAAACTTGCATTTGTTGGACTACCATCTGATCACATGACAGAACTCTTAAAATTGCCTTTAGAATTCTGATTGGTCTTTTCCAAAATTACTAAAAGTCTTGCTAGGGCCTTGCTTAAGTCCCTTTAGAATTTTAGAAAAATAAAATTCACTATAGTCAGGGTAGAGGATTAGAACTGTCAGGTTAGAATGACTCAAACAAACCCAACTATTAGTGACAATAATAACATGTACCTGGTGGAGGAGCTCGACCTCACACCTCACTTACACTTGTCTTTCAAGGAATTGAGGTCCCTATACAAACTTAAAAATTTACCAATGGGCCTGCATCCAACCAAACTAGGGCTCCAGGAGCTCTTGGCTGAGTATGCTAGGGACCACCCATCTGAACATGGTGATGGCCAGTCAGATGAGGAAGGGAAAGCAGAGGAGGTTGACACCCCCCCCCCCCCCATACTATCCCCTAGGGAGGAGATGGCACCCATACCCTTCAATCCAAGAATTAGCATCTGGGCACCTAGAGATTACACAGGTGACTCTGGTACCAGAGTGAACACTGGAGGACCCACCAGTGAAGAGGGCAGCCTTATGAGGCTGGCCAGAAGACTAGAGCTAGAGTCCAGGCTCCTGGCTCTAGAAAAAGAAAGGAGAGAGATAGGTTTAGCACCCATCAATGGTGGAGGCAATAATAAAAATAAGGATGGGGTAAACTTCTGACCTTAAAATCCCCAAAGGGATTGTCCCAAATTTGATGAAGGTGATGATATCACCAAATGGTTCACAGCCTTTGAGAGGGCTTGTGATACCAGAAAAGTAAAGAAACCTCTCTGGGGGCACTCCTGTGGGAACTGTTCTCTGGTAACTGCAGAGACAGGCTTCTTACCCTCTCTGGGCCAGAAGCAGGATCCTATGACCTCATGAAGAAAGCTCTGATTGAGGGATTTAGATTCACCACTGAGGAGTATAGAATTAGGTTACGGGGGGCTCACAAAACCCAGACCCAGTCCTGGATTGATTTTGTAGACTTCTCAGTGAAGACACTGGATGGTTGGTTAGCTGGACATGGTGTGCAGGATTTTACTGGATTGTACAATTTATTCATGAAGGAACATATATTAAGTAACTGCACAAATGAAAAGTTGCATCAGCATTTGGTAGACCTAGGTCTAATTTCTCCCCAAGATTTGGGAAAGAAGGCAGACCACTGGGTCAAGACTAGGGTGACAAGGACAGCCACTGGGGGTGACAAAAAGAAAGTGGTCACAAAACCTCCCCAGGGGAAAGGTGGTGAGAATACCCAAGATAAAAGTCTGAGTCTTCCAAAGGGCCCCAAAAACCTGTTCAGGTGGGTGGGACCCAAACTACTCCCTATGTGCCTCAACCCTATAGGGGGAAGAACTATGATCCCTTAAAGGCCTGGTGTAATAACTGTAAGAAATCAGGACACCTAACTGTATCTTGCCCCCACAACAAAGCCCCTAAGGCACCCAGTACAGCTACTCCTGGAGCAGCAAGTATACAAATGGGATCAGAGATGTACCCTGAGCAAATCTGGGAACACACTGAAGCAAGTCTAGTCTCCTTGGGAGAAGTGGAGTTTGCCACTGTAGCTGTGTGGCCCCCCCAACTTAAAGAAATACTTACAGTACCCCTGGGTGAATGGAACTAGGGTAGAAGCTCTGAGGGATACAGGTGCCAGTGTCACTATGGTGAAAGACACACTGGTTTCCCCTGAGCAATACTGGATTGGGAAGTCTTACCCAGTCACCAACGCTGACAGTGTCACCACTAGTCATCCCATGGTGACATTAGGCTGGGGGGGGGGGTACTGGCCTGAAACAGGTAGTGGTCTCTCCAAAGTTGCCAGCTGCATGTCTGCTTGGAAATGATCTGGAAACCTCAGCCTGGGCTGAGGTTGAGCTAAAGGCCCATGCAGCCATGCTGGGCATCCCTGAATTGGTGTGTGTGCAAACCAGAGCACAGAGCAAGAGGAAGGGTGAAAAAGTAGGTCTGGAGCCTGAAATAATGGCCCAACCAACCAAGAGAAAAGGTAAGAAGACTGGGGAACCAGCTTCTACACAGCAAAACATTCAGGACCCCTCTCCACAGGGAGAGGATTTGGATACCCCTGAGGGAACTGAGTCCATGGAGCTTGACCCTTACCAGGTTGAACTCTTGGGCCCAGGGGGACCCTCTAGGGAAGAGCTGTGCCAGGGTCAGCAAAACTGTCCCACTCTTGAAAGCCTGAGGCAGCAAGCTGTTTCAGAAGCAAGGGGAGATGTCAGTGGTACCCACAGAGCTTATTGGGAAGAGGGATTACTGTATGCTGAGGCAAGAAACCCCACTTCTGGAGCCACCAGGAGGGTGGTAGTGCCACAGAAGTACAGGGAGTTCCTCCTAACTTTGGCTCATGACCTCCCCCTAGCTGGACATCTGGGGCAATCCAAAACTTGGGAAAGGCTAGTCAGTCACTTTTACTGGCCACAGATGCACCAAAAGGTGAAGGAGTTTGTCAGCTCCTGTGTTACCTGTCAAGCCAGTGGCAAGACAGGTGGCCACCCAAATGCCCCCCTCATCCCACTACCAGTGGTGGGGGTCCCCTTTGAAAGGGTAGGAGTGGACATTGTGGGTCCACTTGAACTTCCCACAGCCTCAGGGAACAAATGTATTCTAGTGGTAGTGGATCATGCCACCAGGTACCCTGAAGCAATTCCACTTAGGACTACTACAGCTCCTGCAGTAGCCATGGCCCTCCTGGGTGTCTTCACCAGGGTAGGGTTTCCTAAGGATGTGGTTTCAGACAGAGTTTCCAACTTCATGTCTGCTTACCTAACACACATGTGGAAGGAGTGTGGAGTGCAGTCCAAGTTTACTACACCCTACCACCCACAAACCAATGGCCTTGTTGAGAGATTCAACAAGACATTGAAAGGTATGATCATGGGTCTCCCTGAAAAACTCAAAAGGAGATGGGATGTCCTGTTACCATGCCTGCTTTTCGCTTACAGGGAAGTACCACAGAAGGGAGTAGGTTTCTCACCCTTAGAACTTCTGTTTGGTCATCCTGTAAGGGGACCACTTTGTCTTGTAAAAGAGGGCTGGGAGAGGCCTCTTCAAGAGCCCAAACAAGACATAGTGGACTATGTGCTTGGCCTAAGGTCCAGAATGGCTGAGTACATGGAAAAAGCATCCAAGAACCTTGAGGCCATCCAGGAGCTCCAGAAGCACTGGTATGACCAAAAAGCTGCACTGGTTGAATTTCAACCTGGGCAACAGGTGTGGGTTTTGGAGCCAGTGGCACCAAGGGCTCTGGAAGATAAATGGAGTGGCCCTTACTCTATCCTAGAAAGAAAGAGTGAGGTCACCTATCTAGTTGACCTGGGCACTAGCAGGACACCAAAGAGGGTCCTCCATGTGAACCGCCTCAAGCTCTACAATGTCAGGGCTGACATCACCATGCTGATGGTGACTGATGAGGAGCAGGAAGCAGAGAGTGAACCTCTCCCTGACCTCCTCTCCTACAGCCCAAAAGATGGGTCAGTAGATGGTGTGATCTTCTCAGACACCCTCTCTGCCCAACAGCAGACTGACTGCAAGCAAGTCTTGCAACAGTATGCTAGCCTCTTTTCCCTGACCCCTGGTCTGACAAACTGGTGTACCAATGATGTGGACATTGGTGACAGTGCACCTGTCAAAAAAAAAATCTATCGACAGTCAGACCAAGTCAAGGAGAGCATCAAAGCTGAGGTCAGCAAGATGCTGGAGTTAGGGGTCATTGAACCCTCTGAGAGCCCCTGGGCCAGCCCAGTGGTTCTGGTCCCCAAACCTCATCAACAAGGTGAAAAGAGAGAGATGAGGTTCTGTGTGGACTATAGAGGGCTCATCTCTGTCACCAAGACAGATGCTCACCCTATCCCAAGAGCAGATGAGCTGATAGATAAATTAGGGGCTGCCCAATTCCTCAGTACCTTTGACTTAACTGCAGGGTACTGGCAGATTGGCATGGCCCCAGGAGCAAAAGAAAAGACAGCATTCTCCACCCCTGATGAGCATTATCAGTTTACTGTGATGCCCTTTGGGTTAAAGAATGCCCGTGCCACTTTCCAGAGGCTGGTGAACCATGTCCTGGCTGGGCTGGAGTCCTTTAGTGCCGCTTATCTTGATGATATTGCTGTCTTTAGCGCCACCTGGCAGGATCACCTTATCCACCTTGGAAAAGATTTAGAGGCCCTGCAAACTGCAGGCCTCACTATCAAGGCATCCAAATGCCAGTTAGGGCAGGGCACTGTGGTGTACTTGGGCCACCTTGTAGGTGGAGGCTTGGTACAGCCCTTACAACCCAAGATCCAGGCCATCATGGACTGGGTAGCTCCAACAACCCAGACCAAAGTCAGGGCATTCCTTGGCTTGACTGGGTACTACAGGAGGTTTGTGAAGGGGTGTGGGTCCATTGTGACCCCCCCTCACAGAACTCACCTCCAAGAAGATGCCCAAGAAGGATAACTGGACAGTTAGTTGCCAAAAGGCTTTTGACACCCTAAAAGAAGCAATGTGCTCAGCACCAATTCTAAAAGCTCCAGATTATGCCAAGCAGTTCATAGTGCAGACTGATGCCTCTGAGCTAGGGATAGGAGCGGTCCTATCCCAGACCAATGATGAAGGCCAAGACCAACCTGTTGCTTTTATAAGCAGGAGGCTACTCCCCAGAAAGCAGCGTTGGATTGCCATTGAGAGGGAGGCCTTTGCTGTGGTTTGGTCCCTGAAGAAGTTGAGGCCATACTTGTTTGGTACTCACTTCCTGGTTCAAACTGACCACAGATCTCTCAGATGACTAATGCAGATGAAAGGGGAAAATCCAAAACTACTAAGGTGGTCCATCTCCCTGCAGGGAATGGACTTTGAAGTGGAACACAGACCGTGGAGTGCCCATGCCAATGCAGATGGACTTTCCAGGTTCTTCCACTTAGACAATGAAGACTCCATAGGGCAAGGTTAGTCTCATCACTTTTCGTTTGGGGGGGGGGTTGTGTGAGAAAGTGCCATCTTTCTTGCATGGTATGCCCCCACTTTTTGCTGAATTGCTGAATGTACTTTGACTGAGTGTGCCCTGGACTCCTGCCAATCAGGTGCCCAGGGCCTATGTTCCTTCCCTAAAACAAACAAAACCCAAAATGGCAAACCCTGGCCACATGTCAGCCCCTGGTAAATGGTACCCTAGGTACCCAGGGCCGTGTGACCAGGGAAGGCCTCTAAGGGCTGCAGCACTCATTGTGCCACCCTTAGAGGCCCTGTACCCTTACACACACACACTGCCTTTGCAGGCTGAGTGTTTGGGTGCAAGACAAAAACAAAGTCGACATGACACACATCCCTGTGTGCCATGCCCATCACCTACACTGCCATGGCATACATCAGCCACCCCTCTAGCTGGGTGCCTTATGCCAATGGTGTGGGCACAGGAGCAGTAGCCCTGTGCCCCTACAGTACCCAGGTCCATTCCTGAGCACTGTAAGTGCAGTGCTGCCATTTAAGAGTACATGGTGCTGAGAGCTCGTCAAACACGAGCTCCACAGCACCATAATGGCAACACTGAAGACTGAGAAGTTTGGTATCAAACTTCTCAGCACATTAAACTCACACTGATGCCAGTGTGGGATTTAATGTACCAAGCACCCCAGAGGGCATCTTAGAGATGCCCCCTTACACCTAGCCTACAATCCACGTCTGCTCTGAGGCTGCCTAGGCTGCCACACAGCAGACATGTTGCTGGACCCCTTGGTGGGAGAGCCCCCGCTCTCCTGGGCCCGCAACAATGCACATCCTGGGCGAGGTGCTAAATCTCCTCCCCCAGGATGGGATGTATGACGTTACAACGCATGCTATTACAACGCATACCTTTACATCGCATTTTTTACAACGCTAGTACTATTACAACGCATTACTTTACAACGAATTCTGTTACAACGCCAAACCTATTACAATACTGAAAAGTGCTGTTACAACGAAGTATATTACAACGCATACCTTTACAACGCGATTTTTTTTTTTTTTAAATAAAAAGTACAATAAAATCTGGCACGGGATGCAGGGAAATTAGGGGTTTTAGGGTGGGGAAGTGTATTAAAATGTGGAGAAAAACTGAACGTAAATCTACTAAACGCATCACCCAATTAATACTCGAGTATTAAAATTAATACTCGAGTATTAAAATTAATACTCAAAATCCCCCATAAAATTCCGTTTTCACACATTTCAAAGTTTTACAAACATAACGAAAATTAAAATAACAGTACAAACACATTTTTATCATGATTAGATCGGAAAATAAGTAAACAAAGTAAAACATAAGACACATACACATAGGCGCCATTTTAACCATCTCACTTATCAAACTTGTCCTACCACTGTTTCTATGTAAACAATACCAAAAGACATGTTCCAAAATGGATGCCAAAACGGGGCAAATGAATGAAAACAATATTTCTTTAAAAGCATTTTTAAATTATCATTTTCCACAGTAAAACAAAGCATTTAAAAAAACACAACGAACGCAGTTTTTAAAAAAATTAATAGTGACACAGAGTAAAACTTATAAATACCAGGAAGACACCATTTTGCACTCAGTTGATTATCAACTAGCAGAGAGAGCAGACGTAATAAGCTGACCCTCTGTCACCTGCACTGCGACCTCCTCAGAGAGAGCACGGAATTCACAACAGAGCAACTACTAGTAAGTTAATAATATATATGTAAACGATAGTTTTTAGAAAAATATATTTTCATAAACCACAAAAAATATTTTTTCACTTAATTTTAAAAACTTAAGAAATGAACTGTTTCCAATATATTATCAATAAAATACAACACAAAATTAAAACAAGTAATTTATTTCCCTCAACCAGAAAATCGGAAGATTTTAACATTCCACAGCAGCTGAACCTATTTGGACATCCCCACCACGTAAACGACTGACAAACTCAATTGTTTAGGTAAATGTTAATTTTGTGTCATGGTTTAACTTGTAAAATTTATTTTTAAAAATTTCATAAAGTCATGTATGCCAATGGTGTTTTTTTTTAATACTCAATCACACCGCATAAAAATCAAAATTTTCTTTTTATAACCAACGTTGACAAAGGAACAATTATTTTTTTTTTTTCACTCCAACAGTGAACATCTTTTCCCAAAAACCTTTTCACCTCCAGCAAACATCAGGATAAAGGCACGATAACAAAAAACCTACTAGAAAAGGTATGTTTTCTTTTCCATTTTATTATAACGATACATTAATAAACCTTTCCTTTGCAATTATTCCTCCTGTACCGTTCTTTATTTTGAAAACTAATGGATAGTTTTGAGAAACAATATTCAATTTCTTCTGTAGGAAAGAGCACCATCAGTGATATTTTTGTGTAGGGTAGGGGTACATATCTCTATTTCTACTACAGTAATGTGTTTTAATTAGGACAGTATCATGTAGTACTAGTTAAATTGTATGTCTGTTTAATTTTAAAGATACTCAAGTACTACATTTCTACCCACCGTTAAGTATCTCTTTATCGCCTTTTTTCCAGAACAGAAAAGATTTTTTTTCTCAAAACTAAAATTTTGAGCCAACAAAGAAAAACATCCTCCACCACCACATCCACAAAAGCGAATTATCAAAAACAAGGTATTTTTTTTACAGCACGGATTCTTTACCTTCAAAATATTTGACTAACTATCACATAGCTAAATTTCAAAGAAATAATCAATGTAATTATGATTACATTTTCAAATTTTCGATTTATATTTCATGTCTAAAGAATGGTTTTTCCTTACGGAAATAGTTATGTGCAGCAACTTATATCACATGTGCAATTTTTGTGGAATAATTTTCCTAAACACATTTCTCAACATCGGTCTGTTTTCCAATTTTTTTCTTTTTTCACTTTTCCAGACATTTATTTATCCATTCCCCAACAAATCACCTCAAAAGTGTCTACACAAACCGACTCACCAATACCACTGAACAACAGTCTGCCAGAAAACCAATTCGGAAAAAAAGGTAATTTAGACCAACATTGTAAGTTGCAACAATTTTTAAAATGTACCATGCTGTAGAGGTAACAATTTTGTTTTCCAAAATCTGGAAGGTGCATCAGTAGGGAAAGTGTTGGATAGTGTAGGGGTATTAATTTACTATTCTAACTCCATGAAGGTGCAGCAGTAGGGAAAGTGTTGGATAGTGTAGGGGTATCAATTTACTATTCTATCTCCAGGAAGGTGCAGCAGTAGGGAAAGTGTGGAATAGTGTAGGGGTATTAATTTACTATTCTAACTCCATGAAGGTGCAGCAGTAGGGAAATTGTTGGATAGTGTAGGGGTATTAATTTACTATTCTAACTCCAGGAAGGTGCATCAGTAGGGAAAGTGTTGGATAGTGTAGGGTTATTAATTTACTATTCTAACTCCAGGAAGGTGCATCAGTAGGGAAAGTGTTGGATAGTGTAGGGGTATCAATTTACTATTCTAACTACAGGAAGGTGCATCAGTAGGGAAAGTGTTGGATAGTGTAGGGTTAACAATTTACTATTCTAACTCCAAGAAGGTCCATCAGAAGGGAAAGTGTTGGATAGTGTAGGGGTAACAATTTACTATTCTAACTCCAGGAAGGTGCATCAGTAGGGAAAGTGTGGGATAGTGTAGGGGTAACAATTTACTATTCTAACTCCAAGAAGGTCCATCAGAAGGGAAAGTGTGGGATAGTGTAGTGGTAACAATTTACTATTCTAACTCCAGGAAGGTGCATCAGTAGGGTAAGTGTGGGATAGTGTAGGGGTATCAATTTACTATTCTAACTCCAGGAAGGTGCTGCAGTAGGGAAAGTATTGGATAGTGTAGGGGTAAGAATTTACTATTCTAACTCCAGGAAGGTGCATCAGTAGGGAAAGTGTGGGATAGTGTAGGGGTATCAATTTACTATTCTAACTCCAGGAAGGTGCTGCTGTTGGGAAAGTGTTGGATAGTGTAGGGGTAACAATTTACTATTCTAACTCCAGGAAGGTGCATCAGTAGGGAAAGTGTGGGATAGTGTAGGGGTAACAATTTACTATTCTAACTCCAGGAAGGTGCTGCATTGGTGAAAGTGTTGGATAGTGTAGGGGTAACAATTTACTATTCTAACTCCAGGAAGGTGCATCAGTAGGGAAAGTGTGGGATAGTGTAGGGGTATCAATTTACTATTCTAACTCCAGGAAGGTGCTGCAGTAGGGAAAGTGTTGGATAGTGTAGGGGTAACAATTTACTATTCTAACTCCAGGAAGGTGCATCAGTAGGGAAAGTGTGGGATAGTGTAGGGGTAACAATTTACTATTCTAACTCCAGGAAGGTGCTGCATTGGTGAAAGTGTTGGATAGTGTAGGGGTAACAATTTACTATTCTAACTCCAGGAAGGTGCATCAGTAGGGAAAGTGTGGGATAGTGTAGGGGTAACAATTTACTATTCTAACTCCAGGAAGGTGCTGCAGTAGGGAAAGTGTGGGATAGTGTAGGGGTAACAATTTACTATTCTAACTCCAGGAAGGTGCTGCAGTAGGGAAAGTGTTGGATAGTGTAGGGGTAACAATTTACTATTCTAACTCCAGGAAGGTGCTGCAGTAGGGAAAGTGTTGGATAGTGTAGGGGTAACAATTTACTATTCTAACTCCAGCAAGGTGCATCAGTAGGGAAAGTGTGGGATAGTGTAGGGGTATCAATTTACTATTCTAACTCCAGGAAGGTGCATCAGTAGGGAAAGTGTTGGATAGTGTAGGGGTAACAATTTACTATTCTAACTCCAGGAAGGTGCATCAGAAGGGAAAGTGTGGGATAGTGTAGGGGTAACAATTTACTATTCTAACTCCAGGAAGGTGCTGCAGTAGGGAAAGTGTTGGATAGTGTAGGGGTAACAATTTACTATTCTAACTCCAGGAAGGTGCATCAGTAGGGAAAGTGTGGGATAGTGTAGGGGTAACAATTTACTATTCTAACTCCAGGAAGGTGCATCAGTAGGGAAAGTGTGGGATAGTGTAGGGGTATCAATTTACTATTCTAACTCCAGGAAGGTGCTGCAGTAGGGAAAGTGTTGGATAGTGTAGGGGTATCAATTTACTATTCTAACTACAGGAAGGTGCAGCAGTAGGGTAAGTGTTGGATAGTGTAGGGGTAACAATTTGCTATTCTTACTCCAAAAAGATGCATCAGTAGGCAAAAGAAAGGATTGAGTACATGTTATGTTTTGTATACAAATTTTTAAAAATATCAAGCTAAATGTTTTATCTTTTCTCATTTTTTCAGATAATGTCTAGCCTTGGAGCAGCCAACTTCATTAAATCAAGGAAGGGCAAAAATCTTTTAAACCATGGTGGATACATATATAGTAAGGAAAGAATAAGTTTAACTAGAAATCATTGGAGGTGCGTGCAATACTACACTACCCATTGCAGTGGCAGAGCGGTTACTGTTGATAATTTGGTTGTGAAAACCACAGAACATAACCACTCTGCCTCTGCAATGGATGTAGAAATCAGAGAGACAATTAATGAGATGAAAGCTATTGCAAGCACCTCCAATGATTCTACAGGATCCATTTTAAGGGAGGTTGCACAGCATGTCCCCAGTCATGTTGCTAGCAGCATGCCTATAATACCCAATTTGAGAAGAATTATTCAGAGACAAAAGCAGGCAAGTAATATTCAATTGTCTACACCACATACATTCTCTGACATTAGAATTCCTCATGATCTTTCTATTTCTTTTTCTGATGAACCTTTCCTTCTGCATGACAACGAAAACCCTCAGAAACGTATTTTAATTTTTAGTACCCCCCGTAACCTTGCTAAGTTAGAAAGTAGTGAAATTTGGATGATGGATGGGACGTTTAAAAGTACACCCCATCCTTTCACTCAAATTTACACTATACATGCTAAGATTAACAATAGTGTAATTCCCTTAGTGTATAGTTTGCTACCTGATAAGACTTCTGCAACATACACTGAACTTTTATCAGTGATTAAAAGCAAAACATCTGCAAGTCCTCGAAAAATAATAATCGATTTCGAATTGAGCATGATCAATGTGATCACCAAAACGTACACGGATACCCAAATTCAGGGATGTTTCTTCCATTTTTCGCAGGCATTTTGGCGTAAACTACAAAAAACATCCCTAGTTGCAGAATATTCTCGGGATAGCAAATTACAGTTTGAACTAAAAAAATTAACTGCACTTTGTTTTGTTCCTCCCGAAAGTGTGGACGAGTACTACACTGCAATTATAGAATCTGTTTATTATACGAGTAACGAGGAAAAATTGGCACCCATTCTAAATTATTTTGAGGACACATGGATTGGACACCTAAGCAGATCGGGTCGCAGGAGGAAGCCACGATTCCATGTGGAGTGGTGGAACTGCTACACGAGTTGTTTAGAGGGAGAGGCCAAAACAAACAATGCCATTGAGGGGTGGCATAACTCCTTCAATCATACAATTGGAAAACCACATCCTAACTTCTACTCATTTTTGGAAACTTTGAAGAAGGAGCAAAGTTTCCAAGAAATGAGAATAGCACAAACACTCGCAGGTAGTCTAAACCCACGAGTAACAGTCAAAACCAGGGAAATGTCTGAGAGACTATTGGCAATTCTACAACAGTTTTCGTTGTGTGTGGCTATAGACTACCTCGAAAATCTTTCTAACATTCTTTCTTTTTAAAACAATGAATTTGCTTACTTTCCTGCTTTGATATAAATTATAGTAATTACAATGATTCAATTGGCATACAACTATTTTTTTAAAAAAATTTTTTTCAAATTAACAAGTCGGGTTTTTTCCATTTTTTCAAACAAATCTTCATTTCATCAAAATTAAACCCATGCTGAAAAATTTACTGTTCCATAGTATTATAACCATTTATTATTATCGGTACGCCATTTTTCAAATTTTCGAAAAAATCCTACTTTAATTCCGTCAAAACCATTCACCAAAACTCAATCCGAACTATAAAGTAGAAATGAAACCATATTCCTTAATACACATTGCATCCGAATTTTCATTTGTATTTCAATTATAAATTTACAAAATATTAAAGTACGCACTATTTTTGTACAAAGAAATGAAGATCGACAGTACATCTTTATCTTCGGAAACAAAGAAATCAACTGTCTGATCCGTAACTTTTTATTTAGAAAGAGTTACATAATTTTTTAAAATAACTAACTTACTTTCAGCGACCCGACATAGGCATGTATTAATAACATTAATGTGGACATGTTTAACATCTTTTAAAACATCTATTAGTTTTCCAGCAACCTCCCCTTATTCTTTCCTCACTATATATGTATCCCTTTTAAAGGTTTATTCTACAATTACTAATGAAAATATTTCCTACCTCGACGCAGTTCAGCTTCCTGCTGCTTCCTCCTCCGATGCTCTGCAAAATGGCGTATTACGTCGACGCACACGTCCTTACGTCATCGCGTGCTTCTCTATTTATGGCGGACTACTTTTTTACATTCAACTGTAAATAAATGTTAATATATGTAAATGAAATATTTATATTTTGTTTTAAATATAAAAATTACTTTGAAAAATTAATGAAAAATATGTTTATTTTTTTCATGTTTTATAAACCAAATAAAAATGTGAAATAAATAATTGTTTCCTATCATTTTTTTTAATTAAATGTTTAAATCTCCAATATTGTAATTTAATAAATGTAAAATTACTTAATATGTTCCTTACCTTGGCTCTATTGTCTTTTCCTTTCTAAACTTCCTCTTACATCACTTTCTTTACCTTCTTTTCTTGTTCCGCGGGCTGTATATGCAGAGGCTGCCAAAATAAATAAAGGACAAACACGCTCATAGACTTCAATGGAAAACCGTGGGAAATAAATTCAAACAGTAAGTTATAATTGTTATTTCTGATTTCTAAATTTTAAAAATGTTAAATTGGTATAATTATTACTGTAAATATTTTTAAATATTGATATTAATCTTTTAAATATTTTATTTATTAATTTATATAATAAATTAATCAATAATACACTTCCATTTATTTATAAAAGGACACTTTTTTTTAAACATATAAATACTCTTGTCTTTTCATATGTGATAAAAATACTCTAGTATTTAAAAATAGGTACTCAATCATTTTTCTATATATTTAAATATTATGTACTCTTTAATGTTTATTTAAACTTATTTTTAAGTAGATAAATACTCAACATTTAAAATAAGTTTTTATTAAGTATCTATTTTTTTTAATTAAAAACACTAAACTAAATGTTCAAGTATTAAATTTTAAAAAACTCAAGTATTAAACATTTCTACATAATAAAATACACATGCATTAATATTTTGATTATCTACTCACTTATTTGAAACTACTATAGAAACTAAAAATACTAAAGTATTATTTTATCAACAAACAAACCAAACTTTTCTACTAGTCACAATACTCAAGTATTATTATTTTTATAAACTACTCACTTATTTCTAATAAATATTGCATTTTTTTAAATTATTTTAATACTCAAGTATTTAATTTACTGCTAACCAACCAAACATTTCTACCAGAAAAAATACACAAGTATTAATATTTTTATTAACTACTGCCCTTTTTTAAATTAGAATTGCTATATTTAAAAAAAAAAAATACTCAAGTATTAATTTTAATGCTACCCAAGTAATAATATTTAGAAAAACAAACAAGATAAATATTTTGAAAAAAAAAATGCGTTGTAATAGTATATGCGTTGTAAAAGTACTTACAATATAACATCTTGCGTTGTAAACACATGCATTGTAAATACATGCGTTGTAAAAGCATTTCCACTAAATGCGTTGAAAAGGTATATGCGTTGTAAAGGTACTTACCATATAATGGAACGCGTTGTAAAAGCATGCGTTGTAAAAGTTTTAGCGTTGTAAAAAAAGCGTTGTAATAGCACAGCGTTGTAAAAGTTGCGTTGTAAAGGTAGTTCCCCCCAGGATGGACAGGGGAAAGCTTCAAAGGCATGCCGCCTCTGTGAGCTTCCCCAGGCCACTGCAACCCCCCACTCTGGCGGGAAGCTTTGGCCGGAAACCCCAAATAAGGACAGGGGATGTGCCAGCCTGCCAACCCCACCCCTCAGGTGGGGGAGGCGAGGTGAAGCACATCTCCGGGCTCTCGCCATCTTGAAGATGGGGAGCCCTACCCTATCGGGACTAGGCTACTGCCCCCCTCCCACAGGAGAGAGGCAGGATAGGGGGTGTACCCACCCCAGGACAGGGACCCATTGGTCCCAGCCCTTAACCTACCTGTAACGCGCCTAAACCTAGTATTTAGGGGCACCCTGAACCTTCCTTCCCCAGATTCCAGATTCCAAACTACAAAGAAGAGCAAGAAGAAAGAAGACCTGCCCTGCAGCTGCTAAGAAGCGGAAGACACCAACTGCTTTGGCCCCAGCCTTACCGGCCTGTCGACCCTCGAAACTGCTCCTGCTCCAACCCAGCATCTCTTGTGGCCAGCAACCTCACAAACCCTGGAGGACCTGGCTACCTTTTGGCTCTATGCCCCTGGGACTCCCATGAGTAGAGGCTCTACTCAAAACCTACCTCTAATCCCTGGCAGCAGCCCGGAACCGCGAACCCAGCACACTCTGCACCAGCCAAGCCTGGCCAGTGCCGGAGTGAACAAAGACCACAAGGACGACCCCACCGCGACTGTGACCCCGAGTCCGGCACCCAAGGACCTCCCTCGACTCTCCTGAAGAAGCCTGCAGCCTCAGAACAAGGTGCCCCCCCTACAGCGATCAACAGAGGGTAAGATTTCCGGACACCAAAAGGCACCCCTGCACGCAACGCCCCGCGGCCCCCTGTGCCCAATCCCGGTGTACCTACCTATCCTCCAACTACCCAACTTACCTCTCGTAGTGGTGGTGGCACCTGAAGAATCCTCGTCCCGAGCTTGCAGTCTTTTTCTAAACCAGAGATTTACCATTGAAATCAATTGAGCGCCCGAAGGCTCAAAAGCACCCTGCACCCAGCCGCCCGAGTGGCCCTGGCAGTGAAAACTCTACACCTACCTACTTCCCCACTTGCCCTGAGTAAGTGACCAAGAGCCCAGCTCCCACAGCCGTGTGGCTTGCCAGTCAGCAGCCACCAACCAAGGCCCCCCTATCCCTCATAGGATAACATTGGGCCTAACTCTCGCTGCACCCGGCCGCCCTAGAGTCGCTGATGGTGAACCAACTGTACCTACCTGACCCTGGGGGACCCCTGAGTCTATGCCCAGAACCTCAACTCTGCCTGTCGAGTACTTACCCTTAAACCGATAACTCTATTTTCCTCATAGGGTAACATTGGCTGGCTTTTTCCTGAAATTTCTTCCAAGTGTGGACTTTTCAAATCTTAAAATATTCACCAAAAATCAGCCGAGTAACGAAAACGAAATTACTCACCTGCTCTTAGGTGAGCTCCCAGTGCTGGATCTTGGTGCCCAGCACTGATTTTGAAAAATACTTACAACTGTACTTACCCGTAACCCAATTTTCTTCCGTAGGAAATCATTGACTGTTTTTCTGTGAAATTTCTTCTAAGTGTCAATTTCTGCAATCTTTAAATATGCTTTAAAAATCGTAAATTATCTGAAAACGTAAATACTTATCTGTTTTGGATAAAGGTCTCAGTACTGAGTCTAGGCACCCAGTACTGGATTACAACAGTAACGAGAACATACTGTACCCGCTACTTGAATTTTCTTCCATAGGGAATCATTGACTGTTTTCTTTGAAATATTTTCTGTCAACTTTTAAAATAGCTAAATATTGTTTAAAAAACCTTACAGTAATTAAGTCGACTTTCATCACTTGATTTTAAGTACTGACCCAGGACTGAATCTAGGATCCAGTCCTGGAATTCCATAAGTAATCCTAAAAGTAATCTGTTGCAAGTAACTTTAAATTTCCATTGAGCGCAATGCATTGTTGTGTTTAAAATAGAGTTGCCTATTGCAACCACTTTTAACTGTTTACAAAAGTCAATTGCATATTGCAAAAGTATTTATATAAAACATCTCATTCTGAGAAAGTACATTTTAAATCCAAGTGTTGGTTCTAAAATAAAACAAGCATATATTTTTTATATATAAACCATTGGCCTAGAGTTCAGTTATTGAGTGTGTGAGACCATTTGCTGACTGAGTGTGTACAACAAATGCCTTACACTGTCCTCGGATACTGCCTGACTGCTCAACCAGGCTACCACTTTAGAGAGTAAGGTTATATCTAACTTTAGCCTCTGTCAAGCCCTTGGGGACTGTGGACTCTGTACACCCTGTACCTATTAAGGAACAGTATATACAGAGCCACTTTCTCACACATGGATACAGCCGTCTCACACCCTGGAGACTGGCACAGCCTGATAGCACTGGTGAGCACCGAGCAGACACATGGATACAGCCATCTCACACCCTGGAGACTGGCACAGCCTGGTAGCACTGGTGACCACCGAGCAGAGTCATGGATACAGCCATCTCACACCCTGGAGACTGGCACAGCCTGGTAGCACTGGTGAGCACCGAGCAGACTCATGGCCACAGCCGTCTCACACCCTGGAGACTGGCACAGCCTGGTAGCCCTGGTGAGCACCGAGCAGACTCATGGCCACAGCCGTCTCACACACTGGAGACTGGCACAGCCTGGTAGCATTGGTGCGCACCGAGCAGACACATGGATACAGCCATCTCACACCCTGGAAACTGGCACAGCCTGGTAGCACTGGTGAGCACCGAGCAGAGTCATGGATACAGCCATCTCACACCCTGGAGACTGGCACAGCCTGGTAGCACTGGTGAGCACCGAGCAGACACATGGATACAGCCGTCTCACACCCTGGAGACTGGCACAGCCTGGTAGCACTGGTGAGCACCGAGCAGAGTCATGGATTCAGCCGTCTCACACCCTGGAGACTGGCACAGCCTGGTAGCACTGGTGAGCACCGAGCAGACACATGGATACAGCCATCACACACCCTGGAGACTGGCACAGCCTGGTAGCACTGGTGAGCACTGAGCAGAGTCATGGATTCAGCCATTTCACACCCTGGAGACTGGCACAGCCTGTAGCACTAGTGAGCACCGAGCACACACATGGATACAGCCGTCTCACACCCTGGAGACTGGCACAGCCTGGTAGCACTAGTGAGCACCGAGCAGACACATGGATACAGCCGTCTCACACCCTGGAGACTGGCACAGCCTGGTAGCACTGGTGAGCACCAAGCAGAGTCATGGATACAGCCGTCTCACACCCTGGAGACTGGCACAGCCTGGTAGCACTGGTGAGCACCGAGCAGAGTCATGGATACAGCCGTCTCACACCCTGGCGACTGGCACAGCCTGGTAGCACTGGTGAGCACCGAGTAGAGTCATGGATACAGCCGTCTCACACCCTGGAGACTGGCACAGCCTGGTAGCAATGGTGAGCACCGAGCAGAGTCATGGATACAGCCGTCTCACACACTGGAGACTGGCACAGCCTGGTAGCACTGGTGACCACCGAGCAGAGTCATGGATACAGCCGTCTCACACCCTGGAGACTGGCACAGCCTGGTAGCACTGGTGAGCACCGAGCAGACACATGGATACAGCCGTCTCACACCCTGGAGACTGGCACAGCCTAGTAGCACTGGTGAGCACCAAGCAGACACATGGATACAGCCATCTCACACCCTGGAGACTGGCACAGCCTGGTAGCACTGGTGAGCACCGAGCAGACACATGGATACAGCCGTCTCACACCCTGGAGACTGGCACAGCCTGGTAGCACTGGTGAGCACCGAGCAGACACATGGATACAGCCGTCTCACACCCTGGAGACTGGCACAGCCTGGTAGCACTGGTGATCACCGAGCAGAGTCATGGATTCAGCCGTCTCACACCCTGGAGACTGGCACAGCCTGGTAGCACTAGTGAGCACCGAGCAGACACATGGATACAGCCATCACACACCCTGGAGACTGGCACAGCCTGGTAGCACTGGTGAGCACCGAGCATAGTCATGGATACAGCCGTCTCACACCATGGAGACTGGCACAGCCTGGTAGCACTGGTGAGCACAGAGCAGACTCATGGATACAGCCGTCTCACACCCTGGAGACTGGCACAGCCTGGTAGCACTGGTGAGCACCGAGCAGACTCATGGATACAGCCATCTCACACCCCGGAGACTGGCACAGCCTGGTAGCACTGGTGAGCACCGAGCAGACACATGGATACAGCCGTCTCACACCCTGGAGACTGGCACAGCCTGGTAGCACTGGTGAGCACCGAGCAGACACATGGCCATAGCCATCTCACACCCTGGAGACTGGCACAGCCTGGTAGCACTGGTGAGCACCGAGCAGACACATGGATACAGCCGTCTCACACCCTGGAAACTGGCACAGCCTGATAGCACTGGTGAGCACCGAGCAGACACATGGATACAGCTGTCTCACACCCTGGAGACTGGCCTAGCCTGGTAGCACTGGTGAGCACCGAGCAGAGTCATGGATACAGCCGTCTCACACCCTGGAGACTGACAGAGCCTGGTAGCACTGGTGAGCACCGAGCAGAGTCATGGATACAGCCATCTCACACCCTGGAGACTGGCACAGCCTGGTAGAACTGGTGAGCACCGAGCAGACACATGGATATAGCCGTCTCACACCCTGGAGACAGGCACAGCCTGGTAGCACTGGTTAGCACCGAGCAGACACATGCATACAGCCGTCTCACACCCTGGAGACTGGCACAGCCTGGTAGCACTGGTAAGCACCGAGCAGACACATGGCCATAGCCGTCTCACACCCTGGAGACTGGCACAGCCTGGTAGCACTGGTGAGCACCGAGCAGACTCATGGCCACAGCCGTCTCACACCCTGGAGACTGGCACAGCCTGGTAGCACTGGTGAGCACCGAGCAGACACATGAATACAGCCGTTACACACCTGGAGACTGGCACAGCCTGGTAGCACTGGTGAGCACCGAGCAGATACATGGATACAGCCGTCTCACACCCTGGGGACTGGCACAGCCTGGTAGCACTGGTGAGCACCGAGCAGACACATGGATACAGCCGTCTCACACCCTGGAGACTGGCACAGCCTGATAGCACTGGTGAGCACCGAGCAGACACATGGATACAGCCGTCTCACACCCTGGAGACTGGCACAGCCTGGTAACACTAGTGAGCACCGAGCAGAGTCATGGATACAGCCGTTTCACACCCTGGAGACTGACACAGCCTGGTAGCACTGGTGAGCACCGAGCAGAGTCACAGATACAGCCGTCTCACACCCTGGAGACTGGCACAGCCTGGTAGAACTGGTGAGCACCGAGCAGACACATGGATACAGCCGTCTCACACCCTGGAGACTGGCACAGCCTGGTAGCACTGGTGAGCACCGAGCAGAAACATGGATACAGCCATCTCACACCCTGGAGACTGGCACTGCCTGGTAGCACTGGTGAGCACCGAGCAGACACATGGCCATAGCCGTCTCACACCCTGGAGACTGGCACAGCCTGGTAGCACTGGTGAGCACTGAGCAGACTCATGGCCACAGCCGTCTCACACCCTGGAGACTGGCACAGCCTGTAGCACTAGTGAGTACCGAGCACACACATGGATACAGCCGTCTCACACCCTGGAGACTGGCACAGCCTGGTAGCACCAGTGAGCACCGAGCAGACACATGAATACAGCCGTCTCACACCCTGGAGACTGGCACAGCCTGGTAGCACTGGTGAGCACCAAGCAGAGTCATGGATACAGCCGTCTCACACCCTGTAGACTGGCACAGCCTGGTAGCACTGGTGAGCACCGAGCAGAGTCATGGATACAGCCGTCTCACACCCTGGCGACTGGCACAGCCTGGTAGCACTGGTGAGCACCGAGCAGAGTCATGGATACAGCCGTCTCACACACTGGAGACTGGCACAGCCTGGTAGCACTGGTGACCACCGAGCAGAGTCATGGATACAGCCGTCCCACACCCTGGAGACTGGCACCGCCTGGTACCACTGGTGAGCACCGAGCAGACACATGGATACAGCCGTCTCACACCCTGGAGACTGGCATAGCCTGGTAGCACTGGTGAGCACCAAGCAGACACATGGATACAGCCATCTCACACCCTGGAGACTGGCACAGCCTGGTAGCACTGGTGAGCACCGAGCAGACACATGGATACAGCCGTCTCACACCCTGGAGACTGGCACAGCCTGGTAGCACTGGTGAGCACCGAGCAGACACATGGATACAGCCGTCTCACACCCTGGAGACTGACACAGCCTGGTAGCACTGGTGAGCACCGAGCAGATTCATGGATTCAGCCGTCTCACACCCTGGAGACTGGCACAGCCTGGTAGCACTAGTGAGCACCGAGCAGACACATGGATATAGCCATCACACAACCTGGAGACTGGCACGGCCTGGTAGCACTGGTGAGCACCGAGCAGAGTCATGGATACAGCCGTCTCACACCCTGGAGACTGGCACAGCCTGGTAGCACTGGTGAGCACCGAGCAGACTCATGGATACAGCCGTCTCACACCCCGGAGACTGGCACAGCCTGGTAGCACTGGTGAGCACCGAGCAGACTCATGGATACAGCCATCTCACACCCTGGAGACTGGCACAGCCTGGTAGCACTGGTGAGCACCGAGCAGACACATGGATACAGCCGTCTCACACCCTGGAGACTGGCACAGCCTGGTAGCACTGGTGAGCACCGAGCAGACACATGGCCATAGCCATCTCACACCCTGGAGACTGGCACAGCCTGGTAGCACTGGTGAGCACCGAGCAGACACATGGATACAGCCGTCTCACACCCTGGAAACTGGCACAGCCTGGTAGCACTGGTGAGCACCGAGCAGACACATGGATACAGCTGTCTCACACCCTGGAGACTGGCCTAGCCTGGTAGCACTGGTGAGCACCGAGCAGAGTCATGGATACAGCCGTCTCACACCCTGGAGACTGACACAGCCTGGTAGAACTGGTGAGCACCGAGCAGACTCATGGATACAGCCGTCTCACACCCCGGAGACTGGCACAGCCTGGTAGCACTGGTGAGCACCGAGCAGACTCATGGATACAGCCATCTCACACCCTGGAGACTGGCACAGCCTGGTAGCACTGGTGAGCACCGAGCAGACACATGGATACAGCCGTCTCACACCCTGGAGACTGGCACAGCCTGGTAGCACTGGTGAGCACCGAGCAGACACATGGCCATAGCCATCTCACACCCTGGAGACTGGCACAGCCTGGTAGCACTGGTGAGCACCGAGCAGACACATGGACACAGCCGTCTCACACCCTGGAAACTGGCATAGCCTGGTAGCACTGGTGAGCACCGAGCAGACACATGGATACAGCTGTCTCACACCCTGGAGACTGGCATAGCCTGGTAGCACTGGTGAGCACCGAGCAGAGTCATGGATACAGCCGTCTCACACCCTGGAGACTGACACAGCCTGGTAGTACTGGTGAGCACCGAGCAGAGTCATGGATACAGCCATCTCACACCCTGGAGACTGGCACAGCCTGGTAGAACTGGTGAGCACCGAGCAGACACATGGATATAGCCGTCTCACACCCTGGAGACTGGCACAACCTGGTGGCACTGGTGAGCACCGAGCAGACACATGGATACAGCCGTCTCACACCCTGGAGACTGGCACAGCCTGGTAGAACTGGTGAGCACCGAGCAGACACATGGATACAGCCATCTCACACCCTGGAGACTGGCACAGCCTGGTAGCACTGGTGAGCGCCGAACAGACACATGGATACAGCCGTCTCACACCCTGGAGACTGGCACAGCCTGGTAACACTGGTGAGCACCGAGCAGATACATGGATACAGCCGTCTCACACCCTGGAGACTGGCACAGCCTGGTAGCACTGGTGAGCGCCGAGCAGACACATGGATACAGCCGTCTCTCACCCTGGAGACTGGCACAGCCTGGTAGCACTGGTGAGCACCGAGCAGACACATGGCCACAGCCATCTCACACCCTGGAGACTGGCACAGCCTGGTAGCAATGGTGAGCACCGAGCAGACACACGTATTCAGCCGTCTCACATCCTGGAGACTGGCACAGCCTGGTAGCACTGGTGAGCGCCGAGCAGACACATGTATACAGCCGTCTCACACCCTGTAGACTGGCACAGCCTGGCAGCACTGGTGAGCACCGAGCAGACACATGGATACAGCCGTCTCTCACCCTGGAGACTGGCACAGCCTGGTAGCACTGGTGAGCACCGAGCAGACACATGGATACAGCTGTCTCACACCCTGGAGACTGGCACAGCCTTGTAGCAATGGTGAGCACCGAGCAGACACACGGATACAGCCGTCTCACACCCTGGAGACTGGCACAGCCTGGTAGCACTGGTGAGCACCGAGCAGACACATTGCTACAGCCATCACACACCCTGGAGACTGGCACAGCCTGGTAGCACTGGTGAGCACCGAGCAGACACATGGATACAGCCGTCTCACACCCTGGAGACTGGCACAGCCTGGTAGCACTGGTGAGCACCGAGCAGACACATGGATACAGCCGTCTCACACCCTGGAGACTGGCACAGCCGTCTCACACCCTGGAGACTGGCACAGCCTGGTAGCACTGGTGAGCACCGAGCAGACACATGGATACAGCCGTCTCACACCCTGGAGACTGGCACAGCCTGGTAGCACTGGTGAGCACCGAGCAGACACATGGATACAGCCGTCTCACACCCTGGAGACTGGCACAGCCTGGTAGCACTGGTGAGCACCGAGCAGACACATGGATACAGCCGTCTCACACCCTGGAGACTGGCACAGCCTGGTAGCACTGGTGAGCGCCGAGCAGACACATGGATACAGCCGTCTCTCACCCTGGAGACTGGCACAGCCTGGTAGCACTGGTGAGCACCGAGCAGACACATGGCCACAGCCGTCTCACACCCTGGAGACTGGCACAGCCTGGTAGCAATGGTGAGCACCGAGCAGACACACGTATACAGCCGTCTCACATCCTGGAGACTGGCACAGCCTGGTAGCACTGGTGAGCGCCGAGCAGACACATGTATACAGCCGTCTCACACCCTGTAGACTGGCACAGCCTTGTAGCACTGGTGAGCGCCGAGCAGACACATGGATACAGCCGTCTCTCACCCTGGAGACTGGCACAGCCTGGTAGCACTGGTGAGCACCGAGCAGACACATGGATACAGCTGTCTCACACCCTGGAGACTGGCACAGCCTTGTAGCAATGGTGAGCACCGAGCAGACACACGGATACAGCCGTCTCACACCCTGGAGACTGGCACAGCCTGGTAGCACTGGTGAGCGCCGAACAGACACATGGATACAGCCGTCTCACACCCTGGAGACTGGCACAGCCTGGTAGCAATGGTGAGCACCGAGCAGACACACGGATACAGCCGTCTCACACCCTGGAGACTGGCACAGCCTGGTAGCACTGGTGAGCGCCGAGCAGACACATGGATACAGCCGTCTCACACCCTGGAGACTGGCACAGCCTGGTAGCACTGGTGAGCGCCGAGCAGACTCATGGATACAGCCGTCTCACACCCTGGAGCCTGGCACAGCCTTGTAGCATTGGTGGGCACCGAACAGACACATGGCTACAGCCGTCACACACCCTGGAGACTGGCACAGCCTGGTAGCACTGGTGAGCGCCGAACAGACACATGGATACAGCCGTCTCACACCCTGTAGACTGGCACAGCCTGGTAGCACTGGTGAGCGCCGAGCAGACTCATGGATACAGCCGTCTCACACCCTGTAAACTGGCACAGCCTGGTAGCACTGGTGAGCGCCGAGCAGACACATGGATACAGCCGTCTCACACCCTGGAGACTGGCACAGGCTGGTAGAACTGGTGAGCACCGAGCAGACACATGGATACAGCCATCTCACACCCTGGAGACAGGCACAGCCTGGTAGCACTGGTGAGCACCGAGCAGACACATGGATACAGCCGTCTCACACCCTGGAGACTAGCACAGCCTGGTAGCACTGGTGAGCACCGAGCAGACACATGGCCACAGCCGTCTCACACCCTGGAGACTGGCACAGCCCGGTAGCACTGGTGAGCACCGAGCAGACTCATGGCCACAGCCGTCTCACACCCTGGAAACTGGCACAGCCTGGTAGCACTGGTGAGCACCGAGCAGACACATTGCTACAGCCATCACACACCCTGGAGACTGGCACAGCCTGGTAGCACTGGTGAGCACCGAGCAGACACATGGATACAGCCGTCTCACACCCTGGAGACTGGCACAGCCTGGTAGCACTGGTGAGCACCGAGCAGACACATGGATACAGCCGTCTCACACCCTGGAGACTGGCACAGCCGTCTCACACCCTGGAGACTGGCACAGCCTGGTAGCACTGGTGAGCACCGAGCAGACACATGGATACAGCCGTCTCACACCCTGGAGACTGGCACAGCCTGGTAGCACTGGTGAGCACCGAGCAGACACTTGGATACAGCCGTCTCACACCCTGGAGACTGGCACAGCCTGGTAGCACTGGTGAGCACCGAGCAGACACATGGATACAGCAGTCTCACACCCTGGAGACTGGCACAGCCTGGTAGCACTGGTGAGCGCCGAGCAGACACATGGATACAGCCGTCTCTCACCCTGGAGACTGGCACAGCCTGGTAGCACTGGTGAGCACCGAGCAGACACATGGCCACAGCCGTCTCACACCCTGGAGACTGGCACAGCCTGGTAGCAATGGTGAGCACCGAGCAGACACACGTATACAGCCGTCTCACATCCTGGAGACTGGCACAGCCTGGTAGCACTGGTGAGCGCCGAGCAGACACATGTATACAGCCGTCTCACACCCTGTAGACTGGCACAGCCTGGTAGCACTGGTGAGCGCCGAGCAGACACATGGATATAGCCGTCTCTCACCCTGGAGACTGGCACAGCCTGGTAGCACTAGTGAGCACCGAGCAGACACATGGATACAGCTGTCTCACACCCTGGAGACTGGCACAGCCTTGTAGCAATGGTGAGCACCGAGCAGACACACGGATACAGCCGTCTCACACCCTGGAGACTGGCACAGCCTGGTAGCACTGGTGAGCACCGAGCAGACACATGGATACAGCCATCTCACACCCTGGAGACTGGCACAGCCTGGTAGCACTGGTGAGCACCGAGCAGACACATGGATACAGCCGTCTCACACCCTGGAGACTGGCACAGCCTGGTAGCACTGGTGAGCACCGAGCAGACACATGGATACAGCCGTCTCACACCCTGGAGACTGGCACAGCCTGGTAGCACTGGTGATCAACCAAGCAGAGTCATGGATTCAGCCGTCTCACACCCTGGAGACTGGCACAGCCTGGTAGCACTAGTGAGCACCGAGCAGACACATGGATACAGCCATCTCACACCCTGGAGACTGGCACAGCCTGGTAGCACTGGTGAGCACCGAGCAGAGTCATGGATACAGCCGTCTCACACCCTGGAGACTGGCACAGCCTGGTAGCACTGGTGAGCACCGAGCAGACTCATGGATACAGCCGTCTCACACCCTGGAGACTGGCACAGCCTGGTAGCACTGGTGAGCACCGAGCAGACTCATGGATACAGCCATCTCACACCCTGGAGACTGGCACAGCCTGGTAGCACTGGTGAGCACCGAGCAGACACATGGATACAGCCGTCTCACACCCTAGAGACTGGCACAGCCTGGTAGCACTGGTGAGCACCGAGCAGACACATGGCCATAGCCATCTCACACCCTGGAGACTGGCACAGCCTGGTAGCACTGGTGAGCACCGAGCAGACACATGGATACAGCCGTCTCACACCCTGGAAACTGGCACAGCCTGATAGCACTGGTGAGCACCGAGCAGACACATGGATACAGCTGTCTCACACCCTGGAGACTGGCCTAGCCTGGTAGCACTGGTGAGCACCGAGCAGAGTCATGGATACAGCCGTCTCACACCCTGGAGACTGACAGAGCCTGGTAGCACTGGTGAGCACCGAGCAGAGTCATGGATACAGCCATCTCACACCCTGGAGACTGGCACAGCCTGGTAGAACTGGTGAGCACCGAGCAGACACATGGATATAGCCGTCTCACACCCTGGAGACTGGCACAGCCTGGTAGCACTGGTGAGCACCGAGCAGACACATGGATACAGCCGTCTCACACCCTGGAGACTGGCACAGCCTGGTAGCACTGGTAAGCACCGAGCAGACACATGGCCATAGCCGTCCCACACCCTGGAGACTGGCACAGCCTGGTAGCACTGGTGAGCACCGAGCAGACTCATGGCCACAGCCGTCTCACACCCTGGAGACTGGCACAGCCTGGTAGCACTGGTGAGCACCGAGCAGACACATGGATACAGCCGTTACCGACCTGGAGACTGGCACAGCCTGGTAGCACTGGTGAGCACCGAGCAGATACATGGATACAGCCGTCTCACACCCTGGAGACTGGCACAGCCTGGTAGCACTGGTGAGCACCGAGCAGACACATGGATACAGCCGTCTCACACCCTGGAGACTGGCACAGCCTGATAGCACTGGTGAGCACCGAGCAGACACATGGATACAGCCGTCTCACACCCTGGAGACTGGCACAGCCTGGTAACACTAGTGAGCACCGAGCAGAGTCACAGATCCAGCTGTCTCACACCCTGGAGACTGGCACAGCCTGGTAGAACTGGTGAGCACCGAGCAGACACATGGATACAGCCGTCTCACACCCTGGAGACTGGCACAGCCTGGTAGCACTGGTGAGCACCGAGCAGAAACATGGATACAGCCATCTCACACCCTGGAGACTGGCACTGCCTGGTAGCACTGGTGAGCACCGAGCAGACACATGGCCATAGCCGTCTCACACCCTGGAGACTGGCACAGCCTGGTAGCACTGGTGAGCACCGAGCAGACTCATGGCCACAGCCGTCTCACACCCTGGAGACTGGCACAGCCTGTAGCACTAGTGAGCACCGAGCACACACATGGATACAGCCGTCTCACACCCTGGAGACTGGCACAGCCTGGTAGCACCAGTGAGCACCGAGCAGACACATGGATACAGCCGTCTCACACCCTGGAGACTGGCACAGCCTGGTAGCACTGGTGAGCACCAAGCAGAGTCATGGATACAGCCGTCTCACACCCTGTAGACTGGCACAGCCTGGTAGCACTGGTGAGCACCGAGCAGAGTCATGGATACAGCCGTCTCACACCCTGGCAACTGGCACAGCCTGGTAGCACTGGTGAGCACCGAGCAGAGTCATGGATACAGCCGTCTCACACACTGGAGACTGGCACAGCCTGGTAGCACTGGTGACCACCGAGCAGAGTCATGGATACAGCCGTCCCACACCCTGGAGACTGGCACCGCCTGGTACCACTGGTGAGCACCGAGCAGAGTCATGGATTCAGCCGTCTCACACCCTGGAGACTGGCACAGCCTGGTAGCACTAGTGAGCACCGAGCAGACACATGGATACAGCCATCACACACCCTGGAGACTGGCACAGCCTGGTAGCACTGGTGAGCACCAAGCAGACACATGGATACAGCCGTCTCACACCCTGGAGACTGGCACAGCCTGGTAGCACTGGTGAGCGCCGAGCAGACACATGGATACAGCCGTCTCTCACCCTGGAGACTGGCACAGCCTGGTAGCACTGGTGAGCACCGAGCAGACACATGGCCACAGCCGTCTCACACCCTGGAGACTAGCACAGCCTGGTAGCAATGGTGAGCACCGAGCAGACACACGTATACAGCCGTCTCACATCCTGGAGACTGGCACAGCCTGGTAGCACTGGTGAGCGCCGAGCAGACACATGTATACAGCCGTCTCACACCCCGTAGACTGGCACAGCCTGGTAGCACTGGTGAGCGCCGAGCACACACATGGATACAGCCGTCTCTCACCCTGGAGACTGGCACAGCCTGGTAGCACTAGTGAGCACCGAGCAGACACATGGATACAGCTGTCTCACACCCTGGAGACTGGCACAGCCTTGTAGCAATGGTGAGCACCGAGCAGACACACGGATACAGCCGTCTCACACCCTGGAGACTGGCACAGCCTGGTAGCACTGGTGAGCACCGAGCAGACACATGGATACAGCCATCTCACACCCTGGAGACTGGCACAGCCTGGTAGCACTGGTGAGCACCGAGCAGACACATGGATACAGCCGTCTCACACCCTGGAGACTGGCACAGCCTGGTAGCACTGGTGAGCACCGAGCAGACACATGGATACAGCCGTCTCACACCCTGGAGACTGGCACAGCCTGGTAGCACTGGTGATCACCGAGCAGAGTCATGGATTCAGCCGTCTCACACCCTGGAGACTGGCACAGCCTGGTAGCAATAGTGAGCACCGAGCAGACACATGGATACAGCCATCACACACCCTGGAGACTGGCACAGCCTGGTAGCACTGGTGAGCACCGAGCAGAGTCATGGATACAGCCGTCTCACACCCTGGAGACTGGCACAGCCTGGTAGCACTGGTGAGCACCGAGCAGACTCATGGATACAGCCGTCTCACACCCTGGAGACTGGCACAGCCTGGTAGCACTGGTGAGCACCGAGCAGACTCATGGATACAGCCATCTCACACCCTGGAGACTGGCACAGCCTGGTAGCACTGGTGAGCACCGAGCAGACACATGGATACAGCCGTCTCACACCCTAGAGACTGGCACAGCCTGGTAGCACTGGTGAGCACCGAGCAGACACATGGCCATAGCCATGTCACACCCTGGAGACTGGCACAGCCTGGTAGCACTGGTGAGCACCGAGCAGACACATGGATACAGCCGTCTCACACCCTGGAAACTGGCACAGCCTGATAGCACTGGTGAGCACCGAGCAGACATATGGATACAGCTGTCTCACACCCTGGAGACTGGCCTAGCCTGGTAGCACTGGTGAGCACCGAGCAGAGTCATGGATACAGCCGTCTCACACCCTGGAGACTGACAGAGCCTGGTAGCACTGGTGAGCACCGAGCAGAGTCATGGATACAGCCATCTCACACCGTGGAGACTGGCACAGCCTGGTAGAACTGGTGAGCACCGAGCAGACACATGGATATAGCCGTCTCACACCCTGGAGACTGGCACAGCCTGGTAGCACTGGTGAGCACCGAGCAGACACATGGATACAGCCGTCTCACACCCTGGAGACTGGCACAGCCTGGTAGCACTGGTAAGCACCGAGCAGACACATGGCCATAGCCGTCTCACACCCTGGAAACTGGCACAGCCTGGTAGCACTGGTGAGCACCGAGCAGACTCATGGCCACAGCCGTCTCACACCCTGGAGACTGGCACAGCCTGGTAGCACTGGTGAGCACCGAGCAGACACATGGATACAGCCGTTACCGACCTGGAGACTGGCACAGCCTGGTAGCACTGGTGAGCACCGAGCAGATACATGGATACAGCCGTCTCACACCCTGGAGACTGGCACAGCCTGGTAGCACTGGTGAGCACCGAGCAGACACATGGATACAGCCGTCTCACACCCTGGAGACTGGCACAGCCTGATAGCACTGGTGAGCACCGAGCAGACACATGGATACAGCCGTCTCACACCCTGGAGACTGGCACAGCCTGGTAACACTAGTGAGCACCGAGCAGAGTCCTGGATACAGCCGTCTCACACCCTGGAGACTGACACAGCCTGGTAGCACTGGTGAGCACCGAGCAGAGTCACAGATACAGCCGTCTCACACCCTGGAGACTGGCACAGCCTGGTAGAACTGGTGAGCACCGAGCAGACACATGGATACAGCCGTCTCACACCCTGGAGACTGGCACAGCCTGGTAGCACTGGTGAGCACCGAGCAGAAACATGGATACAGCCATCTCACACCCTGGAGACTGGCACTGCCTGGTAGCACTGGTGAGCACCGAGCAGACACATGGCCATAGCCGTCTCACACCCTGGAGACTGGCACAGCCTGGTAGCACTGGTGAGCACCGAGCAGACTCATGGATACAGCCATCTCACACCCTGGAGACTGGCACAGCCTGGTAGCACTGGTGAGCACCGAGCAGACACATGGATACAGCCGTCTCACACCCTGGAGACTGGCACAGCCTGGTAGCAATGGTGAGCACCGAGCAGACACACGTATACAGCCGTCTCACATCCTGGAGACTGGCACAGCCTGGTAGCACTGGTGAGCGCCGAGCAGACACATGTATACAGCCGTCTCACACCCTGTAGACTGGCACAGCCTGGTAGCACTGGTGAGCGCCGAGCAGACACATGGATATAGCCGTCTCTCACCCTGGAGACTGGCACAGCCTGGTAGCACTAGTGAGCACCGAGCAGACACATGGATACAGCTGTCTCACACCCTGGAGACTGGCACAGCCTTTTAGCAATGGTGAGCACCGAGCAGACACACGGATACAGCATTCTCACACCCTGGAGACTGGCACAGCCTAGTAGCACTGGTGAGCACCGAGCAGACACATGGATACAGCCATCTCACACCCTGGAGACTGGCACAGCCTGGTAGCACTGGTGAGCACCGAGCAGACACATGGATACAGCCGTCTCACACCCTGGAGACTGGCACAGCCTGGTAGCACTGGTGAGCACCGAGCAGACACATGGATACAGCCGTCTCACACCCTGGAGACTGGCACAGCCTGGTAGCACTGGTGATCAACCAAGCAGAGTCATGGATTCAGCCGTCTCACACCCTGGAGACTGGCACAGCCTGGTAGCACTAGTGAGCACCGAGCAGACACATGGATACAGCCATCTCACACCCTGGAGACTGGCACAGCCTGGTAGCACTGGTGAGCACCGAGCAGAGTCATGGATACAGCCGTCTCACACCCTGGAGACTGGCACAGCCTGGTAGCACTGGTGAGCACCGAGCAGACTCATGGATACAGCCGTCTCACACCCTGGAGACTGGCACAGCCTGGTAGCACTGGTGAGCACCGAGCAGACTCATGGATACAGCCATCTCACACCCTGGAGACTGGCACAGCCTGGTAGCACTGGTGAGCACCGAGCAGACACATGGATACAGCCGTCTCACACCCTAGAGACTGGCACAGCCTGGTAGCACTGGTGAGCACCGAGCAGACACATGGCCATAGCCATCTCACACCCTGGAGACTGGCACAGCCTGGTAGCACTGGTGAGCACCGAGCAGACACATGGATACAGCCGTCTCACACCCTGGAAACTGGCACAGCCTGATAGCACTGGTGAGCACCGAGCAGACACATGGATACAGCTGTCTCACACCCTGGAGACTGGCCTAGCCTGGTAGCACTGGTGAGCACCGAGCAGAGTCATGGATACAGCCGTCTCACACCCTGGAGACTGACAGAGCCTGGTAGCACTGGTGAGCACCGAGCAGAGTCATGGTTACAGCCATCTCACACCCTGGAGACTGGCACAGCCTGGTAGAACTGGTGAGCACCGAGCAGACACATGGATATAGCCGTCTCACACCCTGGAGACTGGCACAGCCTGGTAGCACTGGTGAGCACCGAGCAGACACATGGATACAGCCGTCTCACACCCTGGAGACTGGCACAGCCTGGTAGCACTGGTAAGCACCGAGCAGACACATGGCCATAGCCGTCCCACACCCTGGAGACTGGCACAGCCTGGTAGCACTGGTGAGCACCGAGCAGACTCATGGCCACAGCCGTCTCACACCCTGGAGACTGGCACAGCCTGGTAGCACTGGTGAGCACCGAGCAGACACATGGATACAGCCGTTACCGACCTGGAGACTGGCACAGCCTGGTAGCACTGGTGAGCACCGAGCAGATACATGGATACAGCCGTCTCACACCCTGGAGACTGGCACAGCCTGGTAGCACTGGTGAGCACCGAGCAGACACATGGATACAGCCGTCTCACACCCTGGAGACTGGCACAGCCTGATAGCACTGGTGAGCACCGAGCAGACACATGGATACAGCCGTCTCACACCCTGGAGACTGGCACAGCCTGGTAACACTAGTGAGCACCGAGCAGAGTCATGGATACAGCCGTCTCACACCCTGGAGACTGACACAGCCTGGTAGCACTGGTGAGCACCGAGCAGAGTCACAGATCCAGCCGTCTCACACCCTGGAGACTGGCACAGCCTGGTAGAACTGGTGAGCACCGAGCAGACACATGGATACAGCCGTCTCACACCCTGGAGACTGGCACAGCCTGGTAGCACTGGTGAGCACCGAGCAGAAACATGGATACAGCCATCTCACACCCTGGAGACTGGCACTGCCTGGTAGCACTGGTGAGCACCGAGCAGACACATGGCCATAGCCGTCTCACACCCTGGAGACTGGCACAGCCTGGTAGCACTGGTGAGCACCGAGCAGACTCATGGCCACAGCCGTCTCACACCCTGGAGACTGGCACAGCCTGTAGCACTAGTGAGCACCGAGCACACACATGGATACAGCCGTCTCACACCCTGGAGACTGGCACAGCCTGGTAGCACCAGTGAGCACCGAAAAGACACATGGATACAGCCGTCTCACACCCTGGAGACTGGCACAGCCTGGTAGCACTGGTGAGCACCAAGCAGAGTCATGGATACAGCCGTCTCACACCCTGTAGACTGGCACAGCCTGGTAGCACTGGTGAGCACCGAGCAGAGTCATGGATACAGCCGTCTCACACCCTGGCAACTGGCACAGCCTGGTAGCACTGGTGAGCACCGAGCAGAGTCATGGATACAGCCGTCTCACACACTGGAGACTGGCACAGCCTGGTAGCACTGGTGACCACCGAGCAGAGTCATGGATACAGCCGTCCCACACCCTGGAGACTGGCACCGCCTGGTACCACTGGTGAGCACCGAGCAGAGTCATGGATTCAGCCGTCTCACACCCTGGAGACTGGCACAGCCTGGTAGCACTAGTGAGCACCGAGCAGACACATGGATACAGCCATCACACACCCTGGAGACTGGCACAGCCTGGTAGCACTGGTGAGCACCAAGCAGACACATGGATACAGCCGTCTCACACCCTGGAGACTGGCACAGCCTGGTAGCACTGGTGAGCGCCGAGCAGACACATGGATACAGCCGTCTCTCACCCTGGAGACTGGCACAGCCTGGTAGCACTGGTGAGCACCGAGCAGACACATGGCCACAGCCGTCTCACACCCTGGAGACTGGCACAGCCTGGTAGCAATGGTGAGCACCGAGCAGACACACGTATACAGCCGTCTCACATCCTGGAGACTGGCACAGCCTGGTAGCACTGGTGAGCGCCGAGCAGACACATGTATACAGCCGTCTCACACCCCGTAGACTGGCACAGCCTGGTAGCACTGGTGAGCGCCGAGCACACACATGGATACAGCCGTCTCTCACCCTGGAGACTGGCACAGCCTGGTAGCACTAGTGAGCACCGAGCAGACACATGGATACAGCTGTCTCACACCCTGGAGACTGGCACAGCCTTGTAGCAATGGTGAGCACCGAGCAGACACACGGATACAGCCGTCTCACACCCTGGAGACTGGCACAGCCTGGTAGCACTGGTGAGCACCGAGCAGACACATGGATACAGCCATCTCACACCCTGGAGACTGGCACAGCCTGGTAGCACTGGTGAGCACCGAGCAGACACATGGATACAGCCGTCTCACACCCTGGAGACTGGCACAGCCTGGTAGCACTGGTGAGCACCGAGCAGACACATGGATACAGCCGTCTCACACCCTGGAGACTGGCACAGCCTGGTAGCACTGGTGATCACCGAGCAGAGTCATGGATTCAGCCGTCTCACACCCTGGAGACTGGCACAGCCTGGTAGCAATAGTGAGCACCGAGCAGACACATGGATACAGCCATCACACACCCTGGAGACTGGCACAGCCTGGTAGCACTGGTGAGCACCGAGCAGAGTCATGGATACAGCCGTCTCACACCCTGGAGACTGGCACAGCCTGGTAGCACTGGTGAGCACCGAGCAGACTCATGGATACAGCCGTCTCACACCCTGGAGACTGGCACAGCCTGGTAGCACTGGTGAGCACCGAGCAGACTCATGGATACAGCCATCTCACACCCTGGAGACTGGCACAGCCTGGTAGCACTGGTGAGCACCGAGCAGACACATGGATACAGCCGTCTCACACCCTAGAGACTGGCACAGCCTGGTAGCACTGGTGAGCACCGAGCAGACACATGGCCATAGCCATGTCACACCCTGGAGACTGGCACAGCCTGGTAGCACTGGTGAGCACCGAGCAGACACATGGATACAGCCGTCTCACACCCTGGAAACTGGCACAGCCTGATAGCACTGGTGAGCACCGAGCAGACACATGGATACAGCTGTCTCACACCCTGGAGACTGGCCTAGCCTGGTAGCACTGGTGAGCACCGAGCAGAGTCATGGATACAGCCGTCTCACACCCTGGAGACTGACAGAGCCTGGTAGCACTGGTGAGCACCGAGCAGAGTCATGGATACAGCCATCTCACACCGTGGAGACTGGCACAGCCTGGTAGAACTGGTGAGCACCGAGCAGACACATGGATATAGCCGTCTCACACCCTGGAGACTGGCACAGCCTGGTAGCACTGGTGAGCACCGAGCAGACACATGGATACAGCCGTCTCACACCCTGGAGACTGGCACAGCCTGGTAGCACTGGTAAGCACCGAGCAGACACATGGCCATAGCCGTCTCACACCCTGGAAACTGGCACAGCCTGGTAGCACTGGTGAGCACCGAGCAGACTCATGGCCACAGCCGTCTCACACCCTGGAGACTGGCACAGCCTGGTAGCACTGGTGAGCACCGAGCAGACACATGGATACAGCCGTTACCGACCTGGAGACTGGCACAGCCTGGTAGCACTGGTGAGCACCGAGCAGATACATGGATACAGCCGTCTCACACCCTGGAGACTGGCACAGCCTGGTAGCACTGGTGAGCACCGAGCAGACACATGGATACAGCCGTCTCACACCCTGGAGACTGGCACAGCCTGATAGCACTGGTGAGCACCGAGCAGACACATGGATACAGCCGTCTCACACCCTGGAGACTGGCACAGCCTGGTAACACTAGTGAGCACCGAGCAGAGTCATGGATACAGCCGTCTCACACCCTGGAGACTGACACAGCCTGGTAGCACTGGTGAGCACCGAGCAGAGTCACAGATACAGCCGTCTCACACCCTGGAGACTGGCACAGCCTGGTAGAACTGGTGAGCACCGAGCAGACACATGGATACAGCCGTCTCACACCCTGGAGACTGGCACAGCCTGGTAGCACTGGTGAGCACCGAGCAGAAACATGGATACAGCCATCTCACACCCTGGAGACTGGCACTGCCTGGTAGCACTGGTGAGCACCGAGCAGACACATGGCCATAGCCGTCTCACACCCTGGAGACTGGCACAGCCTGGTAGCACTGGTGAGCACCGAGCAGACTCATGGCCACAGCCGTCTCACACCCTGGAGACTGGCACAGCCTGTAGCACTAGTGAGCACCGAGCACACACATGGATACAGCCGTCTCACACCCTGGAGACTGGCACAGCCTTGTAGCACCAGTGAGCACCGAGCAGACACATGGATACAGCCGTCTCACACCCTGTAGACTGGCACAGCCTGGTAGCACTGGTGAGCATCGAGCAGAGTCATGGATACAGCCGTCTCACACCCTGGCGACTGGCACAGCCTGGTAGCACTGGTGAGCACCGAGCAGAGTCATGGATACAGCCGTCTCACACACTGGAGACTGGCACAGCCTGGTAGCACTGGTGACCACCGAGCAGAGTCATGGATACAGCCGTCCCACACCCTGGAGACTGGCACCGCCTGGTACCACTGGTGAGCACCGAGCAGAGTCATGGATTCAGCCGTCTCACACCCTGGAGACTGGCACAGCCTGGTAGCACTAGTGAGCACCGAGCAGACACATGGATACAGCCATCACACACCCTGGAGACTGGCACAGCCTGGTAGCACTGGTGAGCACCAAGCAGACACATGGATACAGCCGTCTCACACCCTGGAGACTGGCACAGCCTGGTAGCACTGGTGAGCGCCGAGCAGACACATGGATTCAGCTGTCTCACACCCTGGAGACTGGCCTAGCCTGGTAGCACTGGTGAGCACCGAGCAGAGTCATGGATACAGCCGTCTCACACCCTGGAGACTGACAGAGCCTGGTAGCACTGGTGAGCACCGAGCAGAGTCATGGTTACAGCCATCTCACACCCTGGAGACTGGCACAGCCTGGTAGAACTGGTGAGCACCGAGCAGACACATGGATATAGCCGTCTCACACCCTGGAGACTGGCACAGCCTGGTAGCACTGGTGAGCACCGAGCAGACACATGGATACAGCCGTCTCACACCCTGGAGACTGGCACAGCCTGGTAGCACTGGTAAGCACCGAGCAGACACATGGCCATAGCCGTCCCACACCCTGGAGACTGGCACAGCCTGGTAGCACTGGTGAGCACCGAGCAGACTCATGGCCACAGCCGTCTCACACCCTGGAGACTGGCACAGCCTGGTAGCACTGGTGAGCACCGAGCAGACACATGGATACAGCCGTTACCGACCTGGAGACTGGCACAGCCTGGTAGCACTGGTGAGCACCGAGCAGATACATGGATACAGCCGTCTCACACCCTGGAGACTGGCACAGCCTGGTAGCACTGGTGAGCACCGAGCAGACACATGGATACAGCCGTCTCACACCCTGGAGACTGGCACAGCCTGATAGCACTGGTGAGCACCGAGCAGACACATGGATACAGCCGTCTCACACCCTGGAGACTGGCACAGCCTGGTAACACTAGTGAGCACCGAGCAGAGTCATGGATACAGCCGTCTCACACCCTGGAGACTGACACAGCCTGGTAGCACTGGTGAGCACCGAGCAGAGTCACAGATCCAGCCGTCTCACACCCTGGAGACTGGCACAGCCTGGTAGAACTGGTGAGCACCGAGCAGACACATGGATACAGCCGTCTCACACCCTGGAGACTGGCACAGCCTGGTAGCACTGGTGAGCACCGAGCAGAAACATGGATACAGCCATCTCACACCCTGGAGACTGGCACTGCCTGGTAGCACTGGTGAGCACCGAGCAGACACATGGCCATAGCCGTCTCACACCCTGGAGACTGGCACAGCCTGGTAGCACTGGTGAGCACCGAGCAGACTCATGGCCACAGCCGTCTCACACCCTGGAGACTGGCACAGCCTGTAGCACTAGTGAGCACCGAGCACACACATGGATACAGCCGTCTCACACCCTGGAGACTGGCACAGCCTGGTAGCACCAGTGAGCACCGAGCAGACACATGGATACAGCCGTCTCACACCCTGGAGACTGGCACAGCCTGGTAGCACTGGTGAGCACCAAGCAGAGTCATGGATACAGCCGTCTCACACCCTGTAGACTGGCACAGCCTGGTAGCACTGGTGAGCACCGAGCAGAGTCATGGATACAGCCGTCTCACACCCTGGCAACTGGCACAGCCTGGTAGCACTGGTGAGCACCGAGCAGAGTCATGGATACAGCCGTCTCACACACTGGAGACTGGCACAGCCTGGTAGCACTGGTGACCACCGAGCAGAGTCATGGATACAGCCGTCCCACACCCTGGAGACTGGCACCGCCTGGTACCACTGGTGAGCACCGAGCAGAGTCATGGATTCAGCCGTCTCACACCCTGGAGACTGGCACAGCCTGGTAGCACTAGTGAGCACCGAGCAGACACATGGATACAGCCATCACACACCCTGGAGACTGGCACAGCCTGGTAGCACTGGTGAGCACCAAGCAGACACATGGATACAGCCGTCTCACACCCTGGAGACTGGCACAGCCTGGTAGCACTGGTGAGCGCCGAGCAGACACATGGATACAGCCGTCTCTCACCCTGGAGACTGGCACAGCCTGGTAGCACTGGTGAGCACCGAGCAGACACATGGCCACAGCCGTCTCACACCCTGGAGACTGGCACAGCCTGGTAGCAATGGTGAGCACCGAGCAGACACACGTATACAGCCGTCTCACATCCTGGAGACTGGCACAGCCTGGTAGCACTGGTGAGCGCCGAGCAGACACATGTATACAGCCGTCTCACACCCCGTAGACTGGCACAGCCTGGTAGCACTGGTGAGCGCCGAGCACACACATGGATACAGCCGTCTCTCACCCTGGAGACTGGCACAGCCTGGTAGCACTAGTGAGCACCGAGCAGACACATGGATACAGCTGTCTCACACCCTGGAGACTGGCACAGCCTTGTAGCAATGGTGAGCACCGAGCAGACACACGGATACAGCCGTCTCACACCCTGGAGACTGGCACAGCCTGGTAGCACTGGTGAGCACCGAGCAGACACATGGATACAGCCATCTCACACCCTGGAGACTGGCACAGCCTGGTAGCACTGGTGAGCACCGAGCAGACACATGGATACAGCCGTCTCACACCCTGGAGACTGGCACAGCCTGGTAGCACTGGTGAGCACCGAGCAGACACATGGATACAGCCGTCTCACACCCTGGAGACTGGCACAGCCTGGTAGCACTGGTGATCACCGAGCAGAGTCATGGATTCAGCCGTCTCACACCCTGGAGACTGGCACAGCCTGGTAGCAATAGTGAGCACCGAGCAGACACATGGATACAGCCATCACACACCCTGGAGACTGGCACAGCCTGGTAGCACTGGTGAGCACCGAGCAGAGTCATGGATACAGCCGTCTCACACCCTGGAGACTGGCACAGCCTGGTAGCACTGGTGAGCACCGAGCAGACTCATGGATACAGCCGTCTCACACCCTGGAGACTGGCACAGCCTGGTAGCACTGGTGAGCACCGAGCAGACTCATGGATACAGCCATCTCACACCCTGGAGACTGGCACAGCCTGGTAGCACTGGTGAGCACCGAGCAGACACATGGATACAGCCGTCTCACACCCTAGAGACTGGCACAGCCTGGTAGCACTGGTGAGCACCGAGCAGACACATGGCCATAGCCATGTCACACCCTGGAGACTGGCACAGCCTGGTAGCACTGGTGAGCACCGAGCAGACACATGGATACAGCCGTCTCACACCCTGGAAACTGGCACAGCCTGATAGCACTGGTGAGCACCGAGCAGACACATGGATACAGCTGTCTCACACCCTGGAGACTGGCCTAGCCTGGTAGCACTGGTGAGCACCGAGCAGAGTCATGGATACAGCCGTCTCACACCCTGGAGACTGACAGAGCCTGGTAGCACTGGTGAGCACCGAGCAGAGTCATGGATACAGCCATCTCACACCGTGGAGACTGGCACAGCCTGGTAGAACTGGTGAGCACCGAGCAGACACATGGATATAGCAGTCTCACACCCTGGAGACTGGCACAGCCTGGTAGCACTGGTGAGCACCGAGCAGACACATGGATACAGCCGTCTCACACCCTGGAGACTGGCACAGCCTGGTAGCACTGGTAAGCACCGAGCAGACACATGGCCATAGCCGTCTCACACCCTGGAAACTGGCACAGCCTGGTAGCACTGGTGAGCACCGAGCAGACTCATGGCCACAGCCGTCTCACACCCTGGAGACTGGCACAGCCTGGTAGCACTGGTGAGCACCGAGCAGACACATGGATACAGCCGTTACCGACCTGGAGACTGGCACAGCCTGGTAGCACTGGTGAGCACCGAGCAGATACATGGATACAGCCGTCTCACACCCTGGAGACTGGCACAGCCTGGTAGCACTGGTGAGCACCGAGCAGACACATGGATACAGCCGTCTCACACCCTGGAGACTGGCACAGCCTGATAGCACTGGTGAGCACCGAGCAGACACATGGATACAGCCGTCTCACACCCTGGAGACTGGCACAGCCTGGTAACACTAGTGAGCACCGAGCAGAGTCATGGATACAGCCGTCTCACACCCTGGAGACTGACACAGCCTGGTAGCACTGGTGAGCACCGAGCAGAGTCACAGATACAGCCGTCTTACACCCTGGAGACTGGCACAGCCTGGTAGAACTGGTGAGCACCGAGCAGACACATGGATACAGCCGTCTCACACCCTGGAGACTGGCACAGCCTGGTAGCACTGGTGAGCACCGAGCAGAAACATGGATACAGCCATCTCACACCCTGGAGACTGGCACTGCCTGGTAGCACTGGTGAGCACCGAGCAGACACATGGCCATAGCCGTCTCACACCCTGGAGACTGGCACAGCCTGGTAGCACTGGTGAGCACCGAGCAGACTCATGGCCACAGCCGTCTCACACCCTGGAGACTGGCACAGCCTGTAGCACTAGTGAGCACCGAGCACACACATGGATACAGCCGTCTCACACCCTGGAGACTGGCACAGCCTTGTAGCACCAGTGAGCACCGAGCAGACACATGGATACAGCCGTCTCACACCCTGTAGACTGGCACAGCCTGGTAGCACTGGTGAGCATCGAGCAGAGTCATGGATACAGCCGTCTCACACCCTGGCGACTGGCACAGCCTGGTAGCACTGGTGAGCACCGAGCAGAGTCATGGATACAGCCGTCTCACACACTGGAGACTGGCACAGCCTGGTAGCACTGGTGACCACCGAGCAGAGTCATGGATACAGCCGTCCCACACCCTGGAGACTGGCACCGCCTGGTACCACTGGTGAGCACCGAGCAGACACATGGATACAGCCGTCTCACACCCTGGAGACTGGCACAGCCTGGTAGCACTGGTGTGCACCAAGCAGACACATGGATACAGCCATCTCACACCCTGGAGACTGGCACAGCCTGGTAGCACTGGTGAGCACCGAGCAGACACATGGATACAGCCGTCTCACACCCTGGAGACTGGCACAGCCTGGTAGCACTGGTGAGCACCGAGCAGACACATGGATACAGCCATCTCACACCCTGGAGACTGGCACAGCCTGGTAGCACTGGTGAGCACCGAGCAGAGTCATGGATTCAGCCGTCTCACACCCTGGAGACTGGCACAGCCTGGTAGCACTAGTGAGCACCGAGCAGACACATGGATATAGCCATCACACAACCTGGAGACTGGCACGGCCAGGTAGCACTGGTGAGCACCGAGCAGAGTCATGGATACAGCCGTCTCACACCCTGGAGACTGGCACAGCCTGGTAGCACTGGTGAGCACCGAGCAGACTCATGGATACAGCCATCTCACACCCTGGAGACTGGCACAGCCTGGTAGCACTGGTGAGCACCGAGCAGACACATGGATACAGCCGTCTCACACCCTAGAGACTGGCACAGCCTGGTAGCACTGGTGAGCACCGAGCAGACACATGGCCATAGCCATGTCACACCCTGGAGACTGGCACAGCCTGGTAGCACTGGTGAGCACCGAGCAGACACATGGATACAGCCGTCTCACACCCTGGAAACTGGCACAGCCTGATAGCACTGGTGAGCACCGAGCAGACACATGGATACAGCTGTCTCACACCCTGGAGACTGGCCTAGCCTGGTAGCACTGGTGAGCACCGAGCAGAGTCATGGATACAGCCGTCTCACACCCTGGAGACTGACAGAGCCTGGTAGCACTGGTGAGCACCGAGCAGAGTCATGGATACAGCCATCTCACACCCTGGAGACTGGCACAGCCTGGTAGAACTGGTGAGCACCGAGCAGACAAATGGATATAGCCGTCTCACACCCTGGAGACTGGCACAGCCTGGTAGCACTGGTGAGCACCGAGCAGACACATGGATACAGACGTCTCACTCCCTGGAGACTGGCACAGCCTGGTAGCACTGGTAAGCACCGAGCAGACACATGGCCATAGCCGTCTCACACCCTGGAGACTGGCACAGCCTGGTAGCACTGGTGAGCACCGAGCAGACTCATGGCCACAGCCGTCTCACACCCTGGAGACTGGCACAGCCTGGTAGCACTGGTGAGCACCGAGCAGACACATGGATACAGCCGTTACCGACCTGGAGACTGGCACAGCCTGGTAGCACTGGTGAGCACCGAGCAGATACATGGATACAGCCGTCTCACACCCTGGAGACTGGCACAGCCTGGTAGCACTGGTGAGCACCGAACAGACACATGGATACAGCCGTCTCACACCCTGGAGACTGGCACAGCCTGATAGCACTGGTGAGCACCGAGCAGACACATGGATACAGCCGTCTCACACCCTGGAGACTGGCACAGCCTGGTAACACTAGTGAGCACCGAGCAGAGTCATGGATACAGCCGTCTCACACCCTGGAGACTGACACAGCCTGGTAGCACTGGTGAGCACCGAGCAGAGTCACAGATACAGCCGTCTCACACCCTGGAGACTGGCACAGCCTGGTAGAACTGGTGAGCACCGAGCAGACACATGGATACAGCCGTCTCACACCCTGGAGACTGGCACAGCCTGGTAGCACTGGTGAGCACCGAGCAGAAACATGGATACAGCCATCTCACACCCTGGAGACTGGCACTGCCTGGTAGCACTGGTGAGCACCGAGCAGACACATGGCCATAGCCGTCTCACACCCTGGAGACTGGCACAGCCTGGTAGCACTGGTGAGCACCGAGCAGACTCATGGCCACAGCCGTCTCACACCCTGGAGACTGGCACAGCCTGTAGCACTAGTGAGCACCGAGCACACACATGGATACAGCCGTCTCACACCCTGGAGACTGGCACAGCCTTGTAGCACCAGTGAGCACTGAGCAGACACATGGATACAGCCGTCTCACACCCTGGAGACTGGCACAGCCTGGTAGCACTGGTGAGCACCAAGCAGAGTCATGGATACAGCCGTCTCACACCCTGTAGACTGGCACAGCCTGGTAGCACTGGTGAGCATCGAGCAGAGTCATGGATACAGCCGTCTCACACCCTGGCGACTGGCACAGCCTGGTAGCACTGGTGAGCACCGAGCAGAGTCATGGATACAGCCGTCTCACACACTGGAGACTGGCACAGCCTGGTAGCACTGGTGACCACCGAGCAGAGTCATGGATACAGCCGTCCCACACCCTGGAGACTGGCACCGCCTGGTACCACTGGTGAGCACCGAGCAGACACATGGATACAGCCGTCTCACACCCTGGAGACTTGCACAGCCTGGTAGCACTGGTGAGCACCAAGCAGACACATGGATACAGCCATCTCACACCCTGGAGACTGGCACAGCCTGGTAGCACTGGTGAGCACCGAGCAGACACATGGATACAGCCGTCTCACACCCTGGAGACTGGCACAGCCTGGTAGCACTGGTGAGCACCGAGCAGACACATGGATACAGCCGTCTCACACCCTGGAGACTGGCACAGCCTGGTAGCACTGGTGAGCACCGAGCAGAGTCATGGATTCAGCCGTCTCACACCCTGGAGACTGGCACTGCCTGGTAGCACTAGTGAGCACCGAGCAGACACATGGATATAGCCATCACACAACCTGGAGACTGGCACGGCCTGGTAGCACTGGTGAGCACCGAGCAGAGTCATGGATACAGCCGTCTCACACCCTGGAGACTGGCACAGCCTGGTAGCACTGGTGAGCACCGAGCAGACTCATGGATACAGCCATCTCACACCCTGGAGACTGGCACAGCCTGGTAGCACTGGTGAGCACCGAGCAGACACATGGATACAGCCGTCTCACACCCTGGAGACTGGCACAGCCTGGTAGCACTGGTGAGCACCGAGCAGACACATGGCCATAGCCATCTCACATCCTGGAGACTGGCACAGCCTGGTAGCACTGGTGAGCACCGAGCAGACACATGGATACAGCCGTCTCACACCCTGGAAACTGGCACAGCCTGGTAGCACTGGTGAGCACCGAGCAGACACATGGATACAGCTGTCTCACACCCTGGAGACTGGACTAGCCTGGTAGCACTGGTGAGCACCGAGCAGAGTCATGGATACAGCCGTCTCACACCCTGGAGACTGACACAGCCTGGTAGCACTGGTGAGCACCGAGCAGAGTCATGGATACAGCCGTCTCACACCCTGGAGACTGGCACAGCCTGGTAGAACTGGTGAGCACCGAGCAGACACATGGATATAGCCGTCTCACACCCTGGAGACTGGCACAGCCTGGTGGCACTGGTGAGCACCGAGCAGACACATGGATACAGCCGTCTCACACCCTGGAGACTGGCACAGCCTGGTAGCACTGGTGAGCACCGAGCAGACACATGGCCATAGCCGTCTCACACCCTGGAGACTGGCACAGCCTGGTAGCACTGGTGAGCACCGAGCAGACACATGGCCACAGCCGTCTCACACCCTCGAGACTGGCACAGCCTGGTAGCACTGGTGAGCACCGAGCAGACACATGGCCACAGCCGTCACACACCCTGGAGACTGGCACAGCCTGATAGCACTGGTGAGCACCGAGCAGACACATGGATACAGCCGTTACACACCTGGAGACTGGCACAGCCTGGTAGCACTGGTGAGCACCGAGCAGATACATGGATACAGCCGTCTCACACCCTGGAGACTGGCACAGCCTGGTAGCACTGGTGAGCACCGAGCAGACACATGGATACAGCCGTCTCACACCCTGGAGACTGGCAGAGCCTGGTAGCACTGATGAGCACCGAGCAGACACATGGATACAGCCGTCTCACACCCTGGAGACTGGCACAGCCTGGTAGCACTGGTGAGCACCGAGCAGAGTCATGGATACAGCCGTTTCACACCCTGGAGACTGACACAGCCTGGTAGCACTGGTGAGCACCGAGCAGAGTCACAGATACAGCCGTCTCACACCCTGGAGACTGGCACAGCCTGGTAGAACTGGTAAGCACAGAGCAGACACGTGGATACAGCCGTCTCCCACCCTGGAGACTGGCACAGCCTGGTAGCACTGGTGAGCACCGAGCAGACACATGGATACAGCCATCTCACACCCTGGATACTGGCACTGCCTGGTAGCACTGGTGAGCACCGAGCAGACACATGGCCATAGCCGTCTCACACCCTGGAGACTGGCACAGTCTGGTAGCACTGGTGAGCACCGAGCAGACTCATGGCCACAGCCGTCTCATACCCTGGAGACTGGCACAGCCTGGTAGCACTGGTGAGCACCGAGCAGACACATGGCCACAGCCGTCTCACACCCTGGAGACTGGCACAGCCTGGTAGCACTGGTGAGCACCGAGCAGACACATGGCCACAGCCGTCACACATCCTGGAGACTGGCACAGCCTGATAGCACTGGTGAGCACCGAGCAGACACATTGATACAGCCGTTACACACCCTGGAGACTGGCACAGCCTGGTAGCACTGGTGAGCACCGAGCAGATACATGGATAGAGCCGTCTCACACCCTGGAGACTGACACAGCCTGGTAGCACTGGTGAGCACCGAGCAGACTCATGGCCACAGCCGTCTCACACCCTGGAGACTGGCACAGCCTGGTAGCACTGGTGAGCACCGAGCAGACACATGAATACAGTCGTCACACACCCTGGAGACTGGCACAGCCTGGTAGCACTGGTGAGCACCGAGCAGACTCATGGCCACAGCCGTCTCACACCCGGGAGACTGGCACAGCCTGGTAGCACTGGTGAGCACCGAGCAGACACATGGATACAGCCGTTACTCACCTGGAGACTGGCACAGCCTGGTAGCACTGGTGAGCACCGAGCAGATACATGGATACAGCCGTCTCACACCCTGGAGACTGGCACAGCCTGGTAGCACTGGTGAGCACCGAGCAGACACATGGATACAGCCGTCTCACACCCTGGAGACTGGCACAGCCTGATAGCACTGGTGAGCACCGAGCAGACACATGGATACAGCCGTCTCACACCCTGGAGACTGGCACAGCCTGGTAACACTAGTGAGCACCAAGCAGAGTCATGGATACAGCCGTCTCACACCCGGGAGACTGACACAGCCTGGTAGCACTGGTGAGCACCGAGCAGAGTCACAGATACAGCCGTCTCACACCCTGGAGATGGGCACAGCCTGGTAGAACTGGTGAGCACCGAGCAGACACATGGATACAGCCGTCTCACACCCTGGAGACTGGCACAGCCTGGTAGCACTGGTGAGCACCGAGCAGAAACATGGATACAGCCATCTCACACCCTGGAGACTGGCACTGCCTGGTAGCACTGGTGAGCACCGAGCAGACACATGGCCATAGCCGTCTCACACCCTGGAGACTGGCACAGCCTGGTAGCACTGGTGAGCACCGAGCAGACTCATGGCCACAGCCGTCTCACACCCTGGAGACTGGCACAGCCTGTAGCACTAGTGAGCACCGAGCACACACATGGATACAGCCGTCTCACACCCTGGAGACTGGCACAGCCTGGTAGCACCAGTGAGCACCGAGCAGACACATGGATACAGCCGTCTCACACCCTGGAGACTGGCACAGCCTGGTAGCACTGGTGAGCACCAAGCAGAGTCATGGATACAGCCGTCTCACACCCTGTAGACTGGCACAGCCTGGTAGCACTGGTGAGCACCGAGCAGAGTCATGGATACAGCCGTCTCACACCCTGGCGACTGGCACAGCCTGGTAGCACTGGTGAGCACCGAGCAGAGTCATGGATACAGCCGTCTCACACACTGGAGACTGGCACAGCCTGGTAGCACTGGTGACCACCGAGCAGAGTCATGGATACAGCCGTCCCACACCCTGGAGACTGGCACAGCCTGGTAGCACTGGTGAGCACCGAGCAGACACATGGATACAGCCATCTCACACCCTGGAGACTGGCACAGCCTGGTAGCACTGGTGAGCACCAAGCAGACACATGGATACAGCCATCTCACACCCTGGAGACTGGCACAGCCTGGTAGCACTGGTGAGCACCGAGCAGACACATGGATACAGCCGTCTCACACCCTGGAGACTGGCACAGCCTGGTAGCACTGGTGAGCACCTAGCAGACACATGGATACAGCCGTCTCACACCCTGGAGACTGGCACAGCCTGGTAGCACTGGTGAGCACCGAGCAGAGTCATGGATTCAGCCGTCTCACACCCTGGAGACTGGCACAGCCTGGTAGCACTAGTGAGCACCGAGCAAACACATGGATATAGCCATCACACAACCTGGAGATTGGCACGGCCTGGTAGCACTGGTGAGCACCGAGCAGAGTCATGGATACAGCCGTCTCACACCCTGGAGACTGGCACAGCCTGGTAGCACTGGTGAGCACCGAGCAGACTCATGGATACAGCCATCTCACACCCTGGAGACTGGCACAGCCTGGTAGCACTTGTGAGCACCGAGCAGACACATGGATACAGCCGTCTCACACCCTGGAGACTGGCACAGCCTGGTAGCACTGGTGAGCACCGAGCAGACACATGGCCATAGCCATCTCACACCCTGGAGACTGGCACAGCCTGGTAGCACTGGTGAGCACCGAGCAGACACATGGATACAGCCGTCTCACACCCTGGAAACTGGCACAGCCTGGTAGCACTGGTGAGCACCGAGCAGACACATGGATACAGCTGTCTCACACCCTGGAGACTGGCCTAGCCTGGTAGCACTGGTGAGCACCGAGCAGAGTCATGGATACAGCCGTCTCACACCCTGGAGACTGACACAGCCTGGTAGCACTGGTGAGCACCGAGCAGAGACATGGATACAGCCATCTCACACCCTGGAGACTGGCACAGCCTGGTAGAACTGGTGAGCACCGAGCAGACACATGGATATAGCCGTCTCACACCCTGGAGACTGGCACAGCCTGGTGGCACTGGTGAGCACCGAGCAGACACATGGATACAGCCGTCTCACACCCTGGAGACTGGCACAGCCTGGTAGCACTGGTGAGCATCGAGCAGACACATGGCCATAGCCGTCTCACACCCTGGAGACTGGCACAGCCTGGTAGCACTGGTGAGCACCGAGCAGACACATGGCCACAGCCGTCTCACACCCTCGAGACTGGCACAGCCTGGTAGCACTGGTGAGCACCGAGCAGACACATGGCCACAGCCGTCACACACCCTGGAGACTGGCACAGCCTGATAGCACTGGTGAGCACCGAGCAGACACATGGATACAGCCGTTACACACCTGGAGACTGGCACAGCCTGGTAGCACTGGTGAGCACCGAGCAGATACATGGATACAGCCGTCTCACACCCTGGAGACTGGCACAGCCTGGTAGCACTGGTGAGCACCAAGCAGACACATGGATACAGCCGTCTCACACCCTGGAGACTGGCACAGCCTGGTAGCACTGATGAGCACCGAGCAGACACATGGATACAGCCGTCTCACACCCTGGAGACTGGCACAGCCTGGTAGCACTGGTGAGCACCGAGCAGAGTCATGGATACAGCCGTCTCACACCCTGGAGACTGACACAGCCTGGTAGCACTGGTGAGCACCGAGCAGAGTCACAGATACAGCCGTCTCACACCCTGGAGACTGGCACAGCCTGGTAGAACTGGTAAGCACAGAGCAGACACATGGATACAGCCGTCTCACACCCTGGAGACTGGCACAGCCTGGTAGCACTGGTGAGCACCGAGCAGACACATGGATACAGCCATCTCACACCCTGGAGACTGGCACTGCCTGGTAGCACTGGTGAGCACCGAGCAGACACATGGCCATAGCCGTCTCACACCCTGGAGACTGGCACAGCCTGGTAGCACTCGTGAGCACCGAGCAGACTCATGGCCACAGCCGTCTCACACCCTGGAGACTGGCACAGCCTGGTAGCACTGGTGAGCACCGAGCAGACACATGGCCACAGCCGTCTCACACCCTGGAGACTGGCACAGCCTGGTAGCACTGGTGAGCACCGAGCAGACACATGGCCATAGCCGTCACACACCCTGGAGACTGGCACAGCCTGATAGCACTGGTGAGCACCGAGCAGACACATTGATACAGCCGTTACACACCCTGGAGACTGGCACAGCCTGGTAGCACTGGTGAGCACCGAGCAGATACATGGATACAGCCGTCTCACACCCTGGAGACTGACACAGCCTGGTAGCACTGGTGAGCACCGAGCAGACTCATGGCCACAGCCGTCTCACACCCTGGAGACTGGCACAGCCTGGTAGCACTGGTGAGCACCGAGCAGACACATGAATACAGCCGTCACACACCCTGGAGACTGGCACAGCCTGGTAGCACTGGTGAGCACCGAGCAGACTCATGGCCACAGCCGTCTCACACCCGGGAGACTGGCACAGCCTGGTAGCACTGGTGAGCACCGAGCAGACACATGGCCACAGCCGTCACACACCCTGGAGACTGGCACAGCCTGATAGCACTGGTGAGCACCGAGCAGACACATGGATACAGCCGTTACACACCCTGGAGACTGGCACAGCATGGTAGCACTGGTGAGCACCGAGCAGACGCATTGCTACAGCCATCACACACCCTGGAGACTGGCACAGCCTGGAAGCACTGGTGAGCACCGAGCAGACACATGGATACAGCCGTCTCACACCCTGTAGACTGGCACAGCCTGGTAGCACTGGTGAGCACCGAGCAGACACATGGATACAGCCGTCTCACACCCTGGAGACTGGCACAGCCTGGTAGCACTGGTGAGCACTGACCAGAATCATGGCCACAGCCGTCTCACACCCTGGAGACTGGCACAGCCTGGTAGCACTGGTGAGCACCGAGCAGACTCATGGCCACAGCAGTCTCACACCCTGGAGACTGGCACAGCCTGGTAGCACTGGTGAGGACCGAGCAGACACATGGCCACAGCCGTCTCACACCCTGGAGTCTGGCACAGCCTGGTAGCACTGGTGAGCACCGAGCAGACACATGGATACAGCCGACACACACCCTGGAGACTGGCACAGCCTGGTAGCACTGGTGAGCATCGAGCAGACACATGGCCACAGCCGTCTCACACCCTGGAGTCTGGCACAACCTGGTAGCACTGGTGAGCACCGAGCAGACACATGGATACAGCCGTCACACACCCTGGAGACTGGCACAGCCTGGTAGCACTGGTGAGCACCGAGCAGACACATGGATACAGCCGTCTCACACCCTGGAGACTGGCACAGCCTGGTACCACTGGTGAGCACTGAGCAGACACATGGATACAGCCGTCTCACACCCTGGAGACTGGCACAGTCTGGTAGCCCTGGTGAGCACCGAGCAGACACATGGATATAGCCGTCTCACACCCTGGAGACTGGCACAGCCTGGTGGCACTGGTGAGCACCGAGCAGACACATGGATACAGCCGTCTCACACCCTGGAGACTGGCACAGCCTGGTAGCACTGGTGAGCATCGAGCAGACACATGGCCATAGCCGTCTCACACCCTGGAGACTGGCACAGCCTGGTAGCACTGGTGAGCACCGAGCAGACACATGGCCACAGCCGTCTCACACCCTCGAGACTGGCACAGCCTGGTAGCACTGGTGAGCACCGAGCAGACACATGGCCACAGCCGTCACTCACCCTGGAGACTGGCACAGCCTGATAGCACTGGTGAGCACCGAGCTGACACATGGATACAGCCGTTACACACCTGGAGACTGGCACAGCCTGGTAGCACTGGTGAGCACCGAGCAGATACATGGATACAGCCGTCTCACACCCTGGAGACTGGCACAGCCTGGTAGCACTGGTGAGCACCGAGCAGACACATGGATACAGCCGTCTCACACCCTGGAGACTGGCACAGCCTGGTAGCACTGATGAGCACCGAGCAGACACATGGATACAGCCGTCTCACACCCTGGAGACTGGCACAGCCTGGTAGCACTGGTGAGCACCGAGCAGAGTCATGGATACAGCCGTCTCACACCCTGGAGACTGACACAGCCTGGTAGCACTGGTGAGCACCGAGCAGAGTCACAGATACAGCCGTCTCACACCCTGGAGACTGGCACAGCCTGGTAGAACTGGTAAGCACAGAGCAGACACATGGATACAGCCGTCTCACACCCTGGAGACTGGCACAGCCTGGTAGCACTGGTGAGCACCGAGCAGACACATGGATACAGCCATCTCACACCCTGGAGACTGGCACTGCCTGGTAGCACTGGTGAGCACCGAGCAGACACATGGCCATAGCCGTCTCACACCCTGGAGACTGGTACAGCCTGGTAGCACTGGTGAGCACCGAGCAGACTCATGGCCACAGCCGTCTCACACCCTGGAGACTGGCACAGCCTGGTAGCACTGGTGAGCACCGAGCAGACACATGGCCACAGCCGTCTCACACCCTGGAGACTGGCACAGCCTGGTAGCACTGGTGAGCACCGAGCAGACACATGGCCACAGCCGTCACACACCCTGGAGACTGGCACAGCCTGGTAGCACTGGTGAGCACCGAGCAGACGCATTGCTAAAGCCATCACACACCCTGGAGACTGGCACAGCCCGGTAGCACTGGTGAGCACCGAGCAGACACATGGATACAGCCGTCTCACACCCTGTAGACTGGCACAGCCTGGTAGCACTGGTGAGCACCGAGCAGACACATGAATACAGCCGTCACACACCCTGGAGACTGGCACAGCCTGGTAGCACTGGTGAGCACCGAGCAGACTCATGGCCACAGCCGTCTCACACCCGGGAGACTGGCACAGCCTGGTAGCACTGGTGAGCACCGAGCAGACACATGGCCACAGCCGTCACACACCCTGGAGACTGGCACAACCTGGTAGCACTGGTGAGCACCGAGCAGACACATGGATACAGCCGTCTCACACCCTGTAGACTGGCACAGCCTGATAGCACTGGTGAGCACCAAGCAGACACATGGATACAGCCGTCTCACACCCTGGAGACTGGCACAGCCTGGTAGCACTGGTGAGCACCGAGCAGACACATGGATACAGCCGTCTCACACCCTGGAGACTGGCACAGCCTGGCAGCACTGGTGAGCACCGAGCAGACTCATGGCCACAGCCGTCTCACATCCTGGAGACTGGCACAGCCTGGTAGCACTGGTGAGCACCGAGCAGACTCATGGCCACAGCCGTCTCACACCCTGGAGACTGGCACAACCTGGTAGCACTGGTGAGCACCGAGCAGACACATGGCCACAACCGTCTCACACCGTGGAGACAGGCACAGTCTGGTAGCACTGGTGAGCACAGAGCAGACACATGGCCACAGCCATCACACACCCTGGAGACTGGCACAGCCTGGTAGCACTGGTGATCACCGAGCAGACACATGGCCACAGCCGTCTCACACCCTGGAAACTGACACAGCCTGGTAGCACTGGTGAGCACCGAGCAGACGCATGGCCACAGCCGTCTCACACCCTGGAGACTGGCACAGCCTGGTAGAACTGGTGAGCACCGAGCAGATGCATTGCTACAGCCATCGCACACCCTGGAGACTGGCACAACCTGGTAGCACTGGTGAGCACCGAGCAGACACATGGATACAGCCGTCTCACACCCTGTAGACTGGCAGAGCCTGATAGCACTGGTGAGCACCGAGCAGACACATGGATACAGCCGTCTCACACCCTGGAGACTGGCACAGCCTGGTAGCACTGGTGAGCACCGAGCAGACACATGGATACAGCCGTCTCACACCCTGGAGACTGGCACAGCCTGGATGCACTGGTGAGCACCGAGCAGACTGATGGCCACAGCCGTCTCACATCCTGGAGACTGGCACAGCCTGGTAGCACTGGTGAGCACCGAGCAGACTCATGGCCACAGCCGTCTCACACCCTGGAGACTGGCACAACTTGGTAGCACTGGTGAGCACCGAGCAGACACATGGCCACAACCGTCTCACACCCTGGAGACTGGCACAGTCTGGTAGCACTGGTGAGCACAGAGCAGACACATGGCCACAGCCATCACACACCCTGGAGACTGACACAGCCTGGTAGCACTGGTGAGCACCGAGCAGACAGATGGCCATAGCCGTCTCACACCCTGGAGACTGGCACAGCCTGGTAGCACTGGTGAGCACCGTGCAGACACATGGCCACAGCCGTCTCACACCCTGGAGACTGGCACAGCCTGGTAGCACTGGTGAGCACCGAGCAGACAGATGGCCATAGCCGTCTCACACCCTGGAGACTGGCACAGCCCTGTAGCACTGGTGAGCACCGAGCAGACTCATGGCCACAGCCATCTCACAGCCTGGAGACTGGCACAGCCTGGTAGCACAGGTGAGCATCAAGCAGACACATGGCCACAGCCGTCTCACACCCTGGAGACTGGCACAGCCTGGTAGCACTGGTAAGCACCGAGCAGACACATTGCTACTGCCATCACACACCCTGGAGACTGGCACAGCCTGGTAGCACTGGTGAGCACCGAGCAGACACATGGATACAGCCGTCTCACACCCTGGAGACTGGCACAGCCTGGTAGCACTGGTGAGCACCGAGCAGACAGATGGCCATAGCCGTCTCACACCCTGGAGACTGGCACAGCCTGGTAGAACTGGTGAGCACCGAGCAGACACATGGATACAGCCATCTCACACCCTGGAGACTGGCACAGCCTGGTAGCACTGGTGAGTGCCGAACAGACACATGGATACAGCCGTCTCACACCCTGGAGACTGGCAGAGCCTGGTAGCACTGGTGAGCACCGAGCAGACACATGGATACAGCCGTCTCACACCCTGGAGACTGGCACAGCCTGGTAGCACTGGTGAGCGCCGAGCAGACACATGGATACAGCCGTCTCTCACCCTGGAGACTGGCACAGCCTGGTAGCACTGGTGAGCACCGAGCAGACACATGGCCACAGCCGTCTCACACCCTGGAGACTGGCACAGCCTGGAAGCAATGGTGAGCACCGAGCAGACACACGTATACAGCCGTCTCACATCCTGGAGACTGGCACAGCCTGGTAGCACTGGTGAGCGCCGAGCAGACACATGTATACAGCCGTCTCACACCCTGTAGACTGGCACAGCCTGGTAGCACTGGTGAGCGCCGAGCAGACACATGGATACAGCCGTCTCTCACCCTGGAGACTGGCACAGCCTGGTAGCACTGGTGAGCACCGAGCAGACACATGGATACAGCTGTCTCACACCCTGGAGACTGGCACAGCCTTGTAGCAATGGTGAGCACCGAGCAGACACACGGATACAGCCGTCTCACACCCTGGAGACTGGCACAGCCTGGTAGCACTGGTGAGCACCAAGCAGACACATTGCTACAGCCATCACACACCCTGGAGACTGGCACAGCCTGGTAGAACTGGTGAGCACCGAGCAGACACATGGATACAGCCGACTCACACCCTGGAGACTGGCACAGCCTGGTAGCACTGGTGAGCACCGAGCAGACACATGGATACAGCCGTCTCACACCCTGGAGACTGGCACAGCCGTCTCACACCCTGGAGACTGGCACAGCCTGGTAGCACTGGTGAGCACCGAGCAGACACATGGATACAGCCGTCTCACACCCAGGAGACTGGCACAGTCTGGTAGCACTGGTGAGCACCGAGCAGACACATGGATACAGCCGTCTCACACCCTGGAGACTGGCACAGCCTGGTAGCACTGGTGAGCACCGAGCAGACACGTGGATACAGCCGTCTCACACCCTGGAGACTGGCACAGCCTGGTAGCACTGGTGAGCGCCGAGCAGACACATGGATACAGCCGTCTCTCAACATGGAGACTGGCACAGCCTGGTAGCACTGGTGAGCACCGAGCAGACACATGGCCACAGCCGTCTCACACCCTGGAGACTGGCACAGCCTGGTAGCAATGGTGAGCACCGAGCAGACACACGTATACAGCCGTCTCACATCCTGGAGACTGGCACAGCCTGGTAGCACTGGTGAGCGCCGAGCAGACACATGTATACAGCCGTCTCACACCCTGTAGACCTGCACAGCCTGGTAGCACTGGTGAGCGCCGAGCAGACACATGGATACAGCCGTCTCTCACCCTGGAGACTGGCACAGCCTTGTAGCAATGGTGAGCACCGAGCAGACACACGGATACAGCCGTCTCACACCGTGGAGACTGGCACAGCCTGGAAGCACTGGTGAGCGCCGAACAGACACATGGATACAGCCGTCTCACACCCTGGAGACTGGCACAGCCTGGTAGCACTGGTGAGCGCCGAGCAGACTCATGGATACAGCCGTCTCTCACCCTGGAGACTGGCACAGCCTGGTAGCACTGGTGAGCGCCGAGCAGACACATGGATACAGCCGTCTCTCACCCTGGAGACTGGCACAGCCTGGTAGCACTGGTGAGCACCGAGCAGACACATGGATACAGCTGTCTCACACCCTGGAGACTGGCACAGCCTGGTAGCAATGGTGAGCACCGAGCAGACACACGGATACAGCCGTCTCACACCCTGGAGACTGGCACAGCCTGGTAGCACTGGTGAGCGCCGAGCAGACACATGGATACAGCCGTCACACACCCTGGAGACTGGCACAGCCTGGTAGCACTGGTGAGCGCCGAACAGACACATGGATACAGCCGTCTCACACCCTGTAGACTGGCACAGCCTGGTAGCACTGGTGAACGCCGAGAAGACTCATGGATACAGCCGTCTCACACCCTGGAGACTGGCACAGCCTGGTAGAACTGGTGAGCACCGAGCAGACACATGGATACAGCCATCTCACACCCTGGAGACTGGCACAGCCTGGTAGCACTGGTGAGCACCGAGCAGACACATGGATACAGCCGTCTCACACCCTGGAGACTGGCACAGCCTGGTAGCACTGGTGAGCACTAAGCAGACACATGGCCACAGCCGTCTCACACCCTGGAGACTGGCACAGCCCGGTAGCACTGGTGAGCACCGAGCAGACACATGGCCACAGCCGTCTCACACCCTGGAGACTGGCACAGCCTGGTAGCACTGGTGAGCACCGAGCAGACACATTGCTACAGCCATCACACACCCTGGAGACTGGCACAGCCTGATAGCACTGGTGAGCACCGAGCAGACACATGGATACAGCCGTCTCACACCCTGGAGACTGGCACAGCCTGGTAGCACTGGTGAGCACCGAGCAGACACATGGATACAGCCGTCTCACACCCTGGAGACTGGCACAGCCGTCTCACACCCTGGAGACTGGCACAGCCTGGTAGCACTGGTGAGCACCGAGCAGACACATGGATACAGCCATCTCACACCCTGGAGACTGGCACAGCCTGGTAGCACTGGTGAGCACCGAGCAGACACATGGATACAGCCGTCTCACACCCTGGAGACTGGCACAGCCTGGTAGCACTGGTGAGCACCGAGCAGACACATGGATACAGCCGTCTCACACCCTGGAGACTGGCACGGCCTGGTAGCACTGGTGAGTGCCGAGCAGACACATGGATACAGCCGTCTCTCACCCTGGAGACTGGCACAGCCTGGTAGCACTGGTGAGCACCGAGCAGACACATGGCCACAGCCGTCTCACACCCTGGAGACTGGCACAGCCTGGTAGCACTGGTGAGCACCGAGCAGACACATGGATACAGCCGTCTCTCACCCTGGAGACTGGCACAGCCTGGTAGCACTGGTGAGCACCGAGCAGACACATGGATACAGCTGTCTCACACCCTGGAGACTGACACAGCCTGATAGCACTGGTGAGCACCGAGCAGACACATGGATACAGCCGTTACACACCCTGGAGACTGGCACAGCATGGTAGCACTGGTGAGCACCGAGCAGACGCATTGCTACAGCCATCACACACCCTGGAGACTGGCACAGCCTGGAAGCACTGGTGAGCACCGAGCAGACACATGGATACAGCCGTCTCACACCCTGTAGACTGGCACAGCCTGGTAGCACTGGTGAGCACCGAGCAGACACATGGATACAGCCGTCTCACACCCTGGAGACTGGCACAGCCTGGTAGCACTGGTGAGCACTGACCAGAATCATGGCCACAGCCGTCTCACACCCTGGAGACTGGCACAGCCTGGTAGCACTGGTGAGCACCGAGCAGACTCATGGCCACAGCAGTCTCACACCCTGGAGACTGGCACAGCCTGGTAGCACTGGTGAGGACCGAGCAGACACATGGCCACAGCCGTCTCACACCCTGGAGTCTGGCACAGCCTGGTAGCACTGGTGAGCACCGAGCAGACACATGGATACAGCCGACACACACCCTGGAGACTGGCACAGCCTGGTAGCACTGGTGAGCATCGAGCAGACACATGGCCACAGCCGTCTCACACCCTGGAGTCTGGCACAACCTGGTAGCACTGGTGAGCACCGAGCAGACACATGGATACAGCCGTCACACACCCTGGAGACTGGCACAGCCTGGTAGCACTGGTGAGCACCGAGCAGACACATGGATACAGCCGTCTCACACCCTGGAGACTGGCACAGCCTGGTACCACTGGTGAGCACTGAGCAGACACATGGATACAGCCGTCTCACACCCTGGAGACTGGCACAGTCTGGTAGCCCTGGTGAGCACCGAGCAGACACATGGATATAGCCGTCTCACACCCTGGAGACTGGCACAGCCTGGTGGCACTGGTGAGCACCGAGCAGACACATGGATACAGCCGTCTCACACCCTGGAGACTGGCACAGCCTGGTAGCACTGGTGAGCATCGAGCAGACACATGGCCATAGCCGTCTCACACCCTGGAGACTGGCACAGCCTGGTAGCACTGGTGAGCACCGAGCAGACACATGGCCACAGCCGTCTCACACCCTCGAGACTGGCACAGCCTGGTAGCACTGGTGAGCACCGAGCAGACACATGGCCACAGCCGTCACTCACCCTGGAGACTGGCACAGCCTGATAGCACTGGTGAGCACCGAGCTGACACATGGATACAGCCGTTACACACCTGGAGACTGGCACAGCCTGGTAGCACTGGTGAGCACCGAGCAGATACATGGATACAGCCGTCTCACACCCTGGAGACTGGCACAGCCTGGTAGCACTGGTGAGCACCGAGCAGACACATGGATACAGCCGTCTCACACCCTGGAGACTGGCACAGCCTGGTAGCACTGATGAGCACCGAGCAGACACATGGATACAGCCGTCTCACACCCTGGAGACTGGCACAGCCTGGTAGCACTGGTGAGCACCGAGCAGAGTCATGGATACAGCCGTCTCACACCCTGGAGACTGACACAGCCTGGTAGCACTGGTGAGCACCGAGCAGAGTCACAGATACAGCCGTCTCACACCCTGGAGACTGGCACAGCCTGGTAGAACTGGTAAGCACAGAGCAGACACATGGATACAGCCGTCTCACACCCTGGAGACTGGCACAGCCTGGTAGCACTGGTGAGCACCGAGCAGACACATGGATACAGCCATCTCACACCCTGGAGACTGGCACTGCCTGGTAGCACTGGTGAGCACCGAGCAGACACATGGCCATAGCCGTCTCACACCCTGGAGACTGGTACAGCCTGGTAGCACTGGTGAGCACCGAGCAGACTCATGGCCACAGCCGTCTCACACCCTGGAGACTGGCACAGCCTGGTAGCACTGGTGAGCACCGAGCAGACACATGGCCACAGCCGTCTCACACCCTGGAGACTGGCACAGCCTGGTAGCACTGGTGAGCACCGAGCAGACACATGGCCACAGCCGTCACACACCCTGGAGACTGGCACAGCCTTGTAGCAATGGTGAGCACCGAGCAGACACACGGATACAGCCGTCTCACACCCTGGAGACTGGCACAGCCTGGTAGCACTGGTGAGCACCAAGCAGACACATTGCTACAGCCATCACACACCCTGGAGACTGGCACAGCCTGGTAGAACTGGTGAGCACCGAGCAGACACATGGATACAGCCGACTCACACCCTGGAGACTGGCACAGCCTGGTAGCACTGGTGAGCACCGAGCAGACACATGGATACAGCCGTCTCACACCCTGGAGACTGGCACAGCCGTCTCACACCCTGGAGACTGGCACAGCCTGGTAGCACTGGTGAGCACCGAGCAGACACATGGATACAGCCGTCTCACACCCAGGAGACTGGCACAGTCTGGTAGCACTGGTGAGCACCGAGCAGACACATGGATACAGCCGTCTCACACCCTGGAGACTGGCACAGCCTGGTAGCACTGGTGAGCACCGAGCAGACACGTGGATACAGCCGTCTCACACCCTGGAGACTGGCACAGCCTGGTAGCACTGGTGAGCGCCGAGCAGACACATGGATACAGCCGTCTCTCAACATGGAGACTGGCACAGCCTGGTAGCACTGGTGAGCACCGAGCAGACACATGGCCACAGCCGTCTCACACCCTGGAGACTGGCACAGCCTGGTAGCAATGGTGAGCACCGAGCAGACACACGTATACAGCCGTCTCACATCCTGGAGACTGGCACAGCCTGGTAGCACTGGTGAGCGCCGAGCAGACACATGTATACAGCCGTCTCACACCCTGTAGACCTGCACAGCCTGGTAGCACTGGTGAGCGCCGAGCAGACACATGGATACAGCCGTCTCTCACCCTGGAGACTGGCACAGCCTTGTAGCAATGGTGAGCACCGAGCAGACACACGGATACAGCCGTCTCACACCGTGGAGACTGGCACAGCCTGGAAGCACTGGTGAGCGCCGAACAGACACATGGATACAGCCGTCTCACACCCTGGAGACTGGCACAGCCTGGTAGCACTGGTGAGCGCCGAGCAGACTCATGGATACAGCCGTCTCTCACCCTGGAGACTGGCACAGCCTGGTAGCACTGGTGAGCGCCGAGCAGACACATGGATACAGCCGTCTCTCACCCTGGAGACTGGCACAGCCTGGTAGCACTGGTGAGCACCGAGCAGACACATGGATACAGCTGTCTCACACCCTGGAGACTGGCACAGCCTGGTAGCAATGGTGAGCACCGAGCAGACACACGGATACAGCCGTCTCACACCCTGGAGACTGGCACAGCCTGGTAGCACTGGTGAGCGCCGAGCAGACACATGGATACAGCCGTCACACACCCTGGAGACTGGCACAGCCTGGTAGCACTGGTGAGCGCCGAACAGACACATGGATACAGCCGTCTCACACCCTGTAGACTGGCACAGCCTGGTAGCACTGGTGAACGCCGAGAAGACTCATGGATACAGCCGTCTCACACCCTGGAGACTGGCACAGCCTGGTAGAACTGGTGAGCACCGAGCAGACACATGGATACAGCCATCTCACACCCTGGAGACTGGCACAGCCTGGTAGCACTGGTGAGCACCGAGCAGACACATGGATACAGCCGTCTCACACCCTGGAGACTGGCACAGCCTGGTAGCACTGGTGAGCACTAAGCAGACACATGGCCACAGCCGTCTCACACCCTGGAGACTGGCACAGCCCGGTAGCACTGGTGAGCACCGAGCAGACACATGGCCACAGCCGTCTCACACCCTGGAGACTGGCACAGCCTGGTAGCACTGGTGAGCACCGAGCAGACACATTGCTACAGCCATCACACACCCTGGAGACTGGCACAGCCTGATAGCACTGGTGAGCACCGAGCAGACACATGGATACAGCCGTCTCACACCCTGGAGACTGGCACAGCCTGGTAGCACTGGTGAGCACCGAGCAGACACATGGATACAGCCGTCTCACACCCTGGAGACTGGCACAGCCGTCTCACACCCTGGAGACTGGCACAGCCTGGTAGCACTGGTGAGCACCGAGCAGACACATGGATACAGCCATCTCACACCCTGGAGACTGGCACAGCCTGGTAGCACTGGTGAGCACCGAGCAGACACATGGATACAGCCGTCTCACACCCTGGAGACTGGCACAGCCTGGTAGCACTGGTGAGCACCGAGCAGACACATGGATACAGCCGTCTCACACCCTGGAGACTGGCACGGCCTGGTAGCACTGGTGAGTGCCGAGCAGACACATGGATACAGCCGTCTCTCACCCTGGAGACTGGCACAGCCTGGTAGCACTGGTGAGCACCGAGCAGACACATGGCCACAGCCGTCTCACACCCTGGAGACTGGCACAGCCTGGTAGCACTGGTGAGCACCGAGCAGACACATGGATACAGCCGTCTCTCACCCTGGAGACTGGCACAGCCTGGTAGCACTGGTGAGCACCGAGCAGACACATGGATACAGCTGTCTCACACCCTGGAGACTGACACAGCCTTGTAGCAATGGTGAGCACCGAGCAGACACATGGATACAGCCGTCATACACCCTGGAGACTGGCACAGCCTGGTAGCACTGGTGAGCACCGAGCAGACACATTGCTACAGCCATCACACACCCTGGAGACTGGCACAGCCTGGTAGCACTGGTGAGCACCGAGCAGACACATGGATACAGCCGTCTCACACCCTGGAGACTGGCACAGCCTGGTAGCACTGGTGAGCACCGAGCAGACACATGGATACAGCCGTTTCACACCCTGGAAACTGGCACAGCCGTCTCACACCCTGGAGACTGGCACAGCCTGGTAGCACTGGTGAGCACCAAGCAGACACATGGATACAGCCGTCTCACACCCTGGAGACTGGCACAGCCTGGTAGCACTGGTGAGCACCGAGCAGACACATGGATACAGCCGTCTCACACCCTGGAGACTGGCACAGCCTGGTAGCACTGGTGAGCACCGAGCAGACACATGGATACAGCCGTCTCACACCCTGGAGACTGGCACAGCCTGGTAGCACTGGTGAGCGCCGAGCAGACACATGGATACAGCCGTCTCTCACCCTGGAGACTGGCACAGCCTGGTAGCACTGGTGAGCACCGAGCAGACACATGGCCACAGCCGTCTCACACCCTGGAGACTGGCACAGCCTGGTAGCAATGGTGAGCACCGAGCAGACACACGTGTACAGCCATCTCACATCCTGGAGACTGGCACAGCCTGGTAGCACTGGTGAGCGCCGAGCAGACACATGTATACAGCCGTCTCACACCCTGTAGACTGGCACAGCCTGGTAGCACTGGTGAGCGCCGAGCAGACACATGGATACAGCCGTCTCACACCCGGGAGACTGGCACAGCCTGGTAGCACTGGTGAGCACCGAGCAGACACATGGCCACAGCCGTCACACACCCTGGAGACTGGCACAGCCTGATAGCACTGGTGAGCACCGAGCAGACACATGGATACAGCCGTTACACACCCTGGAGACTGGCACAGCATGGTAGCACTGGTGAGCGCCGAACAGACACATGGATACAGCCGTCTCACACCCGGGAGACTGGCACAGCCTGGTAGCACTGGTGAGCACCGAGCAGACACATGGCCACAGCCGTCACACACCCTGGAGACTGGCACAGCCTGATAGCACTGGTGAGCACCGAGCAGACACATGGATACAGCCGTTACACACCCTGGAGACTGGCACAGCATGGTAGCACTGGTGAGCACCGAGCAGACGCATTGCTACAGCCATCACACACCCTGGAGACTGGCACAGCCTGGAAGCACTGGTGAGCACCGAGCAGACACATGGATACAGCCGTCTCACACCCTGTAGACTGGCACAGCCTGGTAGCACTGGTGAGCACCGAGCAGACACATGGATACAGCCGTCTCACACCCTGGAGACTGGCACAGCCTGGTAGCACTGGTGAGCACTGACCAGAATCATGGCCACAGCCGTCTCACACCCTGGAGACTGGCACAGCCTGGTAGCACTGGTGAGCACCGAGCAGACTCATGGCCACAGCAGTCTCACACCCTGGAGACTGGCACAGCCTGGTAGCACTGGTGAGGACCGAGCAGACACATGGCCACAGCCGTCTCACACCCTGGAGTCTGGCACAGCCTGGTAGCACTGGTGAGCACCGAGCAGACACATGGATACAGCCGACACACACCCTGGAGACTGGCACAGCCTGGTAGCACTGGTGAGCATCGAGCAGACACATGGCCACAGCCGTCTCACACCCTGGAGTCTGGCACAACCTGGTAGCACTGGTGAGCACCGAGCAGACACATGGATACAGCCGTCACACACCCTGGAGACTGGCACAGCCTGGTAGCACTGGTGAGCACCGAGCAGACACATGGATACAGCCGTCTCACACCCTGGAGACTGGCACAGCCTGGTACCACTGGTGAGCACTGAGCAGACACATGGATACAGCCGTCTCACACCCTGGAGACTGGCACAGTCTGGTAGCCCTGGTGAGCACCGAGCAGACACATGGATATAGCCGTCTCACACCCTGGAGACTGGCACAGCCTGGTGGCACTGGTGAGCACCGAGCAGACACATGGATACAGCCGTCTCACACCCTGGAGACTGGCACAGCCTGGTAGCACTGGTGAGCATCGAGCAGACACATGGCCATAGCCGTCTCACACCCTGGAGACTGGCACAGCCTGGTAGCACTGGTGAGCACCGAGCAGACACATGGCCACAGCCGTCTCACACCCTCGAGACTGGCACAGCCTGGTAGCACTGGTGAGCACCGAGCAGACACATGGCCACAGCCGTCACTCACCCTGGAGACTGGCACAGCCTGATAGCACTGGTGAGCACCGAGCTGACACATGGATACAGCCGTTACACACCTGGAGACTGGCACAGCCTGGTAGCACTGGTGAGCACCGAGCAGATACATGGATACAGCCGTCTCACACCCTGGAGACTGGCACAGCCTGGTAGCACTGGTGAGCACCGAGCAGACACATGGATACAGCCGTCTCACACCCTGGAGACTGGCACAGCCTGGTAGCACTGATGAGCACCGAGCAGACACATGGATACAGCCGTCTCACACCCTGGAGACTGGCACAGCCTGGTAGCACTGGTGAGCACCGAGCAGAGTCATGGATACAGCCGTCTCACACCCTGGAGACTGACACAGCCTGGTAGCACTGGTGAGCACCGAGCAGAGTCACAGATACAGCCGTCTCACACCCTGGAGACTGGCACAGCCTGGTAGAACTGGTAAGCACAGAGCAGACACATGGATACAGCCGTCTCACACCCTGGAGACTGGCACAGCCTGGTAGCACTGGTGAGCACCGAGCAGACACATGGATACAGCCATCTCACACCCTGGAGACTGGCACTGCCTGGTAGCACTGGTGAGCACCGAGCAGACACATGGCCATAGCCGTCTCACACCCTGGAGACTGGTACAGCCTGGTAGCACTGGTGAGCACCGAGCAGACTCATGGCCACAGCCGTCTCACACCCTGGAGACTGGCACAGCCTGGTAGCACTGGTGAGCACCGAGCAGACACATGGCCACAGCCGTCTCACACCCTGGAGACTGGCACAGCCTGGTAGCACTGGTGAGCACCGAGCAGACACATGGCCACAGCCGTCACACACCCTGGAGACTGGCACAGCCTGGTAGCACTGGTGAGCACCGAGCAGACGCATTGCTAAAGCCATCACACACCCTGGAGACTGGCACAGCCCGGTAGCACTGGTGAGCACCGAGCAGACACATGGATACAGCCGTCTCACACCCTGTAGACTGGCACAGCCTGGTAGCACTGGTGAGCACCGAGCAGACACATGAATACAGCCGTCACACACCCTGGAGACTGGCACAGCCTGGTAGCACTGGTGAGCACCGAGCAGACTCATGGCCACAGCCGTCTCACACCCGGGAGACTGGCACAGCCTGGTAGCACTGGTGAGCACCGAGCAGACACATGGCCACAGCCGTCACACACCCTGGAGACTGGCACAACCTGGTAGCACTGGTGAGCACCGAGCAGACACATGGATACAGCCGTCTCACACCCTGTAGACTGGCACAGCCTGATAGCACTGGTGAGCACCAAGCAGACACATGGATACAGCCGTCTCACACCCTGGAGACTGGCACAGCCTGGTAGCACTGGTGAGCACCGAGCAGACACATGGATACAGCCGTCTCACACCCTGGAGACTGGCACAGCCTGGCAGCACTGGTGAGCACCGAGCAGACTCATGGCCACAGCCGTCTCACATCCTGGAGACTGGCACAGCCTGGTAGCACTGGTGAGCACCGAGCAGACTCATGGCCACAGCCGTCTCACACCCTGGAGACTGGCACAACCTGGTAGCACTGGTGAGCACCGAGCAGACACATGGCCACAACCGTCTCACACCGTGGAGACAGGCACAGTCTGGTAGCACTGGTGAGCACAGAGCAGACACATGGCCACAGCCATCACACACCCTGGAGACTGGCACAGCCTGGTAGCACTGGTGATCACCGAGCAGACACATGGCCACAGCCGTCTCACACCCTGGAAACTGACACAGCCTGGTAGCACTGGTGAGCACCGAGCAGACGCATGGCCACAGCCGTCTCACACCCTGGAGACTGGCACAGCCTGGTAGAACTGGTGAGCACCGAGCAGATGCATTGCTACAGCCATCGCACACCCTGGAGACTGGCACAACCTGGTAGCACTGGTGAGCACCGAGCAGACACATGGATACAGCCGTCTCACACCCTGTAGACTGGCAGAGCCTGATAGCACTGGTGAGCACCGAGCAGACACATGGATACAGCCGTCTCACACCCTGGAGACTGGCACAGCCTGGTAGCACTGGTGAGCACCGAGCAGACACATGGATACAGCCGTCTCACACCCTGGAGACTGGCACAGCCTGGATGCACTGGTGAGCACCGAGCAGACTGATGGCCACAGCCGTCTCACATCCTGGAGACTGGCACAGCCTGGTAGCACTGGTGAGCACCGAGCAGACTCATGGCCACAGCCGTCTCACACCCTGGAGACTGGCACAACTTGGTAGCACTGGTGAGCACCGAGCAGACACATGGCCACAACCGTCTCACACCCTGGAGACTGGCACAGTCTGGTAGCACTGGTGAGCACAGAGCAGACACATGGCCACAGCCATCACACACCCTGGAGACTGACACAGCCTGGTAGCACTGGTGAGCACCGAGCAGACAGATGGCCATAGCCGTCTCACACCCTGGAGACTGGCACAGCCTGGTAGCACTGGTGAGCACCGTGCAGACACATGGCCACAGCCGTCTCACACCCTGGAGACTGGCACAGCCTGGTAGCACTGGTGAGCACCGAGCAGACAGATGGCCATAGCCGTCTCACACCCTGGAGACTGGCACAGCCCTGTAGCACTGGTGAGCACCGAGCAGACTCATGGCCACAGCCATCTCACAGCCTGGAGACTGGCACAGCCTGGTAGCACAGGTGAGCATCAAGCAGACACATGGCCACAGCCGTCTCACACCCTGGAGACTGGCACAGCCTGGTAGCACTGGTAAGCACCGAGCAGACACATTGCTACTGCCATCACACACCCTGGAGACTGGCACAGCCTGGTAGCACTGGTGAGCACCGAGCAGACACATGGATACAGCCGTCTCACACCCTGGAGACTGGCACAGCCTGGTAGCACTGGTGAGCACCGAGCAGACAGATGGCCATAGCCGTCTCACACCCTGGAGACTGGCACAGCCTGGTAGAACTGGTGAGCACCGAGCAGACACATGGATACAGCCATCTCACACCCTGGAGACTGGCACAGCCTGGTAGCACTGGTGAGTGCCGAACAGACACATGGATACAGCCGTCTCACACCCTGGAGACTGGCAGAGCCTGGTAGCACTGGTGAGCACCGAGCAGACACATGGATACAGCCGTCTCACACCCTGGAGACTGGCACAGCCTGGTAGCACTGGTGAGCGCCGAGCAGACACATGGATACAGCCGTCTCTCACCCTGGAGACTGGCACAGCCTGGTAGCACTGGTGAGCACCGAGCAGACACATGGCCACAGCCGTCTCACACCCTGGAGACTGGCACAGCCTGGAAGCAATGGTGAGCACCGAGCAGACACACGTATACAGCCGTCTCACATCCTGGAGACTGGCACAGCCTGGTAGCACTGGTGAGCGCCGAGCAGACACATGTATACAGCCGTCTCACACCCTGTAGACTGGCACAGCCTGGTAGCACTGGTGAGCGCCGAGCAGACACATGGATACAGCCGTCTCTCACCCTGGAGACTGGCACAGCCTGGTAGCACTGGTGAGCACCGAGCAGACACATGGATACAGCTGTCTCACACCCTGGAGACTGGCACAGCCTTGTAGCAATGGTGAGCACCGAGCAGACACACGGATACAGCCGTCTCACACCCTGGAGACTGGCACAGCCTGGTAGCACTGGTGAGCACCAAGCAGACACATTGCTACAGCCATCACACACCCTGGAGACTGGCACAGCCTGGTAGAACTGGTGAGCACCGAGCAGACACATGGATACAGCCGACTCACACCCTGGAGACTGGCACAGCCTGGTAGCACTGGTGAGCACCGAGCAGACACATGGATACAGCCGTCTCACACCCTGGAGACTGGCACAGCCGTCTCACACCCTGGAGACTGGCACAGCCTGGTAGCACTGGTGAGCACCGAGCAGACACATGGATACAGCCGTCTCACACCCAGGAGACTGGCACAGTCTGGTAGCACTGGTGAGCACCGAGCAGACACATGGATACAGCCGTCTCACACCCTGGAGACTGGCACAGCCTGGTAGCACTGGTGAGCACCGAGCAGACACGTGGATACAGCCGTCTCACACCCTGGAGACTGGCACAGCCTGGTAGCACTGGTGAGCGCCGAGCAGACACATGGATACAGCCGTCTCTCAACATGGAGACTGGCACAGCCTGGTAGCACTGGTGAGCACCGAGCAGACACATGGCCACAGCCGTCTCACACCCTGGAGACTGGCACAGCCTGGTAGCAATGGTGAGCACCGAGCAGACACACGTATACAGCCGTCTCACATCCTGGAGACTGGCACAGCCTGGTAGCACTGGTGAGCGCCGAGCAGACACATGTATACAGCCGTCTCACACCCTGTAGACCTGCACAGCCTGGTAGCACTGGTGAGCGCCGAGCAGACACATGGATACAGCCGTCTCTCACCCTGGAGACTGGCACAGCCTTGTAGCAATGGTGAGCACCGAGCAGACACACGGATACAGCCGTCTCACACCGTGGAGACTGGCACAGCCTGGAAGCACTGGTGAGCGCCGAACAGACACATGGATACAGCCGTCTCACACCCTGGAGACTGGCACAGCCTGGTAGCACTGGTGAGCGCCGAGCAGACTCATGGATACAGCCGTCTCTCACCCTGGAGACTGGCACAGCCTGGTAGCACTGGTGAGCGCCGAGCAGACACATGGATACAGCCGTCTCTCACCCTGGAGACTGGCACAGCCTGGTAGCACTGGTGAGCACCGAGCAGACACATGGATACAGCTGTCTCACACCCTGGAGACTGGCACAGCCTGGTAGCAATGGTGAGCACCGAGCAGACACACGGATACAGCCGTCTCACACCCTGGAGACTGGCACAGCCTGGTAGCACTGGTGAGCGCCGAGCAGACACATGGATACAGCCGTCACACACCCTGGAGACTGGCACAGCCTGGTAGCACTGGTGAGCGCCGAACAGACACATGGATACAGCCGTCTCACACCCTGTAGACTGGCACAGCCTGGTAGCACTGGTGAACGCCGAGAAGACTCATGGATACAGCCGTCTCACACCCTGGAGACTGGCACAGCCTGGTAGAACTGGTGAGCACCGAGCAGACACATGGATACAGCCATCTCACACCCTGGAGACTGGCACAGCCTGGTAGCACTGGTGAGCACCGAGCAGACACATGGATACAGCCGTCTCACACCCTGGAGACTGGCACAGCCTGGTAGCACTGGTGAGCACTAAGCAGACACATGGCCACAGCCGTCTCACACCCTGGAGACTGGCACAGCCCGGTAGCACTGGTGAGCACCGAGCAGACACATGGCCACAGCCGTCTCACACCCTGGAGACTGGCACAGCCTGGTAGCACTGGTGAGCACCGAGCAGACACATTGCTACAGCCATCACACACCCTGGAGACTGGCACAGCCTGATAGCACTGGTGAGCACCGAGCAGACACATGGATACAGCCGTCTCACACCCTGGAGACTGGCACAGCCTGGTAGCACTGGTGAGCACCGAGCAGACACATGGATACAGCCGTCTCACACCCTGGAGACTGGCACAGCCGTCTCACACCCTGGAGACTGGCACAGCCTGGTAGCACTGGTGAGCACCGAGCAGACACATGGATACAGCCATCTCACACCCTGGAGACTGGCACAGCCTGGTAGCACTGGTGAGCACCGAGCAGACACATGGATACAGCCGTCTCACACCCTGGAGACTGGCACAGCCTGGTAGCACTGGTGAGCACCGAGCAGACACATGGATACAGCCGTCTCACACCCTGGAGACTGGCACGGCCTGGTAGCACTGGTGAGTGCCGAGCAGACACATGGATACAGCCGTCTCTCACCCTGGAGACTGGCACAGCCTGGTAGCACTGGTGAGCACCGAGCAGACACATGGCCACAGCCGTCTCACACCCTGGAGACTGGCACAGCCTGGTAGCACTGGTGAGCACCGAGCAGACACATGGATACAGCCGTCTCTCACCCTGGAGACTGGCACAGCCTGGTAGCACTGGTGAGCACCGAGCAGACACATGGATACAGCTGTCTCACACCCTGGAGACTGACACAGCCTTGTAGCAATGGTGAGCACCGAGCAGACACATGGATACAGCCGTCATACACCCTGGAGACTGGCACAGCCTGGTAGCACTGGTGAGCACCGAGCAGACACATTGCTACAGCCATCACACACCCTGGAGACTGGCACAGCCTGGTAGCACTGGTGAGCACCGAGCAGACACATGGATACAGCCGTCTCACACCCTGGAGACTGGCACAGCCTGGTAGCACTGGTGAGCACCGAGCAGACACATGGATACAGCCGTTTCACACCCTGGAAACTGGCACAGCCGTCTCACACCCTGGAGACTGGCACAGCCTGGTAGCACTGGTGAGCACCAAGCAGACACATGGATACAGCCGTCTCACACCCTGGAGACTGGCACAGCCTGGTAGCACTGGTGAGCACCGAGCAGACACATGGATACAGCCGTCTCACACCCTGGAGACTGGCACAGCCTGGTAGCACTGGTGAGCACCGAGCAGACACATGGATACAGCCGTCTCACACCCTGGAGACTGGCACAGCCTGGTAGCACTGGTGAGCGCCGAGCAGACACATGGATACAGCCGTCTCTCACCCTGGAGACTGGCACAGCCTGGTAGCACTGGTGAGCACCGAGCAGACACATGGCCACAGCCGTCTCACACCCTGGAGACTGGCACAGCCTGGTAGCAATGGTGAGCACCGAGCAGACACACGTGTACAGCCATCTCACATCCTGGAGACTGGCACAGCCTGGTAGCACTGGTGAGCGCCGAGCAGACACATGTATACAGCCGTCTCACACCCTGTAGACTGGCACAGCCTGGTAGCACTGGTGAGCGCCGAGCAGACACATGGATACAGCCGTCTCTCACCCTGGAGACTGGCACAGCCTGGTAGCACTGGTGAGCAACGACCAGACACATGGATACAGCTGTCTCACACCCTGGAGACTGGCACAGCCTTGTAGCAATGGTGAGCACCGAGCAGACACACGGATACAGCCGTCTCACACCCTGGAGACTGGCACAGCCTGGTAGTACTGGTGAGCGCCGAACAGACACATGGATACAGCCGTCTCACACCCTGGAGACTGGCACAGCCTGGTAGCACTGGTGAGCGCCGAGCAGACTCATGGATACAGCCGTCTCTCACCCTGGAGACTGGCACAGCCTGGTAGCACTGGTGAGCGCCGAGCAGACACATGGATACAGCCGTCTCTCACCCTGGAGACTGGCACAGCCTGGTAGCACTGGTGAGCACCGAGCAGACACATGGATACAGCTGTCTCACACCCTGGAGACTGGCACAGCCTGGTAGCAATGGTGAGCACCGAGCAGACACACGGATACAGCCGTCTCACACCCTGGAGACTGGCACAGCCTGGTAGCACTGGTGAGCGCCGAGCAGACTCATGGATACAGCCGTCTCACACCCTGGAGGCTGGCACAGCCTTGTAGCATTGGTGGGCACCGAACAGACACATGGCTACAGCCGTCACACACCCTGGAGACTGGCACAGCCTGGTAGCACTGGTGAGTGCCGAACAGACACATGGATACAGCCATCTCACACCCTGTAGACTGGCACAGCCTGGTAGCACTGGTGAGCGCCGAGCAGACTCATGGATACAGCCGTCTCACACCCTGTAGACTGGCACAGCCTGGTAGCACTGGTGAGCGCCGAGCAGACACATGGATACAGCCGTCTCACACCCTGGAGACTGGCACAGCCTGGTAGCACTGGTGAGCACCGAGCAGACACACGGATACAGCCGTCTCACACCCTGGAGACTGGCACAGCCTGGTAGCACTGGTGAGCGCCGAGCAGACACATGGATACAGCCGTCTCACACCCTGGAGACTGGCACAGCCTGGTAGCACTGGTGAGCGCCGAGCAGACTCATGGATACAGCCGTCTCACACCCTGGAGACTGGCACAGCCTTGTAGCAATGGTGAGCACCGAGCAGACACACGGATACAGCCGTCTCACACCCTGGAGACTGGCACAGCATGGTAGCACTGGTGAGCGCCGAACAGACACATGGATACAGCCGTCTCACACCCTGGAGACTGGCACAGCCTGGTAGCACTGGTGAGCGCTGAGCAGACTCATGGATACAGCCGTCTCTCACCCTGGAGACTGGCACAGCCTGGTAGCACTGGTGAGCGCCGAGTAGACACATGGATACAGCCGTCTCTCACCCTGGAGACTGGCACAGCCTGGTAGCACTGGTGAGCACTGAGCAGACACATGGATACAGCTGTCTCACACCCTGGAGACTGGCACAGCCTGGTAGCAATGGTGAGCACCGAGCAGACACACGGATACAGCAGTCTCACACCCTGGAGACTGGCACAGCCGTCTCACACCCTGGAGACTGGCACAGCCTGGTAGCACTGGTGAGCACCGAGCAGACACATGGATACAGCCGTCTCACACCCTGGAGACTGGCACAGCCGTCTCACACCCTGGAGACTGGCAGAGCCTGGTAGCACTGGTGAGCACCAAGCAGACACATGGATACAGCCATCTCACACCCTGGAGACTGGCACAGCCTGGTAGCACTGGTGAGCACCGAGCAGACACAAGGATACAGCCGTCTCACACCCTGGAGACTGGCACAGCCTGGTAGCACTGGTGAGCACCGAGCAGACACATGGATACAGCCGTCTCACACCCTGGAGACTGGCACAGCCTGGTAGCACTGGTGAGCGCCGAGCAGACACATGGATACAGCCGTCTCTCACCCTGGAGACTGGCACAGCCTGGTAGCACTGGTGAGCACCGTGCAGACACATGGCCACAGCCGTCTCACACCCTGGAGACTGGCACAGCCTGGTAGCAATGGTGAGCACCGAGCAGACACACGTATACAGCCGTCTCACATCCTGGAGACTGGCACAGCCTGGTAGCACTGGTGAGCGCCGAGCAGACACATGTATACAGCCGTCTCACACCCTGTAGACTGGCACAGCCTGGTAGCACTGGTGAGCGCCGAGCAGACACATGGATACAGCCGTCTCTCACCCTGGAGACTGGCACAGCCTGGTAGCACTGGTGAGCACCGAGCAGACACATGGATACAGCTGTCTCACACCCTGGAGACTGGCACAGCCTTGTAGCAATGGTGAGCACCGAGCAGACATACGGATACAGCCGTCTCACACCCTGGAGACTGGCACAGCCTAGTAGCACTGGTGAGCACCGAGCAGACACATTGCTACAGCCATCACACACCCTGGAGACTGGCACAGCCTGGTAGCACTGGTGAGCACCGAGCAGACACATGGATACAGCCGTCTCACACCCTGGAGACTGGCACAGCCTGGTAGCACTGGTGAGCACCGAGCAGACACATGGATACAGCCGTCTCACACCCTGGAGACTGGCACAGCCGTCTCACACCCTGGAGACTGGCACAGCCTGGTAGCACTGGTGAGCACCGAGCAGACACATGGATACAGCCGTCTCACACCCTGGAGACTGGCACAGCCTGGTAGCACTGGTGAGCGCCGAGCAGACACATGGATACAGCCGTCTCTCACCCTGGAGACTGGCACAGCCTGGTAGCACTGGTGAGCACCGAGCAGACACATGGCCACAGCCGTCTCACACCCTGGATACTGGCACAGCCTGGTAGCAATGGTGAGCACCGAGCAGACACACGTATACAGCCGTCTCACATCCTGGAGACTGGCACAGCCTGGTAGCACTGGTGAGCGCCGAGCAGACACATGTATACAGCCGTCTCACACCCTGTAGACTGGCACAGCCTGGTAGCACTGGTGAGCTTGAGCAGACACATGGATACAGCCGTCTCTCACCCTGGAGACTGGCACAGCCTGGTAGCACTGGTGAGCACCGAGCAGACACATGGATACAGCTGTCTCACACCCTGGAGACTGGCACAGCCTTGTAGCAATGGTGAGCACCGAACAGACACACGGATACAGCCGTCTCACACCCTGGAGACTGGCACAGCCTGGTAGCACTGGTGAGCGCCGAACAGACACATGGATACAGCCGTCTCACACCCTGGAGACTGGCACAGCCTGGTAGCACTGGTGAGCGCCGAGCAGACTCATGGATACAGCCGTCTCTCACCCTGGAGACTGGCACAGCCTGGTAGCACTGGTGAGCGCCGAGCAGACACATGGATACAGTCGTCTCTCACCCTGGAGACTGGCACAGCCTGGTAGCACTGGTGAGCACCGAGCAGACACATGAATACAGCTGTCTCACACCCTGGAGCCTGGCACAGCCTGGTAGCAATGGTGAGCACCGAGCAGACACACGGATACAGCCGTCTCACACCCTGGAGACTGGCACAGCCTGGTAGCACTGGTGAGCGCCGAGCAGACACATGGATACAGCCGTCTCACACCCTGGAGACTGGCACAGCCTGGTAGCACTGGTGAGCGCCGAGCAGACTCATGGATACAGCCGTCTCACACCCTGGAGCCTGGCACAGCCTTGTAGCATTGGTGGGCACCGAACAGACACATGGCTACAGCCGTCACACACCCTGGAGACTGGCACAGCCTGGTAGCACTGGTGAGCGCCGAACAGACACATGGATACAGCCGTCTCACACCCTGTAGACTGGCACAGCCTGGTAGCACTGGTGAGCGCCGAGCAGACTCATGGATACAGCCGTCTCACACCCTGTAGACTGGCACAGCCTGGTAGCACTGGTGAGCGCCGAGCAGACACACGGATACAGCCGTCTCACACCCTGGAGACTGGCACAGCCTGGTAGCACTGGTGAGCACCGAGCAGACACATGGATACAGCCGTCTCACACCCTGGAGACTGGCACAGCCTGGTAGCACTGGTGAGCGCCGAGCAGACACATGGATACAGCCGTCTCACACCCTGGAGACTGGCACAGCCTGGTAGCACTGGTGAGCGCCGAGCAGACTCATGGATACAGCCGTCTCACACCCTGGAGACTGGCACAGCCTTGTAGCAATGGTGAGCACCGAGCAGACACACGGATACAGCCGTCTCACACCCTGGAGACTGGCACAGCCTGGTAGCACTGGTGAGCGCCGAACAGACACATGGATACAGCCGTCTCACACCCTGGAGACTGGCACAGCCTGGTAGCACTGGTGAGCGCCGAGCAGACTCATGGATACAGCCGTCTCTCACCCTGGAGACTGGCACAGCCTGGTAGCACTGGTGAGCGCCGAGCAGACACATGGATACAGCCGTCTCTCACCCTGGAGACTGGCACAGCCTGGTAGCACTGGTGAGCACTGAGCAGACACATGGATACAGCCGTCTCACACCCTGGAGACTGGCACAGCCTTGTAGCAATGGTGAGCACCGAGCAGACACACGGATACAGCCGTCTCACACCCTGGAGACTGGCACAGCCTGGTAGCACTGGTGAGCGCCGAACAGACACATGGATACAGCCGTCTCACACCCTGGAGACTGGCACAGCCTGGTAGCACTGGTGAGCGCCGAGCAGACTCATGGATACAGCCGTCTCTCACCCTGGAGACTGGCACAGCCTGGTAGCACTGGTGAGCGCCGAGTAGACACATGGATACAGCTGTCTCTCACCCTGGAGACTGGCACAGCCTGGTAGCACTGGTGAGCACTGAGCAGACACATGGATACAGCTGTCTCACACCCTGGAGACTGGCACAGCCTGGTAGCAATGGTGAGCACCGAGCAGACACACGGATACAGCCGTCTCACACCCTGGAGACTGGCACAGCCGTCTCACACCCTGGAGACTTGCACAGCCTGGTAGCACTGGTGAGCACCGAGCAGACACATGGATACAGCCGTCTCACACCCTGGAGACTGGCACAGCCGTCTCACACCCTGGAGACTGGCAGAGCCTGGTAGCACTGGTGAGCACCGAGCAGACACATGGATACAGCCGTCTCACACCCTGGAGACTGGCACAGCCTGGTAGCACTGGTGAGCACCGAGCAGACACATGGATACAGCCGTCTCACACCCTGGAGACTGGCACAGCCTGGTAGCAATGGTGAGCACCGAGCAGACACACGGATACAGCCGTCTCACACCCTGGAGACTGGCACAGCCTGGTAGCACTGGTGAGCGCCGAACAGACACATGGATACAGCCGTCTCACACCCTGGAGACTGGCACAGCCTGGTAGCACTGGTGAGCGCCGAGCAGACTCATGAATACAGCCGTCTCTCACCCTGGAGACTGGCACAGCCTGGTAGCACTGGTGAGCGCCGAGCAGACACATGGATACAGCCGTCTCTCACCCTGGAGACTGGCACAGCCTGGTAGCACTGGTGAGCACTGAGCAGACACATGGATACAGCCGTCTCACACCCTGGAGACTGGCACAGCCTTGTAGCAATGGTGAGCACCGAGCAGACACACGGATACAGCCGTCTCACACCCTGGAGACTGGCACAGCCTGGTAGCACTGGTGAGCGCCGAACAGACACATGGATACAGCCGTCTCACACCCTGGAGACTGGCACAGCCTGGTAGCACTGGTGAGCGCCGAGCAGACTCATGGATACAGCCGTCTCTCACCCTGGAGACTGGCACAGCCTGGTAGCACTGGTGAGCGCCGAGTAGACACATGGATACAGCCGTCTCTCACCCTGGAGACTGGCACAGCCTGGTAGCACTGGTGAGCACCGAGCAGACACATGGATACAGCTGTCTCACACCCTGGAGACTGGCACAGCCTGGTAGCAATGGTGAGCACCGAGCAGACACACGGATACAGCCGTCTCACACCCTGGAGACTGGCACAGCCGTCTCACACCCTGGAGACTGGCACAGCCTGGTAGCACTGGTGAGCACCGAGCAGACACATGGATACAGCCGTCTCACACCCTGGAGACTGGCACAGCCGTCTCACACCCTGGAGACTGGCAGAGCCTGGTAGCACTGGTGAGCACCGAGCAGACACATGGATACAGCCGTCTCACACCCTGGAGACTGGCACAGCCTGGTAGCACTGGTGAGCACCGAGCAGACACATGGATACAGCCGTCTCACACCCTGGAGACTGGCACAGCCTGGTAGCACTGGTGAGCACCGAGCAGACACATGGATACAGCCGTCTCACACCCTGGAGACTGGCACAGCCTGGTAGCACTGGTGAGCGCCGAGCAGACACATGGATACAGCCATCTCTCACCCTGGAGACTGGCACAGCCTGGTAGCACTGGTGAGCACCGAACAGACACATGGCCACAGCCGTCTCACACCCTGGAGACTGGCACAGCCTGGTAGCAATGGTGAGCACCGAGCAGACACACGTATACAGCCGTCTCACATCCTGGAGACTGGCACAGCCTGGTAGCACTGGTGAGCGCCGAGGAGACACATGTATACAGCCGTCTCACACCCTGTAGACTGGCACAGCCTGGTAGCACTGGTGAGCGCCGAGCAGACACATGGATACAGCCGTCTCTCACCCTGAAGACTGGCACAGCCTGGTAGCACTGGTGAGCACCGAGCAGACACATGGATACAGCTGTCTCACACCCTGGAGACTGGCACAGCCTTGTAGCAATGGTGAGCACCGAGTAGACATACGGATACAGCCGTCTCACACCCTGGAGACTGGCACAGCCTGGTAGCACTGGTGAGCACCGAGCAGACACATTGCTACAGCCATCACACACCCTGGAGACTGGCACAGCCTGGTAGCACTGGTGAGCACCGAGCAGACACATGGATACAGCCGTCTCACACCCTGGAGACTGGCACAGCCTGGTAGCACTGGTGAGCACCGAGCAGACACATGGATACAGCCGTCTCACACCCTGGAGACTGGCACAGCCGTCTCACACCCTGGAGACTGGCACAGCCTGGTAGCACTGGTGAGCACCGAGCAGACACATGGATACAGCCGTCTCACACCCTGGAGACTGGCACAGCCTGGTAGCACTGGTGAGCTCCGAGCAGACACATGGATACAGCCGTCTCTCACCCTGGAGACTGGCACAGCCTGGTAGCACTGGTGAGCACCGAGCAGACACATGGCCACAGCCGTCTCACACCCTGGAGACTGGCACAGCCTGGTAGCAATGGTGAGCACCGAGCAGACACACGTATACAGCCGTCTCACATCCTGGAGACTGGCACAGCCTGGTAGCACTGGTGAGCGCCGAGCAGACACATGTATACAGCCGTCTCACACCCTGTAGACTGGCACAGCCTGGTAGCACTGGTGAGCGCCGAGCAGACACATGGATACAGCCGTCTCTCACCCTGGAGACTGGCACAGCCTGGTAGCACTGGTGAGCACCGAGCAGACACATGGATACAGCTGTCTCACACCCTGGAGACTGGCACAGCCTTGTAGCAATGGTGAGCACCGAACAGACACACGGATACAGCCGTCTCACACCCTGGAGACTGGCACAGCCTGGTAGCACTGGTGAGCACCGAACAGACACATGGATACAGCCGTCTCACACCCTGGAGACTGGCACAGCCTGGTAGCACTGGTGAGCGCCGAGCAGACTCATGGATACAGCCGTCTCTCACCCTGGAGACTGGCACAGCCTGGTAGCACTGGTGAGCGCCGAGCAGACACATGGATACAGCCGTCTCTCACCCTGGAGACTGGCACAGCCTGGTAGCACTGGTGAGCACCGAGCAGACACATGGATACAGCTGTCTCACACCCTGGAGCCTGGCACAGCCTGGTAGCAATGGTGAGCACCGAGCAGACACACGGATACAGCCGTCTCACACCCTGGAGACTGGCACAGCCTGGTAGCACTGGTGAGCGCCGAGCAGGCACATGGATACAGCCGTCTCACACCCTGGAGACTGGCACAGCCTGGTAGCACTGGTGAGCGCCGAGCAGACTCATGGATACAGCCGTCTCACACCCTGGAGCCTGGCACAGCCTTGTAGCATTGGTGGGCACCGAACAGACACATGGCTACAGCCGTCACACACCCTGGGGACTGGCACAGCCTGGTAGCACTGGTGAGCGCCGAACAGACACATGGATACAGCCGTCTCACACCCTGTAGACTGGCACAGCCTGGTAGCACTGGTGAGCGCCGAGCAGACTCATGGATACAGCCGTCTCACACCCTGGAGACTGGCACAGCCTGGTAGCACTGGTGAGCACCGAGCAGACACATGGATACAGCCGTCTCACACCCTGGAGACTGGCACAGCCTGGTAGCACTGGTGAGCGCCGAGCAGACACATGGATACAGCCGTCTCACACCCTGGAGACTGGCACAGCCTGGTAGCACTGGTGAGCGCCGAGCAGACTCATGGATACAGCCGTCTCACACCCTGGAGACTGGCACAGCCTTGTAGCAATGGTGAGCACCGAGCAGACACACGGATACAGCCGTCTCACACCCTGGAGACTGGCACAGCCTGGTAGCACTGGTGAGCGCCGAACAGACACATGGATACAGCCGTCTCACACCCTGGAGACTGGCACAGCCTGGTAGCACTGGTGAGCGCCGAGCAGACTCATGGATACAGCCGTCTCTCACCCTGGAGACTGGCACAGCCTGGTAGCACTGGTGAGCGCCGAGCAGACACATGGATACAGCCGTCTCTCACCCTGGAGACTGGCACAGCCTGGTAGCACTGGTGAGCACTGAGCAGACACATGGATACAGCTGTCTCTCACCCTGGAGACTGGCACAGCCTGGTAGCACTGGTGAGCACTGAGCAGACACACGGATACAGCCGTCTCACACCCTGGAGACTGGCACAGCCTGGTAGCACTGGTGAGCGCCGAGCAGACACATGGATACAGCAGTCTCACACCCTGGAGACTGGCACAGCCTGGTAGCACTGGTGAGCGCCGAGCAGACTCATGGATACAGCCGTCTCACACCCTGGAGCCTGGCACAGCCTTGTAGCATTGGTGGGCACCGAACAGACACATGGCTACAGCCGTCACACACCCTGGAGACTGGCACAGCCTGGTAGCACTGGTGAGCGCCGAGCAGACACATGGATACAGCCGTCTCACACCCTGTAGACTGGCACAGCCTGGTAGCACTGGTGAGCGCCGAGCAGACACATGGATACAGCCGTCTCACACCCTGTAGACTGGCACAGCCTGGTAGCACTGGTGAGCGCCGAGCAGACACATGGATACAGCCGTCTCACACCCTGGAGACTGGCACAGCCTGGTAGCACTGGTGAGCACCGAGCAGACACACGGATACAGCCGTCTCACACCCTGGAGACTGCCACAGCCTGGTAGCACTGGTGAGCACCGAGCAGACACACGGATACAGCCGTCTCACACCCTGGAGACTGGCACAGCCTGGTGGCACTGGTGAGTGCCGAGCAGACACATGGATACAGCCGTCTCACACCCTGGAGACTGGCACAGCCTGGTAGCACTGGTGAGCGCCGAGCAGACTCATGGATACAGCCGTCTCACACCCTGGAGCCTGGCACAGCCTTGTAGCATTGGTGGGCACCGAGCGGTCTCATGGCTACAGCCGTCACAGTGACACTAAGACAGGATTTTCATTTTCAGAATCCCTCCCTTTCAGACGCATTCATTGTGCAGCCTGTAAGTAGATCAATTGTCAGTAATCGGTTTACTTCATGAGATGCTTCACTGTTTACACATTCAAGTCAACCATAATCTAATATTTATTCTATAGAATTATCAAACGCAGGAGCCTAAAAGGGGGAAGAAGATCATGGAACACATACAAAGAGTGATAAATATGTAAATAATGCGAGGACAACAAAGACCCCCAGAGTAATCTGTTATCTTCATTTCCATCCCTCCACATCTGCCCTTTACTGTGACCAAGTTCACCCCCCCACGAACACTGAAATCCTCACTCATTTCGAGCAGCTCCTTCACACTGATAGACACAATCAGTGTGGCCAAGTGTGCTCAAAGGTGCTGAGTGACATCTGACCCTACAGAAGAGCAGAGTCCACCTTGGGAACAAGGATGACATCAGAAGTCGTTCTGTGTGGCAACAGAAAGGTTCTTTGAGCTTCTCGTAGATCAGACACCGACCCTAGCTCTAAAGCTGTAGAGTCTGCAGCCTCTGCTAAGGCTTCCGCTACAGTCTGCACTTCCTGCAGAGATGGTCCTACCATACAGAGAAAGCATGATCGCGAAGAGGGCGGCGGCTCCGGATGTCATCCAGGGCTGCCCTTTTCAGTGTGCAGACTTGGATGGAGGGTGGAAGCCGCAAGTTGAAAAATGTATGAGGACAGAGACTTTGCCACATCCATTGATGAAGCAATTGAGTTGGGTCAAAGTTTCAGAGTCAGAGCAGAAATGAGGAAGACTGACATAGAGTCTGCATTCGGATTCTTTCAAGGCATGCGGATGACTTCCCTCTGCTGATGACCCAACAGGATGTTTATTGTTGACAAAGCCTTGACCTGTGCGGCGCTGAGATGTTCTTTCGTGGGTGGAATGGGTGACAATGAAGATAGAGTCAGAGCAGGGGCCGCAACGCCTCAATGGCTTCCTGTTTGTGGGCGGGTGGACATGGTGGATGCGCACATCTAAAGAGGGTGGTGGAACAGGGGGCCGCGGCCTCGAGAGGGCTCGTGGAACTGAAGAGCGCAGAAGGGACAGCGACCTCTATTACATTCCTGTTCTCTGGGCTTGACTTGGTGGCAGCGCTGTCATGATAATCCTGGGACACCGGGAAAGCTCCTGCCCACAGGGGCAGGTGGGACGAGGTAGAAGAAGGCAGGAAGAGTCTTTGGCAACTGGAGGCTTTGCATGCCCGGGAGGGGCCCTGAGCAGAGCATGCCCCAGAAACATGGCACCGAAGAATGGTCACCCCGGATTAGCATACAGCAGGACCTGCAGGCCTAAGTAAGGCTCCTGCACAGATACAAGGCTGTCAGAAGGGGAATGCATTTCAATCTGGCCACGTGGTCAGTGGAGATTTTTTTCTGATGCATCAGGATTATGAAGCCTCGCCCTGTATTGGAAAGGGAAATGCTGTGCTGCACTGTGGCCAGAAGACTGGACGAGATGCTGCCACAGCAGAGAGAGAGCAAGCAGAACAGGGCAGGGAGAGACAGAACAGGGCAGGGGGAGGCAGAACAGGGCAGGGAGAGACAGAACAGGGCAGGGAGAGACAGAACAGGGCAGGGAGAGGCAGAACAGGGCAGGGAGAGACAGAACAGGGCAAGGAGAGACAGAACAGGGCAGGGAGAGACAGAAAAGGGAAAGGAGAAACAGAACAGGGCAGGGAGAGGCAGAACAGGGCAGGGAGAGACAGAACAGGGCAGGGAGAGACAGAACAGGGCAGGGAGAGGCAGAACAGGGCAGGGAGAGGCAGAACAGGGCAGGGAGAGACAGAACAGGGCAGGGAGAGACAGAACAGGGCAGGGAGAGGCAGAACAGGGCAGGGAGAGACAGAACAGGGCAGGGAGAGGCAGAACAGGGCAGGGAGAGACAGAACAGGGCAGGGAGAGACAGAACAGGGCAGGGAGAGGCAGAACAGGGCAGGGAAAGACAGAACAGGGCAAGGAGAGACAGAACAGGGCAGGGAGAGACAGAAAAGGGAAAGGAGAAACAGAACAGGGCCGAGAGAAAGCAAGCAGAACAGGGCAAGGAGAGAAAGAACAGGACAGGGAGAAACAGAACAGGGCAGGGAGAGACAGAACAGGGCAGGGAGAGACAGAAAAGGGAAAGGAGAAACAGAACAGGGCAGGGAGAGACAGAACAGGGCAGGGAGAGACAGAACATGGCAGGGAGAGGTAGAACGGGACAGGGAGAGACAGAACGGGGCAGGGAGAGGTAGAACAGGCCAGGGAGAGACAGAACAGGACAGGGAGAAACAGAACAGGGCAGGGAGAGACAGAACAGGGCAGGGAGAGACAGAAAAGGGAAAGGAGAAACAGAACAGGGCAGGGAGAGACAGAACAGGGCAGGGAGAGACAGAACATGGCAGGGAGAGGTAGAACGGGACAGGGAGAGACAGAACGGGGCAGGGAGAGGTAGAACAGGCCAGGGAGAGACAGAACAGGACAGGGAGAGGTAGAACAGGGCAGGGAGAGACAGAACAGGGCAGGGAGAGGTAGAACAGGGCAGGAAGAGACAGAACAGGGCAGGGAGAGGTAGAGCAGGGCAGGGAGAGACAGAACAGGGCAGGGAGAGACAGAACAGGGCAGGGAGAGACAGGACATGGCAGGGAGAGGTAGAACAGGGCAGGGAGAGGTAGAACAGGGCAGGGAGAGACAGAACAGGGCAGGGAGAGACAGAACAGGGCAGGGAGACGTAGAACAGGGCAGGGAGAGGTAGAGCACGGCAGGGAGAGGTAGAGCACGGCAGGGAGAGGTAGAGCACGGCAGGGAGAGACAGAACAGGGCAGGGAGAGACAGAACAGGGCAGGGAGAGGTAGAACAGAGCAGGGAGAGGTAGAACAGGGCAGGGAGAGACAGAACAGGGCAGGGAGAGGTAGAGCAGGGCAGGGAGAGACAGAGCAGGGCAGGGAGAGACAGGACATGGCAGGGAGAGGTAGAACAGGGCAGGGAGAGGTAGAACAGGGCAGGTAGAGGCAGAACAGGGCAAGGAGAGAAAGAACAGGACAGGGAGAAACAGAACAGGGCAGGGAGAGACAGAACAGGGCAGGGAGAGACAGAAAAGGGAAAGGAGAAACAGAACAGGGCAGGGAGAGACAGAACAGGGCAGGGAGAGACAGAACAGGGCAGGGAGAGACAGAACGGGGCAGGGAGAGGTAGAGCACGGCAGGGAGAGACAGAACAGGGCAGGGAGAGACAGAACAGGGCAGGGAGAGGTAGAACAGAGCAGGGAGAGGTAGAACAGGGCAGGGAGAGACAGAACAGGGCAGGGAGAGGTAGAGCAGGGCAGGGAGAGACAGAGCAGGGCAGGGAGAGACAGGACATGGCAGGGAGAGGTAGAACAGGGCAGGGAGAGGTAGAACAGGGCAGGTAGAGGCAGAACAGGGCAAGGAGAGAAAGAACAGGACAGGGAGAAACAGAACAGGGCAGGGAGAGACAGAACAGGGCAGGGAGAGACAGAAAAGGGAAAGGAGAAACAGAACAGGGCAGGGAGAGACAGAACAGGGCAGGGAGAGACAGAACATGGCAGGGAGAGACAGAACGGGGCAGGGAGAGGTAGAACAGGCCAGGGAGAGACAGAACAGGACAGGGAGAGGTAGAACAGGGCAGGGAGAGGTAGAACAGGGCAGGGAGAGACAGAACAGGGCAGGGAGAGACAGAACAGGGCAGGGAGACGTAGAACAGGGCAGGGAGAGGTAGAGCACGGCAGGGAGAGGTAGAGCACGGCAGGGAGAGGTAGAGCACGGCAGGGAGAGACAGAACAGGGCAGGGAGAGACAGAACAGGGCAGGGAGAGGTAGAACAGAGCAGGGAGAGGTAGAACAGGGCAGGGAGAGACAGAACAGGGCAGGGAGAGGTAGAGCAGGGCAGGGAGAGACAGAACAGGGCAGGGAGACGTAGAACAGGGCAGGTAGAGGTAGAGCACGGCAGGGAGAGGTAGAGCACGGCAGGGAGAGGTAGAGCACGGCAGGGAGAGACAGAACAGGGCAGGGAGAGACAGAACAGGGCAGGGAGAGGTAGAACAGGGCAGGGAGAGACAGAACAGGGCAGGGAGAGGTAGAGCAGGGCAGGGAGAGACAGAACAGGGCAGGGAGAGACAGGACATGGCAGGGAGAGGTAGAACAGGGCAGGGAGAGGTAGAACAGGGCAGGGAGAGACAGAACAGGGCAGGGAGAGGTAGAGCAGGGCAGGGAGAGACAGAACAGGGCAGGGAGAGACAGAACATGGCAGGGAGAGGTAGAACAGGGCAGGGAGAGGTAGAACAGGGCAGGGAGAGACAGAACAGGGCAGGGAGAGGTAGAACAGGGCAGGGAGAGACAGAACAGGGCGGGGAGAGGTAGAACAGGGCAGGGAGAGGCAGAACAGGGCAGCACTCAGAGCAAGAGAGGGGGTAAAGAGAGGAGGGGAGAAGGATGAAGGGATTCATTGACGAACAGGAATGAGACTTTTCTGAAAGACAATAAGGCGGTGGGAAGAGTGATTAGCAAATTGTCTTCAGAAGCCCAGTGAGCGCTGACATTGCTGAGAGAGCTTGTGTTGTGATGCTTATGAGTGAATGTGATCTTTGTGTCAGACACACCAGGGGCCATATCACAAAATACGGCTAGCTCTCCTTGTTTACGCCGGGCGCAACTTTCAAAAAGTGTGTCCTGCGTAAACAAGGAGAGTTAGACGTATTGTATTTAATGCGCTGCCTTCAGGGCAGCTGCAATGTTGTGCTGCCCCGGGGGCAGCATATTCAAGTGAAATATGGAGTAACTTCAAAGCAGCCGCTCTGTGTTTCACTGTACAGGTGGCAACAGGTGACAACCCGCCACACTTTTAAGAGGGGAGAGAGCTCTCTTTCCAGTCTGATGCAGTGAGTGACTGCGCCCTCCTGCAAGGGGATGTCTGGGGGTCCTTAGAACCCTCTTTTTCCCCTCCTGAGGGCTGCCATCAGGGGCGCACTGACAGTGCATCACCTGTTGGGTGTCAGTGGCCTCTTGACAGCTTCTCTGCCTCTGCGACCACATCTATAATATGGCACAGGTGCAAAGGAAAAGAGATTCCCACATTTGAATGGGGCCACGCCCCCGTGGAAATGAGGGAACAGCACTATCTGTATTACAAAAAAGGCCACATTAGCGTCTGCGGCCCCTTCTGTAATTCCAAAATGCTCCGGGGGTGCACAAAGCAACGCACATGCCTGTTGCGCCCGGAGCACTTTCCATAATACATCCCCAGGGCTTCAAAGTCAGGTGGCAGATGATTCGTCTCGATTCCATTTGTGGGAATTACGTGGATTGGTTCCAGAACCAGCCCGGTGAGGGGAAACTGCGCCTGAAGTCTTGGGGACTCTATGGAAGTGACATCACTGCTACCAGAGGAAGAGTAGCTGGATGTGTTGACAAGCACTTTGTATTGGCAAAGAAGGACCCCCTCTGTCAGAAGTGGCCGCCAGAGGAGGAGTTACAGCGCTAGAAGGGGGCGGGGAAAGGGACATAGTGAACTGTGGCACGCCAGTGATAGCAAGGAGGCTGACCCCGATTACATTCGCAGGGAAGCTGTCAGGAATTGACTTTTATAGGAAATGCTTCTGGGTGTATGATTCGAATTAGGGTGAATTCATGAAATGCATCTTGGAAGGGCAGGCTAGAGAGAGGGCAACAGAAGGAGCAACAGAGTGGGCGAGAGAGGTGGAGATATTGCAAAGAATAATGCAAGCTGTTCCTTCTGGGTGGCTTGTTTCTTCTGCTTAGTTTTGTCACTTCTGTTGATGCAGTGAATTGAAAGTGGAGGGGGTGAAGGCGTATGTGGGCATGAGGGGAGTTGGCTTGTAGAGAGAGGGGGACAAGCTTGAAGTGGGTGTACGAATGTGCAAGATAGATCAGATGGGGAAAGGACCAAGGATGAGGTGAGGAAGTTCAGGCAGGGAAGGAATGTGTCAATTCTGGGCACTGTAGTGCTAGGTTTCCAATGTGAGGAAGCGAGCGCTATGGAGCAGACTTTGACTCATGAGGATGGCAGATGGACAGGTATGTTCTGCGGATGGATAGCTGGCTGGAGGACCACTACTGGACTCATTCGTTCAGGATTGGGTCAGCGTCAGCGATGCATCGATTGGGTTGGAAGGAGGATGGACTGAAGTAATTAGACAGATGGACGTCCAGCAAGATACCAGTAAGAGGGTTGTGATAATGAACTGTGTTTATCCCACTGGACAAAAGCAACCCACAGGGAGAAGAAATGATGTGTGGATTTATGGCCATGCCATAGTGCAGTGATTCTCAACCTTTTGACTTCGGGGGACCCCAATTAACACTACTGGAACCCAGGGACCCTCCCGAACCATTATTGGAATCCGGGGACCCCCCACTGAGTCATGACTGCTAGCCAAGGCCCAGCTTAGCATTGTTGATGATTTGAACCGCAAAACAATACACAAAAAATACAGAAAGAAACATTCAAACAAACACACAAATGATGACACATTTTGTTTAATTCAAAAACTCATATAAATAAAAAAATCACCATTTTAACTTTAATTTGAAGATTGAAGCTTTTCTAAATTCAATTGCGGCCACTCATCGTCCATACTGCGTTCTGTTTGATGCGCGTGCACTGCTCCCACAACTCAATCTGAGGATACTAATTAAGGGCCCCATTCATGAGGTTTTGCCGTAGGGCAGCGCTACTGGCCTTCCTGCTGCGCTGCCCTGCGGCAAAAGAAAAGGGCAGGAATGCGCCATATCTATAAGGCGACTTCCTGTCCTTTTCCCCCGTGCCAGCGCACAATGGGCTGCTGTGCGCCAACGCAGGCACCCTTGCACCGTGGGGCAAGGGTGCCTGCATTGCGGTGATGATTATTTTTCTACACAAAAATATTCACAAGAGGCCTCTTTCCAAAGAAAAAAGTAAAACGAGGAGAAATAAAGATATTTCTCCTCATTGTGCCTCTCTTACTCCTCCCCTGGGGAGGCGTAAGTTTGTGGCACTGCCTCCAATTTACGATTTCTCATAAACCTGGGGCAGTGTCAAAAAGACATGGATGTTTCTGGGAACACCCCCAGCGCCACCCATTGCAAGCCCCTTTAATGCAGAAAACTGCGTTAGAGGGAACAATATTTACAAGGAAGGATTAAGCCAAAAAAAGGTAGCTTAGTGCTGCCTCGTAAATATGGAGCAGGCTTCTGCACCACGGAACACCACAAAAAAGTGACATTCCGGCGCCGCAAGGGGCCCCCTCAAAAATAAGGCCCACTTTTTTGTCTCCAATTTCGAATTCCTTTACATTTACAGTACATTTTAACATTTCCAACAGTGCATTTAGCTTCTTCTTTATTTATATACACTTTATTAATCTGTTAATATTATTTAATTTTCTAAGTAGTCGCGGACCCCCTAAGGAGGCTTGGCAGACCTGCAGGGGTTCCCAGACCACAGGTTGGGAACCACTGCCAAAGTGAACTGGACCGTGGAATCCCAAAAGAAACAATACAGTAGGCAGTACTAGGGTTTGGAGGACAGCCAGGGAACAGTAGGTTGGCACAGCTTGGGGGTGTGAGGTGCAGCCAGCTGCAGCTCATGAGGTATGACTTGAGCATGTGCAGGCCTGGGTCAGACATGATTCTGGTACATTTGGGCTGAAATGACCTAATAAACTTGACTTGTGTTGAAGGTTGAAGGTGATGCAGATAGGATAGTCGGGACATCATTTGGGCACACCTGCTGCCCAGAAGGGTGTTAGGAAACAGGCAGCCTCATACAGAGCTTGCAAATAAGTAAATAGGGAAGGGTCTGGGATTTTGCAAGGTGGGGAGATTGGGGCAATTAACCGTGAGGACATAAGGTACAAATGTTCTGTGCTGTTTAGGCAGTACAGGGTGTACTTCCACCTGCTGGTTAACAGGATTTATATATTGAAAGTGAAGGAAGTGCTGGAGGACTGGGGGAGAAGCGTGGGAGGTGATACAAGGAGTGTGGAGACAGAAAGAACTTCTAAAGGGAGGATTTTTTCTGGTGCTTGACAGAGAGATCTCAGTATAGGACGGGGGTGGAGGTTAGGAGAAGAGACATGCAGAGCAGTATCTCATCCCTGATGGAATAGGAGACAGCCGGGGCCTAGTGTGGGCAGGCTGAAAAGAAAGGCGATGGAGACTCAAGCACAAAGGCTAAGAAAAAGGAGATTGTAGTTGAAGATGTTAATGTGTTGAACATTAAAGGGGGAGCGGGGACTCTAAAACCTTAAGGGTTGGGTACTGTTTAGAGGTTGGAGGATGGGTTAGGGTCTGCAGTTAGACCATTGTTTAGGGATATTTAGTGCATAAAACTTGGCAGAGTGATTGTCAGTGTTTGTGAGCTGCTTGCTTCTACTAAAGTGGTCTTTTACACAGAGCATGAGGGCCAAGAATGGTCCCTCTCACAAAAAAACACTCTTCTTTCAACACTTCTGTTCACTAATGTAATGGAACACAGACATAGGCCCTCATTACGACGCGGTCGCAAAGTGCTCCTATTCACAGTGGCTTATGCTGCGGGCCAGGAAAAGGGCTGCAGCACAAGCCACTGTGAAAAGGAGCACTTCCTGCACGTCCATGGACCGTGTGCCATGCACCAAGTTGTGCATGGCACATGATGCATTGAGGTGCGTCGAGGCACTACATGTGCCGCCTTGGCCACTTTACAGTGGCCCATGATGGACAGGGGCCCTGTTTGGGGCCCCCAAATTCTGTTTTTGACAGCCTTTTCATGAAAAGACTGTCAGAAAGGGATATCGTAATCCCGACGGCAGTGCCTGACTCAGCACCACTGCCATTCGGGACTACGAATCCAACCGCCGCCCCGTCGGGATCACTGATTCTGGCGGAGGCGGTGTTCTTCCCCGCGACCACTGTGGGTACAACCGCCGGTATTGTAATCCCACAGCTGGACCGAGGGGCGGTCCGCCCACCGTCATAATCAGCCCCTTAATGCTATAGGGAATTTTCTTCTAGGTCATTAGCGTCGTGGAGTGAAGCAAAAAAGGCTGCTGGTGTAAAGCCAGAACTGACACAAAAGGTAAACTACTTGCCTGCGACACACTAGCAAAGGCTCCAAGGTGCATTACACACAAAAGTGTATGTCATGTGAAGGAAGAGCTGCAAAGAAAGAAAGAAAGGAAACAGTAAGAAGCTTTGAAAGAAAAAATGAGAGATGCAAAGAAAGGAACAAGAAAAAAGAGAGGAACAGAAAGCATTAGAGCAGAGAGAGGTGAGACAGAAGCAGTAAGAAAGAGACAGCAAAAGACAGAAAAAGGAAGCAAGAGGAAGGAAGGAGAGATAAATGACAGAGGAGAAGAAGAGAAAAAGGATTCAAGAGAGAGAGAAAAGAGAGAAAGACAGTTGGAGAATGACAAAGACATAGAAAGAAAGGAACATAGAAAGTAGAGAAAAAGATCAATAGATAGATAGGATAAATAGGATAGATAGATAGATAGATAGATAGATAGATAGATAGATAGATAGATAGATAGATAGATAGATAGATAGATAGATAGATAGATAGATAGATAGATAGATAGATAGATAGATAGATAGATAGATAGATAGATAGATAGATAGATAGATCATCAAAAGAACGAGAGATAACAAAAGAGACAAATTTGTAGAGACGAAGTAAGGATACAAAGAACACAAGAGAGCTACAGAGGATGGCGGGACGGGGGAGAAAAGAAGAGGAAGAGGCAAATAAAGAAAGAGAAATAGAAAACGAGACAATGACAGCAGTGAAAGAAAGAGATAATGGCAAAGAGAGAGTAAAAGAGAGAGAGAGAAAGTGTAAGGAGAGCAAGAGACTTTGAGAGGGAGGCGGGGAGAGAGAATGTGGAAGAAAATATCTAAACATATGAGCACAGAGAGAAAGTGAGAAGAAAACAGAGAAAGGCAGAGAGAGAGAGAAAGAAGCCCGAGTGAGAATGGCATAGTAGGTAGAAAGAGAGCAAGAGAGAAATATTGGGAGAGAGACGAATGGTGGAGAGAGAGAAAGGACACAGAGAGCAGGAGATATGAGATAAAGAGCGGAGAAAGGGGGAAGAGGAGAGGGGGCGAGAGAGGAGCGGCAGAAGGAGAAAGAGAACTGCAGCGGAAAGAGGACAGAGAGAATGTTGATGAGAGAGGGATTGAGGGAAGACCATGAGTGAGAAAGAAGGGAGACTGATAAATGAGAGAAGAGAGGACAAAGGAGAGTGGCCAAATGAATAGGAAGGGGAGGGGCCAGATAAATAGGATGGGGAGGGGCAAGATAAATAGGATGGGGAGGGGCCAGATAAATAGGAAGGGGAGGGTGCAAATAAATAGGAAGGGGAGGGGCCAAATAAATAGGAAGGGGAGGGGCCAGATAAATAGGAAGGGGAGGGGCCAGATAAATAGGAAGGGGAGGGGCCAGATAAATAGGAAGGGAAGGGGTCAGATAAATAGGAAGGGGAGATGCCAGATAAATAAGAAGCAGGGAAAGAGAAAGAAAGCGGGATGAACGAGCGTGGGAGGTGGAAATAGTAGTGAGTGGAGGGAGAAATGAAAAGAGGAGCTAAAAGAGTGAGGAAAGGAGGGAGAGAGTGAGAGAGAGAGAGACTCGGTAAAGAAAGGTGACCATGAAATAAGGTGGAGAAAGAGAGATTGAGGGACATATAACACATGTGTGGGGAGAAGAGAGAGGCAGTGAGTGTGAGGGAGAACCCCTGGAACTGCTGTGGTTATGCAGGGGATGCAGGCTGTGAGTGTGAGGGAGAGCCCCCGTACTGCTTTGGTAAGCAGGGGATGTGGGAAGTGAGTGTGAAGGAGAGCCCACAGAGCTGGTCTTGTTTTACAGGGGATGTGGGAAGTGAGTGTGAGGGAGAGGGAGAGCCTCCGGAGCTGCTGTGGTTATGCAGGGGACACGAGCAGTGAGTGTGAAGGAGATCCAACAGATCTGCTGTGGTTATGGAGGGGATCCGGGAGAGCCCCTGGAGCTTCTGAGGTTATGCAGGGAATGTGGGCAGTGAGTGTGAGGGAGAGCCCCAGAGCTGTTGTGGTTATGCAGGGATGAAGGCTGTGAGTGTGAGAGAGAGCCCCTGGAGCTGCTGTGGTTATGCAGGGGATGCGGGCAGTGAGTGTGAGGGAGAGCCCCTGGAGCTGCTGTGGTTATGCAGGGGATGCGGGCAGTGAGTGTGAGGGAGACCTGCTGGAGCAGCTGTGGTTATGCAGGGGATGCAGGCAGAGAGTGTGAGGGAGAGCCCCCGGACCTGTTGTTGTTATGCAGGGGATGCAGGCAGTGAGTGTGAGAGAGATCCCCTGTAGCTCCTGTGGTTATGCAGGAGATGTGGGCAGTGAGTGTGAGAGAGATCTGCCGGAGCTGCTGTGGTTATGCAGTGGACGTGGGCAGCGGAGTGAGGGAGAGCCCTTGGAGCTGCTATGGTTATGTGGGGGATGCAGGCAGTGAGTGTGAGAGAGAGCCCCTGGAGCAGCTGTGGTTATGCAGGGGACATGGGCAATGAGTGTGAGAGAGAGCACCCGGAGCTGCTGTGGTTATGCAGGGGATGTGGGAGAGCCCCCAGAGCTGCTGTGACTATGCAGGGGATGCAGGCAGTAAGTTTGAGGGGGAGCCCCCGGAGCTGCTGTGGTTATGCAGGTGATGCGGGAGAGCCCTCGGAGCTGCTGTGGTTATGCAGGGGATGCGGGCAGTGAGTATGAGGGAAATCCGCTGGAGCAGCTGTGGTTACGCAGGGGATGCAGCAGTAAGTGTGAGGGAGAGCCCCTGGAGCTGCTATGGTTATGCAGGGGACCAGCCAGTGAGTGTGAGGGAGAGACCTGGAGCTGCTGTGGTTATGCAGGGGAAACGGGCAGTGAGTGTGAATGGGAGACCCCAGAGCTGCTGTGGTTATGCAGGGGATGCAGGAGAGCCCTGTAGCAGCTGTGGTTATGCAGGGGACGTGGGCAGCGAGTGTGAGGGAGAGCGCCCGGAGCTGCTGTGGTTATGTAGGAGATGCACGCAGTGAGTATGAGGGAGAGCCCCTGGAGCTGTGTTGTTATGCAGTGGATGCGGGCAGTGAGTGTGAGGGAGAGCCACGGGAGCTGCTATGGTTATGCAGGGGAGGTGGGCAGTAAGTGTGGGGGGAGCCCCCGGAGCTGCTGTGGTTATGCAGGGGGCGCGGGCAGTGAGTGTGAATGGGAGACCCCAGAGCTGCTGTGGCTATGCAGGAGATGCGGGAGAGCCCCCAGAGCTCCTGTGGTTATGCAGGGGATGCGGAAAGTGAGTGTGAGGGAGAACCCCTGGAGCTGGTCTTGTTATGCAGGGGATGCGGTCAGTGAGTTTGAGGGAGAGCCCCCAGAGCGGCTGTGGTAAGCAGGGTATGTGGGAAGGGGGTGGGAGGGAGAGCCCCTGGAGCTGGTCTTGTTATAAAGGGGATGCGGGCAATAAGTGTGGGGGAGCCCCCAGAGCTGCTGTGGTAAGCAGGGGATGTGGGAAGTGAGTGTGAGAGAGAGCCCCTGGAGCTGCTGTGGTTCTGCAGGGGACACGGGCAGTGAGTGTGAGGGAGAGCCCCCGGAGCTGCTCTGGTTATACAGGGGATGCGGGCAGTGAGTGTGAGGGAGAGCCCCCGGAGCTGTTGTGCTTATGCAGGGGATGTAGGCAGTGAGTGTGAGAGAGAGCCCCTGGAGCTCCTGTGGTTATACAGGGGATGTGGGCAGTGAGTGTGAGGGAGATCCGCTGGAGCAGCTGTGGTTATACAGGGGATGTGGGCAGTGAGTGTGAGGAAGAGCCCCCTGAGCTGCTGTGGTTATGTAGGGGATGCAGGCAGTGAGTGTGAGAGAGAGCCCCTGAAGCTGGTCTTGTTATGCAGGGGATGCGGGCTGTGAGTGTGAGGGAGAGCCCCTGGAGGTGCTGTGGTGATGCAGGGGATGCTGGCAGTGAGTGTGAGGGAGATCTGCCAGAGCAGCTGTGGTTGTGCATGGGACTCGGGCAGCAAGTGTGAGGGAGAGCCCCTGGAGCTGCTGTGGTTTTGTAGGGGATGCGGGCAGTAAGTGTGAGAGAGAGCCCCTTGAGCTGCTGTGGTTATGTAGGGGATGCGGGCAGTAAGTGTGAGAGAGAGCCCCTGGAGCTGCTGTGGTTATGCAGGGGACTAATAAAATGAAAATGTTTTGCTAGTTTGTTCATGCTTTGTTCTCGTGTTAAGTTAGCATTTGTGGCACCATTTTAGATTTAGCCGCCATTTTGAGTCTTGTAGTCAGCTATGTATTCCCTAACTCGAGAAAGCAGGCTGTGGAAATGTGCGTTTCTCCAAGGTTAGGCCATGCTCTGCTAACGAATACACTGTTCCTATTAATGCATTCCTTTCCCATAGATAAAGGCTTTCTCACACTAGCCTAGCCGTAGACATGAACAGAATGACCTTGGTATGAAGATAATGTGTGCCCGTTCCCAGAGTTGAAGCTCATCTTACTGTACTTCTTTGTTTTAGCTTCACCTGCTAGTAGATTTCCATTAGGGGCGGGACATTCTTGGTTCAGAAAATGTACATAATCTATCTCTATGTTTGCTGAAGTCAGTCCCTCTGCAGCAATCCTAGGAGGCTGGTCAGATCGGACTCCGCTCGAGTGTATCTGAATAAAATATACTTGGTTTGTATTCTCTATCGTCTGACTGACTCTTCATTTGTGTGGAAGGCTGAGAGGTGGTCGCGAGTGACCCAGGTGGCCCTAATCAGGTCACTTCCTTCAGTTGACGCCCAAACAGTGACCCCATCGGATGACTCATCCTGGCCCTCGGACCGGTGTGGAGGTCTGGGCCATCGTCTGGTAAGACCAGGGATCCCTACGCGAGAGAGTCCTGAACTGGCAGCTGTCCCGTCTGTCTGATCCGGTGGTGCCTCACCCAGCGGCGATCCCGACTGGGGTCCTGAACGGCAAAACCCTTGGATATGACCATTTGGTCCAAAGAGTCGGCAGTGGAGAATAAATTTGTTTGACCTGTGTGCACCAGGTGAGTTTGTTTTCGTTCTTTGTGGATATGGTACCCTTTTGGTTTGTCTTTGGTACAGTCTGAGGACCGATTTTGGTTTGCGTCTCGTACGGTCTGAGGACCGATTTGGATACAAATTGCCTGCTAATATAACAAATTTGGCTTACTTTTGAAAATGCCAGTGTTTTCATTGTTTTTTGGTTTCTTGTTGTCGTTGTTGTTTTGCTGACACTCGACTGGTCAGCCAGCGCCTCCGGAAGGCACTCCGAATTTTGATATGAATGTAAAACATGGCCTTGGCCCTATTATGTTTAGTACGTTACGGCGCAAATATACGAGGGAAAATACCGAGTTACAGTGGCCTGTGACGGGCACCTTTGATGAACAAAAAATTGGGTTCTTACAGGAAAAGTTGTTTGCAAGAAGAAGTAGGCAGTCTATGTTTGATTTCCTCAGAACATGGCAAAAAGAGGATAAACAGAGATGAATGAAAGCCTAGAAAGAGGCCCCGGAAGGGGAGAATGCAGACATTGGCTCAGAAAGCTGTAGCACATGATAGCGAGAAGCAGGAGATAAAAATTGAACGTGAAGATAGGAGGTTTCGACTGAATATTGATAACTTTTATGTAGCCTGAGAGGAAAATGATGCTTTTGTGGAAGATGCTCAAACCCCACCTCCGTATGCCCCGCAGAGGGTATATCCCATTGTTCCCCCTGTGGCCCAGCTGCCCAGTTCTTCTGTCTCTGCTGTTTCTGCTTCTGCTACTGTTGCTGAGTCTGCCTTGGCCACAGCACCTCCTGTCCTTTCTTTGTCTTCGCTGTCTGTGGCAACTACGGCTGTTAGCATTCTTGCAACACCTATTGCCTCGGCATCCCTTTCGCCAGCTCTTACGCCCATGACTCAGCCAGCAGCGACGTCAATGCCCACTACCACTGTTATCACTCCCCTGTGTTCCTCCATTCCCGACATCACAGGATATTGGGACAGCAGTATGTGGCCCTGAGGCTAGAGACGGGATGAAATTTAAGAAACGATTATGGTAAGCGTTGATATGATCTGACGTGGGGGAGGTAGAAAAAAAGGTAGTGGCTAATCAGGCTGCGCAGTGGGCCCAAAATCCCATTTATGGTGTGCAGAATGTGTGGAATGTGATAAAAGATTATGAGCCTTTTGTACAACAGCATGCCCTTAAACACGTCGGCTACTTTGATTGGATCACTGACAGAATATCGACCATCAAAATATCGAGGTAGCAAAATGTCGATGCCAGAATATTGACATCAAGAATATCGACTTCCTATCTACAACATTGTAAGGACAAAAATATCGAGAAAAAAATATCAATGTCAAAAATATCGTTGTAAAAATATCGTTATTTTTAAATGTTAAAAAATGTATGTAAAATACATTAAACAATATATATAATTAAAGTAAACATAGTTAAAAATATTTAAAAGTATTTAAAAATAATAACTAACACATATAACGTTAAAATAAATTTAACATATATATTTAAAATATGATATATATAGTTAGTACATACGGGAGTGGGGGTACGATCCGTACCTACACGGGGGGGGGTCCGCACCGTACCTACACGGGGTGGGGGTCTGCACCGTACATACGGGGCTGGGGGTACGCTCCGTACCTACACGGGGTGGGTGTCCGCACCGTACCTACGGGGGTGGGGGTAGGCTCCGTACCTACACGGGGTGGGGGTCCACACCGTACCTACGGGGTGGGGGTCCGCACCATACATACGGGGGTGGGGGTACGCTCCGTACCTACACGGGGTGGGGGTCCACACTGTACCTACGGGGGTGGGGGTCCGCACCATACCTACGGGGGTGGTGGTACGCTCTGTGCCTACGGGGGTGGGGTGGGGGTACGGCACGTACTTGGGGGGGTGGGCTGGGGCGGGTGTTCGGCACGTATGCGGGCACAGAAGTACTCGTCCTTGGAACCACCCCCTCAGCACGGGACGTCTCCATGGTTGCTATGGGAGTTTTTCTCCGTATGGTGTTTTTTCCATACGGTTGTGCATTCGGAGGGACGGGGCGGATCGTACTTGCACACTCGGACTTCAGTTTACCGATTCGTACGTAAAACTGTCCGGGGACGTGTCGGACACTTTTTCCGACCCGAGGAGGAATTTTCCCAATGCGATTCGTCTGGATTTTTTAACATACGAATCGTACTTGCCAGTTTGTACGGGACTTGTACGATTCGTACGTAAAAAAATCCGGATACGATACGTACGGGGAATTTTTTTAACGGATCGGAATCAGCACCTTAATAATTCCTAAAAAATATAATTTCATTAACTATAATTAAATTACTTCCCACCCTATTCACCTATAAATCCACAACCTGCTACGGTACTAAAACACATAATTTACTCTTAAAATAAATTCTAACTTCTAAAAAATGTATACATATATGTAAAAAAAATACAATAATTAATACATACATATTAAATACATAGTAATATAAACATCGATATTATTAACATCGATATTTTTGTATCGATATTAATTACTTCGAGATTATGTACATCGATATTTCTTACCTTAAATTCGATATTCTGGTCGACGATATACTTAACATCAATATTCTGTCCCTACGATATTAAAAACTCAATATTAATGTATATCGATAAAACAAACTCGATATTATGTCTGTACACCACTTTGATTGGGCTTTGGGAGCAGTGTTTCAAAGATGCAGCACCACAGATTATCTATGATATTAAGGATCATGTATACGTTGCTGATATTGGGCCTGGTCAAGTTTTTGGTAATGTTGCAACACTGGCTGCTTATCTGAGTAGGCTGCTTAAAAAGAGCCCGACGACGGTATCTCACTTTCCGATGAGGGAGGTCCACCTTATATATCACCCTGAAATACCAGAGCTACAGGATCAGCATGATGTTACTAGACCAGGAGTAGCGGTCCGTTTCCAAGACCAGTGGGTTTATTTATACTCCATGGAAAAGGAGTGAGGTTTTGTCCCTTAAGACTCAGTTACCTGACCCTAGGAAAAATCCTCCTGCATATTATAAAGAATTGACTGCGGCAGCTTTTCCACTGTGATGACCCTTGCAGATATTGAAATGTTCTTTGGTTTGTTGGTTCCGGTTGATATTTGGAGACAGATACACGCACAGGATCATGTTCTTTCACCTCGACAATCCCAGCGACCCCAACTCCACCACCCTTCGTGACAACCTTGCCAACATCAGACTTAAACAACTCGTCACCACACCGACCCACAGGGAAGGACGCACCCTCAACCCCATCTTCGCAGCCACACAGCGCAACCCCCATGGACAGACCACCACTGCGTACACTTCACTGTCGACAAACCCAAGGCACCCAAACCAGCCCCACGCCCACCACGATGGAACTGGAGCAAGGTCACCGATGAGCAACTCAACTCCACCCTCACCCAAGACAACCACACCCCGGCATCCGAAGCCAACGCTGCAGCCAGAACTCCATACTTGGATCTCCAACTGCGCAGACAAGCTTGACTTGCTACTCAACATTGACGAACAGCGCCCCAGGAAAGCCGCTTGGTTCATCACCGATCTCCAAGAAGCCAAATTCGGCTGCCGACCACTGGCGAAGAACTGGAGAAACACCAAGACTCCCAAAAACGACACAACCTACAAGGACGCCATGACGAACTACCACAACCGAATCAGAACCACCAAAAGGACTTTCATTCACAGCAAAATTCTTGCAAACTCCACCAACTCCAAGGAACTCTTCACCGTCATTCAGGAATTCACCTACCCCTGCAGCAAAGCCACAGACATCACCCCATCCCAAGACCTCTGCGACAAGCTTGGAACCTTCTTCCACCTCAAGATCAAAAACCTCTACGACAACTTCATCGACCACCCACCAGACGCCACAGCCGGCCCGACCCCCAGACACACCAGCCAGCCCACCATCTCCACCTGGACACCGATCACAGCTGAAGACACCACCTCGACAATGAAAGGCATCCACTCAGGGCCCCCACTGACCCCTGCCCCCCACACATCTACCACAGCCATCGCACCCAAACTACAACACACCTTCAACACCACCTTTGAAACAGGCACCTTCCCAGACGACTGGAAACGCACAGAAGTCAGGCCCCTGCTCAAGAAGCCCGCAGCTGGCCCCACCGACCTCAAGAACTACCGGCCCATCTCGCTCCTCCCCTTTGCAGCCAAAGTTGCAGAGAAAACAATCAACAGGGAACTGACACGATTCATCGAAGACAACGCCGTCCTCGACCTGCCCCAATCTAGATTCCGGAGCAACCACAGCACCGAGACCGCCCTACTCGCCGCCAAAGATGACATCCGCACCCTCCTGGACCAAGGCCACTCCGCAGCCCTCATCCTACTCGACCTATCAGCAGTCTTCGACACCGTCTCCCACCGCACACTCATCGCTAGACTACACAACACAGGCATACAAGGAACAGCCCTAGATTGGATCCGATCATTCCTCACCAGAAGAAGCCAAAGAATCAGACAGCCACCCTTCCTCTCAGATCCCATGAAAATCATCTGCGGATTCCCACAGGGGTCGTCACTGAGCCCGACCCTCTTCAACGTGTACATGGCCCCCCTCGCCACCATCGTCCGATAACACAGCCTCAACATCGTATCCTACGCTGACGACACCCAGCTCATCCTCTCCCTCACCAAAGACCCCGCCACCGCCAGACTCAACTTCCAAATAGGGATGCAGGAAGTCGCAGTCTGGATGATCAACAGCTAGCTAAAGCTCAACGCAGAGAAGACAGAAGTACTCGTCCTTGGAACCACCCCCTCAGCACGGGACAACTCCTGGTGGCCGACCGCCCTTGGAAGCCCACCGACCCCCTCGGACCACACCAAAAACCTTGGCATCGTACTCAACTCATCCCTCACCATGAACCGACAGGTCAACGCCGTCAACTCCAGCTGCTTCCACACCCTCCGCATCCTCTGCAAGACTTTGAAGTGGATCCCCCCTGAGTCAAGGAAGACAGTCACCCACGCACTCATCACCAGCAGACTTGACAATGGAAATGCGCTCTACGCCGGCATAAACAAGTCCCTATTCCGCAAACTCCAGATGATAGAGAACACCGCTGCCAGACTCGTCCTCGGCATCCCCCGGCACGAACACATCAGCCAACACCTAAGAAGGCTCCACTGGCTCCCGTGGAGAAAAGAGTCACCTTCAAAATCCTCACCCACGCCTACAAATACCCACACAACCGAATACCTCAATGACAGAATCAACTTCCACGTACCCAAAAGGAACCTCTGATCTTCCAACCTCGCATTAGCCAAAACCCCGCGCATCCACAGAGCCAGAGCAGGCAGAAGATCCTTCTCCCACATCGCGGCCAAAGCATGAAACGAGCTCCCTTCAGACATTAGACATGCCCCCTCCCTGAACACCTTCAGGAAGTCTCTCAAAACATGGCTCTTCGGCTAAACAGATCTGCTGACCTCCCCCCCAGCGCCTTGAGACCCTCATGGGTGAGTAGCTTGCAATACCCTGATTGATTGATGTTGCAGATTTGGGTGGTACCTGGGATCAAATTAAAGTATGGGACCAGGAGAGGAAGCCTGGTGAGAAGCCTAAGGCAGATATACTTGCTTTGCTTTGCCGAATTATCACATACATGCATTCTCTTATTCCGCCCCAAAAGATTGATCGGGACAAGCTATCGGCTTGTCACCAGACGAAAGATGACAGTGTGTCTGTTTTTTTCAACCGGTTTGAAAGCGTGTTTCTGAATTATAGTGGACAGGACTTGTCAATTGAAGGTGGTGTGCATTTATTTGTTACTAGATTTGTTTCAAACTTGCTCCCCAAAATCGCTGCTTGATTACAGGCTTCCGAGAGTACCTGGTCCACCTGTTCTCTTTCTGTAATGTTAAATATGGTGTAGTATTAAAAGCACAGGGAAATTGAGGATAAGGAGAAGATGGAGAAAAAGCATAAAGATTTAAAGACAAAGGTGTTGTTGCAACAGGCTTCTCGAGGGAATGGTAGAGGACGTGGTGGTGTGGCCCAACAGCTGCCCCGTACTAGCCGGAATACTATGCCTGTAGGACCAAATCAGTGTGCGTACTGTAAGGAGGAGGGGCACTGGCGCAGCGAGTGCCCTGTGCTTTTGCAGAAGGTGGCGGTCCCTAGAGGATGAGGGTCTCGTGGATGGGGTCATGGAGATGGTGGCCAGGACGGAGCTCAGACCGTCGGGACATCTCAGGGTCATACTGATCAGAACTACTTTGATGACCCTCGGGGCAAACAGTATTTTCATGATGACTACGGTACAGATGAGGCGACTGGGATGTCTTACAGCTAGTACAGCCGGGGCAGGGTGAGGGACCAGTTTTTATACCTGTATACCAGTGAGATCCGTACGTTAGTGCAGATGTACATGGTTCAACTAAGGCGTTTTTGGTGGATACAGGTTCAATGAGCAGCTCTATTTCTCGTTTCTTTTTTTTTTTTTTTTTTTTTTTGAAAAAGTTTTTATTGAACAATAATTCGGTTACAAGTACGGGCCTACAACCACCCGGGCCGGCCGCTAGGTACAGAAGGAAATCTACACATATCAAGGCTGCAATCAGTTCCCAGGGCGCTGCCCCGCAGTGGCTCCAGATAGTTCTCAAGGAACAGGAAGCGTAAGTCCAACAATCACAAAAACAAAAGGAAAAACAATAAAAAACAAAAGGCGAGTTATGAGGGAAACCAGTGCGGGTCAGGCTCCCCCCGGGAAACTCCCGTCAGAACAATTGAGCAATCCGCTAAAGAGAGGAGTACCGGGAGGCCGGGGACGGAGGGGGGGGGAGGGGGTCAAGGGAGATGGACGTCCATATGTAGTTGTTCCAAAAGGCGCCAGGAGCCATCAAGGGTCAGGGGGACATGGCGATATCAGTGTCTACCAGGGGGGGCGTACAGATGCCTCCGCGATACGCGTTCCATTGCCCCCAAATGCTACCCCATGCCCCCGGCTTGCCACGGGCCACATACACAGTCTTCTCCCTAAACATACACCAGTCCATATTCTCCTTCCATACTGACACGGTGGGCGGCCGTTGAGCGCCCCAAAGTTGCGCTATATCCCTCTTGGCAATCATGTTCCCTAGGGCCGCCCACCGAGTCTGAGCCGCGCTGTAGTCATTGGGCTCCCACACATTCAGGACACAGCGACGCACCTCCGGCAGCAGCACAACCCCGGTGACCTGTCCCATAACCGTGTGGACCCGGCGCCAGTAGTCCGCCACCTCACGGCACTCCCAAAGGATATGAAGAAAGGTGGCGCTGAGCCCACAGCCTCGCTTACAGAGCCCGTCGCCGGAAAATCCCATCGAGACCAAGCGCGGACCCGTCACATACACCCGGTGGAGAATCTTGAGCTGTACCAACCGAAGACGAGCCGGAATGGCAACCTCCTTGGGGGACGACAGTGCAGACTGCCAATCTTCGTCGTCCAATTCCACCCCGTCCCCAGTCCAAGCCTCCCGAAGGCGAACAAGAAGGTCCGCCCGGTGATTGATTAATTTTTTATAAATTAAAGAAATAGTACTATCAGGGACATGTCCATCAAGTATGCGGTCCTCGAGGGGCGATGAAACAGGGATCTTGGTCCCCTCCCCGAAGACCGAGAGCAGGGCGTGCCGAACCTGGGCGTAGCGGAAGAACTCCCTGTCGGTCAGCTCGTATTCGGCCTGGAGCACCGCGAAAGTCTTTACCGCGCCCTTGTGCCACAGGTCTCCCACTTTGCTGATACCAATCGTGTCCCACTGGTCAAACCCCTTCGTGGTCCACAAGCTTCCCAGGCGGTCGGAAGCAAACAAGGGAGTAGCACATGTTAATCGCTCACTCCAGCCCATGGCCGCAGTGGCAGCCCTCCAGGTCCGCACCGCAATCTTAGTAGGACCCGTAAGGGTCCGGCCAGCCAGGCGGGAATAAAGTGCCCTGTTGTAGTTCCCGCCGGGAAGCAGGAACTTGTCCATCTCATACGCCGGATTCAAGCCGGGCGCATACGTGGCGTGGTTAATGGCAGATAGCTGCGAGGCCCAATAGTACCTGCGAATGTCAGGAAGCGCGATGCCCCCGTCATACCAGGGGAGAGTGAGCTTGGCAAGAGCAATACGCGCCCGCCCGTCCCACACCAGTCTCCTCTGCAGGCTCTCCACCTCCCGAAAATAGGCCACTGGGATAACATCGAAGGAGTTCTGGAGTGCATAGAGGAACCTGGGAAGGGACATCATTTTAAACAGCGCGGCCCGACCCAGCGGGGACAGGGGGAGCCTGCACCACCGGGCCGTGTCCTCCCGCAGCCGCCGAAGTGGACGCAGGAGATTCTGCTCATAGCGAGCCACCGGGTCCAGCGAAACGTATATCCCCAGGTACTTAAAGCCGCTCAGAGATATCTGAATCGGGAGCCGAGGCGGCAGGAGAGGAGGACCACCAGAGATGGGATAAACGCAGGATTTAGACCAATTGATCGTGAGACCCGAATTGTTCCCAAAGGAGGTCAGAACGTCAAAAAGGACGTTGAGTGACTGCCGCGGTGAGGTGAGATACAGGAGAATGTCGTCCGCATACAGCGAGACCCGATCTTCGAAGCCCGGGCCCCACCGGATCCCTCTAAGCGAGGGCTCCCAACGGAGCCAGGCAGCGAGTGGCTCCAGGGCGAGAGCAAAAAGCAACGGGGACAACGGGCACCCCTGCCTCGTGCCCCTGCCAAGGGCAAAGGGCCGAGAGACCCGCCCATTCACCACCACTTGAGCCATGGGTCCCGTGTAAAGGAGCCTCACCCAGCCAATAAATCCCTCTCCAAAGCCGAATTTATCCAAGACGGCCCAGAGGAATGGCCACTCAATAGTGTCAAAGGCCATCGTGGCATCCAAAGAAACCAGCACGGCCGGTTCGGAGAGGAACTCCGCCCTGGCAAGAGCACCGTGAAGACGCCGCAAGTTAAGAGCGGTGTTGCGGTGCGGGATAAAGCCGCATTGGTCCGGATGTATAAGGTCGCACACGACACTCAACAATCGGTTGGCCAGGACTTTCGCCAGGATTTTAGGCTCCGCATTGAGCAGTGAAATAGGCCGGTAAGAAGTACAGCGGTCTCGCGGCTTGCCCTCCTTGGGGATAACGACTATGGTGGCCAAGCGCTGGTCGGCCGGAAGGGAACCCGCCGCAAGAGAGTCGCGAAACATGCGGCTGAGGAAGGGCGCAAGCTTATCAGGACGCAATTTGTATAGTTCAATGGGCAGACCGTTAGGACCCATCGCCTTGCCCGAGCGAAGGGAACGAATCGCGGTCGCTATTTCATCCGACGACAAGGGGGCGTCCAGCCGCTCTCGGTCCTCAACGGACAGGCCGGGCAGAGCAATATCTCTCAGTAAGAGGCGAGAGTCATCCTCATCCCTGTCAGTCACCGGGGAGTACACAGCCCGGAGGTGGTCGGCGAAACATTCCACAATCTCATCCGGCTCAGTCACACACACACCATCCGCAGCACGCAACTCGGGGACCACACGATTCACTCTCTCCTTTTTGTCCAGCCACGCAATCAACTTTCCCGCCTTGTCCCCCGCGTCATACAATCGGCCCTGCTGCTCCCTATACATAGTTTTGGCCGCGTCAGTGACCAGGGACCTATATTCGAACTGTTTCAGGCTAAGGGCATGTAGCCCGTCCGGAGTAACATTCGCCTCCAAGGCCGACTCCAGCCCCGAGATGTCAGTCTCAAGCTTCACCACCGCCTCGCTCCTAACCTTCTTGGCCACCACTATTTGGGCGAGGGCGTGTCCGCGTATCACAGTTTTAAAGGCTTCCCAAAGGGACAGCGCAGACGACACCGACCCCTCGTTTTCACTGAAATATTGGTCCATGGCCTTAACCAGGCTGTCACGAGTCACAGGGTCCCGCAAGTACCAGGGGTTAATGGGCGCTATCCGCCCTGCGGACCGCGACCCGGTGTCAAAGAGAAGCCACAGCGGAGAGTGGTCGGAGATACCACGCGCCAGGTGTCTGACCTCTCGAATCCTACCAGTCTGCGCCGCGGGCATAAGGAAGTAGTCTAACCTGGAGAGACTCCCATGCGCCCCCGAATGAAAGGTGAACTGACACTGGGTCGGATGCATCAGTCTCCAACTATCCACCAAGCCGAAGGTCTCCAACATCCCACCCAGCCATGACTGGGCAGCGGGGAGGGTCCTTGGTGGGTGACGATCCAGTTCACCCGAAACCACAGAATTAAAGTCCCCGCCCATGAGCAGGAGGCCGTCCGGAAGGTCAAGCAGCATTCGACCCAAGTCAATAAAGGTGGAGTTCTGGAGGCCCGGGGGGACGTAGACTGAAACCAGGGTAAGGGGCTGCCCCTCCCACCTCCCAATCAAACACACATAGCGCCCTCTGTCATCCGAGACTATCCTCGTGATCTCCACCGGAAGGGAGGTTCGCAGGAGAATGCCCACCCCCCTGGAGCCAGTTGTGAAACCAGAATGGGCTACGAGGCGGTATCCCCCCCTGTTCATCGCATGGCAGACATTGCCGACCAAATGCGTCTCCTGGAGAAACACCACATCAGGAGTCAAACGACGCAAATATTGCAGTACAACACCCCGCTTAATACGGTCCCCCAACCCATTGACGTTCCATGACATAAGCCTCAACCCGTCTCCCCCCATCCCCTCCAATAGATCAAGAGGCCCCCAGCCCGCCGCACAGTTCCCAAATATGGACAAAAATCAATACCTCGCCCTGTAAACAAAAAACACACAACAAAACAACCCCTCTTCCCCCCCAACCCCACCCCAAGTCCAACTCCCCCCACCCTGCACCCCTGCGGGCCAAAGACCCCCCCCAACTTGCAGTGTGCCTGTCGCCCCACTAACCCCATTCTACAAAAAGACCCCGGAGGAGGAAAGGGACCCGAACCCGCCCGCACCCCTCACGGGTCCTGGTAAGACACAGTATGCAAAAGAGTAAGACCCAACTGTACAGTGCAAAACCGCAAAAGCAAGGACCAAATGTCAGTCTAAGGGGACCCGTCACCTGCGGTGCCCCCAGAGGGCCCGGGCCGGCCACCCCCGTCCGGCAGCGAGTCCAGCCAGTCACTTGCGGCCACAGGAGAGTCAAAAAAGGCTGTCCGCTCTCCATGCTCCACTCGTAGTTTCGCCGGGTAGATCATCGAATACTTCAGGCCCAGCTCGCGGAGACGGCGCTTCACCCCTTGGAATCCCATCCGCTGTTTCTGGACCAGTTGTGTGAAGTCCGGATAAAAATTGATGGTCGAGTTCTCGTAGCGGACCGGGCCACGGGTCCGTGAAGCCTGCAGAATAGCGTCGCGGTCCCTGTAGTGGAACAGTTTAGCCACGATAGGCCTCGGGGGGGCCCCCGGCCGCGGCCGGCCGCCCGGCACTCGATGGGCCCGCTCCACGGCGAAGAATTTGCTTAGGCCAGCCGGGGACAGCTGTTGCATGATAAGTTCCTCGACCACGAGGTCCACCGGGCGGCTGTCGGAGGACTCCGGTACACCAATGATGCGGATGTTGTTGCGTCGGGCCCGTCCCTCGAAGTCCTCAAGCCGCCGGGCCATATGGTCGTTGACCACTCTAATGTCCCCAAGCGCGGCCCGCAGATCCGACACCTCCGCACCCAGGGTGGAGGTCCGTGCATCAAGGGCATGGACCCTCTCGTTAGTTTTGGAGAGGTCGGCCCGAATCAGGGTGACATCGATCGCGACAGTGTCGATCTTACGGGCCAGGGCCTCATATTGCGTCGCGATGGTTTCCCTGATGCCCTCGATGGCGCCCATAATGTCCTGCAGGGAAGGTTCCGCAGAGACGGTCGTGCCTCCCCCTGCAGCATCCGGGGAGAGGCCAGCAGCGCCAGGGGACCCCCTGCCCTGGGTGTAGCGGTCCATGTTGTTGCTCTGGACCGGCCCCCCGCGCAGAGAAGCCTTGGTCTTGCGCCCCTCCGGACCCCCTTTGCCCGCCATGTGAGCGCAGTCTCTCAATGGGACCTCCGATCAAGAGGTGTGCGGGCGCCAGCAAAAGGACCACAAACTGTCGGTGTAGGGGTCGGAGGCGTCAGGCCCACCAGTAGCAGAGGGAAGCAAGCCTCGGGCAGAGGCCCAGGAGGCACCTCGCCACCCTGAGCACGCACGCCAGCCGATCTCCTGAGGGCCAAAACCGAAACCGAAAGTGCTGAATCGGCAACTGGCACCGCGCTGAGGCCGCTGTTGTTCAATTGCAGCCCGGCCCCACGGGTCACCTTCACCCCGGCCACCTCCGTCGGGTGGGTCCCAAAAGTTCCGACGACGACAACTCAGGATTCCCAGGTCCGATTAGAGTTTTAAAAAGAGATATAAGATCAGCTGGTCTTCATCTCCCAGATTCCATAAACCAAATCAGGATAGTCTCAGGATATATTCCGAGGAGCAGAAAGGGTCCGGGGAGCCCTGTGCTCACGCGACCATCTTGGATGCGCGCTAGGCTCCTCCTATTTCTCGTTTCTTGGTCCCTGGGGCGGCTCTGTCTGGCCATAATAATGTTTCATGAAGCTTTTGCATTTGACTCGTGAGGGACATCTAGTAACGACTAGTGGAACTGCAGCTTGATGTAATAATAATTTCAATGCTTTTGCATTTGACTTGTGAGGGACATCTAGTAACGACTAGTTGAACTGCAGCTCTTTGTAGAATTATTTTGCTATTGGATACTATAATATTCACTGGCCACTGCTAATCTCGTCCCATAATGCTTTGCAGGGCCTTTGGTTGGGATTGTATTTTTGCCAATAACTGTGCTTGGGTTGGTCCTAAGAGGATGGAACCGCCACTGAATCGTTCAAGAAGATGTGCTTTTTGTTTTCAAGGCATCTGCTTGGTTCTCTCCCTAGGTTAGGGAGGTTTCCAAAATCATCACCTCTCTCACTGCTTGCTAATTTATCATTTTCACTTTTGAGAAATTACTATATGCATTTTAGCATATAAATACAGAGATACTTATTTTGTCATAACTTGCACTGTGCAAGATGCTGTTTGCAATTATTGTTCAGAGCAGCCAAGCACACAGTGCTAACAGCTACGCACTAGGCAGTTTGTGTAGCTGAGCATAGTTCAAAGTATACTTTGCGTAGCTACGTGTAGTGCTACTACGCAAACTACGCCCAGGGTTAGTCTATATGATGATGAGTTATGATTTGGTGTGCGCAAAGGAGTGTCTGTCCAAAGATGTGCCCTTCTCTGCTGAATTTAAAGATGTGTCACCAACACTGTGGGTGACGGGTGACACGGATGTAGGTTTGTTGCAGATATCGCCTGTTTCAATACGAGTCAAAGGAGGTGCTATTTTACCCTGTATTCTTCAGTATAAGATAATGCAGGAAGGTGAGCGAGCTTTGATATAAATTGTGCAAGACTTGATTGAGAAAGGAGTGGTTGAGGAGATGACTGCTAATGTTTGTAACAGCCCTATTCTTTCGATCCTCAAACGGACGAGTTTGGGTCCCTCTGAGTATCACGAAGATGTTTATCATTTTGTGAGTAATTTGCATGAAGTTAACAAAATAACGATTCCTCAGTTTCCAGTGGTCCCTGACATTACAACTCGCTTGACGATGATTCCTTCTTCTGCCAAATTCTTTTCTGTCATTGACATGAAAAATGTATTCTTCAGTAGTCCCATTCATACTGATAGCAGATATCTGTTCGGGTTCCCCCTCGCTGGTAGAAGCTTTAGGCTCTGTCGCACTCCTCAAGGCTATACAGAGAGTCTGAGTATCTATATTCAGGCATTAAAAGGTCAGTTGGATTCCTTGTCACTCCCTGCAGGTAATGTGTTGCTTCAATATGTCGATGACCTACTCATCGCCTCGGATACAGAACAGGGTTGCAGAGATAGTACAGTTAAATTGCTGCTACATTTAGCTCAACATGGCCATAAAGTATCTCTTTCCAAATTTCAGTATTTGTCGACAGGAGGTCACCTACTTAGGTCAACTACTGTCGAAGGAGGGCAGGAGACTGACCCCTTAGTGCATCAGTACCATTGTTAAAATGTCTGTCCCGCAAACTGAGAAAGATGTGCTTACTTTCATAGGTATCACTTCCTATTGCAGGCAGTGGATACCTGGCTACTCGTTGCTTATTAAGCCCATGCTTGCGCTAACACTAAAGGATGCGCATGAACCCCTGCCCTGGACGCCAGATTGTCAGCAGTCTTTTGAGCAATTAAAAACAGTGCTTTGCTCTGCTCCAGTGCTTGGTAGCCCTAGTTATGTAAAATACTTCGTATTGTACATCCATGTGCTGGGTGGTTGTGCGCTTTCTGTTTTAACACAAAAAGTTGGAGATAAGCAACGTCCAGTGCTTGACCCGGTCGCCCGAGCCCTCCCGAGCTGACTAAGAGCAGTCGCGGCTGTGGCTGTCTCACTAAGACAATCGGCGGGACCTGTACTCAATACTGACCTCATAGTTATGGTACCCCATGCTGTGGATGCACTTTTGAATAAGAAAGAAAAGGACACAGCGCCTTACCAGTGCACGTCTGACAGGTTGCGAGCTAGCGCTCTTTCCAAAGCACATTATGATCAAACGCTCTGCCACTCTGAATCCAGCCACGTTTCTACCCCTCCCTTCTGAGAATGAGGAGATTAACATACATGATTGTATCTTCAACAGAAGAACAGACGAAAAGACATGTAGACCTGACTGATGTTCCCTTATCTGACCCCCAAGGGGAACTATATGTCGATGGCTCTTGCTTTAAGTTACCAGATGGCACTACACTTGCTGCATACGCAATTACAAGCAACTCTGTGCACGGTAGTTGAGACATCACAAGTTCCCTGTCAGTTGGCCCAAGCTGCAGAGCTAGTCACCCTTATCCGCGCCTATGAGTTGAGCGAGGGACTGGTTGTTAATATTTATACTGACAGTCAGTAGGCATTCGGGGTCGCCCATAATTTTGGGCGGCTCTGGGCAGAGAGAGGGTTCCTTACTTCCCATGAGACACGCATTCAGCATGGTCCTCGTATACTTAGGCCTCTGTGCGCTTTGACTCACCCTAAGAAAGTGGCCATAGTGATGTGCAGCGCCCATAGGAAAAGTAATGACGATGTAGGAAAGGGGAACGCTTTTGCAGATAAGACAGCTAAGGAAACAGCCCGAACAAAGATGAAAAGAATGTTTGTCGCAGGTACAGCCAGGTGGGTACCCGAGTTCTCCATGTTTGAGGATACACTAGAGAATGTGAAGGAGATACAGAGTGATGCCACGGTGGAGGAATTAGCGGTGTGACAAGAAAGTACAGGAAATTTGAATGATGAAGAATGTTGAATTGACAAGTCAGGGAAGCAGATATGGATGTTGCCATATGCGTATGTTCTTCCTGTAGTCACTATGGCTCACGGGCCACCTCATATCAGTGCTAAGGATATTTGCAAGTTGTTAGTCCCCCTATGGCAAACTCTCCAACATCTCCAAGACAGCTGCACATTTTGTAAAATACTGCATGTTGTACATGATGCACAATCCTAGCAAGGGTACCCCCACACCACCCGGTAATTTTGCACCTCCCATTTTCCCCTTTGAGGTCCTTCAAATGGACTTTAGTCAAATGGACAGGGCAAATAATTTGAAGTATGTGTTGATGGTTGTTTGTGTGTTCAGTAAATGGGTTGAGGCTTACCCCACTAAAGAAAATACAGTCATTGCGACTGCAAAGATACTCCTCAAGGAGTTCTTTCCTCGCTTCAGCTTGCCCCATGTGATCTGGAATGATAACAGAAGTCATTTCAATGCCAAGGTTATTCAGCTAGTTTGCAAGTGACTACACATCAATTTCATGCTGCAAATCACCCCCAGTCAGCAGGTTTAGTTGAGAAGTACAATGGTACTCTCAAACAGAAATTGGCAAAGAGACCACAGGGTTGCAGTGGCCAGATGCTTTACCATTGTAGGAGAGTAGGATCTGCTTCTTATGGTTACCACCCCTTTTTTCTGCTGTAAAACTGTTTTTTACCTTTTGTCTGGCTGGGGCCCTGCTATTCAGGACCCCAGCCTAGCTGCTTCCTCTCTAAATTGATTCCATGTACTTTAGGTACACCACAGATTGGATTCTGGGGTGCCCTTATAAGTCCCTAGTATATGGTATACTATGTACCCAGGGCATAGGTGCCCCAGAGGCCTACCAGGGGCTGAAGCATGTATTGTGCCACCCCTGGGAAGCCCTCCAAAATGACACCACAGGTCTGCTATTGCAGCCTGGGTAAGGTGGTGCAAGCACCCCTTACTGAGGTATAGGTTCACTATATCTCACCTATCACTGCACATAGAAACCTATCAGTCACCTATATGGCAGGCTTTATCAATCCTGGAGGCAGGGCAGACTTAGACTGAATAAGTCAAATCCTGAGGGTAGAGGCTGATCAGATCCGCACACAACAAATTAATGTGGTTACTGGTTGTTAGATAGTGCACAAAACAAGAGAGTACTCCCCTCTTTACTCCCTAGAATGTAGGATCAAGTCCTACAACAACATTCAAATGCAAAGAGGTTTCAGCACTATATACATTTATATAAGCATTATATATCAACAGCAACTTAATAACAAAGACATCTAGCACAAGATGTGTATTTCATGGAGAAATGTTCTTCTTTATTTTTCTCAGATGGAAATTCTTTACATTTCATATTTCATATTCTTATAGCCAACGCGTTTCGTCTCCCACGAGTCTTCTTCAGGGCTATCAGAGAAATATACATGAAAAATTCTTTAATATTTATATACAAAATTCCCAGAACATACTTTAAAAGCACTTCTGTATATTTTCTCTTTGTATATTATATAGATAGATAGACCTAAGCTCAGAAAGTATGCAATAAAAAACATACATATGATACCATACATTTATATTTTCATAAGAACATTTGTAAATGCTTGCAGACATATATACAAATAATTATTATCAGCTCCAAATCATTCACGATGTTCATAAGCTTTTCAGCAGTTTTAAAAAAAATATATTATTGCACACAACATAGTCATGAAAACAATCTTTTCTCTAAACATATCCCATCTACAATTTGACTAGCTGGTACTAATTGTCAGGAAACAGTAACATATTGGGTTACAATGCAGAAAAAGGCCAAAAACATGAGAAAATGCTCTCTGTGATTATTGTCAAAACAATGAATACATTGCATACCTTGCATATGTGATGTATAGAATTTTTCTTAGGGGTTCATATAGTGCGAATTCAGTGGTCAACATTTTCTCTAGATCACTCAGTCTTCTATGAAGAATATATAAATTCAAGCAATATCAGCCATGATATCTCATCTCATCATTTACCATAGAAAATACATAGCATTTTTATTTTTAATTGGCACATCTAAAACTCAACTGTATTTAATTGAAATTTGAACCATCCTGTTTATCCATACAATATTACTTACAATTTCTAAACTTTCTATTTTGCATCTAACTTAAGGAGGTATATTCTAATTGGTGTTTTTATCCCCAATGCCAAGTCAAGAATTATTATTTACCTGGTATAAAGCAGAAAAAACAGGGAAATAGATGCATACCGGGGTATGTTATATTACAAGAATAGTCATTGAATATTCTTGTATTGTATGTAAACTAAGATTAATGATGAATCATAAGTATTTGTTGTCTTTAAAAACCAAACATTTTAATGTTTTGGAATCAATAAATTCATCTGGTAATACTCAGACTAAGGGTGTAGTAGGGTTAACCCTGGGTTCTAAGATGGACTCTGGCCTAGTCAGATTTCCAACTCAGGCTGTTCTGATCTGTGATGGAGGCATGGACATGTCCTCCTTTGTGAGTCCCAGTAACTTGGGCAAATACAGACAGCAGCCTTTGATTAATGGAAAAGAGGCTTTGGCATTCAGGGACACAGGAGCAAGTGTCACAATGGTGACAAAAGATCTTGTGGATCCTGGGCAGATTATACTTGGTGAAATGTACCAAGTGACCAATGCTAGCAATGTCAGGACAGACCATTCCTTGGCAGTTGTGAATTTCTCCCGGGCAGGGGTAACTGGCCTCAACAAGGTTGTGGTAAGTGCAGACCTCCCTGTTGAATGCTTGCTTGGCAATGATATAGAAACGTCAGCATGGGCTGAAGTGGAGCTCAGGACACATGCAGAAATGCTAGGGATCCCTGCACATGTATTTGGTGTGACCAGGTCACAGGCCAAAATGTCTAAAACTGAACAGGCCCTGGAATCAGGGAGAATGGACCAGGTGCCTCCCAAGAGGAGGAGCAGAGGAGCAGTGGGGTTAAGGCAGTGCCTCCCCCCCTGACTCAGAATACAGATCAGACTCCTGAGGGAGGTGATCTTGGACCTGAAGAAGGAACTGTCCCAGAGGAGCTTGAACCTGACCAGATTGAGTTCTTGGGGCCAGGGGGACCTTCCAGGGCAGATCTGAGCCAGGAGCAGAAAACCTGCCCTTCTCTTGAACCCTTCAGAAAGCAAGCTGCTGATGAGGCTGCTGGGAATGCTAGTGGCAACCATAAAATCTTTAGGGATGATGGACTCCTTTATTCAGAGTGTAGAGACCCCAAGCCTGGTGCTTCCAGGAGGTTGGTAATACCTTTGAAGTTTAGGGGTGTCCTACTGACACTAGCCCATGATATTCCCCTAGCAGGACACTTGGGCCAAAACAGGACTTGGGACAGAATTGTTCCTCACTTTTATTGGCCCCACATGTCTGAAGACATTAAGGAGTTTTGTCGCTCCTGTGTAACCTGCCAAGCCAGTGGGAAGGTAGGTGGAACCACAAAGCCCCCCCCTGATACCACAACCTGTGTTGGGGGTTCCCTTTGAGAGGGTTGGGATTGACTTTGTTGGTCCCATGGATCCTCAAACAGCATCTGGGCACAGATTTATTCTGGTGGTGCTGGACCATGCCACTAGGTACCCAGGAGCCATTCCACTAAGGACCACTACATCGCCTGTGGTGACAAGGGCCCTCTTGGGTGTATTCTCAAGAGTAGGTTTTCCTAAGAAGCTAGTATCTGACAGGGGTGCAAACTTCATGTCAAGTTACTTAACTGCAATATGGAGGAGTGTGGAGTGAATTATAAATTCACCACACCCTATCACCCACAATGCAATGGTTTAGGTGAAAGATTTAACAAAACCTTAAAGGGTATGATCAAAGGTCTCCCAGAAAAGCTTAGGCGTAGATGGGACATCCTTTTGCCCTGACTTCTATTTGCCTACAGGGAGGTGCCTCAAAAGGGGGTTGGTTACAGCCCTTTTGAACTTTTGTTTGCCCATCCTGTTAGGGGACCTTTGTGTCTGGTGAAGGAGGGATGGGAGTTACCTCTCAAACCACCTAACAGGACATAGTGGACTATGCACTTGGGCTCCGCTCCAGGATGGCTGAGTATAGGAAAAAAGCAACTAAAAACCTTGAGGCTAGCCAGGAATTGCAAAAGGCATGGCATGACCAAAAGGCTGGGCAGAAAGTGTGGGTGTTGGAGCCTGTGGCCCCAGCAGCCCTCCAAGATAAATGGAGTGGCCCCCATACAATTGTTGAACAGAAAGGGGAGGTCAGCTACTTGGTAGACCTTGGAACCCCTAGGAGTCCCCATAGGGTACTTCATGTCAACAGACTAAAACCATATGTTGACAGGGCAGACATGGGCTTGCTCATGGCTACTGATGAAGGACAGGAGGAAGAGAGTGACCCACTCCCTGACCTGCTCTCTCAGAACCCTGATGATGGATCAGTAGATGGTGTAGCCTTGGCAGGCAGCTTCACTGTCCAGCAGCAAACTGACTGCATAAAACTTCTCAGCCTGTTCAGACATATGTTTTCTCTGAATCCAAGTCAGACCACCTGGTGCACTCATGAAGTGGACACTGGGGACAGTCTGCCTGTGAAGAATAAGATCTACAGGCAACCTGATCATGTCAGGGACTGTATAAGGACAGAAGTCCAAAAGTTGTTGGATTTGGGAGTCATTGAACCCTCAGATAGCCCTTGGGCTAGTCCAGTGGTCATTGTGCCTAAACCTCACACCAAAGATGGAAAGAGAGAGATGAGGTTTTGTGTGGATTACAGGGGTCTCAATGCAGTCACTAAGACAGATGCCCATCCCATCCCAAGGGCAGATGAGCTAATAGATACTTTAGCCTCCGCCAAGTTACTAAGCACATTTGACTTGAGAGCTGGCTACTGGCAGATCAGACTAGCTGATGATGCAAAACCAAAGACAGCATTTTCTACCCCCAGTGGGCATTACCAATCTGTGGTAATGCCCTTTGGTTTGAAGAATGCACCTGCCACTTTCCAAAGGTTGGTGAATCAAGTCCTTACAGGCCTGGAAGACTATAGTGCAGCATATCTAGATGATATTTATGTATTTAGCTCCCCCTCGGAGGATCACTTAGTCCACCTGAGGAATGTTTTGGAGGCACTGCAAAAAGCAGGCCTAACTATCAAGGCTACTAAGTGCCAGATAGGGCAGAGTCAGGTTGTGTACCTGGGCCACCTTGTAGGTGGAGGCCAGGATCAACCATTGCAGAGCAAAATCCAGACCATAATGGACTGGGTTGCTCCCACTACCCAGACTCAGGTGAGAGCCTTCTTAGGTCTGACTGGGCTTTACAGAAGATTTGTAAAAGGTTATGGCTCCATTGTGACCCCATTGAATGACCTTACTTCCAAGAAAATGCCCAAAAAGGTTCAGTGGACAGTTAGCTGTCAAAAGGCATTTGATAACCTGAAGCAGGCCATGTGCACTGCTCCCATTCTGCAAAGTCCTGATTACTCAAAGAAGTTCATTCTGCAAACAGATGCATCTGAGTTGGGGGTAGGGGCTGTACTGTCACAATTGAATGATGAAGGTCAAGATCAGCCAGTAGCTTTCATAAGCAGAAGGCTGATCCCCAGATGGAAACATTGGTCAGCCATTGAGAGGGAGGCCTTTGCTGTGGTTTGGGCTCTGAGGAAGTTGAGGCCATACTTGTTTGGTACTCACTTCATTGTTCAGACAGACCATAAGCCCCTCTTATGGCTAAAACAGATGAAGGGTGAAAATCCCAAACTTTTAAGGTGGTCCATTTCCCTACAGGGGATGAACTATACAGTGGAACATAGACCTGGGAGTAACCATGCCAGATATTTCCACTTAGAACATGAAGACTCAACTGGTCAAGATTAGTTTAATGTACCTGTGTTTGGGGGGTGTAGGAGAGTAGGATCTGCTTCTCATGGTTACCCCCACTTTTTGCTGCTGTAACACAGTTTTTCCACTTTAGTCTGGCTGGGGCCCTGCTATTCAGGACCCCAGCCTAACTGCTTCCTCTCTAAATTGATTCTATGTACTTTAGGTACACCACAGATTGGATTCTGGGGTGCCCTTATAAGTCCCTAGTATATGGTATACTATGTACCCAGGGCATAGGTACCCCAGAGGCATACCAGTGATTGAAGCATGTATTGTGCCACCCATGGGAAGCCCTCCGAAATGACACCACAGGTCTGCTACTGCAGCCTGGGTAAGGTGGTGCATGCACTCCTTACTGAGGTATAGGTTCCATATATCTCACCTATCACTGCACATAGAAACCTATCAGTCACCCATATGGCAGGCCTTATCAATCCTGGAGGCAGGGTGCTTGGTTTTGTGTGAAAGGGTGCCCATGCATGAGCAGAGATCCTCTGCAGCCTTCGGAATCTCTTCTCCAGGGTTGTCTGTGATGCAGCCTGACCATATACTCTTAAGTGCATTATAACCAAACGGTAAATGCTAACTTTGGACTGGCTGCACAGAAACATGTCGTGTTTGGTGTCAAACCATTTGGAATCATACCCCCACACCAGTAACTGGTGTGGGAGTATCATCCCACCCTTCTAGAGGGAGAGACATGATAGCACCGGTATACCCGGTACCAACTTAAAAGAGCCCTGGCATCACAAAATGGATGCTGCAGCCACAGACACGACTCTGGCCTCCTACTGCTGACCGAAACTCCGGCAGGGGAGGCCTGGACAATAGGTTTCCTGTCACAGGGAGTTGTCACCACCTCCCAGACAGGCTTTAGTGTATTGGGGCTGGATGGGTGCACTCTGAGAGTGCTTTGAAGTCCTGCACTGGGGGCACATTTGGTGTCCCTGTGCATAGTCAAGCTCAAACCAGCTCAGGTGCTTCCAGCCCCTGCTCTGGCATGAAACTGGACAAAGGAAATGGGTGTAGCCACCCCTCTTTCCAAACCCTCCCATAGGTGGGTCCCCTGAGTTAGTCCAACCCCTTCCTTGGGTATAAGATAGGAACCCCTGGCAACAGGACTTTAGATATCCCTGGATGAAACTGTGAAACTGAATCCTGGAACTTCGACGATCTGTTCATCGCCAGATGACTGAAGAATCTCCCTTGGAGTAAAGGAGTTACTCCACTGCTTGGCAGGCACCAAAGACGCATTTGTCCAGTCTGCATCTCCAAAGCTCCCGCCGGACGCCAAAGACTTTGCAACACCAGGGGTGGATTTCCAGACTTTCCAGAGGCCGAACCGAGTCCCCAGCAAACCTGAGACTCGTAGTCCTCATGGGTACCGTGGAACTGGAACCCCTGGACACTGTGCACATTTGCAAGTGCATCAGCTTCCCGATGACTCTCGAGGCTGTGCATTGGGTTACTTGTAGCCCAGACACCGAGCACCTTTTGCACTGAATATTGTGGGCCTCCACTCCACGAGTGTTCCGCGAGCCCGCTCTTTGCATTTCCGCTTGAGGTCCCTTCGTGATCCCTGGTCCCTCGACTGGTGTGTCCCTGTGAAGGTAACTCTGATTTTCCTTGGGCTTCCCTAGTTGCTCCAGACAATCCCTCACTCCTCCTTGCTGGGGGCGTCCCTCGGACCTTGCTGGTTCGCACCGAAGCATCTTTTTCCTTTCTGTGTGGGTTGCTGTTGCCAAGGCTTGTTGTGTCCAATCCGGGCACCGACACTACAGCACTCGACATCCTTCGTGGGACAGCTCGAATCCAGCTCCTGGTTGTCCTGAACACCTCCTGGTCCTCGTGGCTGAAGAGTCAAGCTTCACCTTCTTCACCGAAACACCCGACATCGGTGGGCATTCGACTATCGTGCCCCTGGTCACTGGCAAGTGACCCAGACTCTGTCCCTCTGCTTTCAGGTTATTCACATCTCCGATCCAGGCTTGGATCTCTTTGGACACTTCGCATCTTCCCAGCAGCAGCACTTCTTCGCCAGCGGCCATTGAAAACGACGACGCGACCCGACACCGTTTGACACCTATGCACCCGGCTTCCCTGGGTGAGGTAACTCGAGGACTCTGGTGCTCCCGTGGGTGTTGCCCCAAGAACTGTCTAAGTCCAAGAGGGTTTGGTCCTAGCCCACTCCTAAGTGTCCTATAACTCTAAAAATCTAACCGCGACTTTCCCCATAGAAGTTAACGGGAGCTCGCGGCTGTGTTCTCACACTGCACACGGCCCCCATGGGTCCCCTGTGTCACTACCTTGCGTGGTTCCTTGGGGTCCCAGCAATTCTACAGGCTCTAGGCCTTGGGTCTAGTTAAGTCGTGGTTCTTATACCACTATTTTAGTATATGGTTTGGCTCGCCCCTAGGGCATAACGTGTATTTGTGCTACTTTACTGTAATATTTGAAGTGTAACGTATGTGCTTTTACCTTTAGCCTCATAAAGAGACTAGTAGGGTGTGTTTAGGAATAAATACATATATTTATATATATATATATATACCTGGTGTGGTCTCCTTTCATTTAGCCACTCAACAGATTATAGACTGGTAAAACAAGCTGCTTTACATTCCTTCAAGACTTAGCCTGAAGGCTGCTCTCCATAGCTATCAATAGGATAGCTTTCAATAAAGGTTGTCTTTAAACTATCATCAATAAGGGGTTGTTTGGACTGGTGCAAGGTGCCCACTATAACTAGTGGACAGCATATACCAGGCCAACTTCTCACAACCATTAGCCCTTTTGTCCACAAGAACAACAGCACATTCTAGGACGGGATTGTCACCCTACGAAGTCATGTTCGGACTCCCGGCGAATGTCTGAGGGCATCCCGCGTCCCCGTAGGTTTTCGGAAATTGAGTATCCTTTGCTGACAGATTACCTGTGTGAGTTAACTAAAAGTCTGCGTTCTATTCACCAACAGATTCATGAATCCCTTCCACCCATATCAGAGGGGCCTGGTCATAACATCCAGCTGGGGGACTGGGTGTTGCTGAAGAACTTTCCGCAAAAAAAGTGCTTGGAGCCCCGTTGGAATGGGCCAGAGTTGGTCCTCCTCGCCACCAGGACCACCGTGAAAGTTGCTGGCCGAAAGAATTGGATGCATTCCACACATTGCCGCAGAGTGCCCTTGTCCTTACCCTATGACGAATGGGTGAGGGATGGTATTGGGGATGCTGAGGGAGAGGAGATACCTCAGTTCATGCCCTTAAGTGACGCGCAGGTTATATGGACCCAAACGGATGCTGAGAATGACGACGTGCTAAATACAGCAGTCCCCCCTGAGATCCGAGCAATAAAAGAGCCCCTCCTTGTTGACCTCTCTGTGCCTGGAGTCACCAGATACAATTTGTGCCCTCGGTTGAAGGACGGTGCAACAAAGGAGAAGTCAGATTAGTTAGGGATGGACTGTGCAAGTCAGGGTGTACTTTGGCAATAGTACCAATGGTGTTAGTTTAGGGTGAGGCGAGATTGGTGCATTGTTGTGACATTGGACAGGATACATCAAACATGCTCCCTTGAAGGGGGGTACATTATCCTGCATTATGTGGGATTCTTGGAGAGCAAGAACTGAGCAGCTCCACCGCCGTTGCTCAAGAACACAAACGTTGATGACGAATAGGAGCCTGTACCAGTGAGGTTCAGACGGACACTGGGAATAATTGCCCCCATTATTTCTCTTTACTGTATACCCCTTTTGCTTCATAATGTATCCGTTTGGTCATTTTATTACTGAGGAGGAACAGCCATTTGCACCACTGCGTCCAGTGCGGGGTTGGTCCACAAAAAGTAAAATGGTTTATGCATCAATAGTTACGATTGGGTTAATAATTTTATTTGGAATATCCTGGTTTCTGGAAGAGAAGTATCCTGCACATTCCTTGATTGGTACAACGACCATTCCCCCTGAACACATGTTTGTTACTTTGGTCCCTCACAAAGGAGAGCATCGAAAGTCTTATAAAGATAATGTATTTATACAAATGTTGCATCAGGCTCATGAGGTATCGAATACAACTTATTGTTGGGTTTGTGGATTACTTCCCTCAGTGACTCATAAAAGTGATAATTTGTTGTCCAGGCCACTGTCATATATCAGTAGTTGCGAGGGTTGGTTTGAAATGCTCAGTATGGTGCGCCCCATCCCCAATCCTATACTCTGGATAGGACAACTGCTGATTCACGCACTGTTGTACAAAATGCACATTTCCCTCACAGGGCTCCCCCATGACGGTCCAACAGGACAAGAGGCGTTTGGTAAATTGTTTTTAAAGTCCTGTATGAATGCATACAAAAGAGTAAAGAACGAGACATGGTCTCGAATGGAAATGGCTGATTTCCAAGGGTTTAACACGTCATAGTATTTCCAGTTTTTCCAGGCTCGTAATGTTACAGAGGATCAGCCAATAACAGTGGTCAACACAACAGCTAGTTTCTGTGTCCAGGGGACCGGGAGGATAAAAGTGGGGGAGAGCAGATGCAATTCCACATACTGATTGAGGACGACAGATAGTCCACCCTTAATCCCACCCATAATGTCTATTTTGTCTGTGGATCCCAAGCTTATGTCTCGCTTCTGAGGGGATGGTCGGGCAGGTGTTATCTCTCTTTTCTCCTTCTCCCTGTGTATATAGCTCTGTTCAATTACCATAAAGACCATCGGCTGCAGCGAAGGAGTGCATACTTGCCCCAAGTCAGGAGGATAATTGACACAATAGATATAGACCAGATTATTACCACTTGGCAACAATTTTAGGATGCCATGAAGGGTATCGTACCCTTTTGGGGCCCCATGTCTAATACACACAATCTCTACAAAAGGGTCTAATAGGGACCAGTTGTCAGAACCATTACCGACAAGAAACCTTCTATCTGCACTATCAGTGCCCATCAACCAATGAGAAACAAAAAGATCCTAAGAACTCTGACTTGGAGCAAGGACTGGGAAGTATGGAACCTTAAGATGGCCGACGCTCTGGGGGAGTTAGCGTTCTAGTCTTTCTCATTGTTCCAGAACTCTATGAGAAGCGCGCAACTTAGAACGTTGGCGCACTTCACCTGAACCCGTCACCCTAGCAGCAACCTTGAGTCCGAGTTAGTTTTAGTGAGGGCCTTTCCCGTAGTTTCCTGACAGGAAGAGTTTCCAATTACGCTTACCTTGAACCGTAGCAGTTTCGGAATTCGAGTCTGCGTGTTAAGTTTCACCTCGAGCCTACCGCTCCTGAGGTAGTGTTCGGCTGGAGCTCATGCGCAGTTCAAGAAAGAGTCTGGAATTCCGCAACAGAAAACCCGTCATCAGTTTGAAGGAGGAGAACCATCGTCAGAGAGTCATGCGTCAGTGAGGCACATCTGTTCCAATTGTTGTGAGACATTTGACTGGAGAGTCGGTGAAGAGTTCGAAGTTCCATGAGAAGCACCAGAGCTAAGTTTTGAGTCTAAAGTCACACCGTGTAAATGTTATGATATAAATAGGAATAGTGTTGTAGTACTACCCAAGTTCACCTATCCACGAACTGCTCCTGTGAAAAAGAAAAAGAATATTAGAAGTTGATACATTCCTGAGAGTAAAAGATAGGTATGACGTAGTTTTAGGGAGTTAAATAGATTGTTGTGAGGTATAAGAAAAGACCACTAACTTTTGTGTTAACATTAGGAACTATTAGAAGAGAGATACGGAGCAGAAAAAATAGCGGTCCAATAGAAGAGAAGCAACACTGGGTTTACAAGCTGGTATGTAAAAGGGGCTATATTATAAGACTAAAGGTTATTAAGAGGAAGGAGATTAAATAGAACTAATAAGTCTAATGTTTATTCAGCCTCCTGAATGATCTAACCAGAAGCCTGTTTAACAGAAAGAAGACCCAACAGGAAGCAGTCAACCAGTGGCAGTCTCTTCTCTTCTCTTTTGTTATTTTATCCAATCCCCCTACCCCCTCCGGAGAAGGCATTAACGCATCTTTCATAGTGCTGCGTTGGTGGTTCTTGGAGGTGGTGTTGGGAAAAGGCATCTCTGTTCCTGCGCAAGAAAGAAAGGGCTTCTGACAGAGTGAAGTGCCCACGTATTGATTGCGCCCGAACAGAATGGCTGAAGGTTTGGAGTTGCAAAAATTAGGAGAGGTCTTGCACATAATACAAAAAGAATTAGCCGCAGTTAGGGAAGAAAACAGGGGTTTGAGACAGGAGGTAATGGACACAAGGAGGGAAACAGTCGAGCTGGCAGCTAAGATTTCCAGTTTTAATCCGACATCCAGTTTGAAATTCCCAGACACAGAAGGTGAACACTCCACTTCTAGTGTAGCCACACATGTAGTCCATTCTCTTTCTCCTGTTATTCCTCTAGCCCCCCCAGAAAGATTTAGTGGTGATCCTCAGAAGGCTCAAATCTTTTTGACGCAATGCTCCCTGCACTTCATGTGTCGTCCTTCGATTTTTCCAGACGCACAGTCCCGTGTGGCCTTTATTTTGTCATACCTTAGCGGAGATGCCGCTAGTTGGTCTATGCCCTTAGTCACCAGAGACGATGCTCTTCTTTATCACTTCGAAGATTTCAAAAAAGAATTTTTGAGGATATTTGATCGCCGAAAGATTTCTCAAGCCACAGACAATGAACTTTTAGAATTAAAGCAGGGGAACAAGGATCTTGTAGCATATCTAGCTCAATACAATAAGTTGGTGGTAGAAACGGACTGGCCGGAATGTAAAAGAGCAGCAGTCTTCTATCGTGGATTAAAAGACGAATTGAAGGATGTTTTGGCCCAAATTCCAAATCGACCTACCGACGTTTCAGCCTTAATCGATTTGGTTTTGGAAATCGATTTTCGTCAAAGTGAGAGGAGGGGTGAAAAGCGAAAGGATTTCAAATTTAGTATCCCAAGATTCGACAGAACTAAGAATGACTCAACGAAAGTACCAGACAGTCAATCTGGAACCGAGCCTATGCAGATTGGAGTGGTTCGGGGTCCTCTGACCAAGGAGGAGAAGGAGAGAAGACGACAGAATAATTTGTGCCTGTATTGTGGAGGAAGTGGACACTTCGTCAGAATTTGTCCCAAAAAGCCAAAAATGTTCTCAAAGGAGAAGGAAAACTCCACGCACCACCAATAGGAGGAGTTGGGTTGGTAGGTGCTGAGGATAAGGCAACTCCAGAAGAACATCATATCGCGAACACTTTACAGTCTTCATCTCCCCACCTTGTAATTTCAATGAAAATAAAGTTCAGGAATGTCATTTTAACTGAGGTGTCAGTTATGATTGATTCAGGGGCAACAGGAAACTTCTGCGATATCAAATATGCAGCCAGCGTCGGACTAAGACCCATCTTGAAGTCAATAAGTGAACCAGTAAGAGCCGTAGATGGAACTAATCTTTCGTCCGGACCGATCACTAGTCACACGGAACAAGTAGAGTTGACCTTTCAAGAGGAACATCGCGAACTCATCCAGTTCAATTTGATCGATGCTCCTCAGTTCCAGATTATATTGGGCCTGCCGTGGTTAACGGAACACAATCCAAGCATCGATTGGGGAGCGAGAACTGTGAGCATGAATTCTGAATTCTGTAAGGGCAACTGTTTTGACTATCTCGTGGAAACTAAGGGATCAGGACCAGCAACCTCTTTGAGTGAACAAGAAATTTCTGTGTGTGTGATCCACACTGGTGAAATACCATCTGAATATAAGGAATTCGAGGAAGTGTTCAACGAGATAGAGGCAGAGAAGTTACCGCCACATCGGCCATTTGACTGCAGGATAGATCTGGAGCCAGGCGCGCAATTACCATGTAGCCGAGTGTATGCCTTGACAGAGAAAGAGAATGAACACTTGAAGGAATACATTGGGAAATACTTGGCCAACGGATTTATCCGTCCATCTCAGTCTCCGGTCTCCTCCCCTTTATTCTTTGTACCCAAAAAAGAAGGTGAGTTAAGAAGCTGTATTGACTATCGAGCCATTAACAAAGTTACCATCAAGAATCGGTACCCTCTTCCTCTCATCTCTGTGCTGTTAGACCAGGGAAAGGAGGCACAGATTTACACGAAACTAGACCTGCGAGGGGCATACCACTTGATCCGGGTTCGAGAAGGGGACGAGTGGAAAACGGCGTTCCGAACAAAGCTAGGTTTGTACGAGTACCAGGTCATGCCTTACGGCTTATGCAACGCACCAGCAGCATTCCAACATTTTATAAATAGTGTCTTGAGTGAGTATATCGATCAATGCGTCATAGTATATATCGACGATATATTGATTTACTCCAGAACAGAACAAGAACATCCAGGCCAGGTGAAGAAAATTCTACAAAAATTGAAGGAGAACCACTTGTATGTTAAATTGGAAAAGTGTGCATTTAGTGTAAAAGAGGTGGAATTTCTTGGATTCGTGCTCACGCCGTCTGGAATTACGATGGACATTAAGAAGGTTAAGGCAGTTCTAGAATGGAAATCTCCAAGTTGTGTGAAAGAATTGCAAAGCTTCATTGGTTTTGCCAATTTTTACCGGAGGTTTGTGAATGAATTTTCACACAAGCTGGTTCCTCTTACTCGATTGCTCAAAAAGGGAGTTCATTTTGAGTGGTCCGAGGAGGCAGAAGAAGCCTTTAGGTCACTTAAAGAAGAGTTTACCTCCGCACCAATTTTATTACATCCAGACCCTAGTGAACCCTTCTATTTGGAGACGGATGCTTCGGATCTAGCAATAGGAGGAGTCCTCTCTCAACGACACAAGAAAACAGGACAACTCCACCCAGTGGCTTACAGATCGAGGAAATTAACACCAGCTGAAGTTAACTACACCATAACAGAAAAAGAGCTACTGGCGATCAAGGACGCTTTCCAGGAGTGGAGACACTATCTATTGGGAGCGAGACATACCGTGACCGTGTTCACAGACCATAGGAACCTAAAATTCCTGAAATCTGCAAAAACCCTTACCCCGAGACAGCTGAGATGGTCGTTGTATTTCGCGGATTTTGACTTCGTGATCACTTTCCGACCAGGAACTAAGAATGGGAAGGCTGATGCCCTGTCAAGATTAAAAATGGAAAAGCTTGAAAGCGACCAAGAATCTAAGACAATCATTCCCGAACACCAAATACTTGGGGCGGTGAGTCAGGAAACCTTCGAGGAAAGGGTAGCTGGAGCAATGTCACAGAAAGAAATGCATGAATGGGCAGAGCAAGAACCTTTCCGAAAGATTCAACATGGACTACCTTGGCATGAAGAAAAACTGTATCTGCCTACTCTAGAGCTTCAGCAATTAGTTTTAAAGAACAATCATGAGAGCAAATTAGCCGGGCATAAGGGCATACAAAAGACTGAAGACTTGATTAAAAGAAACTATTGGTGGCCACAAATGACTAAGGACATTCACTCTCATGTGAAGGCCTGCGGGGTCTGTGCGCGAGGAAAATCGGAGAGACAGTCACCTAGGGGGTATCTCCAACCTATGCCCACACCCCCACATCCCTGGCACACGGTTACTGTAGATTTGATAGTGGACTTGCCTTCCAGTCAGGGTTTTAACTCCATATTAGTATTTGTAGATGCATTCACCAAGATGGCACATTTTGTTGCATTAAAGGGACTTCCGACAGCTAGAGAACTAGCTCACCAATTTGGCATACACATAGTGCGAGCCCATGGTGTTCCTCGAGTGATTATCTCAGATCGGGGTTCACAGTTCATATCTCGCTTCTGGAAGGCCTTCATGGACAGTTTGGGAGTTGAAACCAAATATTCCACTAGCTATCACCCGGAGACAGATGGGCAAACTGAGAGAGTCAACCAGGAACTAGAACAGTATTTAAGGATGTTTTTGTTAGATCAAGAAGGGGATTGGCCAGAGTATTTGTGGGCTGCAGAGTTCGCACACAATAATGCTAAAAATGTTTCTACGGGTTTTTCCCCTTTCTATCTAAATTATGGTAGGCATCCAAATGCTTCTGTAATTGGTAAAGAAATCTCAGTCCCAGCTGTGCAGGAAATAGTACAAAATTTAGCCCAAGTCCATCAGACTGCCACTAATAACTTAATACAAGCCAAGCAGACATACAAGAAATATGCTGACAGGAAAAGAAGGGAAGGTCCTAAACTGCAAGTAGGAGACAGGGTTTGGTTAAACGCTAAAAATCTCAGACTCAAAGGAGATAGAAAATTCCAACCAAAATTTGTAGGTCCTTACCCCATAGAGAAAGTAATCAATCCAGTGACTTACCGTTTGACCTTACCACCTGAAATGAAGATTCATCCTGTGTTCCATGTTTCCTTACTAAAAAAAATATCCTCAGATTTTAGAATGGACCTCCCTCCAAAACCTGTGCACTTAGAATCAGGAGTTGAGTTTGAGATAAAAAGAATTCTAGACTCTAAGAGATCTAAAGGAACAGTTTACTATTTAGTGGACTGGAAAGGCTATGGTCCAGAGGAACGATCTTGGGAGAAATGTTCTGATGTCCATGCCCCCCGTTTGATACGATCCTTTCATCTAAAATTTCCTCGGAAGCCGAGATTGGAGGGACCTCCTTTGAGAGGGGGTACTGTCAGAACCATTACCGACAAGAAACCTTCTATCTGCACTATCAGTGCCCATCAACCAATGAGAAACAAAAAGATCCTAAGAACTCTGACTTGGAGCAAGGCCTGGGAAGTATGGAACCTTAAGATGGCCGACGCTCTGGGGGAGTTAGCGTTCTAGTCTTTCTCATTGTTCCAGAACTCTATGAGAAGCGCGCAACTTAGAACGTTGGCGCACTTCACCTGAACCCGTCACCCTAGCAGCAACCTTGAGTCCGAGTTAGTTTTAGTGAGGGCCTTTCCCGTAGTTTCCTGACAGGAAGAGTTTCCAATTACGCTTACCTTGAACCGTAGCAGTTTCGGAATTCGAGTCTGCGTGTTAAGTTTCACCTCGAGCCTACCGCTCCTGAGGTAGTGTTCGGCTGGAGCTCATGCGCAGTTCAAGAAAGAGTCTGGAATTCCGCAACAGAAAACCCGTCATCAGTTTGAAGGAGGAGAACCATCGTCAGAGAGTCATGCGTCAGTGAGGCACATCTGTTCCAATTGTTGTGAGACATTTGACTGGAGAGTCGGTGAAGAGTTCGAAGTTCCATGAGAAGCACCAGAGCTAAGTTTTGAGTCTAAAGTCACACCGTGTAAATGTTATGATGTAAATAGGAATAGTGTTGTAGTACTACCCAAGTTCACCTATCCACGAACTGCTCCTGTGAAAAAGAAAAAGAATATTAGAAGTTGATACATTCCTGAGAGTAAAAGATAGGTATGACGTAGTTTTAGGGAGTTAAATAGATTGTTGTGAGGTATAAGAAAAGACCACTAACTTTTGTGTTAACATTAGGAACTATTAGAAGAGAGATACGGAGCAGAAAAAATAGCGGTCCAATAGAAGAGAAGCAACACTGGGTTTACAAGCTGGTATGTAAAAGGGGCTATATTATAAGACTAAAGGTTATTAAGAGGAAGGAGATTAAATAGAACTAATAAGTCTAATGTTTATTCAGCCTCCTGAATGATCTAACCAGAAGCCTGTTTAACAGAAAGAAGACCCAACAGGAAGCAGTCAACCAGTGGCAGTCTCTTCTCTTCTCTTTTGTTATTTTATCCAATCCCCCTACCCCCTCCGGAGAAGGCATTAACGCATCTTTCATAGTGCTGCGTTGGTGGTTCTTGGAGGTGGTGTTGGGAAAAGGCATCTCTGTTCCTGCGCAAGAAAGAAAGGGCTTCTGACACCAGTTTACCGACTATACTACCTTCAGTCCCCAAAGTATAACTACAAACACTACGCGAAGGTCCTAAGTCAAAGAATAAACACAACGCCGCATGATGCTGTATGTGCAATCCCTTATATCAAAACTTTGGAACATTATTGCATCACCAGGCAGGAAGATTAAAGGGTCTATCGGGCCACCCTTAATGGCGGAGCTTCGTCATGTATGACCCTTGGCGCGAATCTAAATTAATCACAGCCACTATTTAAGGAGCCACCTTCCTGGAGATCGTTACCTCCCAGACTGCTCGAGGTCCAGTTTGAGGTCTCGACGGATAGGTAAGGTTGTGAATAAATGCGTGCTGTGACCTAGCGCTCTTTAAGGCAATGCGAGCAATAACTATCAGCCTAGGTTAACTTTGAACCTCCATGATTGGGTTTTGATTTAACATTGACCTCTGCACTATATATTGCTCTCTTACTACTTTAACTGGTATAGTTTGAGCATTAGAGAGAGGTGTAACACTGTGGATATGTCTACACTGCGTCTAAATTATGTGTCTGGAGATGTAACCACTAAGCAGACTCTAAGCGAAATTAAGTGCATGGCACAGTTCTGTCAGGCATTGGGTGTGTTGGCCTGTGAGTCAGGAGTTGATTGGTTTGCGTTATTCTTTATGTAGGGACCACGGAGTGTTGGTGTATGTTTTCACAACCCGCTCTCTTGTGTCCCTATTTTAACAGAGCGGTGCCTCCTATACCGAGCAATCTGCCGGGTGAGGTGAGGCTTTCCTCCCACAGAACGCTGGGTGAGTTATAATTTTGCATGTTTTCAGAGAATGTTCTCTCCTTTATGGACCAATTGGTGGCCATACTATAAACTAAGTAGTGCTCAAGATCAGCACTACTAAACATGAGTCGCTGATGCTGTTCTGTTATGTGTTAATCCCATCACAAATTATGTGTGACACCTACCACCCTTTCTTTTCAGGAAAGAAGAAGAGGTGACTACACCAAATCTAAGCGTAATTATGCTAGTCTGGTAGGGTGGCTTCGGCCACATAACATTTCTTTCAAAAAGTTTCTTAATTTGATTCACATCACTGTTTACCAAATTTATCCTGCAGTAGCTTCTTTTAAATCAACTAACTGGTCCTGAAGAAAGCCGGGTGAAATAACCAGATCGGCTGAAACATGTCGACCTAGACAGACCAAGCCAGGGAATAGTCATACATAAGTTTTTTGACTAATTTGGTTTTTAGACATGGCACCTGGTCAATTCATATTAAACAGATTTTTTTGACCATGTAGTCATTTTTAATACACTACCACATTATCGCACTGCACTTTTTTGTATTCTTTGAACTATTGGTTGCACACCATTGGCATGAGATTTCTTCTGTCAGGGATCACTGTGACGGGCACCCAGTAGAGCCGGGTGGCTCATGAGTGTAGGGGCCCTGACTTTGATCTCCAAGGGTCATACATGACGAAGCTCCGCCATTAAGGGTGGCCCGATAGACCCTTTAATCTTCCTGCCTGGTGATGCAATAATGTTCCAAAGTTTTGATATAAGGGATTGCACATACAGCATCATGCCCCCCATGTCTAATAGCCTTCACATTAGTCGGTTAACAAGGGTTGTTGAAGGGGTTATTAATTCAACAGCTGGTATACTGACAAACATTACAGCTGAGCTTCAGGCTACGAGGTTAGTCACCTTGCTGAACAGGATTGTGTTAGACGTCATACTTGCAGATAGCAGGGGGGCCTGTCGCATTATTGGCAGTAGCTGCTGTGTGTACATACCTGACCACGTCCCCAATGTGTATGCTGCTATACAGAAACTGAATAAACTCTCATCCGACATACACCAAGAAAATGGTACTTGGACTCTCTTGGGGTGGTTCTGGTGTATGTTCACATCCTGGGGTTGGAAGATCCTTATCTATCTAGCTGTGATTGCTGCTATTTTCTTCACATGTTGTCTTTGCATAGACTGTCTCCCGACCTCCTGTACTTATTGTCTAAGTGTTCTCACCCCTAAATGGAAAAAGACAGATCATGCCACCAGTGCTGCCATCATGTTGCAAAAAGAGATTGCCGACATGATGCAGATTTACGAGGGAATTTTTGGATCTGCATCATCCCTTGCAATGTCTATTCCTAATACTAAGTATATGGATAGTTCTGAGTGTTGATGTCCTTTGTTCCTCTCCATATACATTTTTTCAACCCCAATCCGAATTTTTTTAGCAAATGCTAAAAGGAGGGTCTGATGAAATGAAAATATTTCGCTATTTTGTTAATGCTTTGTTCTCTTGTTAAGTTAGTATTTGCTGCACCATTTTAGGTTTAGCCATCATTTTGAGTCATGTCATCAGCTATGTATTCCCTGACTCGAGAAAGCCGGCTGTGGAAATTTTAGTTTCTCCAAGGTTAGGCCTTGCTCTGCTAACCAATACACTGTTCCAATTAATGCATTCCTGTCCCATAGATAGAGGCTTTCTCGCGCTAACCTAGCCGTAGACATGAACAGAATGACCTTGGTATGAAGATAATGTGTGCCCGGTCCCAGAGTCGAAACTCATCTTACTGTACTTCTTTGTTTTAGCTGCACCTGCTAGCAGATTTCCATTAGGTGTGGGACATTCTTGATTCAGAAAACGTACATAATGTATCTCTATGTTTGCTGAAGTCAGTCCCTCTTCAGCAATACTAGGAGGCTGGTCGGACTGGACTCCGCTCGAGTGTATCTGAATAAAATATACTTGGTTTGTATTCTCTACTGTCTGATTGACTCTTCCTTTGTGTGGAAGGCTGAGAGGTGGTCACAAGTGACCCGGGTGGCCCTAATCGGGTGACTTCCTTCAGGACACAGGCAGTGAGTGTGAGGGGGAACCCCCGGAGCCGCTGGGGTTATGCAGGCGATGCGGGAGAGCCCCTGGAGCTGCTGTGGTTATGCAGGAGATGTGGGCAGCAAATGTGAGGGAGAGCCCCCAGAGCTGCTGTGGTTATGCAGGGGATGCGGGCAGTGAGTGTGAGAGAGAGCCCCTGGACCTGCTGTGGTTAAGCAGGGGATGCAGGCAGTGAGTGTGAGAGAGAGCCCTCGGAGCAGCTGTGGTTATGCAGGGGATGCGGGCAGTGAGTGTGAGGGAGAGCCCTCAGAGCAGCTGTGGCTTTGCAGGAGAGCCCGTGGAGCTGCTGTGGTTATGCAGAGGATGCGGGCAGTGAGTGTGAGGGAGAGCCACTGGAGCTGCTGTGGTTTTTCAGGGTATGCGGGCAGTGAGATTGAGGGAGAGCCCCCGGAGCTGCTGTAGTTATGCAGGGGATTGCGGCAGTGAGGGTGAGAGAGAGCCCTCGGAGCAGTTGTGGTTATGCAGGGGATGTAGGAGAGCCCCCAGAGCTTCTGTGGTTATGCAGGGGATGCAGGAGAGCCCCTGGATCTCCTGTGGTTATGCAGGGGATGCGGGCAGCGAGTGTGAGGGAGAGCCCCTGGAGATGCTGTGGTTATGCAGGGGATGCAGGTAGCAAGTGTGAGGGAGAGCCCCAGAGCTGCTGTGATTATGCAGGGGATGCGGGCAGTGAGTGTTAGAGAGAGCCCCTGGAGCAGCTGTAGTTTTGCAGGGTATGCGGGCAGTAAGATTGAGGGAGAGCCCCCGGAGCTGCTGTAGTTATGCAGGGGAGGTGGGCAGTGAGTGCGAGGGAGAGCACCTGGATCTGCAGTGGTAATGCAGGGGATGTGGGCAGTGAGTGTGAGAGAGAGCCCCCAGAGCTGCTGCGGTTATGCAGGGGATGCGGGCAGTGAGTGTGAGGGAGAGCCCCTTGATCTGTTGTGGTAATGCAGGGGATGCGGGCAGTGAGTGTGAGATAGATCCCCCAGAGCTGCTGCGGTTATGCAGGGGATGCGGGCAGTGAGTGTGAGGGAGAGCCCCCGGAGCTGCAGTGGTTATGCAGGGGATGCAGGAGAGCCCCCGGAGCTGCTTGTGTTATGCAGGGGATGCAGGCAGTGAGTGTGAGGGAGAGCCCCCCGGAGCTGCAGTGGTTATGCAGGGGATGCAGGAGAGCCCCCGGAGCTGCTTGTGTTATGCAGGGGATGCAGGCAGTGAGTGTGAGGGAGATCCACCAGAACAGCTGTGGTCACGCAGGGGATGCGGCAGTAAGTGTGAGGGAGAGCCCTCGGAACAGCTGTGGTTATGCAGGGGATATAGGCTGTGAGTGTGAGAGGGAGCCCCGGAGCTGCTGTGCTTATGCCGAGATGTGGGCAGTGAGTGTGAGGGAGACCCCCGGAGCACTCTGCTAAGCAGGGGATGTGGGAAGTGAATGTGAGGGAGAGCCCCCGGAGCTGGTCTTGTTATGCAGGTAATACGGGCAGTGAGAGTGAGGGAGAGCCCCCGGATCAGCTGTGGTTATGCAGGGGATGCAGGAAAGCCCCTGTAGCTGCTGAGGTTATGCCAGGGATGCTGGCAGCAAGTGTGAGGGAGAGCCCCAGAACTGTTGTGAAGATGTAGGGGATGAGGCCAGTGAGTGTGAGTGAGAGCCCCTGGAGCTGCTATGGTTATGCAGGGGACACGGGCAGTGAGTGTGAGGGAGAGCCCCGGGGCTGCTGTGGTTATGCAGGGATGCAGGCAGTGAGTGTGAGGGAGAGCCCCTGGAGCTGCTATCGTTATGCAGATAATGCGGGCAGCGAGTGTGAGGGAGATTTGCCAGAGCAGCTGTGGCAAGCAGGGGATGTGGGAACTGACAGTGAGGGAGAGCCCCCAGAGCTGGTCTTGTTATGCAGATAATGCGGGCAGTGAGTGTGATGGAGAGCCCCTGGAGCTGCTGTGGTTCTGCAGGGGATGCGAGAGAGCCTGCGGAGCTGCTGGGGTTATGCAGGGGATGTGGGAAGTGAGTGTGAAGGAGAGCCCACGGAGCTGGTCTTGTTATGCAGGGGGTGTGGGAAGTGAGTGTGAGGGAGAGCACCTGGAGCAGCAGTGGTAAGCAGGGAATGTGGGAAGTGAGTGTGAGGGAGAGCCCCCAGAGCTGGTCTTGTTATGCAGGTAATTCAGGCAGTGAGAGTGAGGGAGAGCCCCTGGATCAACTGTGGTTATGCAGGGGATGCAGAAGAGCCCCTGGAGCTGCTGTGGTTATGCAGGGGATGCAGGCAGTAAGTGTGAGGGAGAGCCCTCGGAGCAGCTGTGGTTATGCAGGGGATGCAAGCAGTGAGTATGAGGGAGAGCCCTCACAGCAGCTGTGGTTATGCAGGAGATGCAGGAGAGCCCTCAGAGCCGCTGTGGTTATGCAGGAGAGCCCCTGGAGCTGCTGTGGTTATGCAGGGGATGCAGGCAGTGAGATTCAGGGAGAGCCCCTGGAGCTGCTGTAGTTATGCAGGGGATGCTGGCAGTGAGTGTGAGAGAGAGCCCTCGGAGCAGCTGTGGTTATGCAGGGGATGCAGGTAGTGAGGGAGAGCCCTTGGAGCAGCTGTGGTTATGCAGGGGATTCAGGAGAGCCCCCAGAGCTTCAGTGGTGATGCAGGGGATGCAGGAGAGCCCCTGGAGCTGCTGTGGTTATGCAGGGCATGCGGGCAGTGAGTGTAAGGGAGAGCCTCTGGAGCTGCTGTGGTTATGCAGGGGATGCGGGTAGTGAGTGTGAGGGAGAACTCGGAGCTGCTGTGGTTATGCAGGGGATGCGGGAAGTGAGTGTGAGAGAGAGCCTCTGGAGCTGTTGTGGTTATTCAGGGTATGCGGGCAGGGAGATTGATGGAGAGCACCCGGAGCTGCTGTAGTTATGCAGGGGATGCGGGTAGTGAGTGTGAGGGAGAGCCCCTGGATTTGCTGTGGTAATGCAGGGGATGTGGGCAGTGAGTGTGAGAGAGAGAGTCCCCAGAGCTGCTGTGGTTATGCAGGGGATGCAGGCAGTGAGATTGAGGGAGAGCCCCCAGAGCTGCTGTGGTTATGCAGGGGATGCAGGAGAGCCCCTGAGCTGCTGTAGTTATGCATAGGATGCAGGCAGTGAGAGTGAGGAAGAGCCCCCGGAGCTGCTATGGTTATGCAGGGGATGAGGGAGAGCCCCCGGAGCTGCTGTGGTTATGCAGCGGATGCGGGCAGTGAGTGTGAGGGAGATCCACCAGAGCAGCTGTGGTTACGCAGGGGATGCGGCAGTAAGTGTGAGGGAGAGCCCTCGTAGCAGCTTTGGTTATGCAGGGGGTGCAGGCTGTGAGTGTGAGGGAGAGCCCCAGAGCTGCTGTACTTATGCTGAGATGCGGGCAGTGAGTGTGAGGGAGGCCCCCCCGGAGCAGCTGTGGTAAGCAGGGGATGTGGGAAGTGAGTGTGAGGGAGAGCCCCCAGAGCTGGTCTTGTTATGCAGGTGATGCAGGCAGTGAGAGTGAGGGAGAGCCCCCGGATCAGCTGTAGTTATGCAGGGTATGCAGGAGAGCCCCTGTAGCTGCTGAGGTTATGCCGGGGATGCGGGCATCGAGTGTGAGGGAGAGCCCCCGGAGCTGTTGTGGTTATGTAGGGGATGCAGGCAGTGAGTGTGAGGGAGAGCCCTAGAACTGTTTTGATTATGTAGGGGATGCGTGCAGTGAGTGTGAGGGAGAGCCCCTGGAGCTGCTATGGCTAAGCAGGGTACACGGGCAGTGAGACTGAGGGCGAGCCCCGGAGCTGCTGTAGTTATGCAGGTATCCAGGCAGTGAGTGTGAGGGAGAGCCCTCAGAGCAGCTGTGGCTTTGCAGGAGAGCCCCTGGAGCTGCTGTGGTTATGTAGGTAATGCAGGCAGCGAGTGTGAGGGAGATCCGCCAAAGCAGCTGTGGTAAGCAGGGGATATGGGAAGTGAGAGCAAGGGAGAGCCCCCAGAGCTGGTCTTGTTATGCAGGTAATGCGGGCAGTGAGTATGATGGAGAGCCCCTGGAGGCGCTGTGGTTCTGCAGGGGATGCGGGAGAGCCCCCGGAGCTGCTGTGGTTATGCAGGGGATGTGGAAAGTGAGTGCGAAGGAGAGCCCACGGAGCTGGTCTTGCTTTGCAGGGGGTGTGGGAAGTGAGTGTGAGGGAGAGCCCCCGGAGCAGCTGTGGTAAGCAGGGGATGTGGGAAGTGAGTGTGAGGGAGAGCACCCAGAGCTGGTCTTGTCATGCAGGTAATGCAGGCAGTGAGTGTGAGAGTGAGGGAGAGCCCCTGGATCAGCTGTGGTTATGCAGGGGATGCAGAAGAGCCCCTGGAGCTGCTGAGGTTATGCAGGGGATGCGGGCAGCGAGTGTGAGGGAGAGCCCCTGGAGTTTTTGTGATTATGTAGGGGATGCAGGCAGTGAGTGTGAGGGAGAGCCCCTGGAGCTGCTACGGTTATGCAGGGGACACGGGCAGTGAGTGTGAGGGAGAGCCCCGGAGCTGCTGTGGTTATGCAGGGGACATGGGCAGTGAGTGTGAGGGAGAGCTCCAGAGCTGCTGTGGTTATGCAGGGGACATGGGCAGTGAGTGTGAGGGAGGTCCGCCGGAACAGCAGTGGTAAGCAGGGGATGTGGGAAGTGAGTGTGTTGGAGGGCCCCTGGAGCTGGTCTTGTTATGCAGGTAATGCGGGCAGTGAGAGTGAGGGAGAGCCTCTCGAGCTGCTGTGGTTGTGCAGGTTACACTGTTAAATGGTAGCGGCAGTTTCAGTCGATAACCTTTCAAGTATTTGCCCGGCGGTAATCGCCTCTCATACCACTCGATAATTTACCAATAAAAGAGGCAGGCGCCGGAGACTGGAAGGCAGGAAACAAAGTTTTATTCCGTCGGAGCAGAACACATCAGATCAGACAGCAAGGTATCGTCACGAGGTGCTCTAACTGCATCTCTGAGACCTGGTCTCTTATACACTGGTTTATTGCTTTATTACACATAGTACATTCTTGAGATTCCCTTGATGTATGGGGGAATATCCCCTGAAGCCCTGGTTCAGATCCGATCCCACACATAGATACAGTAGAAGTTCCCACCCCACCCACAGTAGGAGATGGCTATTGCGCAGCAGGGTATTCCGCCAATTCCTGGGGGGTGTGTGTGACCGGTCGGGTCTCAGGGGGTAGGGGCTTTGATCTACTGTAATCCCTTTGATGTGGGGTGTTTCCCTTACAGTAGGGGCAATAAACTGCATCCGCAGGGCTAGGTGATGGCCTGGGACCAGTTCAGACAATGGGGCTCAGAGGAAGGGGGTTATCAAAGGAGAGGCATGACCATGTATGGGATGTCGGTCGGATGTGGTTCCGTAGCAGGGTCGCGCAGAAGGAGAGGGTTTATGGCCTGTATGAGAGAGCGGGGGTGGCCGGCGCGCGGGGGATGCTCGCAGCGCTAGGGGAAAGCGCTGGTGATCGAAAATGAGCGGGGAGAGAGTGGGGTGCCTAAAATGGCGGCCGTGCATTCGCTGTGCGTGGCGCTGGGGAGAGGCAAGATGGCGCAGATAATGTTCAGTTTGCACGCTAAATTTCCACAGTCCTCCCTTTTAACATGTCTCGCCAGCTTGCCTGGCCGTCATTTATTCTTCGTTAACCTTCAGCTATAATATCGTTAATGTCTTTCGTACATTCCTTAAAGATACAGAGTTTTTAGGGCATGCAGGAGTAATCTGACACATTTGCTTATAGTTATTTACAGGTGATAAAGTAGGCGAGGAGGTAGTACATACAGAGTTACAGTGTAGTCGTGTACATGGCTGGTGTTGTATGGATGTTACTATACAAAGTTACATTTCCTTAACTTCTCAGTGTACAGTCGGAAGTGATTGATGCAACACCATAAAAACTTGATAAGAAGATAGTCAGTATAAAAAGGTGGTTGGGAGAGGATTTTCGACTTTGACATGGGTTCTTCTTTCCAGTGTCCTTTTTATAAAGAGCTATCACTGGTAAGCTCTCATTGTTGTTCTTCTTTCGTTGGCACTGTTGAGCACCGGCGGTGGAGCTAAGGTCCAGCTCAAATCCAATTTCTTACGTTGCAGGGTGTGATCATTCATTGTTCTCCGATCACAGCCCTGTTCCTTAACACAGTTCACCATAGGTACTTTGAGACAGGGTACCTGCCTTTTGTTCTTCTGTGGGTAGGTCAGATTCATAATCCATATAAAAGATGGTGAGAGAGAGAAGGGTGTGACGTGCTTCGGGATGCCGAGGGAAGAGGGGGTGGAGTGGGATCAGATCAAAAATGTGGACCAAGGGGAGCAGAATCTTCCAGCACTGGGCCCATCAATCGGGCCCGACGGGTTGGGACTTCAGGCACGCTGGTCGGTGAGCAGGGGGTCTCGATGTAGCCCCTCGCGCTTATCATCCTGAAAATGGTGTCTCGTCCCACGCCCTTTTTGCTTCGTAGCCTCCCCCTTGGTTGATGTCATAGATGTTCCAAGGTCTGCAGCCAGGCTGTGCGTCACGTCCGACCCCTCCCTTCCGATGGCAGCACGTTATCTTTAAATGGGTACAAGAAACAAAAGTCTTAGAGAGTTGGCAGGGAAGACATTTACATACTTCATCCTCTCTCCCAACCACCGAGTAGTTGCGGACATGTTTTTATCGGTTGCTGCATGATTGGTGTCTTTTAACTCTGATGTTAGTGTGTGCGTTACTAATCTATTAATCATTGCTGTGGTGCAAGTTTCTGTGGGTGTCCCTGTCCATCGTCTGGCCCCCTAGGTGCCGATTCCTGCGCCCGATACTGGTTGCAGGAAGCCTGACATCTGTCAACCTTCTAGTCTATTAAAAATTCGAACCGGCTTCTCCGGCAGAGGCTCGTTCGTCTCAACACAAGTTTTGTTAATATATATTTCCTTCCGAGGACTGCTAAGTTTATGAAAAGAAAGTGCGAGGTGCTACTGTCACGGGTTCACGAGTATCCATTTCGGGGAGGAACATAAGCTAAGCATTATTTTTGCTGGCGACAATAGGTAACCCTTTAACAGTTTAGGCGATGTATTATTAGTGAGGCGGCTAGTATAGGGCTGGGGTTATCTTGGGAGGGCGGGGTGTTTTAGACGTTCTATTTCGGGGTAATTGGGCGGGGGTAATTCTGGGCGGTGGAGATGGGGTTGTTAAAGCTCTGAAAAACGGAAACCACTGACATATAGTCCCCGTGATGAGGGCCAAATTGGGAGACATCAGTCGTCTTACCTGTCCTTTCTTTTCTCAGCCAATTAAGCTCAATATTTGTAGAAAGGAGAGGTAGTAATGTGGCAGAGTACGGTCGTTTTGTTTCAGTCAATTTGTTCGAACACCACCGTGCTCCAGGCCAATTATACACTTACCGAGGAGGTATGTGTCGTTAATTTATTCAAACAGAAAAGAGGGTAAGAAGGCTTTTTAGTGAGGGAGGGAGTGGGAGAGAGAGAGAGAGAGAGAGAGAGAGAGAGGGAGGGAGAGAGGGAGAGAGAGAGAGAGAGAGAGAGAGAGAGAGAGAGAGAGAGAGAGGTGTGCATCAAGTAGGCTATTTGGCATACATACGACACAAAACGAGAGAGACATGGGTAAGAAAATAGGCCACTTGGTGCACACACAACATGGAGTAGCATGGGTCTGTTCCATGTAAGAAAACACAAGCGGGGAAAAGACATAAATTCGGTGATCACATACACACAAATGCCGGATAGGGTGTGACAGTACATGCATCAAGTGCAGAAACTTAAGATGGAGACTCAGGGCTACGTTGAGCATCGGGACCTCTCCTTTCCTGTCCTCCTTTCCTATGCATGCTGCGTACTTTCAGTATTTTGTAGTTTATCCTAGGGGGTGTCGGACCCTTTATTCTCCTCCCTTTGATCGGTGGACGAGCGCTTCAATCATACAGTGACGCTCTCTTCAAGTGACCCAAATATAAAATGCATACACATTCATGCCGTATAATCGTAGTACACACGAACAATCATATCATACAGTTTTTCATGTTCCTAATGGTGGTCTGTAATTTTACGCACTATCTCACAACGTTTGTCTATGTTTTTCCCTGATATTGAACTCGGTGCGGTCCATGTCCACTCCACTCTTCAGTCGGAACTTCGTTGTGACCTATAGAGGGGAAAAAAGAGGGGAGGGGATGTGCAGTATTCAAAGTACCCCAGCGCGCGCAGACACGAAAAAGTTCTACTTACCACGTACCAAGCTAGTCGCAGGAATGGGTGATACCACAGACCTATTATTCTCTTTGTCCGAGACAAAGATGCTCTAATTTATTTCATTTCCTAAATTCGGGTTCCCTTGTCATATATGCATTTCTCAATCGGTCGTGTATTAGGGTGCAAGATACCATACCTTGCGTTCGGCATATACCCTGAGCTATGGTTGACCATGGTTTAACAACTCTTGGAAAAGATAGGTGTGATGGGTACAAATTCCGTTAATCAAAAAGATTCAGGCAAATGGGGACTGCATTATCTGTTTTCTATTGCTTGGGGGTAACAATCCTTTATTCAAATGAAGAAATCTCTATCAACCTATGTGATTAGTCATGGCACTGATTCCGTAATTCTTTCAAGAGACCCTTTATTTAAAACAATGTCAGCATACAAGATACGGGCCTACAACCGTTCAGGCCGGCCACGTGGTGGGGAGGCGTCGAGTGTCATGAGCAACGCTACTACGGCATAAAATCGGTTCCCTTGCCGCCCCTCCCCGACCATCATGTGTGGAAGCATCGCATATATATATATATATATATCTGTTTAACACAAATGTCACGTGACTGGGACGCCACAAGGGTGTGTAGGCCTCTCCTACATCGGCGCCATCTTGGGGCGAGGTCGGGCCAGAGTACAGTCTAAGTCTTTCCATGAATTAGCTGTTGGACCAGAATCCCTTTCAGTAGTTCGAGAACTTTCGTTAGCGTCAATTTTGCGTCAGCATGGCGTCACTGCGACCCCGTAGAAATGCCATGGTTCGTTCTTGGGGCGGGGCAGGAGGCGGGTTCTTCCGCCGACGCTTTGAACCAGTCTTTCTCACTGCACCAAGCGGAGGCAAGGTGGCTGCCGTCCGGGGCAAAGAGCAATGGCGGCGGTTTGTCCTTACCGGAAGTCCGCGGGAGTCGAGTGTCAAATGACTCCAGCCGATTCTGCAAGGCTGAGGGGAGCATCTTGTCAAGGGTGAGGCCCATGCCCAAGCAGACAATCTTTCGAGTCCAGAATTGTCTCACGGTGGTCTTTAGGCCTGGATCCGGAGGAGTCGACCGCCGGAGTTCAAGGGCAGCAGTAGCAGCAGCTCTTCGGTACAGTCACCGGAGAGGAGCCAGCAGCAGTAACAGCGGCAGTTCGGATGGTACTGCCACCGGGGTGATTCCAGTAGCAGTGACGACAGCAGTTTGGATGGTACACTCCCCGCGTCGGGAGCTAGTGGCGATCCTGGTGAACCCGTGCTTGGGCTGTTGTCCGGTGGTCGCGAGCAGCGGCAGGGTGCAGCTCAGCTGGCCGGTGAGTCAAAGACTGTTGGGTGCAGCTTAGCTGGCCGGTGAGTCAAAGACGGTTGGGTGCAGCTTAGCTGGCCGGCGAGTCAAAGACGGTTGGGGTGCCCTCATCTGCTGGCGAGCCTCCACCTGGGGAGGTGGGGGAGGTCCGTCCGCGTCGCTTCCCCCCGCCAGGGCACCCTCCGTTATTGGAGGAAGAAGAGAATGGGAAGATCCGCACAGCGTGCCAGGGTGAAATTCAGTAGGCCGATGAAAAAGATGGTTGGGGTGCCTGGCGAGCCTCCACCTGGGGAGGTGGGGGAGGCCCGTCTGCGTCGCCTCCCCCCGCCAGGGCATCAGCCCTCATTAAAGAAAGAAGAAGAGAAAGCGGAAAGGCCCGCACAGCGTGGCGGGCTCCGCCTTGGGGTTGCCAGAACTTCGGCGCTTCGTATAGCCTCCGGCCTATTCGCACAGTCGTCCGCCACTGAGGTCAATGGATTTTTGCATGGCTTTTATAGCCCAAAGCCGACTAAAAGAACCGCCCAAAACAGGCCAATGTTGCAATTTCGAGGAAGGAGAGGCGAGGACGGTGTCACGTGGACGTTAAGGCTTTGGGATGGAGGTTGCAGCAGACTGTCATGTAAATAGTTGTTTTAAAACGTGTTTTAACCTGTTTACCCTGTTGGTGTGTTTGTTATATCCTATAAGTTATTAAAATGTTATAACTATACTACTTCGTTGGAGTGTTTGTACATATTTGCAATCTGATGACGAGCACAAGGAGGTTACTGTGCAATCGGAAAAATAACATAGCCCAATTGTGCACGATCTAGCCCTAGTTTGGTGACGTCGATGGTGGGTGTCAGCAGGCTTCCGTTTGTGCGGGATTTTGTCATGCTTATTGGGCGGGGTGGGCAGTAGGGCAGACATGTTTAGGTAGCGAGAGTAATGGAGTCGGGCTACCTCGTGGTCGTCTCGACCGTGAGCTTGACTCCTTCCCTTGGTTTCATATGTCCCACAAAGGGCTAACTCCTAGCGTTACTTTAGTTTTTGTAAGGTCAAAAAGGATCCTACCAGTGCCTTTACTATCTTGTCGATTCCTGTTCGTTCATCCTTCGCTAGCCGATTCATTCTGGTGGACTCTTTCTTTTCATCTCTGGGTCGTCTAACGTTATAGCCGACGTTGTGTTCAGCACAGGAGGCTCGGCCGGCGCGGAGGCCGTGAGGACCGAGGCCCCAGTACTGCTTTCGCTCGTGTTCGGGGGTTGTGGGTGTTGCACTACTGATTGGGAGGGTGCATACGGAGGGGGCATGTAAATGATCGGGGGACCTAACAGTAATTCGTCATTCGTTCGCTGCTTGGAGGGCAACTCAGGGTAGAGCAAAGAAGGGGTCCTAACAGCGTACTGGCCTGAGGTTTCGGGCTCCTGTCTTAGTTTAGTTTCCCTTCTCTCCTTTATGTCTTCTTCTAACTTTCTAGCGGCAAGGTGAGCTGCCTTTCGTAATTCCTTTTCTGCTTTTACTTCTTCGCTCTTTTTCCGTTGCGTTGCTTCTTTGCGCCACATGCCGATACTGTCAAGCATAGTAGGCGTCGTCTTATTGCTACGCAGAGCTATTTCTAGCGTTTCTATCTTATGGTCGTCGAAGGATCCCATCAGTGGCCACTGACTCTCGGGGTCCTTCTTGGTATATTTATGCCACAGTTTGCTATAAGCTACGGCGACTAGTCCATATTTAGTGAACATGTCCTTATTAGGGGTGCCTTCCAGTGGAGCCGGATGGTTCACCTCTAATAAGCGGTCCGGGCAGAACCAACTACCAATCAGTGGGGAGAAGATAGGCATGACGGGTTTCAACGGGGACAAAAGTCAGCACTACCTATCTTTTCACTGCTTGCAAAGACTAGACAGAATATCTCTATTCTTCGTTATTTGTAAGCAGAGAATACCTCCAAAGAACCAATATCGAACAACTAGTGTTCGGACAATCAATCAATCAATCAATGGGGAGATAAAGATAGGCACGACGGGTTTCAACGGGGACAAAAGTCTGCGTTACCTACCCTTCACTATTTGCAAAGACTAGACAGAATATTCCTATTCTACGTTATTTGCAAACAGAGAATATCTCAAAAAGCACTATTCTTCAAAACAATCAATGTTCGGACAATCAATCAATGGGGAGATAAAGATGGGCACGACGGGTTTCAACGGGGACAAAAGTCTGCGTTACCTACCCTTCACTATCTGCAAAGGGAGAGAGAGAGTATTTCTACTCCTCCCCGTTTGTAGACAGCGAATATCTCAAAGAGAACAATCAATGAGCAATACTAGTATTCAAACAATCAATCAATTATTTCGCAATTTGTCGTGAATCACGACCTTACCCGGACCGCGTGGACAGTTTCTCGTCTTCCGCCTCCAGCGCCCGATCGTCCTCTACTCTCCGTATTTGCCGCGGCACTCCTGATGGTTCCCAGTCAGGACCGTAGATCACTCGAGAGAGGTCTGCTCGGAACCAGTGAAGTTCGGATGATCGGCTGCCAGACGAGGGTCTATTGGGCAGGAGCTCTCCCGATCGTTGCAGTCGTTCACTCTGTCATCGGGACCTCTCCCACTGGATCCACGTGTCGCTGATGGGCCCCACGTTTGGGACGCCAATTGTTAAATGGTAGCGGCAGTTTCAGTCGATAACCTTTCAAGTATTTGCCCGGCGGTAATCGCCTCTCATACCACTCGATAATTTACCAATAAAAGAGGCAGGCGCCGGAGACTGGAAGGCAGGAAACAAAGTTTTATTCCGTCGGAGCAGAACACATCAGATCAGACAGCAAGGTATCGTCACGAGGTGCTCTAACTGCATCTCTGAGACCTGGTCTCTTATACACTGGTTTATTGCTTTATTACACATAGTACATTCTTGAGATTCCCTTGATGTATGGGGGAATATCCCCTGAAGCCCTGGTTCAGATCCGATCCCACACATAGATACAGTAGAAGTTCCCACCCCACCCACAGTAGGAGATGGCTATTGCGCAGCAGGGTATTCCGCCAATTCCTGGGGGGTGTGTGTGACCGGTCGGGTCTCAGGGAGTAGGGGCTTTGATCTACTGTAATCCCTTTGATGTGGGGTGTTTCCCTTACAGTAGGGGCAATAAACTGCATCCGCAGGGCTAGGTGATGGCCTGGGACCAGTTCAGACAATGGGGCGCAGAGGAAGGGGGTTATCAAAGGAGAGGCATGACCATGTATGGGATGTCGGTCGGATGTGGTTCCGTAGCAGGGTCGCGCAGAAGGAGAGGGTTTATGGCCTGTATGAGAGAGCGGGGGTGGCCGGCGCGCGGGGGATGCTCGCAGCGCTAGGGGAAAGCGCTGGTGATCGAAAATGAGCGGGGAGAGAGTGGGGTGCCTAAAATGGCGGCCGTGCATTCGCTGTGCGTGGCGCTGGGGAGAGGCAAGATGGCGCAGATAATGTTCAGTTTGCACGCTAAATTTCCACAACACGGGTAGTGAGTGTGAGGGAGAGCCCCCGGATCAGCTGTGGTTATGCAGGGGATGCAGGCAGTGAGTGTGAGGGAGAGCCCCCGGATCAGCTGTGGTTATGCAGGAGATGCAGGCAGTGAGTGTGAGGGAGATCCCCCGGAGCAGCTGTGGTTATGCAGGGGATGCAGGCAGTGAGTGTGAGGGAGATCCCCCGGAGCAGCTGTGGTTATGCAGGGGATGCAGGCAGTGAGTGTGAGGGAGAGCCCCCGGAGCAGCTGTGGTAAGCAGGGGATGTGGGAAGTGAGAGTGAGGGAGAGCCCTCGGAGCTGCTGTGGTTATGCGGGGATGCAGGCAGTGAGTGTGAGGAAGAGCCCCCGGAGCTGCTGTGGTAAGCAGGGGATGTGGGAAGTGAGAGTGAGGGAGAGCCCTCGGAGCTGCTGTGGTTATGCGGGGATGCAGGCAGTGAGTGTGAGGAAGAGCCCCCGGAGCTGCTGTGGTAAGCAGGGGATGTGGGAAGTGAGAGTGAGGGAGAGCCCTCGGAGCTGCTGTGGTAAGCAGGGGATGTGGGAAGTGAGAGTGAGGGAGAGCCCTCGGAGCTGCTGTGGTTATGCGGGGATGCAGGCAGTGAGTGTGAGGAAGAGCCCCCGGAGCTGCTGTGGTAAGCAGGGGATGTGGGAAGTGAGAGTGAGGGAGAGCCCTCGGAGCTGCTGTGGTAAGCAGGGGATGTGGGAAGTGAGAGTGAGCCCCTGGAGCTGGTCTTGTTATGAAGAGGATGCGGGCTGTGAGTGTGAGGGAGAGGGAGAGCCCCGGGAGCTGCTGTTATTCAGGGCACACGGGCAGTGAGTGTGAGGGAGAGCCCTCGGAGCAGCTGTGGTTACGCAGGGGATGCGGCAGTAAGTGTGTAAGGCTGCCCGGGGGGGGGGGTTGCGTAGCGGCCCGCCCCTTGGAGGGCGGCCGCCTTAGTGCCACAGGAAGGCACAGGGGTGGGAGGTCGAGTCCCTGGGCTTGTCCAGGGGAGACCTCAGCAGATAGCTGCTTCCGGCGAGGGCGGGGAGGAGACACTGTCTCCGCCCCCTCCTCGTCCTCTTGTCCGCTCGTTCGCCTTGCCCGCCCCTCCGCTTACCTGGCGTCCGGAGGGACAAAGGGGGGGCCAGGTCTTCTAACAATTTTACTTTGTGTTGCAGGAGGAGTTACAGGGCGATCCAGGGTCTGCACATACCAAGGGGTACATCATGCAGCAGCACCGCGGGGTGCTAAGCCAGGATACCCAGGGATGTTTTAGCGTGTCCCCTGGAAGAACGACGGCGCCCCGTTAGCCGACAGGCGGTTGTGGGTCTGAGCAACCGGGGGCTGCCATGTATGCTCCGCCCACCCATCACGGGGGGGCGTGTGAAGCAAGTGGACTGGTGGTCCACGGATGGGAGGGGTGGACCCTCCCAGTATTTGGTATACACCAGTTGGCGTTGCCATGGTGACTCTAGGCTTATCAGACGGGCAGGCGGCATAGGGGCTGGCCTGCCCTGGGATCGCCCGTAAGATAACCCACCATGTTTGCATATTGGTTATGCTAATAAACCTGCAGCAATATTTCTCCACTTACATTACAGTGTCGTGTGTTTTATTTATGTACTTATGTGTTTTGTGATAACTGTTGCCGATATTGGCACTATGAGGGAAAGCCGTCGGTGCAGCTGTGGTTATGCAGGGGATGCAGGCAGTGAGTGTAAGGGAGAGCCCCTGGAGCTGCTGTGGTTATGCAGGGGATGCGGGCAGTGAGTGTAAGGGAGAGCCCCTGAAGCTGCTGTGGTTATGCAGGGGATGCGGGCAGTGAGTGTAAGGGAGAGCCCCTGGAGCTGCTGTGGTTATGCAGGGGATGCGGGCAGTGAGTGTAAGGGAGAGCCCCTGGAGCTGCTGTGGTTATGCAGGGGATGCGGGCAGTGAGTGTAAGGGAGAGCCCCTGGAGCTGCTGTGGTTATGCAGGGGATGCGGGCAGTGAGAGTGAGGGAGAGCCCCTGGAGCAGCTGTGGTTATGCAGGGGATGTGGGCAGTGAGAGTGAGGGAGAGCCCTCGGAGCTGCTGTGGTTATGCAGGGGGTGCAGGCAGTGAGTGTAAGGGAGAGCCCCTGGAGCTGCTGTGGTTATGCAGGGGATGCGGGCAGTGAGTGTAAGGGAGAGCCCCTGGAGCTGCTGTGGTTATGCAGGGGATGCGGGCAGTGAGTGTAAGGGAGAGCCCCTGGAGCTGCTGTGGTTATGCAGGGGATGCGGGCAGTGAGTGTAAGGGAGAGCCCCTGGAGCAGCTGTGGTTATGCAGGGGATGCGGGCAGTGAGTGTAAGGGAGAGCCCCTGGAGCTGCTGTGGTTATGCAGGGGATGCGGGCAGTGAGAGTGAGGGAGAGCCCTCGGAGCTGCTGTGGTTATGCAGGGGGTGCAGGCAGTGAGTGTAAGGGAGAGCCCCTGGAGCTGCTGTGGTAAGCAGGGGATGTGGGAAGTGAGTGTGAGGGAGAGCCCCTGGAGCAGCTGTGGTTATGCAGGTGATGCGGGCAGTTAGTGTGAGGGAGAGCCCCCGGAGCTGCTGTGGTAAGCAGGGGATGCGGGCAGTGAGTGTGTGGGAGAGCCCCCAAAGAGGGGATGTGGGAGAGCCCTCGGAGCTGCTGTGGTTGTGCAGGGGACACGGGCAGTGAGTGTGAGGGAGAGCCTCCGGATCAGCTGTGGTTATGCAGGGGATGTGGGAAGTGAGTGTGAGGGAGAGCCCCCGGAGCAGCTGTGGTAAGCAGGGGATGTGGGAAGTGAGTGTGTGGGAGAGCCCCCAAAGAGAGGATGTGGGAGAGCCCCCGGATCAGCTGTGGTAAGCAGGGGATGTGGGAAGTGAGTGTGAGGGAGAGCCCCCGGAGCAGCTGTGGTAAGCAGGGGATGTGGGAAGTGAGTGTGTGGGAGAGCCCCCAAAGAGAGGATGTGGGAGAGCCCTCGGAGCTGCTGTGGTAATGCAGATGATGCTGGCTCCTAGCAGCACGATGAATATTGCACGGCACAGGCTCCCTGGAGGCATGTCTCAGGCGGCTGGGGTGTTTCAAAGCCCATTACACGTGTGAATGTGACGCGCACGCGCAGGCATGTTCCACTGATGTGTTTATCTCCTGCGGTTTCATTCTCCCAGGGCGCTGCGGCGGTGTTAAGTTGTGGGTCTGAGCGGCAGCAACTGCAGAGGAATTCTGAATCACTGAAGCTGCCTAGTCTGGTGGCATCACAGACAATCAAAGATGCTGTTTGATGCCTACTCTACTGACAAAAGTGGAATCTGATGATGACGTTAAAATGACATCACGATGACACAGGAAGCAAATAAACTAATTTTGTTTGACATCACATATGCGAAGCCTAATGGCGTTCCAAACAGTGATATTCAAGCGCCACGTTGGATAAATTCACAAAATAGAAATGCGATGAAAGTTAGTTTAATGACATCACAAAAGAGTCTGATGACAGGCCAACCAGTAACTGATGGTGCCAGAAAAAAGGCGCCTGATGACGTCACAAATGCTGAGTTTGTGGTATTGAAAACAAGTCAAGTGACGTCACAAAAGACGAGTCATGACTTCATAAATGCTAAGTCTGATGACACCGCAATGGACAAGTCCCATGGCATCACCTATGAGTCTGATAAGAGGACAGTCTGGTGACACTACACAGGACAGGTCTAATGATATCACAGAATGGCGTCTAATGATGAAAGAAATGCTGAGGCTGGTGACGCTGTAAAGGACGAGGCTCAGGACATCACCAAGAGCCTCATAAATTCACAAAATCCAAACCTGACTGACGACTTTGCAAACGACAAGTCTAGCGACATCACAAAGTGTCTCATGGCATCACAAACACTGAATCTAATGACGTCACAAACCTGTCTGACGACACTGCAAACGACAGGTCTAGCGACATCACAAAGTGTCTCATGGCATCACAAACACTGAATCTAATGACGTCACAAACCTGTCTGACGGCTTTGCAAACGTCAAGTCTAGCGACATCACAAAGTGTCTCATGGCACCACCAGCGCTGAATATAATGACGTGACAAACCTGTCTGACGACACTGCAGACGACAAGTCTAGCGACATCACAAACGAGTCTAATGACATCACAAAGGAGGAATCTGATGACGTCACAAACCTGACTGACGACTTTGCAAACGACAAGTCTAGCGACATCACAAAGTGTCTCATGGCATCACAAATACTGAATCTATTGACGTCACAAACCTGACTGACGACTTTGCAAACGACATCACAAAAGATTCTGATGACATCACAAAGGATGATTCTGGAGACATTCCAAATGACAAGTTTAATCACATCATAAAAGAGGTGTTTGATGATTTTGCAAATGACAGGTGACTGGCCTCCCAAAAGAGGAGTGTGACGGCATCACAAACGTCTGATGACGTTCAAAGGGGAAGTCTAATGTCATCACAAAGTAGAATCTAATGACATTACACCCCCACCTTCCCCCTCCACTTAGCGCCTTGAGACACTCATGGGTGAGTAGTCGATACTGATTGATTGACCATAAATGCAACTGCAATGGAACGACAATCATCGGCTGTCAGGGTCGTGCCCACGCGGATCCTGATGGTGATTCTAGGTCCTGGGAGACCCGTGTGCCAGACAGCTATGGTGCCAGGCAGGGAGGGGCGTCAGGATGTTAGAGCAGAGAGTTTCATGAATGAGCTTCCAAGAGGCAAAACCCCAATTACTGTGAAGGTTTACAACCCCAACCTACAACACAGGGGTTTGACTCAGAGAACAATGTTTGTGGGGCAGCGCTGTCGGGGTCGAGCACCCGCAAACAAAAAAAGCAATTATTGAAATAGGGCTTAATGCCCTTCACTGGATAAAATCAAATACAAATGGATGGCCCCAGGGGGTGGCATCATGCTAGAGGCCTTGTCCACATTTAGGGGGAAAATTTACAAGCAACTTGCGTCACTTTTACGCCGCTGTTGCGTCACTTTTGTGACGCAGCGGCGGCGTAAACAATGCGCCACTATGCAACATATTTACAACATGACGCATCTAGTGAGATACGTCACGTTGTAAAGCCCTGCGCTACATTATACTTGCATCAGGTATAATGTATGCAGGGTGGGCATTCTGCCGCAAGGAAGCCCCGTAAAAGTGACGCAGTGAAATCTACAAGATTTCACTAAGTCACTTTTACGTCCCCTCTGCTTCAAATCCTTACGCCTGCTTGAAGCAAGCGTAAGGAGTGACGCAGCCTATTAGGTATAGGGCACCCCTGAGCAGTGCTGGAGTTGCGTCGCACTTGTGACACAACTCCAGCACTGCGTCACCCTTACGATGACAGATGCATCACGCATCTGTCTATCCTTGTTCCACAGTGCGCTGCATTGTAAATGTGGCGCATCCATGGTGGCGCAAGGGGTTACTTGAGTCACGCAAAATAACTGGGGCATCCCTGCTAATATGCACGGATGTGCTAGTTATTGTAAATCTGCCCCTTTATCTCCAACATAGGCTCGTAAATCCAGTAGTGTCCAGGCCCAATACTGCTGATGCTGGTGCAGGCTGCCTGCTCAAGCCAGTGCAGTGCCCAATCGAGGCCTTTAAGCACGGTCAGGAGTCCTATCTTTACTACTCCTACACTGAGAAAAATCCTAACTTTACGACTTTCGGTATTCACAGAAGGTATTTAGGAGTCCTAAAGTTAGGAGTCCTTACTTTACTACTCCTAAACTGAGAAAAATCCTAACTGTAGGACTTTCGGTATTCACAGAAGGCATTTAGGAGTCCTAAAGTTAGCAGTCCTAACTTTACTACTCCTAAACTGAGAAAAATCCTAACTGTAGGACTTTCGGTATTCACAGAAGGCATTTAGGAGTCCTAAAGTTAGGACATATCTGCTGCTTCTAGCTGCGGAAACCCCTGAATGAAGTTGAGAGATCTGTGGTGTTCCCTGCCGCAGAGCTCATAAATGAGGCTGCAATGGGTGTTACCGGCCCCATGAGGATGAAGAGGCCACTCGTGGTGAGGGCATCTGAGGAGGTGCATGGATGCTGAACCTTCTCTCTTTAGCTCTCCCTCTAAACAAACATCCTACAAAAAGGCTTTGAAGACACATCTTTCTAAACTTTAGCGATGCTTGGACACCTATGAGACTCTGCCCCGCTTCACCTGTACTTGTATGCCGAGCTCCTGGGCGCTCACTCAGTAGCTGTGCTCTATATAGAAGCCATTCACTCATTACCTCCTCGTCCTGTCTTCCCGTCCCATTCCTTAACAGTGAGCAGCTAGTCTGCTCCCCAGAAACTTAAAACCTAGTAGAGCTTTAAGCACTTCCCCCAATATGGCGCCACCAATCCTGTGAGGATAAAGGGGGAAGTGCGTGACATCACACCCTCAGAATACCAAAGAAACCCAGAAAACAAAAAAATAATCACCATAAACCAAACCACAGGGAAGGAGGGAAGGGCACAGGAATGGGACGGGAACACCAGGATTTGGAGTAATGAATATTACCGGTGAGTAACCGGGCATTCTCCACGCCTATTTCCATGATGACGAAGCTCCTGGAGCTGTTGGAGGGGTACAGACCCTCCCCCCCCGGATGGCTTTTCTCTCAGGATCACGCTTAGACTGGAAGTGAGCGGAATGAGTGCCTTTACAGGCAGCCTTCCCGCCACCCTTCCCACACCATGTGAGACATCCCTTACAGTAATCGTCCATTAGAGAGCTCTATAGCCTCCTCTTTCAGAGCCCACCGAGGGCTCGGATAATGTCTGTGCCCTCATGTGGAAGGGATCCGCCTCAGCCATTAGCGCCTGCTCGCTGCCAGCTAAGTGCCTGCCAGCTGGGCGCACACATTGCACAGCTGGGCTGGCACATGGCCTGCCCTGCTGCCTGCATGGAGCACTGACCCTCAACACACTTTACTGGATAAATGAAAGCCCAAGGAAGACCCTCTCTTCCTCCCAGCCCTCGCATCTGGGAGTCATAGGGGCGGGGCCTGCAGAGGCAGTAGCTAGAGCCGCACCCACCCTTGAATCCGGTACAGTCCTAGAGGCAGGGCCTGCAGAGGCAGTAGCTAGAGCCGCACCCACCCTTGAATCCGGCCCAGTCCTAGAGGCGGGGTCTGCAGGGGCAGTAGCTAGAGCCGCACCCACCCTTGAATCCGGTACAGTCCTAGAGGCGGGGCCTGCAGGGGCAGTAGTTAGAACCCCACCCACCCTTGAATCCGGTAAAGTCCTCGGGGCGGGGCCTGCAGGAGCAGCAGATAATGCCCCACCCACCCTCGCATCCAGTACACTCGTAGATGCGTGGTCTGCAAGGGCAGTAGTTAGAACCCCACCCACCCTTGCATCCGGTACAGTCCTAGAGGCGGGGCCTGCAGGGGCAGTAGTTAGAACCCCACCCACACTTGCATCTGGTCCAGTCCCAGAGGCGGGGCCTGCAGGGGCAGTAGTTAGTACCCTACCCACCCTTGAATCTGGTACAGTCCTAGGGGCGGAGCCTGCAGAGGCAGTAGCTAGAGCCACACCCACCCTTGAATCCGGTACAGTCCTAGAGGCGGGGCCTGCAGAGGCTGTAGATAGAGCCCCACCCACCCTTAACCATTGTAGGTGAACATCACAGGTACGTCTTAAGAGGAAAATGGGGGCATATTTACAAGGGGATTGCGCCACCGGAAGGTCACTTTTTTCAACGGTCCGGTGGTGCAATGTCCTGCACCATATTTACAAAGCGGTGTTAAGCCTCTTTCCATGTAAATGTGGTACCCTTTCACGCAGTTTTCTGCACGAAAGGGGCGTGCAATGGGTGTTGCTATGGACATTCCACCACTCTACCCATTGCTTTTTGACACTGATTCAGATTTACAAGGATGTGTAAATCTGAGGCAGCGCCAAAAGCTAACGCCATTCAAAAACAGGTGTTAGATTGGCGCAACGAGGAGAACAACTTTTGTTTCTCCTCGTTTTCGCTCTAATAATCGCCTTTAAAGATTGTTTATGTGCAGGAAGGTGCTCCATTTGGGAAGTGAGCGTGCAGGGTACATTTTGTGCTAAGAAAACAATGCTAAGTGGCTGGGCGCAAGTTGGGGGAAATCCTACCACGAGTGCTAATTTAGCAGGCTTGAGTGGCTGCTTGCCGTTCCTGTGCCATTACATTTAGCGCTATTTCTTAGTGCAAAATACATCCTCACATGCCTGTTGACCGCAATGGGGCATTTTTGCATCAAGACAGTACGGCTAAATGCAGAATTACTCTTCCCGCATAATTCCATGTAATCTTGCTGAATTTTTAGGTAATTCCGCGTGATGACACTACACAGAATTACGCGCATTACGCCCGCCCCTAGTGTTTCTTAAACAGAATGTTTGATATGCATGTGTTGGGGGAGCTGGTATATAATGATGTGCATACACACCGAGGCCTATGAAGCTCACAGTCAGGAAGTAGCGCCTCGTGAGGGCTTCCAAAGCTATCTCCTTAGGTGCGAGTTCATGTGCCTTGTTGTGCCATGCTCTCATCAGCAGCAGAGCCCGTCTCCCAGGATACCTGGCGCATCGAGAAGCCTGTATCTATCTAAGGGGCCAAGATCCGCCTGAGACCTAACCTTTCAGCTGGAACCATGTGTCGAACCTGAAGTCCCTCCCCCCGATCCTCTCCCCACAAGTTAGGATGAAGGGGTGTCAGTAGGGGCGTATAACCCTCTCCCCCTGCCTGGTGGGGCCCCCCAGGGGACAATGATGCCCAGATTGTAAGATTTCTTGATCTGATATCACAGAGATACTGCCGCAGAGAGCCGCATTACCATAACAAGATGACGTGGCGGACTGCAGGACTGCTGACCCCTGACCCCTGTGAACCCCTGTCACAGGGTCCAGAGAGGCTCAGGACACCCATGTGCCTTGAGGCCCTTCACCACAATTCTAGCGTCATCATATACTCCAGAACTATCCACTGCATAAATATGGGGTCCGTGACCTCGTGAATCCTCCTGGCATCTGTGTCCTCCGCAGCGGGAGGCTGGGCGGGGGTGCTCGGGTTTGGGCAGGGGTGCTTGGGTTTGGGCGGGGGTGCTCGGGTTTGGGCGGGGGTGCTCGGGTTCGGGCGGGGGTGCTCGGGTTTGGGCGGGGGTGCTCGGGTTCGGGCGGGGGTGCTCGGGTTTGGGCAGGGGTGCTCGGGTTTGGGCGGGGGTGCTCGGGTTTGGGCGGGGGTGCTCGGGTTCGCTTGGGGGCTGGGAAGGGTTCCATTATAGTAATCCATGTAAGAGGGTAGTGGGCGGATCCCAGCCCCAAAAGGTGAGAGAGCTTATACATCACTAAGGAATCACAGGGAAAAGGGGGGAAATGTATCTAGTCTGAGAACATGAGGTGGAGCAAAGTATTCAGGGCAGCCTATGGGCTGCTGAGGCAGGTGGGGTCAAAGGGCATGCATCATAGTCTTTGGAACTCTACCTTTGCGGGTGTAAGAGCGCGTCTTCAGGGCGTACCTCTCTCTACTTGGCGGGTCTTGTGATATTATTATCATTTTTATTATTATTAATATTATTATTATTATTAATAACTCCTTCCGTGCTCATGACGGAACCACGCCGTCATGAGCCACGGTTGCCGTGTGCTCATGACGGAGTGGTTCGGTCATGCTGCGGCCGTTGGCGGCCGCGCCGCCCACGAGGCGCTAATTCCCCGCCTGTGCGGGCGATTAGCGCTGTGGGCGGAGTCATGACGGAACCACTCCGTCATGAGCACAGCCCAACCGTGGCTCATGACGGCGTGGCTCCGTCATGAGCACCGGGCCACCGCGCTGCCCCCCCGCACCCCCCAGCGCTGCGGCGGAATTTCCGCCGCAGCGAAGGGGTTAATATTGTTATTGTTATTGTTGTGGAGGACCTTGAAGGTGTGGATCAGAATCTTGAACATCTTACACATGCACGGCATTTCTCCGCGACTAGTTTCAGGGTGCTCTGAAGTCACTGGAGTGATGGTGCAGTGATTCAATTACTTCTTTCATTTCTGTCAGGGAGTTCTATGATTCTGTTAAGGTGGTAAATTCGTGTAGTGTGTTGTGTGTACCTCGGGTGGCATTCCCTCTAGGGATTGGAGCAGGGTTGAATTAGGAAGCCCCTTTCCTAGTCTCTTACATGTACCATGGTCCTCTGGATGACAATCTGTAATCTACGTGATGGTTGAATGTGCTCAGCCACCGGGCCTTTGGTGCTGTTATTGTTGGTGTGTATGTGTCTCTCAGATACACTGCTGTGTTGTTGCAGTGTAGAGAGAATTGTTGCCATCTGTGTTGAAGCATTCAGTACACCTAGGTGAGAGTTTTGGTAATATTGAATTTGTCTCTAGCCAGCTACATATGCAAATCTACCCAGAGGTGCAATGGCACCCATTGTGTGGGTTTAGACCAAGCAAAATCAGCAAGGGAGCTGTCTTGAGTTTTTTTCTGTCCTGCGTGAGAGTTGGGGCAGTCCTAATGTCAATGGGGTCTTTGGATGTTGTTCAAGATCTGGGGTGTGCAGATGGAGAAGGACTGCAATTTGTTTTTAACCATTCTTCTTACATTTGTTTACCATCAGTATCCTTATGTCGGGCGCCTGGTGAGATACTGTCTGCTTCCGGTAGCAAGTTTCTTGGCCAGAAATGAGGGAGTGTTTCTGGAGGCTTGCAGGAGATGCAGCTGTTCTTGCAGATGACTCAGACTTGCAGATGGAGACAGTGCAGTTCCTGAAGCATTGTGAGGCAGGGCATGGTAGTCAAACTTCTTCAAGCCCTTCATGAGACATGCCACAGCATGAGTGCTTCTGGAGTCAATAACGCACAGCTTGGCCGGGAACATTAGTGAGTATCACAGGTCCATTTGTCAAAGTTTTTAGTTTATCTGTGTCCATCATCGATGGGCACAATTCAGTTAGTACCGATTCATTTCACTCCACTCTTTCTCATAAGTTTGCCTGGTCGACCCTTAGGAGACTCATCCCAACTGTCAAGGCATCTAGTTATAGGTTGAACATGGCCTTGACGTCTAACATGGATATGAAATTGGGGGAAGATTCAATGTGGTGTAACAGAGGCTGGAATCTGGACTAACTTTTTACATCATACATTTTGCCTCTGACACCATTGATCACAACTTTTGTTTTGTCAGCTAGTCTATTTAATGACTGCGATTTGAAAAACGATTTTTTCATTTACTTATCAATTCTTGACTGGATGAACACTACTCATTCGTAATACACTTATTGTATACATAAAACAGTGACATATATTTACATTTATACAGTGACTTCATAACATGTCAAAATAACACTGCAATGAATTTGAAAGCAATCAAAAAGCCTATTTTGGCATGACAGTAATCATTTGTCCGATACTATTTGATTTTAAGAACTTGAGCCGGTTGGCTCCTATAGTTCTAGCTACTGTTGCGGTCCTGCGCAGAGTCGGATACTTGTGACTATAAAGAGTTCAACCAAGCATACAGATTACGTTCCTTCTGTGTGTTTGCTTATGTGGAAAAGCTGGTTTCTAGGTTAGTCTCCCACAAAGGTGTTCACGATCTCTGGTTGTTCGCCAACACGTTTCGACCTGTGTAATTAGGGACCTGTGTAGTGTTTATGAGGTCGTCTTCAGGGCTGATATGGAGTTGTAATCGGACTTCTATTCCTGTAATCGAATCACAATGGTATCTGTTTAGTATTGGTGCTAGATTGAATGGTTGTGAATGAAAAAAGTCATGTGTCAACTTACGCTCACTCTGAGACAAGGTGACTTGTCTTCTTTGTCTTGCCTTGTTGTGTAAGGTGCCAGCTCTCAGGAAATGACTTGCCTCGTATAAGTCTTGCTAGTTTCTTGCTGGGGGACAAGAGATCAAAAATGGTTGGCATCTCCACCCTGTTATTATCGTTGGTGCTGTAGAATCATGGGTGTCATAGTCTCTGACTTGTGATGGTATTTTGTGGCTCAATACGTGGTATAGCTGCTGGTGCACTGTGATTAATCGTTTTTCATCATGCTGGTTACTCGTGGCTTACGTAGATTTTGAGTGCCTTAGATGTGGTGCTTAGGCTGTCGGGCATGACTTCACCTCTTAGGTGGTATATGAGGTTCATGCATGAAAGAGTTTTGTGTGATTACGCTTTGCTTAGTGGTGCCTTAAGTGTCACCGTACTGGACGGGCTTTAAAAGCTTAAATTAACCGCTTGTGCATTATTAAATCGCGCACGCATGGATGGAATCCTAACTTAGCGCTAGGGCAGTTTTTTCGTAGCGCGTCTTGCTTTATTCAAAGGGCCCCGGGTGGGCTTGCTATTTCATACCTCTTTGCTTGTTAGTACTCTAATCGTCTTGTACGATGCTCCGTGGTCTCCTTTCTCTTTTTCGGCTGTGGTCACTCTTCTGGCATTTTCAAAGTGCTCGGAAGCGCTCTTCAGATTGGTTGGTTTATGTGAGGTTTCCGGCGCAATTGCGTGCTGCGTAATCTTGGTTGCAGCTGTTTCGGCGTGATGGTGTTTGTTGTAGTCATGGTAACAGAGTTGTTGTCACTTCCGTAAAGAAAGTGTTGAATAAAATTTTATTGTGCCGCTACATGTTTTTCTTCGGTGACGTCCAGCGCGGTCATAGTTGCTAGTCTTCCAGCCCAGTTGCGTTTGTTTTGGTGGTTACGGGATTGTTGTCCCGGCGGGGAAGCGGTGTTTTTTGATGAAACTGTATTGGTCCGCGCTTGCTGACTGGTGTGTGCGGGTTTTTGAGGCATAGAGGTGTTTAAATTTTATTTTGTTGCTCTCTGTTTGGTTGGTAGGATAACGATCTCACAGTTTGGTTTGTTTTTCTCGATCGCGTGAGCCTTGAACGAGTATTGTCTTTTGTTGACACTCTGTTGTTTGGTCTAATAACTTCCTGGAGCTTCATGTTTTTGTGCGTTGCCGTATATAGGGATAGTCGTTTTTTAATGTTATTTTTTAGCTGAGCTGGATTCTGGATGTCTGGATATGTCCAAAGGTCTGCATGAGTACAGGAGGCATCAGATGTACTCACACTTTTGACTGGTGTTGATGACTCAGTTATTGTGTGGACTAGTTGTTGTATTTCAGAAATTGGCTTTTCGAGGTGATGACATGTCGGGCCCCTATCAAGTGATGTTGGATATTTCCGTCATTTCGTTTAATCCGTTTTCTATGGTCCCTAGGAACATAATGGTTTTTGCTTCCGTTTTTGAAAGAATTGCGTCAACATTTTTGCCTTGAATATGGCGTAGAACTGTCCACTTGAGTTCGTTTGGGCTATGATTTTTCTCAATACAGTGGGAAACCATTGGTGCATTTTGGATTTTGCATTTAATTCTTGATCGATGTTGCGAAATGCGATTTTTCACGGGTTGTGTTGTTTTCCCGATGTAGGCCAGTGGGCATGGGCATAAAACGCAGTAGATGACGTTGTGTGTGTTGCAGTTGGTAAAGTTCTCATGGATCATGTATTTTTGTCCATACACAAACTTTGTTCCTTCCACTGTACTTTCGCATGATACGCATGTGCCACATTTTTTGTGGCCTTTTATTGGAGGTAGTGAAAGCATGGACCTCAATGATGTTGCTGGTTGTTTGTAAGTGGTATTTGCACGTACCAATTTTTCTCTTATGCTGGTGTTTTTTTTTAGAGCAAATATTGGTATCTGTGCGAATGATGGAATTCCTTTTACTGTATCCCAGTTTTTCCGGATGATCTTTTGCATTTCAGTTGTTCTACTTGAGAATGTAGTGACGCATACCAGTTTTGGGCTTGTTTTGTCTGGTCTTGATTTAAACTACAGAAGGGTATAATAAACTTCTCGACATCTAAAGCTTACCCCTATCTGGAAAAAGAATATTACCGCCAGCCCCAAAACACTGGAATATTAAACGTATACGGAGGCAGAAGCAAGAGAAGGTTCCTCACCTTCTCAGAACCGTCTTCTTCATCCGGGACATCGAGCGACAGCGAAGGCCCCACAGACAACAGAAACATTCAACAAAGGCCTTTACCAACTGCAACACACACAACGTCATCTACTGCGTTTTATGCCCATGCCCACTGGCCTACATCGGGAAAACGACACAACCCGTGAAAAATCGCATTTCGCAACATCGATCAAGAATTAAATGCAAAATCCAAAATGCACCAATGGTTTCCCACTGTATTGAGAAAAATCATAGCCCAAACAAACTCAAGTGGACAGTTCTACGCCATATTCAAGGCAAAAATGTTGACGCAATTCTTTCAAAAACGGAAGCAAAAACCATTATGTTCCTAGGGACCATAGAAAACGGATTAAACGAAATGACGGAAATATCCAACATCACTTGATAGGGGCCCGACATGTCATCTCCACGAAAAGCCAATTTCTGAAATACAACAACTAGTCCACACAATAACTGAGTCATCAACACCAGTCAAAAGTGCGAGTACATCTGATGCCTCCTGTACTCATGCAGACCTTTGGACATATCCAGACATCCAGAATCCAGCTCAGCTAAAAAATAACATTAAAAAACGACTATCCCTATATACGGCAACGCACAAAAACATGAAGCTCTCTTCCAGGAAGTTATTAGACCAAACAACAGAGTGTCAACAAAAGACAATACTCGTTCAAGGCTCACGCGATCGAGAAAAACAAACCAAACTGTGAGATCGTTATCCTACCAACCAAACAGAGAGCAACAAAATAAAATTTAAACACCTCTATGCCTCAAAAACCCGCACACACCAGTCAGCAAGCGCGGACCAATAAAGTTTCATCAAAAAACACCGCTTCCCCGCCGGGACAACAATCCTGTAACCACCAAAACAAACGCAACTGGGCTGGAAGACTAGCAACTATGACCGCGCTGGACGTCACCGAAGAAAAACATGTAGCGGCACAATAAAGTTTTATTCAACACTTTCTTTACGGAAGTGACAACAACTCTGTTACCATGACTACAACAACTCTGTTACCATGACTACAACAAACACCATCACGCCGAAACAGCTGCAACCAAGATTACGCAGCACGCAATTGCGCCGGAAACCTCACATAAACCAACCAATCTGAAGAGCGCTTCCGAGCACTTTGAAAATGCCAGAAGAGTGACCACAGCCGAAAAAGAGAAAGGAGACCACGGAGCATCGTACAAGACGATTAGAGTACTAACAAGCAAAGAGGTATGAAATAGCAAGCCCACTCGGGGCCCTTTGAATAAAGCAAGACGCGCTACGAAAAAACTGCCCTAGCGCTAAGTTAGGATTCCATCCATGCGTGCGCGATTTAATAATGCACAAGCGGTTAATTTAAGCTTTTAAAGCCCGTCCAGTACGGTGACACTTAAGGCACCACTAAGCAAAGCGTAATCACACAAAACTCTTTCATGCATGAACCTCATATACCACCTAAGAGGTGAAGTCACGCCCGACAGCCTAAGCACCACATCTAAGGCACTCAAAATCTACGTAAGCCACGAGTAACCAGCATGATGAAAAACGATTAATCACAGTGCACCAGCAGCTATACCACGTATTGAGCCACAAAATACCATCACAAGTCAGAGACTATGACACCCATGATTCTACAGCACCAACGATAATAACAGGGTGGAGATGCCAACCGTTTTTGATCTCTTGTCCCCCAGCAAGAAACTAGCAAGACTTATACGAGGCAAGTCATTTCCTGAGAGCTGGCACCTTACACAACAAGGCAAGACAAAGAAGACAAGTCACCTTGTCTCAGAGTGAGCGTAAGTTGACACATGCCTTTTTTCATTCACAACCATTCAATCTAGCACCAATACTAAACAGATACCATTGTGATTCGATTACAGGAATAGAAGTCCGATTACAACTCCATATCAGCCCTGAAGACGACCTCATAAACACTACACAGGTCCCTAATTACACAGGTCGAAACGCGCTGGCGAACAAGCAGAGATCGTGAACACCTTTGTGGGAGACTAACCTAGAAACCAGCTTTTCCACATAAGCAAACACACAGAAGGAACGTAATCTGTATGCTTGGTTGAACTCTTTATAGTCACAAGTATCCGACTCTGCGCAGGACCGCAACAGTAGCTAGAACTATAGGAGCCAACCGGCTCAAGTTCTTAAAATCAAATAGTATCGGACAAATGATTACTGTCATGCCAAAATAGGCTTTTTGATTGCTTTCAAATTCATTGCAGTGTTATTTTGACATGTTATGAAGTCACTGTATAAATGTAAATATATGTCACTGTTTTATGTATACAATAAGTGTATTACGAATGAGTAGTGTTCATCCAGTCAAGAATTGATAAGTAAATGAAAAAATCGTTTTTCAAATCGCAGTCATTAAATAGACTAGCTGACAAAACAAAAGTTGTGATCAATGGTGTCAGAGGCAAAATGTATGATGTAAAAAGTTAGTCCAGATTCCAGCCTCTGTTACACCACATTGAATCTTCCCCCAATTTCATATCCTTGATTAGAGTGGGCACCAGGCACACGAGGGTAAATAGGTAGATTACTACTACCTGGGAAAACAAAAATCCTAGCACCTAGAATAAATAACTCCTAGGTTCTAAATTTTGATTGAACACTACCCCCTTCATACACTAGTCATATCCTAAGCATCACAAAAAGCATAGAAACAGTCAACCTTACGCTCTCACATTTCAAGATCACACTATTTAAACGTTAACATTGGAGCAAGCTCACACCAATGACAGAACCCAAAACCTTAAGCTTCAGAGAGGAAGACATCGAAGAACTCCTAAAACGGCCGTCGTCGTTCAACCTAGGAAAGAATTCTACCAGTTTTGCCCAGCAAACAGACTTGGAAAGAATAACGAGACTGAAGAAAAAACAGATAAGGACAGCTCTACACGGAGAAGTACTATTAGAACATCTAAGAGCGGGCACAATACCAACAGGCCTACAAGTTAAGAACATACCTGTGATATTTACAGACCAACCAGAGTACCTGGAAGGTTTCAGCCATATCGGAACAAAATGTTCAAGAGATTGGATGTTCCATTCCATCAAAACCGCTGAACGCTTGAGTATAAAAGAACTGGAACTAATTCAAGAACTGGAAGTAGCCTTCCTAAATAATACAGCAATAGAGGACGCTAAGAACATTCTATCCAAATTGGAAAAAGAAAATACGACCTTCAAAAAGAATACTGAAGAAGCTAAAAGATTTAAACTACAGAAGGATATAATAAACTTCTCGACATCTAAAGCTTACCCCTATCTGGAAAAAGAATATTACAGCCAGCCCCAAAACACTGGAATATTAAACGTATACGGAGGCAAAAGCAAGAGAAGGTTCCTCACCTTCTCAGAACCGTCTTCTTCATCCGGGACATCGAGCGACAGCGAAGGCCCCACAGACAACAGAAACATTCAACAAAGGCCTTTCTACCAGCAGGCACCTTTTTTAGACAGAGGCAACAGCCGGCCGAGAGGCCGTCCACGAGCCAACAGATGGTACAATCCCCAATCGAACCAATACCAGGGAGAGATTACAACCAGGAGGAATGTATACCGATGGTAAGGGAAGAAATAGGCTCCATATACAATCTTTCAAACGAAGCCCTTCTTCCAGCAGAAATCCAAGTACTCCAAAAAGGCCTATCATTCATCCCCACGGCAAGACCAGATTTAACCCAAATGAAAATGGAAATAATCCAACTCTTCAGAAAAATGAGACTTAAAGTATTCTTCCAAGATAGAGAAGAAACCACTTCTCGAAATTTCTCTGGTTTGAAAAACCCATCGTCCTTTTTTCCAAATGCACAAAATATGCCCATTGAACTCTTAACATTCGAGAAGAACGTCTTAAGAGATCTTGACAACCTAGACAGAAAGAAACCCTTTATAAAATGGAACCTGTCAAAACAAGAAACGGAAGCCTTGGACCACCTGTCACACAACAAGAATCTTATAATCCAACCGGCGGATAAAGGAGGAGGAATAGTCATCTGGCCGAGGGACAAATACGAAGCTGAAGTACAACGCCAACTAATGGACATAAAATATTACAGAAAAACTAATGATGATTGGAACTCGAAAATAAAAAGAAAACTTCTGCCCATTATCAACACAGGCAAAGAAGAAGGATGGCTGACAACAAAGGAATCACATTTTCTGATCAATGATAACCCCAGGACACCCATCATGTATGTCCTCCCAAAAGTGCACAAAGACTCCAGGAATCCTCCAGGGAGGCCCATAATTTCAGGAGTAAACTCGATACTGGAGAGACCAGCAAAATATGTGGACACCTTTTTAAAACCACTGATTAAAGATACTCCAAGTTATGTGAAAGACACAATGCAGGCCATCATCATGCTGGAAAATTTGAAATTTCCCCTTTGACAAAGACAATGAATTCCTTGTAACTCTGGACATTGTCAGCCTATATTCAAACATCCCACAAGAAGAAGGCTTAGAAGCAATACAAGTTTTCCTAGACAAAAGAGTTCGTCCACACAATGTTCCAACAAACTATCTTGTCCAACGAGCAGAAATTTGTCTTAAAAACAACTTTTTTTCCTTTAACGACACTCAATATCTGCAAGTTACGGGAACCGCGATGGGTTGTCCCTTCGCCCCAGAAATGGCCATAATGTTTATGGCCCTATACGAAGAAAAATGGGTGTACAACAACAACCCATACGACGGCCACATAAAAATGTGGCGTCGTTACATCGATGATGTTTTCTTGCTGTGGAGAGGTGAGACACAAGACTTAGAAGCGTTTGTGACATGGTTGAACAACAGGAGTCCAAATATTCAATTTACTATGAATCACAACAGAACAGAAATGAACTTTCGGGATCTCCTCATCAGACATGAGGATGGTCACCTTTACACAACACTGTACACCAAAAAAACTGACAGAAACACATTTCTCCATTTCTCAAGTTTCCACCAACGGAACTTACGTGAAAATCTTCCATGCAGTCAATTCCTGAGAATTAGGAGAAACTGTTCTAAAAAAGAAGATTACTTCGAGAACGCCCATCTACTAATGGAGAAACTGCTGAAAAGGAATTACCCCAAAAAACTACTGAAGAGGGCACTAAAAAGGGCATGGTATACGCCCAGAGATTCCCTTCTATCTTCAAGACCAGACAAAACAAGCCCAAAACTGGTATGCGTCACTACATTCTCAAGTAGAACAACTGAAATGCAAAAGATCATCCGGAAAAACTGGGATACAGTAAAAAGAATTCCATCATTCGCACAGATACCAATATTTGCTCTTAAAAAAAACACCAGCATAAGAGAAAAATTGGTACATGCAAATACCCCTTACAAACAACCAGCAACATCATTGAGGTCCATGCTTTCACTACCTCCAATAAAAGGCCACAAAAAATGTGGCACATGCGTATCATGCGAAAGTACAGTGGAAGGAACAAAGTTTGTGTATGGACAAAAATACATGATCCATGAGAACTTTACCAACTGCAACACACACAACGTCATCTACTGCGTTTTATGCCCATGCCCACTGGCCTACATCGGGAAAACGACACAACCCGTGAAAAATCGCATTTCGCAACATCGATCAAGAATTAAATGCAAAATCCAAAATGCACCAATGGTTTCCCACTGTATTGAGAAAAATCATAGCCCAAACGAACTCAAGTGGACAGTTCTACGCCATATTCAAGGCAAAAATGTTGACGCAATTCTTTCAAAAACGGAAGCAAAAACCATTATGTTCCTAGGGACCATAGAAAACGGATTAAACGAAATGACGGAAATATCCAACATCACTTGATAGGGGCCTGTCACGGGGTACATGGGGAACAACCCCGCGTTGAGGGAGACTGGTGGGCACACCACGACATGACAAAGCCTGTGATTTGTACTCCCCAGGACGATCCGTGGACTGCATCCGACACCGGACCTTCCCAGGAGGACGCCTGTTGCTTTAACTGGGAAACCCTCCCAGTTACTACCGCCCTCTGTGCAGACCTAGGCAGCCCGCAGCCAATAAATATCCTGGAGACAAGGAGCCGGGTGTGTGACGACACCGGAGGAAGTCGAGAGAGCGAGAGCCAAGGTGGAAGAGAGCGACGGCCAGACGACGGGAGAACGGAGGAACCAGCGAGGAGTAGAAGCGATTCAGAGGAAGGAAAGCCGGAGCAAGGAGGTCTCCGCAACTACGCTCCGCCGAGCCACGCTCAAGGGAGAGTGTGGCTATCCCAGGTACGGGATCGTTTCTCGGGCTGGGTCGGGAGGCGGGAGAAGGGAGGGCGGCTCTAAACGCCACCACTCGCCGCCGTGTACATAGTGTGTAAACCCCCCTCCTCACAAATCACCCCCCCCACGAGACGCGGACTGGGTCACCGTTGCACTAGTGTGTGTATTCCCTCACTTCCCCTCCTTCACGATTGTGCCCGAACGAGGCCTGAGACTAACGATAGTCTTCTCTTTTCCTTTTTGCACCGGCACCGGAGCTCCTCCAGTCAGCTGTAAACCACGCCCCACCCACAAGCAAGACTCGGACCTCGGAAGATCAGACGACCGTCCCGCCAGGAAACCGGACTTGCTTCCCTCCTACCTACCTACCCTCTATACGACAATAAAACTCATTCTATACAGCAGCCCACGCTCTAGCGTCCTCCTTCGAACCCGCTTACAGGGCCCGACATGTCATCTCCTCGAAAAGCCAATTTCTGAAATACAACAACTAATCCACACAATAACTGAGTCATCAACACCAGTCAAAAGTGCGAGTACATCTGATGCCTCCTGTACTCATGCAGACCTTTGGACATATCCAGACATCCAGAATCCAGCTCAACTAAAAAATAACATTAAAAGACGACTATCCCTATATACGGCAACGCACAAAAACATGAAGCTCTCTTCCAGGAAGTTATTAGACCAAACAACAGAGTGTCAACAAAAGACAATACTCGTTCAAGGCTCACGCGATCGAGAAAAACAAACCAAACTGTGAGATCGTTATCCTAATAACCAAACAGAGAGCAACAAAATAAAATTTAAACACCTCTATGCCTCAAAAACCCGCACACACCAGTCAGCAAGCGCGGACCAATAAAGTTTCATCAAAAAACACCGCTTCCCCGCCGGGACAACAATCCCGTAACCACCAAAACAAACGCAACTGGGCTGGAAGACTAGCAACTATGACCGCGCTGGACGTCACCGAAGAAAAACATGTAGCGGCACAATAAAGTTTTATTCAACACTTTCTTTACGGAAGTGACAACAACTCTGTTACCATGACTACAACAACTCTGTTACCATGACTACAACAAACACCATCACGCCGAAACAGCTGCAACCAAGATTACGCAGCACGCAATTGCGCCGGAAACCTCACATAAACCAACCAATCTGAAGAGCGCTTCTGAGCACTTTGAAAATGCCAGAAGAGTGACCACAGCCGAAAAAGAGAAAGGAGACCACGGAGCATCGTACAAGACGATTAGAGTACTAACAAGCAAAGAGGTATGAAATAGCAAGCCCACCCGGGGCCCTTTGAATAAAGCAAGACGCGCTACGAAAAAACTGCCCTAGCGCTAAGTTAGGATTCCATCCATGCGTGCGCGATTTAATAATGCACAAGCGGTTAATTTAAGCTTTTAAAGCCCGTCCAGTACGGTGACACTTAAGGCACCACTAAGCAAAGCGTAATCACACAAAACTCTTTCATGCATGAACCTCATATACCACCTAAGAGGTGAAGTCACGCCCGACAGCCTAAGCACCACATCTAAGGCACTCAAAATCTACGTTAGCCACGAGTAACCAGCATGATGAAAAACGATTAATCACAGTGCACCAGCAGCTATACCACGTATTGAGCCACAAAATACCATCACAAGTCAGAGACTATGACACCCATGATTCTACAGCACCAACGATAATAACAGGGTGGAGATGCCAACCGTTTTTGATCTCTTGTCCCCCAGCAAGAAACTAGCAAGACTTATACGAGGCAAGTCATTTCCTGCTTGCTGGCACCTTACACAACAAGGCAAGACAAAGAAGACAAGTCACCTTGTCTCAGAGTGAGCGTAAGTTGACACATGCCTTTTTTCATTCACAACCATTCAATCTAGCACCAATACTAAACAGATACCATTGTGATTCGATTACAGGAATAGAAGTCCGATTACAACTCCATATCAGCCCTGAAGACGACCTCATAAACACTACACAGGTCCCTAATTACACAGGTCGAAACGCGTTGGCGAACAAGCAGAGATCGTGAACGCCTTTGTGGGAGACTAACCTAGAAACCAGCTTTTCCACATAAGCAAACACACAGAAGGAACGTAATCTGTATGCTTGGTTGAACTCTTTATAGTCACAAGTATCCGACTCTGCGCAGGACCGCAACAGTAGCTATAACTATAGGAGCCAACCGGCTCAAGTTCTTAAAATCAAATAGTATCGGACAAATGATTATTGTCATGCCAAAATAGGCTTTTTGATTGCTTTCAAATTCATTGCAGTGTTATTTTGACATGTTATGAAGTCACTGTATAAATGTAAATATATGTCACTGTTTTATGTATACAATAAGTGTATTACGAATGAGTAGTGTTCATCCAGTCAAGAATTGATAAGTAAATGAAAAAATCGTTTTTCAAATCGCAGTCATTAAATAGACTAGCTGACAAAACAAAAGTTGTGATCAATGGTGTCAGAGGCAAAATCTATGATGTAAAAAGTTGACGTCTAACATGGCCCATAGAAGTTAATCAAATCTTTCCGCATTGAGGACAATACAGGAGTGGTGGTGGTTGCTACGTCCTCTGGTGCGCTGGTGGAAGACGGGAGGTGGGACACCCCCTCCCACTCTTTGGCTCATCTTTCAGGCAGCGCTGCTTAACCACGGCTGTAGGTTCACCTGCGGCAGGGAGGAGGAGCTGGCTCTCACTGCGGTGCAGTCAAGTGGGACATCCATACAGAGAAGAGTGCCAGGATCTCACCCGGAGTGTGAGGCCATCAAGGGATCTCCTCGGTCGCCATACGAAGGTGCATCAAGTAATGTCCCCTGGGATAGGGGTCTTCTGTGGCGGCATCGGTCGACAAGGGTGTGTCCAGTAGTCCTGGGCGTAGTTCATGGAGTTTTTCGCGAAGTTACAAAAAACCTCTGCGAAGTTCCACGAGTGGCAGAATGCAGTGCGAATAGCAGTTTGTGCTGGTGTTCCTGCAGCTCGGGTAGAAATTCAACCTGAGCGGCAGCTCACGCTCACAAACTTACTGTTCGCGATCGCGAACTTACCATTCGCAAGTGGGAAAAAAAATCCGCTGCACATCGCGAAGCGGAGTTTTCTGCACTCTGCGAGCTCCGCGGAATGGATAGTGCAGAAAACTCAGCAAACTCCGCAAACTCCACAAATGGAGGGAAGTTCACCGCCCAGGCCTAGTGTCCAGACATCCTGCTGTGGCCCCCCAGTCCAGTTGCCAGTTGGAAGCACAGGTAGAGTTGAAGGCCCATAGTGATGAGTAAGCCCCTCGCCGACAGTTGAAGCTTCCCATGTCATTATTCTGGCAGGTGTGAAGATGTTGGCAAGCATGTGTGGCCCAAGTGCAGCATAGAGTTAGTGGCCCGGGGCCTTCAGCTGTGGAGCAGTTGGGGGAGGAAGAGAGCACAGGGGTTCCCTCACATTGCCTGCCATTACTCCCAGTGTGGGCATCTCCCACTGGAGCATGACCCCCCAGCACCTGGAGCAGCTCAATGGTGCACTCATATGGGAGGGTTGGGTGCTTCCTCGGGTCGCCGTTGTGTTGCTGCCTGGGAATTCACCATATCCCACGGCCTGACTGGATCACGGTTGTGTAGGAGAGTAGGATCTGCTTCACATGGGTACCCCCACTTTTTGCTGGTGTTTCACTGTTTTTCGACCTAAGTTTGCCTGTGGCCCTGCTAATCAGGACCCCAGCCTAGCTGCTTCCTCTCTAAAATGGTTTCCATGTACCTTAGGTACATATCTAATTGGATTCTGGAGTGCCTTATAAGACCCTGGTATATATACTATGTACCTAGGGCATAGGTACCTCAGAGGCCTACCAGGGGCTGTAGCATGTATTATGCCACCCCTGGGAAGCACTCCAAAATGACACCACAGGTCTGCTACTGCAGCCTGGGTAAGGTGGTGCCTGCACCCCTTACTGTGGTATAGGCTACCTATATCACTACCATTGCACACACATATAAAGTCACTCCTATGGCAGGCCTTAACAATCCTGAAGGCAGAGTGCTTAGTTTTTATTTGAGAGGGTGACCCTGCATGAGCAGAACCCCTCTGCAGCATTCGGAGTACCTCCCCTGATGCTGTTTGTGGTGCAGCCCGACCATATACTCTTAAGTGCATTATACCCTCGCGTTAAATGCTAACTTTGGACTGGCTGCACGGAAACATGTTGTGTTTGGTGTCAAACACTTTGGAATACTACCCCCGCCAGTTCTGGTGGCGGGGGTAGCATTCCACCCTTCCAGAGGGAGAGAAATGTACTTTGGTCTAACCGGCAAAGACTTCCTAGAGCCCTGGCATCACAAAATGGATGCCACTGCCACAGGCACGGGTATGGTCTCCTGCTGCTGACCGAAACCCTGGCAGGGGGGGCCTGGACAATAGGTTTCCTGTCCCAGGGAGGTGTAACCACCTCCCCAGACAGGCAGATGTGTATTGGGGGTGGACGGGAGCACTCTCTGGTGCTTTGAAGTCCTGCACTGGGGGCACACTTGGTGTCCCTGTGCATAGTCCAGTTCAAACTGGTTAGCCCCTGCTCTGTCGTGAAACTGGACAAAGGAAATGGGTGTAACCACCTCTCTTTCCTAAACCCTCCCATAGGTGGGTCCCTAGAGTACGTCCAACCCCCAAGCTTTGTATAAGTAGGGGAACCCAGTCCTTGAGACTTTGAATTACCCTGGACAAAACTCTGCAACATATATCCTTGACCTTCGATGTTCTATTTCGACTAGAAGACTAAAGAAATCTCCCTTGGGGTCAAGGAGTGACTCCCCAGCTTGGCAGGCACCAAAGAAGCAACTGTCCGGTCTGCATCGCTGAAGCTCCCGCCGGTCACCGAAGTCTTTGCATCACCAGAGGTAGATTTCCAGACTTCCCCGAGGCTTCCCTGAGTCCACAGCAAAGCTGAGGCCCATGGCTATCGTGGGGGACGTGGAACCGTGACCCCTGGGCACCGTGATCTTTTGCCAACCCATCATCTTCCTGGTCTTCCTCAAAGTTGTGCTTTGGGCTTTGAGTAGCCCCAGCCTTGGGCATCTACAGCACCGAAGATCTCTGGCCTCCACTCCACGAGTGATCCATGGGCCAGTTTCCAGTGCAACTGCTCGAGGCACCTTCGCAATCGCTAGCCCGTTGGCTAGTGGGTCCCCACGAAGGCAACTCCTCTTCTGATTGGGCTTTCCTGGTTGCTCCAGACGTACCCTGACTTACCCTCGCTGGGTGAGTCACCCAGACCTTGCTGGTGTGCACCGACGACTTTCTTCTATTTCCACTTGACTTGCCGTTGCCAACGTTTGTTGGGTCCATTCTGGTCGCCAACACCGCAGCACTCAACAGACTTTGTGGGACAGCTCGAATCCAGCTCCTGGTTGTCATCGATGCCTCCTGGACCTCGTGGCTGAAAAGTCAAGACACCCGTCAACTCACCTGAAGCACCCGACATCTGTGGGCACTGGACTATCGTGCCCCTAGTCACTGGCAAGTGACCCAGACTCTGTCCCCTCTGCTTTCAGGTTCCTTCCATCCTTGATCCAGGCTTGGATCTCTTCGGACACTTCTCCTCTTCATGGCAGCAGCACTTCTTTACCAGCTTCCATTGAAAACGACGCCGCAACCCGACACCAAAAGACACCTATGCACCCGGCTTCCCTGGGTGAGGTAACCCGAGTACTCCGGTGCTCTCGTGGGTGTTGGCCCTAGACACCTCTAAGTCCAAAAGGGTTCGCTCGTAGTTATCCTCTAAGTGTCCTTAAACTCTTAATTTCCAACCGCGGCTTTCCCCATAGAAGTTAACGGCGAATCGTGGCTGTGTTCTCACACTGCGCGTGTCCACCGTGGGTCCTCTGTGTCACTACCTTGGGTGGTTCCTTGTGGTCCACGCACTTCTACAGGCTCTAGGCTTTGTGTCTAGCTTAGTCGTGGTTCTTATACCACTTTATTGGTATATGGTTTGGTACGCCCCTAGGGCCCAAACGTGTATTTGTGCTTTTACTGTTGAATACTGACTTGTAACGTAAGTACTTCGAACTCCAGCCTCATAAAGAGACTAGAGGGGTGTGTTTTATCTTAAATATATATATTTTAAATATATACCTGGTGTGGTTGTCCTTTCATTTGGTCATTCAAGAGATTATAGACTGGTAAAACAAGCTGCTTTACATTCCTTCAAGACTTAGCCTGAAGGCTGCTCTCCATAGCTACCACTAGGATGGCTTTCAATAAAGGTTGTCTTTAACCGATCACCATAAGGGGTTGTTTGGACTGATACAAGGTGCCCACTATAACTAGTGGACAGCATATATCAGGACAACTTCTCAATACGGTATCACTAGATGTCCGACTGTGGCATGCAGCAAGATGCTGCCATGCCCTTGGGGACGCCTCTCACTCACCACCATTCCCTGTCTACAGCTCTAGCCCAGCTGCCATCGTGAACCTCAAAGTGGCACTTGTGTTACTCAGGAGAGGGTCGCTGGTCTGCAGCATGAAGTCTCGGCAGAGCTCTTTACCGCGCGTCCATAACGGCTGCCATCTTGGCCATGCCCCCTGAAGAATGCTGTTGGTTGTGGAGCTTTTCAGGCAGAGTTGGGTCTTGTCACTGTATTGATGTATCTTGATGTATCTTGATGTCATTGTCGCCGAGGATGGCCCGAAGAGTTCCATGTAGAGGTTGAAGATGGTGAGGGGGATGACAGATTTCTGGGGTCCTCTGCGGGAGACGCAGTTCGGGGACCTTGGGGTTCTTGTATTCACCAGTTGATGGCAGATGTTGAAAGAGGTGAACCATTTCAGAAGTGTGTCAGAGAAGCCCTGAGACTGTATTGAAAACTGCAGAGAGGCCAGGCAGGAGAGAGGGACTGTCTCTGTCATTGAGGAGGACGTCATCAACTATTGATGAGACGCTGGCTCCACGCTGCAGCGTGGTCTGAAGCGAGGCTGATAGTTACTAAGAGACTCTGTGGCAAAAAGTGCCTTTCTCTTTTGCACCATTTTCACAGCTAGAATCAACTTCACAAAATGCACAGAAAGTGACTGGTGAAAAAATGTAATATGCACGTTTGCACTAATCACAACACAAGGCTGGTAATGAAATATGTAAAGCACTGAAGCACCGCTGCACCTTTGGAAACTGAGTTTCGCACCAGGTTTTACACAAGTGCACAGTGTTCTTGATGGATGCCTGCACACTGCACCCACCTGCACCTAAACTCAAGTCATTAAAGCTCTTCATAAAAGAGATAAAAATGCAGAGAATCAGCTGCGGCTCCGCAGGGGGAGGAGTGGTGAGCACTTTCTAAGTGCGCATGAAGGTGTGGCCGACCGCCTTGAGCTGGCCAATCAGACATGGACACTTTGCATGTTCAGTCGCAGCTAGCAATTCTCGCGGGTGCGGGGTAGGGCCGTGCAGGGGTTTGCACGGGGGGGGTATAATAAAAATAAAAATAAAGCATACCTGACTGGGTCCTGCGCCGCCTCTGCGCCTGGGCCGGGTCCCGCGTTTGGTGTTTTCCTAAACAGGAACAGGCATGCTCCGTCCCCTCCTGTAAGCCAATCACAACGCTGCAATGGCAGTGTTGTGATTGGTGCGGCCAGCACCCAGCCGGGCGCCTGTAGGGAGGCCATTTTCTCTATGCAGGCTGCATACAGCCTACATAGAGAAAATGTAGAATGTGCATGAATGGTTTGGTCTGCCCCAGAGTGCCGAGCAAACAGTTAGGGCCCACAACAATGGGCAAGCCACTCCTCCCCAACCCACCCACCAGTCCGCCCCTAACCAGGCATACCCTCCTGCCCATCCCCAACCAGGCATACCCTGCCGTGTGCTTTCTCGCAGTGCGAGAAGCAGAAACATAAAATGGTATTTAAAATACCATTTTATGTTTCTGCTTTTTGCACTGCGAGAAAGCAGTGGGGCGATGCTCCTCCACCCTAATGGAGGAGCCGTCCCTGAGCATGTTCTCTATCGGCTGTATTTCACAGCCGGGTGGAGAACATGCACAGGCTCCCACTACCTGCCGGAGTGCTGAATCAAGCCACTCAGACCAACCACCACACTGCTGTCACGCTGATGAGAGCAGTGCCGAGATCAGCTTAGGGGAGTCTGCGAGCCTGTGTGCTTCCTGCGCAGACCGAAGGGGATGAAAGAGAGGTGCCGGCCGGCAAGTAAGTGAAATTTTATTTTTTCCTTTTATTTATTTTTTTAGACCCCTGTCTCGCTACCTCACCACTAGTGCCCCGTAGCAGCCGCTACTGCAGAGCTTCTAATACACACCCTGAAGGTATTGTAAGAGCAGCACAAGACGTTCAACACCACAAAGTAATGAAAAGTTTGCACTGGGCTTGCACTACTTATATATTACTTATGTATTTATTGATTGATCTATTAACTACATGTTTCATAGAAACTAACTCTCTTCGACATCAGCTTCTTGGTCCAACAGAAACATACAAAGTGATATGGTTTTTTAAAGACAAATATAAAAGATAAAATGAGAAGTAAGGAGAAGGCAGCAATTAATGCATAAAAACAAGGAAGATCGAAGAAAAGCACAGACCTTTATTTATTTGTGAGTTTTATATCCCTGCGCCCCTGAGAGGGCGTTATAGACAGACCTCAGCAGAAGCTTGCCTTAGACACTGGGCCCCTCAGATAATGAGTTATAAACCAGAAGGTAATTAACCCAGTTAATAATGTTCAAGTACCAGGTATAAAAGATGAGTCACAAACAGGCAGCTGTAATTGGATGAGGGTGAAAATGAGAGACATTCGTTTCAAAATAGAACAGAACAAATGTTTTCAGTGTTTTGCAAAAGACAGAAAGGTGGGAGTTGTTGCTCTGTCAGTAGTCAGGAAGTTCCAAGCCTTGGTGACAACCATACTCAACAAGTTCTTTTGGACACATGGAAGTTCTCCTTTTGGTGCCTGAAGCTGCAGGGAGTCTCTGCGGATGGAATTAAACTTCAAAGCAGTAAAAACGGAGCAGCCCAGGAGGGCAAGACCTGATCAAAGCGTTCAAAGCTACCAAGGCTGCCTGGGCTTTGGACCTGCAGCAGGAGTTCTAACCCCTCAGCCCTGGCATCGCCAGGCTGATCAATGCACCCATAACTGTGGGCACACGAGCTGGCAGTGAGAGGTAAGCTGCAGAAACCCACTTCTGGCTAAGGCCATGGCTCGCCAACACAATTACAGGCCTCGTGGGATATCAGGAATTGGTGCAAATTAGCGACGCCGCGCTGCTTCATTTCCAAGACGCAGGGATGTGCCGTATTTACATGAATACGGTGCACTCGGTGTTTTCCCTTGAGCTGGCGCTAAAAAAAGCTGCCTCGCGTCAACACAGACACCCTTGTGCCGTAGTGCAAGTATGATTGTTTATGTGATGGAAGGGACACCTTCCTGCACATAAACAATCTGTAAAGATGATTTGCTCTTTCTATGTATACTGCATAATAGAAAGAGTAATAAAAAGGAGAAATAACATTATTTGTCCTTGTTGCGTCTACCTAATGCCTACTATCAGTGGCATTCGTTTTTGGCACTGCCCCAGATTTACAGATCCTTGCAAATCTGGGGCCGGGTTAAAAAGCAATGGGTGTTGTGGTGGAACCCCCACTGCAACCCCCATTGCACGCCCCTTTAACACAGATACCTGAGTGAAAGGGGATGATATTTACAGGGCGGCATTAAGCCACGCACAGTAGACTAACGCTGCTTTGTAAATATGGTGCAGGGCATTGTGCCATTGGGACATCTGGAAAAGTTTGTACATATGCTCCCCCTTGCCTCTCTAATTTGTCCTCCAACTGTACACCTGCGGCTCTTAAGGGGGCGCAATATAGAAAAATGTAATAGATAAACAGACATACTTAAATTTAAAGTGTGTTTGTAAGAATGGCACCAGAAGCAGTGGCCATCAAAGGAAACGATAAGCAAAGTCAGGGTATTGAAGCGATAGAACAGGAAACGCGCAGTGACTAATATTTTATGATGCCCAGAGCTGCGGAGTTACCGAGTCCTACAGAAAGCCCCTCCTTCCTTGAAGAACCAGCACTGTCTAAGAAAGGGTCTCCAACTCGTCCGGAGATAAGAGATACGTATGCTTAATGAAAATCATCCAGAGCTACTAATATAGTCTTATAGCCCACTGCCTAGGGCTATACTATTTGTTAAAGGCCCTGAACCAGAGTTATAAGCCTAAGCCGCATGCAAGGGCCTATAACAAGATTGAGGTCCTTTAACAACCAGTATAGCCCAAGGCAGAGGTATATACGGCTGTTAGAACATTCCAAAAGGGAGACAAAGAAAGACAAACGTTGGACTATTGGAGCAAAAGGCTTCTACCAGCCATTAAAAGCCCAGAGAAACTCGATGTTTTCAATGTATCTCTCAACATTCCAATGTTCTAATATTATTTGAGTTATAATAGTGAACACATCGGTAAAGATGACATCAGGGGCCTCCAAACGCAAGATTACCAGCAGTGATCAGCTCCATGCATTCAGCACCGTTGCCAGCAGTGATCAGCTGCGTACATTCGGCACCGTTGCCAGCAGTGATCTGCTGCGTGCATTCGGCAGCGTTACCAGCAGTGATCAGCTGCGTGCATTCGGCACCATTACCAGCAGTGATCAGCTGCGTGCATTCGGCACCGTTACCAGCAGTGATCAGCTGCGTGCATTCGGCACCGTTGCCAGCAGTGATCAGCTGCGTACATTCGGCACCGTTACCAGCAGTGATCAGCTGCGTGCATTCGGCACCGTTGCCAGCAGTGATCAGCTGCGTGCATTCAGCACCAGGGACAGCAGTGATCAGCTGCGTTCATTCGGCACCGTTACCAGCAGTGATCAGCTGCGTGCATTCGGCACCGTTACCAGCAGTGATCAGCTGCGTGCATTCAGCGCCGTTACCAGCAGTGATCAGCTGCGTGCATTCGGCACCCTTGCCGGCAGTGATCAGCTGCGTGCATTCGGCACCGTTACCAGCAGTGATCAGCTGCGTGCATTCGGCACCATTACCAGCAGTGATCAGCTATGTGCATTCGGCACAGCTGCGTGCATTCGGCACCGTTACCAGCAGTGATCAGCTGCGTGCATTCGGCACTGTTACCAGCAGTGATCAGCTGCGTGCATTCAGCACCGTTACCAGCAGTGATCAGCTGCGTGCATTCGGCACCGTTGCCAGCAGTGATCAGCTGCGTGCATTCGGCACCATTACCAGCAGTGATCAGCTACGTGCATTTGGCACAGCTGCGTGCATTCGGCACCATTACCAGCAGTGATCAGCTGCGTGCATTCGGCACCGTTACCAGCAGTGATCAGCTGCGTGCATTCGGCACCGTTGCCAGCAGTGATCCGCTGCGTGCATTCAGCACCATTACCAGCAGTGATCAGCTGCGTGCATTCAGCACCATTGCCAGCAGTGATCAGCTGCGTGCATTCGACACCGTTACCAGCAGTGATCAGCTGCGTGCATTCGGCACCATTGCCAGCAGTGATCACCTGCGTGCATTCGGCACCGTTACCAGCAGTGATCAGCTGCGTGCATTCGGCACCCTTGCCAGCAGTGATCAGCTGCGTGCATTCGGCACCGTTACCAGCAGTGATCAGCTGCGTGCATTTGGCACCGTTGCCAGCAGTGATCAGCTGCGTGCATTCGACACCGTTACCAGCAGTGATCAGCAGCGTGCATTTGGCACCATTGCCAGCAGTGATCACCTGCGTGCATTCGGCACCGTTACCAGCAGTGATCAGCTGCGTGCATTCGGCACCATTGCCAGCAGTGATCACCTGCGTGCATTCGGCACCGTTACCAGCAGTGATCAGCTGCGTGCATTCGGCACCATTGCCAGCAGTGATCAGCTGCGTGCATTCGGCACCGTTACCAGCAGTGATCAGCTGCGTGCATTCGGCACCGTTACCAGCAGTGATCAGCTGCGTGCATTGGACACCGTTACCAGCAGTGATCAGCTGCGTGCATTCGGCACCATTGCCAGCAGTGATCACCTGCGTGCATTCGGCACCGTTACCAGCAGTGATCAGCTGCGTGCATTCGGCACCGTTGCCAGCAGTGATCAGCTGCGTGCATTGGACACCGTTACCAGCAGTGATCAGCTGCGTGCATTCGGCACCATTGCCAGCAGTGATCACCTGCGTGCATTCGGCACCGTTGCCAGCAATGATCAGCTGCGTGCATTCGGCACCGTTACCAGCAGTGATCAGCTGCGTGCATTCGGCACCGTTGCCAGCAGTGATCAGCTGCGTGCATTGGACACCGTTACCAGCAGTGATCAACTGCGTGCATTCGGCACCATTGCCAGCAGTGATCACCTGCGTGCATTCGGCACCGTTACCAGCAGTGATCAGCTGCGTGCATTCGGCACCGTTGCCAGCAGTGATCAGCTGCGTGCATTCGGCACCGTTGCCAGCAGTGATCAGCTGCGTGCATTCGGCACCCTTGCCAGCAGTGATGCAAAAATACTCTATTAGTGTGGAGCGCCTCTGCATGGGTAATGCATAACAATCATATCTGTAATGCCCCTGGCACCGAGTTCATAATATTAGCAATAATTATCCCCAGTGCTGAATGATTTTTACCTCAAATATTAACTTTAAATATATTTTGGAAAATTAACTAATTTTCTCCAAACATTAGCTCATGTATTCTGAAAATTAACACATTTTCGTTTAAAATATAAATGGAATACAGTCATTCCAAAATGCAAAAGCTTCTAATTTAGTAGGCTGGGCTTCAAACAGGAGGGCTCCTTATGGGTGGGTTGGTGGAGAGCAGCTGGTAGCTCGCGAACTACTTGTGGGAGAAGTCTTGGCTAACAGTCTCTACTAATTCCCTCTCCCCCAGCTGACCAGATGGGGGCGCCATTGGAAGTCTTGCTGTCTGAGTAATCTGATTTCCTGTGGGACTTCCAGGGATGCTGAGATCTTTCTAGCACACCCCCCTGTGTGCTTGCGGCCCGCAGACTCTCCAAGGAGTCTCGAGATCACACGTTCTCATTAGTACCATTGAGATAACATTAGCCCCTGCAGCCCCCAGTGGTGTGGTCCGGGTGGTTCACGAGCTCCAGGGTGCGCCCTGCGGCTATATGCGCCATCAGCGGGCCCTTGCCCTGAACGCTCCTGACTGGGTCCGAAGGAGGGGCCTCCGTGTAGTTTGCAGCGGGGGGGGGCGGGGGGGAGGGGGCGTCACCTTTCCATATGCCACTGATTGGTACTGGGGCTTCAAAGCAAGGACTGCCTTAGAATTCTCTCCCTCACACCGAGCCTAATGGCCACAGCTCCCTTACCGCCGAGTTACAGCCTTACTACCAAGGGGACAGCATGACCAAACAGCTTTCAACTTGCACAAATTTGTTGGATCTGAGGGGTCTCCACCCCCGAACCTCCAGGTGTAAGGTCTAGGGCCCTAGGACCTCATGCAGTACCACATATGACACAAGCACTTAGAGTTACTGTATGGAACTGGCCAAGGACACGTGCGTTTGGCCCGGTTTATTAGAAGGGTCAACTGACCGGTGACACCTGTGATGGATGGGTGTGGGGTGAGTGTGGAAGCCAGCCCTCATGGAGTGGCTGGTGGGAACACATATTTTAGAAAAAATAGACGGTGACCAGCCGGTCACTACACCAGAGGACATGTATGAATAGAGTATCAGGTATGAACAAATCAATGACTAGTTCAGAGGCAGCAGCAGTCCGATGAGGACCTATTTTGTATTTTGCTTGGAGAACTTTGAGCCTAGTATTTTACAGGTCTGACAATTCTAATGCAATGCTACTATGAACATCTTTAAAGATTGTTTATGTGCAGGAAGGTGTCCCTTCCATCACATAAACAATCATCCCTGCAACACAGACATCCTTGCACTACGGCACAAGGGTGTCTGTGTTGACGCTAGGCAGCTTTTTTTAGCGCCAGCTCTACGGAAAACACAGAGTGCACCGTATTCTTGTAAATACGGCACATCCCTGCGTTTTGGAAATGAATCAGCGCGGCGTCGCTAATTTGCACCAATTCCTGATATCCCACGAGGTCTGTAATTGTGTTGGCGAGCCATGGCCTTTGCCAGAAGTGGGTTTCTGCAGCTTGCCTCTCACTACAAGGTTGTGCGCTCACAGCTATGGGTGTATTGATCAGCCTGGCGATGCCAGGGCTGAGGGGTTAGAACTCCTGCTGCAGGTCCAAGGCCCAGGCTGCCTTGGTAGCTTTGAAAGGTTTGGTTAGGTCTTGCCCTCCTGGGCTTCTCCGCTTATACTGGGATCAAGCTATCCTGGCTGAAGAGGAGTGAAATCCCGAAACCGGTCCTGGGATGCTTGTTTCCGTTCCAGGGAGGACCTGGCTTGGCAGTTCGGGCTGGACTGTTCCCATGAGGCACACGGTCAAGACTGATTTGCATATGGCCAGGTCTAAACTGGGGTGGCACGGTGAGCAAAATAATGATGGATTTAACCCAGATCTCTTGACTGGGGTTGAATGTTTTGATTTGTTCTGCATTCTATCCATCAATTTTGTGTCTTTTGCTTTCTCACACTAAGTGCGCCAGGTATGCCCAGACGTGGGTCCTGGGCTCACTGTGCCACTGGGATCAAGCTATCCTGGCTGAAGAGGGGTGAAATCCCGAAACCGGTCCTAGGATGCTTGTTTCCGGTCCAAGGAGGACCTGGCTTGGCAGTTGGGCTGGACTGTTCCCATGAGGCACAGGGTCAAGACTGATTTGCATATGGCCAGGTCTAAACTGGGGTGGCATGGTGAGCAAAAGAATGATGGATTTAACCCAGATCTCTTAACTGGGGGTGAATGTTTTGATTTGTTCTGCATTCCTTCCATCAATTGTGTGTCTTTTGCTTACAGTCCTTAGGAAGCATTCAGCAGTCCTTTAATCCAAGTAGGGGCAATAAGTGGTACATACGTATCAGCGAGTGGATAACATACACCAGTTATTCAGCGATATCATGCCCAGGGGGCACGCGCGCTTCACAAAGACACAATTAGTTATGGTCCACCAAGCACTATGCACAGTGAATTGTAAGAGTGAAAGCAAGGTAGGTTGGACATCCCTTGTCTTCTACCTGCGCTGGCACATCGTGTCAAGAGTTGCTGGGGCAAAAGTATTGCTGACAATTATAGGTACATTTGGCATTCCCTTTCAGGGTGCAGGTAAAGAGGTTTAACTTATGTGTATCCCTGGTCTTATAGCTGTGCAGGGCCAGTCTCTTTAGAGGTATGTCCAGGGCGGGCGGTGTTTTAGTGCAAGTTGCAACTGGGATATTCCCTCATTCACATCAGCAGCTGCACACATGACCGGCAGTACGCAGCCTGGGATGGCTGGGGGCGAACACCTCAGATTCAACCGTAAAGCCAAAAATTATTGTAAGAAAGGAGGTATAAATGGCAAGTACACAAGGACTCCCTTGCTTAATTTCACATATTCCATGGCGGGATAGTCACCAAGATGGGACGGGCTATTGGGTATGCCTTGCCAGGACAGTGACACACACTTCACACGTACTGGAGCCCCTATAAAGGAAGTCTGGAAACACAGACTGGTACGTTGGACTCAAAAATCCTCTGCACCAAGCTGCTGGGCATTATGTTGCCAGGGTCCTTGAGTGACAGGCAAGGGGCTGGCAGGCAAAGTACGTAGAACATTGTAATGTTTTCTTTTGTTGTTGCAGGCGGAGTTACAGGCCAATCTGGAAGCAGATGGGTACAGAAGGGTACCTATGCACAAGCACAATGGGGTGCCAGAGCCAAATCCCAGGAGCCTCAGGGCAGGTTCTTGGAAAACCGCATTGGCGCCCCGTTAGTCCTTCGGGTGGTTGGGGGCCTGACCAACCGGGGGCTTGCCTTGCTACGCTCCGCCCTGAAAGGGGTGTGAGTAATAAGGGACCAATGTGCCAATGTGAAGAGGATCATCCAAAAGGTGTAGCACTGATTGGGTTTCCCACAGTGCTATCTCATCAGGCGGGCGGGGCAGCATAGGTTGGTTACAGCTGCCTACCCTTGGATCGCCCGTAAGATAACCCACCATATTGCATACTTTTGTATGGAATAAACCTGCAGCAATATTTTCCCATAACAAAAGTTGTGTTGTGTATTTATTTATTCATGCATGCTCAGACGGTGGGTGGGGATGTTGCCAATAATGACACTATAATTTAGATTTACTATAGGTAGGGGGTCCTGGAGGCATGGACCCAAGTTTATCATCAAAGTACAATGTGTCTCTGAGGGAGCAGGTTCTCAAGGCAGAAAGCTTCACCCATATGAGGATGTGATGTCAGACCCTAAAGAGCATTGCTGGCTCCAGACGGTTTTATTTTACATCAGAGAAAAGGAAAATACAAGGGCTGATTTTCCACTTGGGCTGGTTACACGCGTAATGCTAATGTTATGCAGGCTAGGGGGCAGCTTAACAGCTTCTCCTTCATCTCTCCGGAGGGTCGAAGCGCAAAGATAATGCTATCATGTTCAAAACAATCTCTGAAGCCAGCAGGAAGCCCTCTCCTCTCTCTGTCTGAGAGCTTGCTGCAAGCATCTCCCTCCCCCCATCACCACCACCACCTCCCAACCCATTCTACCAGAGATGGATTCTGCTCCAGAGAGAATATGTATCCTTCCTTCCCCAGGAGCAGCCATCAGCAAGTCTTTGCAAGAGCGACAAGCCTAAGCCGTATGCTTGTTGTGGCCCCCGCTTTCTTACAGTGCTCCAGTGGATTAGAAACAAGAGCGCGGCACACCTCCAGGGATAAACAAATGCAAGAAGCTCCTAGCAAACAGCGGGAGAGACAGTGTTAAAATTTGGTTATGTTTGTTAAACTGCCCCAAGTTATAGGAAATAGGCTGCAGAAAGACCATGCAAGGATTCGAGCGAGTACATCGTTTGCATAATTTATGCATCCCAGAACGCATCTCTGCCAGCGGTACATATAACAGGAAATTAAATTAGCTTTCACTCAGTCACAACAAAAAAGTTCCATGCATTTCAAAGATAATTCTTGCCTATATTGGGATGAGGGAACAGCTAACCAATCACAGAGCTCTGCTTGGCTTTGGATATCTACCTGTTTTTGACCCGGTGAAGCAGCTTGCTTGATATGGTAGGTGACGTCAGTGTTTAGCAAAAAAGCAAGATAAAAATGTTTCCCATCCGTTTGCCAACACTTCCTGTTTTCCCATCACCTAGACACAATATAAAACTGTCGCAGGCCTCAAAGGAGGTTATTTATTGTACAGAAAAAAACAGGTCTCTTTGCTGAGGCATAATTGCTAAGAATCACTGACAAGAGACATTCTAGAACGTTCTTTCTGTTTGATGATATCAGTCAGGGTCGGAATGGCCTATATGGCAATCAGAAAAAGAAAAGGGGCACCCTGTTATCCAAGGGAACTAGGGTAATGACTGTCAAAGGTACAACAATGTTCCAAACAAACATAGCATGCATAATCACAAAGATATCTCAATCCTCTGAACAGTGGCATCCACTTGTGTTCTCTTGATATTGCATTGTCACTTATTCCTTTATGGATTAAGAGTCTAGGTTGCTACTGGTTTGTTCTGAAGAAGACCCTGTTAAAAGTTGATAAGGAGTTGAAACGTTGACTTTTCAGTCTCAACCACATTCACATGGGGTCCATATTTTGAGAAACCTATTTAATTTATTTTTATGAGCCTCAGTTTTCTAATTGCTGTTCCTATAGATAGGATGTCTTTGTGATTATGTGCACTATGTTTGTTATTTGCATATTGTTCACTTATTTTGCATTCTCACTGCACCGCCACTTGTAGCTCCTTCCCACACATTGGAATTGTCTTTTTACTCATAATCGTTCTGAGTAATTAAATATAAGAATTTCTTGAAACACTGATTGTGATAGCAAGGTCATTGTATGATTTCTGCACCTGTACTAAATACTCTTGAGGGATTTCCTTTGGAACATTATTGTACATATGGCCTATGGGTAAATGAGGCAGTGCCGAATTGACTGATCGGACAGGTCAATGTGTGGACTGTTTTTTGGGCTGTTGTGGGCATGTTTTATGGTTTGCTGGGCTGGGTTTTACTTCTAAATTCCCTGATATCAAAACAAACATTGCCTGCAGCAAGCTCAAATCCATTCAGTCTTCCATACCTTGCAAAACACTTATACAGCGTGGCTTTATAAGTACAAAACTGACCCAATTTGCAAACATGGGCCACTTTTATATATTTCTAAATCACTCATGGGGGACACTTTTATTTTAGTGCGTGGGCCGATTTTCTGTCACGGTCTGACCCTGATGTCAGTTGGGGTTTTTAGTAGGCCTAGACAAAGTTTCTGTTCTGCTGGCTTAACCTCCTGTAATTTCGGAAATTTATTGTTACACTTGTTATGCAAAATTCCAGAAATTACTCACTTTTTGCATGTGGCCTAATTACGCTGCATTTGTGACAAAGTTGATGCATGGAGCCAGGGAACCCCACAAACAACTAGAGTGCAGGCTCCTGTTGTCTGTGGCACTTATATGTTTTGCACAACTTTGTTAGCCTGAAATGTATCCTTACATCCAGAATTGACACAACGGTGCATTTCATGCTAAAGGTTTAAATTTTAGTTTCTTTTTGAATCATTTTCATGTAATTTTTGCAGAATTTCACATAGTTGCGTAGAAGTTATGTGTATTTCACGCCCCCCCCCCCCATTTTTGTGATGCACGGTGACATCATTCACCGGAGGGCCCTTTAGTGACCAGGCTCTTGGGGCCTTATAGATTAGCTTAGTCCTTGTAATGCTTTCTCCTATATAATTATTGTGCGCGCAGCTGTGGGAAGGTGGAATCTGACTGCATGGTTACCCCCACTTTTTTCCTGGTGTTTTGCTGGTTTTCGACTTAGTCTGACTGGGATCCTGCTAATCAGGACCCCAATCTATCTGCTTTCTCCCTAAATTGGTTCATGTACTTTAGGTACACTCCAGATTGGAGTGTGGGGTACCATTATACGTCCCTAGTATATGGTATACTATGTACCCAGGGCATAGGTACCCCAGAGGCCTCTCAGGGGCTGCAGCATGTATTATGCCACCCCTGGAAGACCATTCAAAATTACACAACAGGTCTGCTACAGTAGCCTGTGTAAGGTGGTGCATGCACCCCTTAATTAGATATAGGTTCACTATATCTATTCCATATCACTGCACATATAAACCTATCAGTCACCCCTATGGCAGGCCATATCAATCCTGAAGGCAGGGTGCTTGGTTTTATGTGAGAGGGTGCTCCTGCATGAGCAGAGCCCTTCTGCAGCCTAATGAACCTATATTCCGTGGTTGTTTGTGATGCAGCCAACCATATATACTTAAGTGCATTATAACCTCGCGGTAAATGCTAACTTTAAAACGGCTGCATGGAAACGTGTCATGTTTGGTGTCAAACACCTTGGAATCCTACCCCTACACCAGTAACTGATGTTGGAGGTATGATTCCACCCACCTAGAGGGAGAAATATGACAACACTGGAACACCCGGTACCAGCTTTCTTGACCCTGGCATCACAAAATGGATGCTGCCAGCCACAGACACGAGTCTGCCCTCCTGCTGCTGGACGAAACTCCGGCAGGGGAAGGCTGGACAATAGGTTTCCTGTCACAGGGAGGTGTGACCACCTCCCAGACAGGCTTTAGGGTATTGGGGCTGGGTGGGTGCACTCTGAGAGTGCTTTGATGTCTGCACCGGGGGCACATTTGGTGTCCCTGTACATAGTCCAGCTCAAACCGGTTGCAGGAGCCATTTGCTCCTGCTCTGGCGTGAAATTGGACAAAGGACATGGGTGTAGCCACCCCTCTGTCCTGACCCTCCCATAGGTGGATCCCCAGAGTTTGTCCGACCCCTTCCTTGGGTATAAAGTAGGAACTCTGCTACAGAAACCAAGTACCTTGACTATCTACACTACGCTGGATGACTGAAGAAACTCCCTTGGAGTAAAAGAGTTACTCCCCTGTAAGGCAGGCACCTTAAACTCATCTGACCGGTTTTCATCTCCCAAGCTCCTGAGGACTCCGAAGATTTCTGCAACACAGGAGGTGGGATCTCAAGTGTCCCCAAGGTCGACTAGTGCTCTCCACAATCCTGAGACCCGCATCACTCGTGGGGACCGTGCAAACCGTACCCCTGTGCACAGTGTCCATTTGCAGCAGAATATGCAATCCCTGAGGCTGTGCTTTGGGCTACTTGTAGTCCAGACCCCGAGAAGTATTTCCACTGAAGATTTCTGGCCTACACTCCAAGACTGTTCCGTGGGCTGGTATTTTGTGATTCAGCTCGAGGCCCCTTCACAATCCCTGGTCCGTCGACCTGTGGGTCCCTGTGAAGGTAACTTTGACTTTCTGCCGGCTTTCATGTTTGCTCCAGATGTGCTCCAGATGTGCCCTTACTCTCCATAGCTTGGAGAGTCCCCAGGACCTTGCTGGTCCTCACCAAAGCCTCTTTCCTCTGCTCGCATGGGTTGCAGTTGCCAAGGCTTGTTGGTGTTCAATCCAGACACTGAGCCCCCAGCACTCGACATCCTTTGTGGGACAGCTCACCTCTAGACTTTGGTTGTCGTTGACATCTCCTGGTCCCCTTGGCTGCAGAGTCAAGCTTCACGTCTTCTCACCTGAAACACCCGACATCGGTGGGCATTCGTCTATCGTGCCTCTGGTCACTGTGAAGTAACCCAGACTCTGTCCCCTCTGCTTTCAAGGTTCTTCTCAGCTCCAATCCAGGTTTGGATCACACCGGACACTTCTCATCTTCCCGGCAGCAGTACTTCTTCGCATCACGCCATTGAAATCAACTAGCGTTTCCGACACCACTTGACCCCTATGCACCCAGCTCTCCTGGGATAGGTAACATGGGTACCTCGGTACTCTCGAGGGTGCTGGCCTTAGAACCTTCTATGTTCCAAAGGGTTTGCTTGAAGTCCTCTCCTAAGTGTCCTTAATCTTTAAAATTCCAACCGCGACTAGTGGCACCACTTGACAGGATCGGTGCATTACACTATTTCTCCGAGACACGGAATCGGGTATCTTGGAACGTGTTATAGCTGCCCTCACAATTGGATGAATATTTATATTGACCACCACTACTTTGGCAAGCCTCATTTGGGCCAATCAATAGACAACTTTTCCACACCGATTAATATGCTTTCTATTTTAAAAAAAGAATACTGACCTCTACCTCCAGTAATACTGCCAATTGAAATAGTGAGGGAGCGGAAACTAGAAAGTCAGAATCCAAAGACGGTGTTATTCCCCTACAAGTCTCCTTGCCCTGAAGAAGTCCAGAGGTGGACGAAACGCGTCGGCTGCATTGGCTGTGTTGGAAAAAATTTCATAATTGCAATACTCACTGCATAATAAAGAAGACTTTTTTGAAAAAGAAAAAAAACCTTAAGGATTTGGACTTATTTGAATTATATTGCTTAAGTGGTGCATTTGGTGTTGTTTTTGTACATGTACATTCCAGTTACTGGAACGGCATTGTGCTGGCGGGTGCCAACCAAAATTGCACACTTATGGTGAATGGATTATATCACCAACGGTTACATTGAGTTACCTTTAAATCCGGTGCTGCTCTAGAGGGCTACCGCTAGCATTGTGGTTTGGATAAGTTCTAGCTAGTACTTTGTAAGAGTTTGTTGTGTGCCCCCATGCTGTTCTGATGTGCTCATACCAGTACCTCTGGGGTTGCGCTTTATGAACATGAGAAATAAACAATGTTGCCCGCCAGTTACATTCTGCAGTGTATGGGTCATAGATCCGTAGGGAATTGTGTGTGTTCCCACGTGATGTTCACGGCACTGAGAGTCGTGAAGCTGGAGGCTTGGTGGTTGTTCTATTGCTCCCGTTGACGTGTTGGCCAGCTGGCCTGAGCAGTTGCTGTGCAAAGCAGGTTCTTCCAGTGCTTAATTTGAACCAGTGGTTTCCGGTGCTCAGCACCGGTACTTAATTGTCAACACCAGCACTTTGTGGAAGTATGCCACAAGGTGGCGCTGTCTGAGATGACTACAACAACAGTCAACTATTAATTCAGTATATGTTAAAAATGACTACTATCTGCCACCCAAGCCATTCTTATAGCTTTGGTGGCCTGGAATAGTCCGAACTGTCACACTTGTAGGAGTGTGCTAGTTAGAAGTTATGTTTTTACTACCATTAGCAGCGCTGGCAGGGGCAATCTGTGGTGTAAGCTGCAGTGGCCTCCTGACAAGAGCCCTGGCACTTGTATTTTTTTGCATATTAAGCACTGGGTTCTCTGAACTCTGTACTATAACGCGCTGTGGGAGGACTTGGGCAGACCTGTGAACAGTGTCCATCTCCGCACCCGAGCAATCTACATACAATCTCCCACCTCTTGAGGGAACTGATGGTTGGTTTCTGGGGTCAGGGACCTGCACCTGTGAGCTGTTTTGCACTCATCCAAGGACACACAAGCAGGTCATGTTCCCCCCTTTGCCCTTCTGAGGAGGACTGAAGAATGAAACCCTGGTGTGAAGGGCTGTGCTTCAACACTGAAGGGACCACAAGAAAAACATGTAAGTTATGGATTACCTTGAACAGCGTTTACCATAATGCGCTGGGTGAGGACTGGGGCAGACCTGTGACCAGTGTGCAACTCCAGACCAAAGAAAAAAGTGGTACAATCTGCCTGCCTGGTGCGATGAGGCACAGCCTCATAGACCAGGCGAATTGTGAAGGTGTACAAGGGGTTGGGGGGGGACAATGATCCAAAATCCAGGTTGAACGCTTTCTTGTAGAGTCTCTTTTTGATCTTTCTTGGATTCAGATAGTTTTGATTTGTTCTGGGATGTTACTTGGGTTTGTTCTGGAGCCGTGACCTTGAGCTGGGACCAGTGATCTTCTGCCCTGTTTCTTCTGTTTACAGGTGGTCAAAGCAACTTGACAAGACCCCTTGTGTCTGGTAGGTAAATAGTGAGGCGTCAGCCTTTGAATGTCCTCTGGATTGTTGCACCCACAGGCTTTGTCCAGGATGTTGCTCAAGCTCTTGGATTTTACTCTTCCTTGTTCTGGGAGCCATTGGGGATGAGATTGTGGGTGTTGCATGGACTTGTTTTCCTAGGCTGAAGCTCACCTTTGCTCCTTGGTTTGAATCCACTGGAGTTTTATAAGGTGCTTTGTGGGTAGGACGGTGCTGATGGTTGTGCAGTGATCCAGCTGTCAAAGCATTAAGGCTCTTACATGATCAACGCCTTGCTAGGGCTGGGCGAGAAGTAACTTCTGGAAACAGGTGCTGATGACGGCTGATTGCTCTCGCCACTGCATTTGTACATAAGTTAATAGAGTTGGGCATCGTATACCCGTGGCCCTCAAATTGTGGGCTGGTGTAAGGTGGATGCCACCGTACAGTGACTATGAGAGAGGTCTAGAGCCTGTCACCAGCCAAGAGCATATGCAACATTGAATGTTAAAACAGATGAGCTCTCCTCCACTCAAACCATGTGCTCAAACTAGCGTTGATGTTTGACGGATCCTCCTACCACCTTCCAACCATCAGCGTACACATGAAGCTTGAACTGGTGTTGGTCTCTGATCTGACCGTGGCTCTGCATGAACAATGTAAGAAATTGGGGCATTAGTTAGAGGGGGAGGCACCTACTCAGGTAATAACTACAGCCCCTATTAAAGGAATGTATGACGTTGCAACGCATGCGTCCGCAACGCATGCCTTTACAACACGGTCCTCGTTGTTACCACACGTGCCATTACATCGCAAGTCGTATCAACGACCTGCTGTAGAAGGCGCGCTGGACTTAGGAATATTATTAATTACTATTACTACTCCAGTTTGTGCAACAACAGGGAAAGTGTTGGATTTAAAATACAACACATTCCCCGGTGTTGCACGCCCCTCTACAGCAAGTCGTTGATATGACTTGCGATGTAATGGCACGCATGGAAACAACGCGGTCGTTGTAATGACCTCGTTGGGAAGCCATGTGTTGTGGAAACAGCGTTGTAAATGCTGTTTCCCCTATTAAAGTGGATCACTAAAGTCATTAAATGAACTTGCGGTCAGCCCCCCCTTGTAGCTCGGCACAGAGCAGACAGGCTTAACTTAGAGGCAATGTGTAAAATATTTATGCAGAACTGAAAACAGTAATAAAGTTGAAATCCAAAACAATAGACACCACAAAACAAATTAGAATACCGTAAAGACTACAAAGTGCCAATGATAGCCAATGGTCACAGTTGGTTAGTACCTAGAGGGAAGCAAACTGCTCAGCAAGGGGGCAGACGGGGGACACGGGGTCATGTCCAAAGGATCCAGTCCCGCTCAAGCCAAAGGAACATATATACATGCAGAAGGAAGAAGCACTTGCCCCGAAATGATTCCCAATCCCATGAACACCTCCTTACTAGCTGCTGTCCAAGCCGTGACATGGGAGTCACACAGTGTGGAGGTCCAAGTGGATCTTATACAACTGCTTACCTCAAGCATGCTAACGCTTGATAAAAAGATGGGCATGCTAGACCAGAAACGAGACAATTGTATGTGCAGCCATAAGCACTATGGCAAGTCAGGCGATGCAGAGAGTCACAATGCCTTATTGGACAAACTTTCCGCCTTACCTGAATCGTTATCATCACATCAACCACGGACTTTAGTCGTCGTTCTGATAACTACTCCTTGAGGCCTACGGGAGGTGGACACTTCCTCTTCTCCCAGTTGCAAGGAGACACATTTGCAGGTTTGTCTTGCAATTAAGCCTCTTGCCCAGCTGCCCATTCAGAGACACTGCAGGACACCCATTGTCCAGCACCCCACAGTTTTAACTCTCAGCCCCCAAGCAATTCTCACACCTTCAGCTCAATATGGGCTGTGAAAGAGGTGCTTGTAGGAGGCTGAGAGGAGGAGCTGTGGCCCAGGAGAAGTCTCCACAAAGCAGCTTCTGGAGCCCTGAAGGTGTCACTTATTGCACATTAGAGGGGCCTCGCACATTCCCCTTCGCCCGGGGCACCAAAAACCCTAGAAGCGGCCCTGCACTAAACAACAGGGGACCTACATTAAACGGAAGGTGGTAAGCCGCTCAAGACCTACTGTTGACCACACCTAAGCTTACCTTGAGCTTTGCTTTCCTGTCACCAGTGCATAATCCGTAAGAAACACAAATCAGTGCCGGGGCTCTCTTCAGGAGGCAGCTTGCACCAGCCATTTCTCCTATTAACGCAGTTTAAAACAGAACCAATTACTAACCATGCAAGTGGGGAGAGGATGTGGTGTAATGGCCAGAGCTGCAGACTTTGTAGCTGGGGAACCAGGTTTGAGTCTCAGTTTTGGCTCAACATCCTGTGATTCTGGGCAAATCACTTAATAACCCTGTAAATAAATGCGTCCTTAACTGGTGCTCATGAAAGGCACCAGTGTTGATGATTAAGGGTTGGTGCTGAGCACTGGAAACCACTGGCTCAAATTAAAAGCACTGCTTGTCACTCTCATTTACTTGTTTCCGATTTGATGGTTTTCTTTCCTTTTCTTGTTTTTGTCCCTCCCCTGGAGCATAGTTTCTTCATCTTTTAGACTGAATGGCGTGTATCCTTCAGTGACTGACATTCAGGGAACCTCTTTTTGCCTTCAGCACTCCATAAGATTGCATGCATTTTTATGTGCTGCTCCCCTTTCAAATACTTGTTCCCCTCCATGCACTCAATGTCACTCTCTTCTCCCATAACCACCGGCTCATCCATTTGTCCATTGTTTTACGTATAGATAGCTTTGAACTGTCTGTTGTCGAAAGACCTATTGTAGACCACGCCAAGACGTACAGTGGGTGCTGTGCCAGCCATTGCTTACCATTGGTGTACATTCTTGTCACTCTCTTTCCTTGCTTCTTATTCTCTGTCTTTCCTTCCTCTTCTTGTGTTTGTCCCTCCCCTGGAGCATAGCTTCTTTACCATCCTTTTGTGTCGCTTGTACTCATCCACTCCTTCCATGCAGTGTATCTTTTGGTTTTCGTTCAGCACTCCATTGGAGTGCATTTCCATTGTTGTTCTCTATTCCCCTCTGCTTCCTTCCCCCTCAAGTACCCACTCCCCTCGCATGTCCCATATTGTTCCCTCCTCCCTCCATCTCCAACTTGTCCAATCGTTTCACTGACCCTGACTTTTTTTGCTTTTATTTTTCTGTTTATTTACTCCCTCGCCTCAACCTCCATGGTTACTCTCTGCTCACTTCCCTCTTGCTATTCCTCCGCCTCTCCTGTCCTGATGCAAAAATAATTGTTTGTTTTCCAGCTTTTTAAACAGCACCATTTGCTGCCAGCGCACTTTGTTTCCACACAAGTAAAAATATTAAATGTACCACTCCAAGAGGCATCCGCCATCTTGGAAAGTTAAATATAAAAAAAAAGAAATGCTGGATGCGTTAAGCCGTATCCACGCACGTGCTTGGTAACGCTTGCACAGTTTATCATGCTGAGCCACCAGTCTCATGCTGCATGTGTGTGCATGCATGTGTACAAGTTATTGCACCATTTTTTGTTTTCTGTTTTGTTTGCTGATGCTGCACAGCATCAGCAAAAAGCATTGGTAAAGCCAATAGGTCATATAGGCGATACATATTGGCTTTATTGAATGCTTGTTTAAGAAGTGTCTGGCGTTGACCCATGTCGTGCGTTGATAGAGGTAAGTGAGAATGGCCGCAGTAGACAGCCCCGAGGATGAAGGCCCATGAACGCCAGCCCTGAAGCTCGGCGGCTGTGGCGTGACCGGCTTTCCCTCTAACTGCTGATCTCTGGGCCCTGAGGGAACGATGACGATTGCTCCAATATACTGGAGGCCCACTCCTCGGACAAGGCTACAGAGACGCTGAGCCGTGATGGGAGTCAGGGATGGTAAGTGAGTGCATGCGGCCTGACGCGGAGTAGGCTGCAGTTCGGGGCCAAGCAGTGAGGAGCGAACACAAATGAGGGAGGGCCGCCCAGGCAGGCTCACTGAGACTTAAAGAATACAAAATACTGCTGCAGGAGGGCTAGCCGGGTGCTCTGTCGAGGCTGAGTGAGGCGGCCCGGGCTGCCTAGCGCCTCCCGCCCGTGTAGGGCTGAGGGCTGGGCTGACCATGTGGGACACTGACTTTGAGAAATATGGCCAGACAAGATTTCTCAAATCCTGCATGGATGGCCTTCTCTGCATTCTCCTTGTGACTGCTTGCCAAAGGACTGTGGTGCCACATATGAGGGGCTTCACGCCTGTCCTAAACCTCAGTATCACAGCTACTTACCAGAAGGTGGCCTTGCCCCCTCAGCTGCAGATTAATGGACACGCTTGGCAAAGAGTTAAAGGTGGCTCCTTGGCCCAATGCCATGTGAAATCCCTACACTTGACTTTGTGTCATTAAAGTGCCACCCATCTCTATTGCCACCTGTACTGACTGCTCACTAATGGCTTTCTGTGAACTTTGTGGACTGCCTTGTAGGATCTACCTCACACAATTGGCCCCACTAAAATAACCAGGCCGGTGTCGCAGCCGAACCACATTTTCCAAATCACTCAGACTGATGGCTCCTCCACTTAATTGACAGAGAACTGCATTCCGCCCACAAGACTTGACCATGCCACTGATAAGCTAGATGTTATCCTGCAGGAAATCTGAGATTCTAGGGCTATCGAGCATCGCATTGATATACTTGATACATATGTAAATCTGCTGAGGGACAACCATCGCAAACTATCAGACAGGGTCAGAGCTGGTGAGATGACCCTGTCCACACTATCTTCCCAGCAGGCAGAACACTCCATCGCTGTAGGTCACCTCCAGGAACAACTCACGGATTTCAACGACAGAGCAGAAGATGCCAAAAAATGTGTGCATCATTGGCATGCATGAGGACGCGGAAGGACCAAACGCCAGATTATTTGTTGAGAATTGGCTGAAAACTAAGGTGGCCCCACATGGTCACTCCGCTCTATTCATGGTGGAATGGGCCCATCAGGGGCTATCACATTGGCGGACGCCACTAACAAAGGGTGGTGTGGCGGGTGGGGGAGCACCAGGGGAAAAGCGAGCGCGGGGGTGGGGGTAGACGGGTTAATAATAACTTTAAAAATGTGCCTGACGCGGCCGACCGCCTCCTGCATACTGTTGCTCCTGCTGGCCTTTTCCTGGTCCCGGTAGCCCCTGGGATAGCCTGCCATCCAATCATCATGCTGCAGAGCAGCCCGCGGATTGGCGTGAGCAGGCAGGAAAGACGCTCCAGGTCATAGAGTCTGTGGGGTTTCTCCAGCCCGGCTGCTGAATACTAAGGAAGTAGGGAGTGCACAAACACTCTTCTCCCTCTCCCATGCCCTGCCCCTCCATGCACAAGCTGACTCAGATCTGGAAAACGAAAGCTAAAACGATGCTAGAGCATTGTTTTATTTATGTTTGCTGGCTCTGCGGCAGTTGGGTGACGCTCCCCCGCCATTGAGGAGAAGCCGCCTGCCATCCCTTCCCCGGGTACACCACCAAGACCTATAGTAGCCAGTATCCTTAACTTCAGAGCCCACAATGTGGTGCTCCGAAAAGCCAGGGTAAATGCGACTATCACCATGGACAACACAATAGTGTCCCTCTTTCCTGACTATACTGTGGTGGTCCAGCGCGCGCACTCATCCTTTCAAGCCACCAAAAAAAGTTGTGATCAGAAGGACTCACCTTCACCCTTATGTTTCCTGCCAAGTTGAAAGTAATGCACAACCAAGGTTCCCTTTTCTCCGATACTCCACAGGTGGTGTGGGACTCGCTCAAATGACAATACCCACATGCCCGATGACTGGGGTGACCTCCCATGGGGCAGAGCAGCCTCCCCGTCAGCACCGACGTGGAGCAGCCCGAGCCTTGTGGCTGGCAGTGGTGCCGCCCCCCTGGCAGGCTCAGGAAGGCAGACAAGCAGCAATCACAACGGTGTCCTCCATTCGGACGCGACGACCATCAACCCATTCAAGCTCCTCAGCTGCAGCCACTTCAGGTTCAGACTCCAATGCCATGTGGCCCGATTCCCGTCAGTGACGTCACTGACAGCTGAAGACATACCTTGAAACTGGCTTCACTACACACCACGCACTGCCATTTTAGACCACTCGCTGGGAGGGGGCTTGGGGAGATACCCCCCCAATAAACTTTATCTACCGAACAGCACCATAAATGAAGAAGCAAGCACGGTTTCAATGACACAGGGGGTGGCAAGCGGGTGGTAGACGGTAGGGGCCTGACTGAAGATTGGATGTCTGTGCTGATGACCCCCAAAATAAACGGCCTAACAATGTTTACGACTCGTCCAACATAAACCCAAGCACGCCATTACCGCACTGCACCACTAGTAATACAGGGAAGTTCTGCACTCCCCTCCCCCCCTTTCTTAGGAAAGGGAAATGCATTGTGTATTTGGCCTCGCCTTCACTCGACATTGGGGCACCACAGTGCCTACTGACTCATACCACGCCTCACGTTAAGGTTTCTTGGGACATGCTTGCACATAGGAGCGTCTCACTGTTCTTGACTCTTACACCTTTGAAGAAATCAAAACCTTCTCAGGGGTTTCACTGATACACCTGGTCCTTTTAAACGAACAAAGAATAGATTGGCACAGAAGCTGTAATATAAAAGACATCTTTTTTATTAACCTCAGAGGAGGGAGATTGTGTCACACAGTAATCTCAAGCCACTGTAGGAGGCATTCTAAGGAGTACAGAGAACAGGGGCCTTATATACCCACACAGGGGCTCCAAAGAAGGCGGTACAAGTACACATGAGAAGAGTTACACACATAGATGGTCATACAGAAACTGCACAGTCAACAAGTAGGAGGAGTAATGAGTTGCTGACATCAGTTAGAACAGCCTGACAGTTCTATACTAGGAGCAGGTGCATTCTACTAGCTAGGCCCCTCTGAGCATGTGCAAGGCTCTGGAAGAGGGAGAAAGCAAATGGCTAGCACATAGCTAACTAAAATGGCTGCCAAGTACAAAATGGCTTTCAGCTCATGCTAACAGATCCCTGCAATCTTTAACACCTTTGTACGGATCAAGAGTCCTTGCTGGCATACCCCCTATTGCAATTGCAAACAACAATCACCTGGTAAAATGGTTTTACATTTATGTCGAATGATCATTCTTCGCTGGATCTAGTATTGGGGAAAAGTGTTTTTTTGTGTCCTTCTCTGCTTCTAAAAGCCTCATTTTGGACGGGATGTCTACTTCCTGATTCATATTGTTATAATGTGTACAACTGGATTACATTTTGGTTATTCAAAATTATTGTAAGGGTCTACCTTGGAATGTCAGGGGCTTGGGGTCCATACACAAAAGGCACAGAATTCTCGCGAGAGTCAACCACCGTAGGGCAGGCATAGTTTGCTTTCAAGAGACCCACCTCTTCGCCACCAAAACTGTTAATTACATACAAAATGGAGAAGACAATTACTTGTTGCTACACACTCTGCCTTTGTCTGTGGGACAGCCAGTTGGTTACACGCAGGAGTACCGCTTGAAGCCTCTGACATCAGCATAGACGAGAATGGTTGTTATGTTTTAGTCCCAGTCACATTAGATGGCAAGTTATTAGTATGGGACAGTATTTATTCCCCTAACACAGAACAAGGTACATTTCTAACACACCTTTCCTCGATATTGGCTGAATGGGTGCACATCCCATGGATACTTGGTGGGGATTTTTACGCGGTCATGGACATCAACCTGGACCGTCCTCACCCTCCACTGCCGAGCGCTACCTTGGTTGAAGAGACCAGGGCTTTGGGGCCATTGGTGACGGGTTGGTCCCTGAATGATGCTTGGCGCGCTCTCAAGGAAGGGAAGCGTGAATACTCCTACTATTACTTCCCATAAACTGCACTCTCTCTGAGACAGAGAATTCATACCCTCACCTGTGGAATACCACAGGGAGCAGTGGTGCATTCTATACTGTTTCCATGTATGCAGATGAGATGATTCTTTACATCCGAGACCTTGATATGGATTTGACTCGAATATCTGGCAAGCTGTCTGGACTACCGGTCAATCATTCCAAATCCCATGTATTCTCATTGCTACAACCTCACACCACGAATCCAACTTACCTGGATAAAACATTATCAGGCCACAACCCGCTGGAACTGACCTTGGACTGGGGGCGGGTCTCAATCCCGAAACCTACTTGGTATCTACATCCACATTTATTGGAAGACAGTGTCTTTAAAGATGCTTTAGCTAACACCATAGACACATACTTTACAGAAAACGTTAACACCGCATCCTCACCATTGATGGGAGGCTTTTAAGGTGGTAATAAGAGGTGCATCTATCAATACCGTAGTAGGCACACTGGGGACCATATACTATAACGATAATTAAAACCTCAAACATAGGAAGACCCAACTGGACCTTCTTGAATGTGAGCCTACCCTGGATGATTCACGTGCAGACAGCTTACAAGAGGCCAAAATTAGATATGCGGAACTCCTTGTGCGTCTCAGGGTTATAGACTATGCTGCATACACACAAAGACTACACGAGGAGGGAGGTGAAGGTGGTGTGCTTTAGCACGCATGGTCAGTCCGACTTTGCTACCGACACCTGTGCTCTCAGTGCTCGGACCACACACACTCTCACTGCACCACAAAGGTAGAGATCAACGATGCCTTCCACGGATACTACATTGAGTTGTAAGCTGTTCCCCCCAGACACCTGGCAGCATTGATGCCTTCCTCCATGATTTACAATTACCTCAGGAGTCTGCTATAAATAGGGAAGAATTGGGGGCCCCTCTGTCACCTGTGGAAATCCACCACACTATTAATGAACTGGTGCACAACAAAACGCCATGACTAGATGGTCTACCTGTTGAAATGTATGCGGAATTCGCTGCTTGGAAAATTCCAAAACTGCAGCAGCTCCATACTGCGTCCATGGAACTGGGCCCCCGGCCAACCAACACACAACAATCTTTGGTCACCTCTCTACTTGATCTGGCCCGCAACCCAGAAGATCTCTCCTCTTATAGGCCCCTGTCCCTTCTCAACACAGAGTATAAAATATCAAGTAAAGTATTGGCCGGAAGACTACTGCTCTTGCGCCCTCAGCTGATACATGCCGTCCAATGGGGTTTGCCCCACAGCTCAGCACCTCACTGGATATCAGATGCTTGTATCAGGTTATGGAAGTGGCCTGCGAGAGGGCTGCCTCTCCCAAGATTTGCAACAGACATTTGACACATTGGCAGAGGGTTACATCTTCTATGCCCTTGTAAAATATAATATCCCCCCAGCCTTCATACAATGGATCTGACCGCCATAAGCTAACCCCTCAGCCAGAGCGTGGACAAGGGCACACATACCACCAAATTAATCAGTGTTGCAGGGCACCAAACAGGGTTGCCCATTGTCACCACTATTATTTGTCTTGGCCATGGAACCCCTGGCACAGCGACTTAGACAACTGGCCCTCACCTATGGAATGCCAGAGGGACCAGTGGTGCATTCTATACTGTTTCCATGTATGCAGATGATATGATTCTTTACATCCGAGACCTTGATATGGATTTGACTCGAATATCTGATTTTCTCCACTCATTTGGCAAGCTGTCTGGACTACAGGTCAATCATTCCAAATCCCATGCATTCTCCTTCCAGAATAATACAGATTGCGAGATGTTACCCCTAGGGACACATAATGTACAGATGGTACCCCACACATTCCGGTACCTTGGCATTCAGATTTGCAGGAGCTGAAGACTTGATGGGCGGAAATCTGATGAGAACCATCACATCACTGAAATCCTACACAAAAGTTTGGGTCACACTCTCAGTGGCAGGCCGGATAGCGCTGGCTAAGATGGTGATGTAACCCTTCTTGTTATGCTACTTTGTCAATTTGCCCGTCATTATCCCTGCGACGACCTTAGGCACACTAAAGTCCTTAAAGGTTGAACTAATGTGGGGTAAAGGACGACATAAGGATCGGCCTACCCAAAATGCAACTACCACCAGACGAAGTGGGGATGAGTGCCCCCGATGTTAAAGCCTGATGTCTAGCGAGGCCGCTTCAGTGGCTGTCCTACTGGTCACCAGGCCACCACCTAGATGAAATAGGCTATACACAACATATGCTGAAAGTGGGTACACTCCACCAATTACTTCTACCAAGAACGACAAAACCCCCACACCTCCCACTACTGATTAGTTCCACACTAACCTACTGGAAATGTGCCCTCCATAAAAGGTCACCCCCTAATTATGCCCCTAATATCCCTCTGAGAGGTATACCCATGCCGCTGGGCATGCTCACGGTGGCTAAACTCTTACCCTAGGAGGACACAGGGACCACGATCTTTTCACAGGGAGTATGCTCAGGGCACATCAAGAATTCACACAACTCCACGGTTCACCACTTTCCCTTTTCTTGACCCATGCTACCATCATGCAATATCTGGACTCCACTGGGAACTGAGGCAGCCACTCATACACTGATACAAACAGTCTACAGTATGGACCATGGTGGAAATCCAGTTAAATTGCTGTATAAGGGACTACGCGCTCATATCAATACTAGTCACGAGGACTACATGGGAAGAAGACCTTGAGTGTGCGCTGCATGATAAGGAATGGCGCTTCTGGGGGTACCTGTGCAAGATGCCTCGAAATTCATGGCTGAAAGTTATGCCCTATGTAGGGAAGAATACCGCGGTCTCTGCAAGCCACCTATAGCCATGGTTTGGGATGCTTCGCTGAAAGACTTTAAGTCTCAAAAAGACCCTGAGTAATACCCATCGCTTACGTATCATACCACACCAACCTCTCCCCCTTTCCCTCCTAAGGCCCTACGCCCCCCCCACCATTAGTTGCTAAAAATCCACACTTGCCCTTGCTCCCCATCCCCTAAGATCATAACTACATCATGTAGCATTACTCTCTTTAGACATCCGCAGGTAAGGGAGAGGATGTGGCCTAACGGCTAGGGCGGTCGACCTCAAATCTGGGGAATTGGATTTGAGTCTCGGCAATGACCCTCAACATCCTGTGATTCTGGACAAATCACTTAATCTCCCCGTGCCTAACAAAAATGAATGTGTCCTCATGTAAAGCTCTCTGATACCTGATTTCGGGTCAAGTTCACACTAAATAAAACTTCAAGGGATAAAAAGGGACGCCATTCCTCATGACTGCCTTATACTTACTAAACTACAATAAAGCATGTGTTAAAAAAAAAAAAAACTAGGGGCCAGATGTATAAAAGCATTTTGCATTCGCAAACGGTGCGAATTGCAAAATTTGGCCGTTTGCGAATGCAAAATTACCTTTCCTTATGTATGAAAGACTTTTGGATTCACAATATAGTTAATCGCAATTTTGCGATTACCAAAATTGCGAATGCAAATAGGGAATCGCAATTTGCGAATCCCTATCACACATGTGAGAAGCCATTCCTAAATTCAAACTGTGGATTTAGGAAACGCTAATTACCATCAACTTCAAGTTGATGGTAAAGATGTCCAAATTTAGAAAAATGCACAAAAATGCATTTTTCAAAATGCCATGTTGCACACACATGCCCCTTGGGCATGTGTGCACTTTACATGTGCTCAATTTTAAGTTTGGGGGTGCTTCAGGGGGGGCCTTAATCCCCCATGCACACTTGCCTTTGCACTGGCTAATTTGCGATTACCAATTAGGTAATCGCAAATTAGCTAACGCAAACTATTCACACCTATGGGCTTTTTGACAGTAGTACTCTTAAATGCTTCCTAGTGCCAAATGTGGTACTAATAAAGTCTATCACGCGATGTAGGTGAGTGTTAATCATTCTATAAGAGTACGTGAATGGTTGTTAATTCTTAAGAGGTTTGGCTGTTTCTTCCAGGAGTTTTGTACTTCTCATATGTTTATAAAAATCAACAACAGTCTTTAACCCCTCTCACTTCCTCTTTAGTGTGCTAGCTATCTGTGTTATATCTGTCCTGTATGTGTGAGAGAATCGTGTTCAGTTCCTTCTGCTACGGCCAGCTGTTCTCAACGCATTTCTTATGCCATGGAAGGTTGCACCGCTGCTAGACAAGCTGTACTTTTATTGTTCTGTGAAACTCGGTACAAAAGCTTGAAACATACATAAGAAAAAAGGATTCAAATTGCCAATGCTTGTTTTAATGCCTGATGTGAGTGAAAGAGTGAACCCTCAAAAAATATGTGCACAGAGTTTACTTTTGGATTTATGAGTGAAACACTTTTTTTTTTACATGGATTATTTGACTTTTCAAAATGTAAACACATAGCTGGCAAGTTGCCAGTTCTGGCATTTTAGTCAACAGCACATTGTGTACTGGGGTTTGAGTCTTAAGGTGGGAGAGCAAACAAGTTAACCGGGCGAGCCGAGCCTGATACGAGCCACGGGTGTGGCTCAGATCTCAGAGCACGTGCACGAGCCGAGCCCTGAAAATATTTGCCATATAAATCCTACTACTACAAATATCACGTAAAATATGATAAAGTCTCTTAAAAAAAAAAAAGTGTATTTCTTTAACATGTGGAAGCTTTGACATTTATACGTCACATGATAGCACAGCACTGAGAAGTATTTATCAAAAGTGACAGTTTTTAAACATGAGGCATTAGTGAACTAACAAGGCAAGAGAGTTGTCATGTAAAGCCTGTATGTGGCCTAGAATATTAAAGAGAAACAATATTGTCTATTAAATCAAACACAATAGGTTTTTGTGCAACTGGTATTCTGAACTCACATATTTGAAAACGCATTCATTTGTAATAATGAAAAAAAAGAGTTTTGGTAAGATAAAATATTTGCCTAAGATCACACAATTTTAGCAGGGAAACCACAATTTATCTAGGTTTTCTACTTTCACTTTCCATAAATTAGCCACTAAATGGGTATTTATTTTTCTTTCCAAGTTAAAACTTTGTTCTAACCCCTTTGTGCATTTCTCTGTAGTTTTTATATAGTGCACAAGCTTGACCCACAGGTATTGGAGCACTTTACATGATCACCAGTTACATTACAAAAGGTCACATTCATGTTATATGGGCAGGGGGAGATTAACTGATCTGCCCAGAATCACAGGATGGTGAGCCGATACCGATTTGCGAGCTTTTGTTCCCCAGTTCCAAAGTCAGCAGCTGTGGCCTAACACCACCACCTAGGTAGACGGAGGGTGGCAGACAGAAGCCAAGTGAAAGCCCGGCTTGGAAAGGGCTTGAGGTTCCAACAGGACCTCGAGCTGAGTCAGAGCCAGGCTCCAGGCTACCTCTATTTGAGTCCCTCTGGAGCTAACCCTATTTGAGTCCCTTATGAAACTTTTAAAAACAAAACTACAAGCCTCTCTGGAGCACAATTCTTCTTTTTTTTTTTTGCAGAGTTTTATATAGCGCGAACTTGACCCGAATCCAATCAGGTATCAGAGCGCTTTACATAGCACCAGTTATGGTACATGAGGACACCCATTAATTTTTTGTTAGGCACGGGGAGATTAAGTGATTTGCACGGAATCACAGGATGTTTGGCATCTTTACCGAGACTCGAACCTGGTTTCCCCAGGTCCAAGGACGAGCGCCCCAACCGTTAGGCCAACTCCTCTCCCAAATGACAAGTCAGTGATTTGCACCGCCTTGCATTACTCCAGATTTTCCAAGCTACGCAGGGCCACACAAGGTGGCCTTACGTGGTTTGATACATCTCATTCTAGGTTTTGTGTCACCCCGCATCCCCTCGTGTGGTGCAAGGGTGGTGCAAGACCTTTGATAAATACGGCCTCAAGTCTCTGGCACTGTGTAGCAGATGTCGACAGACGATAGAGTCTGTGAGACAGGACTGTGCTCTCTCTGTGATGAAGTCTCTCGTGGTCTGTGGTATAAACCTTTAGAGTGCGGAATCTGTAAACTCAAGGCCGGCTTTGAACGGCACCATTGACAGACAAAAGCCTTTTAGTCACATTTTTATGTGAATAATGCTCTCAAACTGCTGGTGGGCGCCTGTGTGAATCATTCACTGAAGTCAGTTTAATTTCTATTTATTCAGCAGTGCAGGGTGAGCAGTGGTTAAAACCATGTTATAATTAACAGGGTTTTGTACCAGTCAACAACGGGGGCGTTCTATAGAAATTATCAGGTGCTGTGACATCTTCTCGGCGCGGGGGCGTGGGGCACGTGCGTTACTAATTGATGCAAACTAATTAGAAAGGCTCAGCATTGAACAGGGGTTTGAACAAGTGACCTGCATCCCAAGTGCCTGGAAACGGGCCACAAGGAGCAGGGGTTACACTTGCCAGCGCGTTGAATGAGCCACAATGACTCATTTAGCATTTGTCACGGTTCAATACCCTCCCCATACGTCTCTGAGATATACTTTGATTTGATCCCTTTTTAGGTCTCGCCTGACCCAGCGCATGCGCTGGTCTGGCGAGACTTCTTGAGAGGGCTCCAAAAAGTGCTACCAGGCCAGCCTAGAGCTACAGTGCATGTGCGCGGGCACGCTTGCCGCACTTTACCGCGATTACTTTCACTTTCACGGCCGCTTTGATGTTTGATCACTTTCGCAGCCGCACGGACGCTTGGCATAGCCAATAGGTCTCACTTTTGGGACCTTATAAGTATTTAGTTATGCAACTGTTGCATGGCTAAACACTTATAAGGTCCCAAAGGCGAGACCTATTGGCTATGCCAATGCTTGTTCATGCTTGTTTTGCATTTTTTGCCTCCAATCATTGTATGGTGAAGACCCGCAAATGGCTCAATGAACTTTACGACTGCTAACCAGTGCTAAAGTGCATGCGCTCTCTGCTTAAATCATGGTAACATTGGCTTAGCCACAATTGCCATATTTAATTTACTTATGAGTCCCTAGTAAAGTACATTACCTATGTCCAAGGCTGGTACATTAATTTTCCCACCCCTTTAAGTAGCCTTTCAATAAATGTCTTAGGCCGACTGCCAATGCAGAGCCTCTGGGTGCAGTTTTAAGCTGCCATGTCGACCTGAAAAGTTAACTCTCTTGCCAGGCCCAAACCTTCCTTTTTAATACAGATAAGTCACCCGGGCCTTGACAGCCCAAGGGAAGAGTGCAGTGAATTTAAAAAGTAGGACATGTACTTTTAAGTTTTACATGTCCTTGTAGTGAAAAACTCTTAAATCCGTTTTTCACTACTGCAAGACCTATCTCTTTCATAAGATACCATTTGAATTACCATATTACAATTTATTAGTGTAATTTCCAATAGGATAGAGATGGAAAACCCAAATATGGTGACTCTGGAATCACAATTTAAAATCACAACTTATGGTGAAGTCGGATTTTAAATTCTAATTCTGAAAATGCCACTTTCCTTACACAACAGGGCAACCCACTATTCCCCTAGGGAACTGGGTAAACCTATATACAGAAAAAAAACGTTCCTGGAGGATTTAAAAAAACAAAACTATTATGCAGTTGGTTGGTCAAAAGATCCAATTATGAACAACAAGTGTTAAACAATAGATGTATTGTTTTAAAACATTATTATTATATTCAAATATTTTGTATGAGGCACATCAAGTTCACAATGCACTGTGCAAAGTAAAAGGTATATATATATATATATACGACAAAGTTAACAAAGCAACACTGACACTACCCCAATGATCACGTCCACAATAATTGAATAAAATCGTGTCCAGTGATCACTGGGAACCGTAATATTCTCTTAACCATATGGATCGATGAATCCTTAGCTCAATATATTTGTTCTTTAGTTTCAACAATGAAATGAGCTGATGAGCTATATGGTATTGTGACTGATGTTAAAGAGGAGTAACCATTGATGTTTCGGTCTCTTATGGCCACATGATCTGTGAGACCATCATCAGGACCCAGTGTTGTGAATGCCCGCATCAGGGCCATGACCTAAGTGTACTTGCCAATTTGTAGAAGGAGAATAATCTACCTATGCCTCAATCACCAAAACAGCAATTCAAATTGGGTAAATCAATTTGTCCACAAATGAAACGCTGCGTGAAACATGTTGGACAACTCCCTTAAGAGAGTTGTCTATGTGGCCCCCCTCCCCAGAATACTAGATAGCAGCCCCATGGTGGGCCCCCTACTGCCCCTAGAGGCTCTGGGAGAGGGATGCATGACCCCTCCCCACAAAAAACATTGATCTCGGGGTGGGCTCCCTGTGGCATCTAATAGCTAAGAGAGGTGCCTCACGTCCCCATCCCAAATAAATTGTTATTCACCACGTGGTGTGTGAATGGCTGTATAGGTGTGTGAGTGGTTTTATGGGTGTGTGAGTGGGTGTGTGAGTTGTGTGGGTGTGTGAGGGATTTTATGGGTGTATAACTGGATTTGTGAGCGTATGGGTCTGTGAGTAGGTGTGTGTGAGTGGTTTTGTGGGTACGTGAGTGGGTGTGTTAGTGGTTGTATGGATGTGTGAATGGGTGTGTGAGTGGTTGTGTGGGTGTGTGAGTGGTTGTGTGGGTGTGTGAGTGGTTGCATGGGTGTGTGAGTGGTTCTCCGGATGATGTTACTTATCAGTGATGTCATTTGAGAAGCCATCAGTGATGCCACTGACCATGTCATGAGTGATGTAATATGCGAGGTAATAATCAGTGCATTGCAGGGTCGTAAGTTATAGTTTGCTCAGGTAAATATAACTGCTAAATTTCCATGGTTTTGTGAGTGTGAAATCTAAGCTTAACTAGAATGTCCCTGTAACCTTTGTTTTTTTAGTGAATTTTGAAGGTTTTTAAAATTTGTATTTCCAAACTGTAATCTGTAACCTTTGAGAGTGGATGTGTGAGTAGCTGTATAGCTTGCTGAGTGGGTGTGTGAGTGGCTGTATGGGTCTGTGAGTGGGTATGTGGGTGGCTCTATGGGTGTGTGAGTAGGTGTGTGAGTGGTTTTATGGATGTGTGAGTGGCTGTATGGGTCATTGAGTGGGTGTGTGAGTGGCTGTATGGGTCTTTGAGGTGGTGTGTAAGTGGCTCTATGGATATGTGAGTGGTTGTGTGAGTGGCTTTGTGGGTGTGTGAGTGTATGGTGTATGGGTGCAAGTGTGTGTATCTGTGTGGGTCTGCGAGTGGATGTGAGAGTACCAGAATGGGTGTGTGAGTGGGTGTATGAGTGTCTGTGTTAGTGTTTCAGTAGCTGTGTGAGTAACTGGGCAAGAACAGAACATCACTTGCCCCTTTAACCAACAAAAGTCCACAGTTTTGCACAAAATATCTACCCAACTGGAGTACTTTCTACTGGTTAATTAATAAGTGCTAACTCACTGGGTAAATTTCTAGTGTATATTCTACACTACAGCCACATAATGGACCAGGAGGAAATGTCTCCAGTGACCTTCTGTGCATTTAATTCTGGCAATGTGATTGTTCCTCAAGTGTGTTTTTCCAGAAATCTATGTTAACATGAATTCTCCTATAGAGAAGATGACAAGACTACAAAGAGGTGAATCCTAGATTTTATCTGGACCTCGCAACCAGGGGCCAGTCTAATAGGCATCAACCCCTGTGCATGGTCGGACCACACGCTTCTTAGCTGCTGGGTCCCAATGGACAGCCAACTATCACAAGCACCTCCAGAGTGGAGAAAGGTGCGAAGCTGACAACCTAGTAGAAACCCTACTTAGGTTCCGCTCTAAACTCAAATCAGGGAATCTAGACCAGGAAAGTGAAGCCCTGACAAACACTCTATGCAGAGCTATAGACATAGTAGCACCATAGCGAAGAGATAGCGTGAGAGACAAAGGGAAAGGGGCCCTCTGGTTTAATGAGACTCTGAGAGAACGGAAGCAAAGCCACCTCCACACCGAAAGGCGGTGGCAGAAAGCCTACGACCCAGCAGAGCTGGCAATTTACAAATCCTTACTTACCACGTATACAAAATCTATTACGGTCAGGAAAGCTGAATACTACGAGGTGAAAATTTCAGATGCACCTAACAAGCAGAAAGAGACTTTCAGAATTCTGAAAGAACTCAGCCGAAAAGCGGAGGTGAAATCCGCAGCCATACCTCTAGATTCCAAACCTTCTTCCTTCAAAAGGTTGGGGACATTATCTCCGAGATTGATAATACCCCCATCATTCAGAGCTCCCTAGCCCAAAACCAGACCCCCCTTCTCCCCGACAAGCATCTCACAACCTTTCCTATACTGGACTCCACATCTTTGACACAACTGATTAATCGCATCAAATCGGGCTCTCCTGCAGATCCATGCTGCCCGAGGATATTCCGAATGGCCCTTCCCGGCCTGGAAAAGCAGCTCCTCGCATTGCTAAACAATTCCTTGGAGACCGGCCACCTACCCTCCAACCTGAAGGAGGCCAGAGTCACCCCCCTCTTTAAGAAACCAGGAGCAGATGCCGCTAGTCTCAAGAACTATAGGCCTATTTCCCAGCTCCCCTTCCTGGCGAAAGTAGTGGAACAACATGTTCTCAAAACACTTTCATCCTTCCTGGAGGAACACCAACTCCTCCAGATGCGAGAAGCAGGATTTAGAGCCCATCATGGCACGGAACTGGTGATGCTTTCTGTTCTTGATGACCTCAGAATGATGGCTGACAATAAAAAACCGAGCGCCCTGATTCTATTAGACCTATCACCATTGTTCGATACGGTCAACCACTCCCGGCTGCTGGATCGATTAATGGCCCTGGGTATTCATGGGACGGCACACCAGTGGCTAGAATCCTTCCTGACGGAGCGGCCTGAGAGGATCCACTTAGGAGAGCGGGTATCAGACAGAGGTATTCTTACCTGCGGGGTCCGTCAGGGCTCCGCATTGTCCCTGCTCTTGTTCAACATCAATTTACAGCCTCTGGTGATAACCCTAGCTCGCATGGACTGCCGTGTTTTTAACTATACGGATGACATCCAGCTCATCCCCTGGCTTGACAATTCCCCCTATGCCCAGGATGTGGCGCAAAACATCCTTAGATTCACAGTAAATTGGATAACCACCAATGGATTGAAAATTAACCCTGATAAAACAGAGGTTCTTGTGATCCATACAAAAGACAACCCCAGGAGCAATCATTTTTGGCCCCAGGAGCTGGGTGCCACCCCCACACCAGCCCACGCCGTGAAAAGCCTAGGCATTAAAATCGACTCCGAGCTCTCCATGGCTAACAAAGTCACCACAGTGGCCGGTACTTGTATAGGGATCATGAGACAGCTACAGAAACTTGTTCCCTTCCTCTCAACTGCCTCCCTACAAACGATCGTATCGGCCACAATTGTCTCCAGACTAGATTACTGCAATGCCTTATATATCTGCCTTCCTCAAAAGCTTATCAATAAATTACAGGTGGTTCTGAACGACGCAGCCAGATTGATCTTTAGGCTGCTAAGACGGTCCTGCGCTTCCCCAGTGTTGTGCAAATTGCACTGGCTCCCCATCAAGCAAAGAGCTAAATTCAAGGGTCTCTGCATTGCCCATAAAGCGATCTACGGCAGAGCCCCGGCCTACATTAAGGGACGCCTGAAGAACTATGTTCCGGGCCGTATGCTGCAGTCCTCAGAAGCCTACCGCCTGGCCACTCCAGGATGCAACACCGCATCCAAAGGGGTCAGAGCCTTTTCCGTCCTGCTTCCACACTTTGGAACCAATTGCCAGACTACTTGCGCAAGGAATCTGCCCTCCTCCCATTTAGGAAACAATTATAAACATTCCTGTTCAGGGAGGCCCTGGACACTGTGTAAACGTGCCTCACTGTGCAGCCATGCATCCGTTTCACGATCTCTGGTAACTCTCTCAAAAGTGCTTAGAGACCCGTCGGTGATTAGCGCAATATTAAATTCAATTAACATTAACAATCTCAACCAAACAAGGGTCCTTCCTCTTAATTATATAAAGTAAGTGCTACTTTGTTTGGTGGAGATGTCCTCATATTCATCGCATCAAGAAGGCATCAATGAAATCGGCGGCAAACACACTGGGGGACCTTTAGGAAAGCTGCCCATCATACTGGCAAAAGGTGGAATGGGGCGGGAACAAACAGGCAAGGCTTGCAGGTAATTCTGCACATTTGGAGACTCATAGTCATTTAAAGGGAGGTCCATGGACTCACCTCTCATCAGGAGAAGACAGGAATAAACCCACTCATCGCAGACACTACAGATTGCCTCCGATAGATCAACAACGCATTCACCTTTGCCAGGAGGCACGTTTGCAGAGTGTTGGAGAAAGGGGTCATGGCCTCTGGTGACCTTTCAGCAATCCAGCTGTGTTAGCCTTACTGGCTTTAACAGGAGGGCTAGTTGGCGCCCAAGGACCCTCTAGAGCCAAGGGGACTTCATATCCCAACTAGCAGTACTACAGGAGGCACATTTGCAGAGTGGTGGAGAAAGGAGACGTGGCCACCAAAAACCTCTCCGTAAACCCACTGTTTGGGACTTGCTGGAGGTAACAGGAGGGGTAGTTGACCCTCAATAGCCACAGGGACTTTAACCCCCTACTAGTAGTGTGTAAGGTAGGGCATTTGCAGAGTGGTGGAGAAAGGGGGTATAGTCTCCAATGAGGTCTCAGCAAACCTGCGGCGTGGGACTTACTTTAGGTTACAGGAGGGGTAGTTGGCCTCCAAGAATGTCCTTAGGGGTCAACTATCCCTCCTGTTATCCCCAGTAAGTACCACACAGTGGGATTGATAAGAGGTCTACGGAGTCCATGCTCCCTTTCTTCACCACTCTGCAAACACATCCCGTGGGGCACTACTTGTTGTGGGATAAACTCCTGAGGGACCTTAGGCACCAAGAAGCCCTCCAGGTACTACACAGTGGGATTCCTGAGAGCTGGTTGGAGGTCCAGCCCCATTTCTCCACCACTCTGCAAACGCGACTATTAGTTAAATAACACATAGAAATTCACTGAAAAAAACAAAGGTTACTGGGACGTTATAGTTAGGAATCAGCATTTAAAAAACCTTAGAAATTCACTGAATAAAACAAGGGTTACAGGATGTTATAGTTAGGCTCAGGATTCACTCGTACAAATTCAGCAGTTATAGCTAGCTGAGCTAACTATAACTCGAGTCCTCGTAATGCATGCTTATAACCTCACTTATTACATCCCTCATAACATGGTTAGTGACATCACTGATGACATCTCAAATGACATTACTGATGACATCATCCACAGAATCTCTGACACATCCACTCACACCCCCACATAACCCTTTATACACCCACTCCAACTTCCACACTACCATTCTCAAACCCACACCAGTACTTACACAGCCACTCCCTGATTCTTAGGACTACACACAGATCCACTCACTCACCCATACAGCCTCTCGAAAACCCACTCACTCACTAATACAGCCACTGACATATCAACTCATACACCCATACAGCTACTCACACATTGAGTCAGTCACCCATAGAGCTACTCACATACCTACTCACTCACCCATACAATCACACAGCTACTTACTCACTCATATACTTACTCATATAGATACTAACATGTACCCAATCACCTAAACAGCCACTGACACAAGCCCACACTCACCCATACAGCCACTCTCACAATCACTCACCCAAACAGTCACTCATATACCCCAACACTCACCTATATTGCATTTCACATTTGCAGTTACTCACCCATTTACCACTGACACATCCACTCACTCACCGACACAGCCATACACACACTTACTCACTCATACAGCCCTTCACACATGCACTCACTAACCCAAACTGCCACTGACTCACCCACTCACTCATCCATGCAGGTAGTCACACACACCCTAAGCTACCCACACAGACACTCATACACTCATACAGGTACTCAGACAACCAATCAATCACCCATACAGCTACTCACACACCCACTCACCAACCCATATAGCCACTTAGACACCAACTGACAGGCTAATACAGACATTCACACAACCTAGTCACTCACCCATACATTCACTGAGACAACTAATCACTCACTTATACAGTCAGTCGTACCAACTGAATCATCCATACAGGCACTCATACACCCACAGATTCACCAATACACCTTGGTATATGTATTTAACACTTAAACTTTTTTTAAACACTCACAGTCACTGGATGATGTCATCAGGGATGTCATTTGACATGTCATCAGTAATGTCACTGACCATGTCATGAGTGATGCAATATGTGAGGGCATAAGCAGTAAGTTGCAGGGGCACGATTCTTTTTTTTTTAAGGGAGGCCAAGTGCCCCCACCCTTTCCTGGACCATTTTGGGCCCGGGGACCCCATCCCCTGGGGCCAGATTCTTTTTCCATTGTTTTAATTAAAAAATGTGAGGGGCCTATTGTGGCCCCAGGAACCCCATTCCCCAGGGCCTGGCCTTTATTTATCTTTCTTTAATAATTCAAAGGGAGGTAAACCGAGCGGCCCCCCTCCAGGGCCATTTTTGGGGAGTGGGGAGCACAACTCCCCCCCCCCCCCAGGCCGATTTCTGACCTTGGGACCCCATCTCCCAGGGCCAGGCCTTTTATTTATTTTTTCTATAAAGAGAGGGGGCCAAGTGGCCCTCCTCCTGGCTATTTCTGCATGGGGACCCCATCCCCTGGGGCTATGTCTCTTCGTTGGGGACCGCGGGGGGATTCTGAAGGCCCCTGGGGTGCCTGCCGGCCCCCTGCCACCTGCAGGAGCCGGCATTGCTTTTACACACAGGGAGCTACTGACATGCAGCTCCCTGTGTTCCAAGGCAAAGTTCTCTGCTTTGAGCAAGCAAGAGTAAAATGCTATTGCTTGCTCAAAGCGCGGGAAACATTTTGCAATGGAATGTTCGGAGCGGTGCTACCATCATGCCATAGCAAACAGCAATGTCCCGGGATGGGCTCCCTGGGACATTGCTGGAGCCGGCCCAGGGGGGTGGTGGTCTCCAGGGCTGGGGGGGGCGCAACAGACTCCCTTCATTAATGTATTTTTGTCCCAGAGAGGTGGTGGTCCCCGGGAAAGCGGGGGGTCCATGCATACCCCCCAATTATTATTGAAATTAGCCCCGGGGAGGTGGTAGTCCCCAGGGCACAGGGGTCTGCGAGGCCCCCCAACATAATTGGAAATGGCCCCAGGGAGGTGGCGGTCCCTGGAGCTGCGGGCGGGTCAAGTGGGCCCGCCCGCAATTCACAATGAAAAGTGCCTCAGGGAGATGGTGGTCCCCTGGGCGGGGGGGGAGGGGGTGTCCATGAGTTTTGTGAACAATTTGTGGAGATTTGTCAAGCGACACCAAAGTTATTGGCAAAATAAAACACTCTTTTCCTATGGAAACTTTGGTCTTAACTATACTAACTGATGTTGACAGCCAGTAGGTTATATATCTACTTGTTTGTGTGTTTGTGTGTGTGTGTATTTTCATAGCAATATATTTTAAATATTTAAAACAATACCATAATGTATAATAAATAATTTTATTATGTTACACTATGTATATATATTTTATATAAACACAAATACACACACACACAAACACACACATACATATATATATATATATATATATATATATATATATATATATATATATATATATTCCAAAAGAAGCATCAGATGCGTTCCCCTGCTACCGGAGCTTCAGGCCCATCAGGGCGGCCTCACAAACATGGGCACAGGGCAGCCCACCATCACCATCCTGGTAAAACAAACAAGGTGAGGCCCAAAATAGAAGAAACTGGCTTTATTTCCAAAGTCTCAGAAGCGCCTGCTTTCATGCGTCTAACGTTTCGGCGTCATGCCTTGCTCACAGACTTGATCACAAGCGCCCAGGTGCGCTCGAGCTTGATTTAACACGGAGCACCACGTGACTGTTTAGTGATAAACTACTGTTCCCAAAATGCATTGTGCGGATTATATCAATACTTGGCAGCAGTTCCATCATTCAGCACAAGCACGATTTTCATGTGGAATTACATTTAAACAGTCAGGTGAGTGCATAATTACCGCTGCTCTTGTTTATTGTCTTTGGCTCCGGAGAGGCCGTTTACAGCTACATGATCATGACAGGATGTCCCCTGTCTGAATCCCTTCCACGCGCCGACCACTTAGCTCATATATATCTACTTGTTTGTGAGTTTGTGTGTGTGTGTGTGTATTTTCATAGCAATATATTTTAAATATTTAAAACAATAACATAATGTATAATAAATAATTTTATTATGTGACACTATGTATATATATTTTATATAAACACAAATACACGCACACACACACACATATATATATATATATATATTACCTACTGGCGGTCGCCAGTAGGTAGTTATAGTTAGGACCACGTTTCCATAGGAAAACCTCAACATTCTATTTTGAATAACTTTGGCGCCGGTCGACGAATCCTCGCGAATTTCTCAAAATAGGTGGGGCGCTACGCTCCGCTCCTACCCTGAAAGTCTCGGGGGGATTCGTCAAGCGGGGGCTGAGATAAAAGGGGGGTCCCAAAACGCGTTTTTCCCATGCATTTTTCCATAGGACCTTTAGAACGAGCTACAGCCCGAACGGCTGAACAGAATTACTTGAAATTTGGCAGAGAGGTAGTCCTCAGGTCAAGGAAGTGCCTTTTGTAGGTTTGGTGTAAATCTGTTCAGTAGATTCTGAGAAAATAGCCTTTAAATCAATATATATATCTGAGCCCGCTTACGGTACGCTTACCGTACGCTTACGGTAAGCCTACGGCGGCGTGCGCGAGCGCGATTCTGATTGGCTGTTAGATCTTAGTAAACATTCGAATCGGTCGAAACCAGGAAGCGGCGGCCGCCATTTTGTGTATTTCACTCTGAAAAAAAAGAGTGAAAACAAGGAAAGGGGGCAATGAGGAGAGTTACAGACCCCCTAACATTTGTAAGGGGGTCAAAGAAGGACAGAAAAGTACAAAAAAAACATTTATTGATTTAAAAAAAAATCACGGGGTACGCGTACGGTAAGCTTACGGTAAGCGTACGGTAAAAAAAAAAAAAATAGATAAATGAAAAGCAGATTTAAGAGTTTAGAAATTAGGGAGCTCTAAAAAGAGCTGTTGTGTTTATGAAGTCATTTTTTTAGTGGTACCTACAAGTAAGTACCGATGCAGAGTCTAAGGTTCAAGAGGAAGACTCTGTTCCCTTCATCATTGAAGTGCATACCATCTCCTCTAAAAAAAAAAAAAAAAAAAAAAAAATCTGGAAATAAATTTTACATGTTTATTTTAAAAAATTTATATAAAATAAATATTTAATGATTTTAAAAATTTAAGCATAGTCTTTATAAAAGGTAAGAAAATTAAATTAAAAATATGTTTGAAAAAAATGAAGAATAAAAAAAAAAAAAAGCATTTAAAAAACCTTGCAAATTCACTGAAAAAACCATGGGTTTCACACACGTTATAGTTAGGAATTAGCATTTAAAAAACCTTAGAAATTCACTGAAAAAACCATAGGTTTCACACACGTTATAGTTAGGAATTAGCATTTAAAAAACCTTAGAAATTCAGTGAAAAAACCATAGGTTTCACACATGTTATAGTTAGCTGGACATTTTACTCGTAAAAAACCAATGAAATTGCCCCGTTATAGTTAGTTCAGCTAACTATAACTCGCGCGCCCGCAATGCACTGCTGATGACGTCACATATTACATCACTCATGACATGGTCAGTGACATCACTCATGACATCACTGATGACATCTCAAATGACATCACTGATGACATCACTGATGACATCATCCTTGTGATAGAGTGGCAGACCTCCTCTCACCTTAATATAAGCTTTGATACACACATTCAAAAATAGAGACTAAAGTTTTCAAAACAATGGAAATACCAATACCAGTTACAACAACCTCTTCAGTAATTCTAAGATCAACATACACATCCACTCATTCACCAACAGTCCTATACAGTCACTCATACATGTACTCACTCATCATATGTACTCATACACCTATACATCCTGTTACATAATGCCACTCATCCATAGAGTTACTCACACACATAGTCACTCATGCTAATAAAGAATCAAACATACATTCACCTGCATATACAGTTATACACACACCACCACACTTACTTCTACGGAAACTTACACATACTTAGTCTTTTAAACAATCACTTATAGAAACACATACTTATTCATACAGGAACTCTTTCAATCTCTCCCTCTCACATATACTCACATATATACACCAATAGTCACATATACTAGTTTAAAACATATGTAGTTACTCATAAAGACACTATTGAGACAGTCATTCACTCACTAACACACCAATACACACACGCATCCACCCATGCAGTCCTGCACACATGCTCTGTTCAACACATACAAACAGTGAGTCACTCATTCATGCACCTATGCACTACGTCATACCCCCCACCGAACCATGCAGACACTCAGACTAATACTCAAAAAAACCAACTAATAACCTATATAGACACCCATGTAGCTACTCACCAACCCATGCAGCCACTTATACACAAAGTGAAAAAATGATACAGATATTTACATATTTAAATATTACTCACTAAGCCATGTATTCACTATGATACACTTAATCAGTCAGTTACACAATCAATTTTTCAAAAAGAAATCATCCATTTAGACAGTAATATACCCATTTATTCTTCTATCAACCTTGAGATATACATATATAAAACATATTTAATTTTCAGAAAAACACACATTCACTGGATGATGTCATCAGTGATGTCATCAGTGATGTCATTTGAGATGTCATCAGTGATGTCATGAGTGATGTCACTGACCATGTCATGAGTGATGTAATATGTGACGTCATCAGCAGTGCATTGCGGGCGCGCGAGTTATAGTTAGCTGAACTAACTATAACGGGGCAATTTCATTGGTTTTTTACGAGTAAAATGTCCAGCTAACTATAACATGTGTGAAACCTATGGTTTTTTCACTGAATTTCTAAGGTTTTTTAAATGCTAATTCCTAACTATAACGTGTGTGAAACCTATGGTTTTTTCAGTGAATTATATATATATATATATATATATATATACATACATATATGGGGAGCCACGCATTTAAATCTTATAGCCTCGGGGAGGTGGTGGTCCCCTGGGCCCCCCTCCTTAAAATATTAAATGCCCCGGGGAGGTGGCGGTCCCCGGGGCTGAGGGGGGCCGCGTATCCCCGCTTATGATTTACTAAGCCCCGAAGAGGTGGCGTCCCCAGGCTGCAGGGGCCCCAGTTGACACACGCTACATAATTTAACATTGCCCCCGAGACCTGGCCCACCCAGAAGCTTATAGAAAACGAAGAGTGGGAGCCCGAGCTTCGTTTTTTTTTTTCTGTCCGGATTCGTGCACCCAGCGCAAATTCGGCCTATTTTAAAAAAAATAAATGCTTTTTTTGGCATTGGGGGTCTTTGTGGGACCCCTTGTGCAGGCCTAGAGGTACAGAGTGTGTCTACCCTGCCCCCTTTCCTTGTTTTCTATCATTTTTCTACTGTTTTCTTGTGACTCGGTTACCGAGTCACAAGATGGCTGCCAACATATTCTGGTCTGGAGAGTTAGCAGGCAATCAGAATGAAGCTTGTGCTCGTTTGCAGAGTGGTGTAAAAAGGGTGTGTGGCATTGGACCACTCTCAGCAATCCAGCTGTGTGGGATTACTGGAGGTACCTGGTGGGCTAGTTGGGCCCCAGGGATCCTTAGGAGTGAAGGGGACTTCATCTTCCAACCAAGAGCACACCAGAAGGTGTGTTTGCAGAGTGGTGGACAAAGGGGGCATGGCCTGTGTCCACCTATCTGTAATCCCACTATCTGGGGCATGCTGGAGGTATCAGGTAGGCTAGTTGGCCCCTAAGGACCCATCAGTGAAGTGGATGTTAATCCCCATCCATGAGCACGCCAGGGAGCACGAGTGGTGGGGAAAGGGGGCGTTGCCTGCTATGAGAACTTAGCAATGTTGCTGTGTGGGTTTTACTGGAGGTAATAGGAGGGATAGTTGGCCCCCAAGGTTGTTCTTGGGGGCCAACTACCCCTCCTGTTACCTCCAGTAAGTCCCACACACTGGGATTGCTAAGAGGTCTTCGGAGGCCACCCCCTCTTTCTCCACCACTCTGCAAACGCACCTCCTGGCACAGTACTGGTTGGGGGATGAAGTTTACTTCACTGCTGAGGGACGTGGTGCCTCTTTTGCCCCTTTCTGAATTTCTGTTGCTTCTTTCTGCACCTTTCTTTGTTTTTCTGTACTTCTCTTGCCTCCTTCTGCACATCTCTTCTACTCTTCCTGTACATCTCTTGCTTCTTTCTGCACCCTTGTGTCTCTTTCTTCACCCCTCTTCTCTTTCTGCACTCCTCTTGCCTCTTTCTGCACCTCTGTTCCTTCTTTCTGCACTTCTTTTGTTACTTTCTGTACCTCTCTTGCTTCTTTCTGCATCCCTCTTGCCTCTTTCTCCATCCCCCTTACCTCCTTCTGCACCTCTGGTGCTTCTTTCTGCACCTCTCTTGTGTCTTTCTCCACCACTCTTCCCACTTTCTCCACCTCTGTTGCTTCTTTCTGCACCTCTCTTGCTTCTTTGTGCATCCCTTGTGCCTCTTTCTGTACCCCTCTTCCCTCTTTTTGCACCCCTCTTCCCTCTTTTTGCACCCCTCTTGATTCTTTCTGCACCCTTGTTCATTCTTTCTGCACTATTCTTGATTCGTTCTGCTCCACTTGTGCTTCTTTCTGCACCCTTCTTCCATCTTTCTACACCTCTCTTGCCTCTTTCTGCACCTCTGTTCCTTCTTTCTGCTTCTCTGTTGCTTTCTTTCTGCACTTCTCTTGCCTCTTTCTCCACCCCTCACCCCTTTTTCTGCACCTCTGTTGTTTCTTTCTGCACTACTCTTGCTTCTTTCTGCACCTCACTTGCTTCTTTCTGCACCCCTTGTGCTTCTTTCTGCACCCCTATTCCATCTTTCTGCACCCCTCTTGATTCTTTCTGCACCCTTGTTCATTCTTTCTGCACTATTCTTGCTTCTTTTTGCTCCACTTGTGCTTCTTTCTGCACCCTTATTCCATCTTTCTACGCCTCTCTTGCCTCTTTCTGCACCTCTGTTCCTTCTTTCTGCTTCTCTGTTGCTTTCTTTCTGTACTTCTCTTGCCTCTTTCTCCACCCCTCACCCCTCTTTCTGCACCTCTGTTGCTTCTTTCTGCACTTCTCTTGCTTCTTTCTGCACTCCTAGTGCATCTTTCTGTACCCCTTTCCCCTCTTTCTGCACCTTTATTGCCTCTCTCTGCACCACTGTTCCTTCTATCTGTACTTCTTTTGTTTCTTTCTACATCTCTCTTGCTTCTTCCTACCCCCTTGCCTCTTTTTCCATCCCTATTTCCTCTTTCTACACCCCTTTTGCCTCTTTCTGCTCCTCTATTCCTTCTTTCTGCACTTCTTTTGTTTCTTTCTGCATATCTCTTGCTTCTTTCTGAACCCCTCATGACTCTTTCTGCACCCCTCTTTTTGCACCTCTGTTCCTTCTTTCTGCACCCTTCTTGCCTTTTATTGCATCCCTCTTGCCTCTTTCTGCAGTTCTCTTGTCATTTTCTGCACCTCTCTTACCTCTTTCTGCATCTCACTTGCCTCTTTCTGCACTTCTCTTGCTTGTTTCTGTACCTCTCTTGCATATTTCTGCAACTCGGTTGCCTCTTTCTGCACCTCACTTGCTTCTTTATGTACCCCTCTTGCCTCTTTCTGCACCCTCTCTTTTGTCTTTCTGTACGTCTCTTGCTTGTTTCTTCACCCTTCTTCCCTTTTACCATCTTTCTTGCCTCTTTCTGCAGTTCTCTTGTATTTGTCCACACCTCTCTTGCCTCTTTATGAACCTCACTTGCCTCTTTCTGCACTTCTCTTCCTTCTTTACCTCTGCTGCTTCTTTTAGCAATTCTCTTGCCTTTTTCTGCACTTCTCTTGCTTGTTTCTGCACCTCTATTGCGTCTTTCTGCATCTCTGTTGTCTCTTTCTGTACCTCACTTGCTTCTTTCTGCACCCCTCTTGTCTCTTTCTGCACCCTATTCCCTTTCTCTGCATCTGTCCTGCCTCTTTCTGCACCTCTCTTGCCTCTTTCTGCACGCTTCACACCTCTTTCTGCACCTCTGTTGCAAATGTCTCCATCCCTCTTGCTTCTTTCTGTACCCCTCTTCCCTCTTTCTGCGTACCTGTTCCCTCTATTTGCACCCCTTTTGCCTGTTTCTGCAGTTCTCTTGCCTCCTTCTGTACCTCACTTGCCTCTTTCAGCACCCTTGTTCCCCTTTTTTGATTATCTCTTGCCTCTTTCTGCACCTCTCTTGCCTCTTTCTGCACATCTATTGGTTCGTTCTGTACTGCTCTTGCCTCATTCTGCACCCCTTTTACCTGTTACTGCAGTTCTCTTGCCTCCTTCTGCACCTCACTTGCCTCTTTCTGCACTCTTCTTCCCCTTTTCTGCATATCTCTTGCCTCTTTCTGCACCTCTCTTGCCTCTTTCTGCACATCTATTGGTTTGTTCGGTACTGCTCTTGCCTCTTTCTGCACCCTGCTTGCCTCTTTCTGCACCTCTTTTGCTTGTTTCTGCACTTCTCCCTCCTCTTTCCACACCCCTCTTGCCTCTTTCAGCTCCTCTGCTGCTTCTTTCTGCACTTCTCTTCCTTCTTTCTGCACAACTCGTGCCTCTTTCTGCACCCTTCTTCCCTTTTCCTGCACATCTCTTGGTTCTTTCTCCACTGCTCTTGCCTCTTTCTTCACCCCTCTTGCCTCCTTCTGTACCTTTGTTGTTTCTTACTGCACTGCTCTTGCTTCTTTCTGTACCTCTCTTGCAAATTTCTGCACCCCTCTTGCCTCTTTCTACACCTCCTTGCCTCCTTCTGCACTTCTGTTGGTTCTTTCTGCACTGCTCTTGCTTCTTTCTGCACCTCTTTTGCCTGTTTCTGCAACTCTCTTGCCTCTTTCTACACTTGTCTTGCCTCCTTCTGCACCTCTGTTGCTTCTTTTTTGCATTTATCTTACTTTTTCTGCACCCCTCTTGTCTCTTTCTGCACCTCTGTGGCTTCTTTCTGTACCTCTCTTGCTTTTTTCTGCACCCCTCTTTCCTCTTTATGCACCTCTCTTGCCTCTTTCTATACCCTATTCCCTTTCTCTGCACCCGTCCTGCCTCTTTCTGCACCTCTCTTGCCTCTTTCTGTACCTGTGTTGCTTCTTTCTGCACTTCTCTTGCCTCTTTCTGCACGCTTCACACCTCTTTCAGCACCTCTGTTGCTTCTTTCTTCACTTCTCTTCCTTCTTTCTGCACCTCTGTTGCAAATGTCTCCATCCCTCTGGCCTCTTTCTCTACCCCTCTTCCCTCTTTCTGCATACCTGTTCCCTCTTTCTGCACCCCGTTTGCCTGTTTCTGCAGTTCTCTTGCCTCCTTCTGCACCTTACTTGCCTCTTTCAGCACCCTTCTTCCCCTTTTTTGCATATCTCTTGCCTCTTTCTGCACCTCTCTTGCCTCTTTATGCACATCTATTGGTTTGTTCTGTACTACTCTTGCCTCTTTCTGCACCCCTTTTACCTGTTACTGCAGTTCTCTTGCCTCCTTCTGCACCTCACTTGCCTCTTTCTGCACTCTTCTTCCCCTTTTCTGCATATCTCTTGCCTCTTTCTGCACCTCTCTTGCCTCTTTCTGCACATCTATTGGTTTGTTTGGTACTGCTCTTGCCTCTTTCTGCACCCCGCTTGCCTCTTTCTGCACCTCTTTTACTTGTTTCTGCGCCTCTTCCTCCTCTTGCCTCATTCAGCACCTCTGTTGCTTCTTTCTGCACTTCTCTTCCTTCTTTCTGCACAACTCGTGCCTATTTCTGCACCCTTCTTCCCTTTTCCTGCACATCTCTTGGTTCTTTCTACACTGCTCTTGCCTCTTTCTGCACCCCTCTTGCCTCTTTCAGCTCCTCTGCTGCTTCTTTCTGCACTTCTCTTCCTTCTTTCTGCACAACTTGTGCCTCTTTCTGCACCCTTCTTCCCTTTTCCTGCACATCTCTTGGTTCTTTCTACACTGCTCTTGCCTCTTTCTTCACCCCTCTTGCCTCCTTCTGTACCTTTGTTGTTTCTTACTGCACTGCTCTTGCTTCTTTCTGTACCTCTCTTGCAAATTTCTGCACCCCTCTTGCCTCTTTCTACACCTCCTTGCCTCCTTCTGCACTTCTGTTGGTTCTTTCTGCACTGCTCTTGCTTCTTTCTGCACCTCTTTTGCCTGTTTCTGCAACTCTCTTGCCTCTTTCTACATTTCTCTTGCCTCCTTCTGCACTCTATTGCTTCTTTTTTGCATTTATCTTCCTCTTTCTGCACCCCTCTTGTCTCTTTCTGCACCTCTGTTGTTTCTTTCTGTACTTCTCTTGCTTTTTTCTGTACCCCTCTTTCCTCATTATGCACCTCTCTTGCCTCTTTCTGCACCCTATTCCCTTTCTCTGCACCTGTCCTGTCTCTTTCTGCACCTCTCTTGCCTCTTTCTGTACCTTTTTGCTTCTTTCTGCACTTCTCTTGCCTCTTTCTGCACGCTTCACACCTCTTTCAGCACCTCTGTTGCTTCTTTCTTCACTTCTCTTCCTTCTTTCTGCACCTCTGTTGCAAATGTCTCCATCCCTCTTGCCTCTTTCTGTACCCCTCTTCCCTCTTTCTGTATACCTGTTCCCTCTTTCTGCACCCCTTTTGTTTCTGCAGTTCTCTTGCCTCCTTCTGCACCTCACTTGCCTCTTTCTGCACCCTTATTCCTCTTTTTTTCATATCTCTTGCCTCTTTCTGCACCTCTCTTGCCTCTTTCTGCACATCTATTGGTACGTTTTGTACTGCTCTTGCCTCTTTCTGCACCCCTTTTACCTGTTAGTGCAGTTCTCTTGCCTCCTTCTGCACCTCGCTTGCCTCTTTATGCACTCTTCTTCCCCTTTTCTGCATATCTCTTGCTCTTTCTGCACCTCTTTTGCCTCTATCTGCACATCCATTGGTTCGTTCGGTACTGCTCTTGCCTCTTTCTGCACCCCGCTTGCCTCTTTCTGCACCTCTTTTGCTTGTTTCTGCACTTCTCGCTCCTCTTTCTGTACCCCTCTTGCCTCTTTCTGTTCCCTTCTTCCCTTTTCCTGCACATCTCTTGGTTCTTTCTACACCGCTCTTGCCTCTTTCTTCACCCCTCTTGCCTCCTTCTGTACCATTGTTGTCTCTTACTGCACTGCTCTTGCTTCTTTCTGCACCTCAGTGGCAAATTTCTGCACCCCTCTTGCCTCTTTCTACAACTCCTTCTGCACTTCTGTTGGTTCTTTCTGCACTGCTCTTGCTTCTTTCTGCATCTCTTTTGCCTGTTTCTGCAACTCTCTTGCCTGTTTCTACACTTCTCTTGCCTCCTTCTGCACCTCTGTTGCTTCTGTTTTGTATTTATCTTCCTCTTTCTGCACCCCTCTTGTCTCTTTCTGTACCTCTGTTGCTTCTTTCTGCACCCATCTTGCCTCTTTCTGTACCCGTCATCCCTCTTTCTACAGCTCTCTTCCCTCTTTCTGCACCTCTCTTGTCTCTTTCTACCCCATTCCCTCTTTCTGCACATCTCTTGCCTGTTTCTGCAACTCTCTTGCCTGTTTCTGCGGTTCTCATGTCTCTTTCTGCACCTCTGTTGCTTCTTTCTGCACTACTCTTGCCTCTTTCAGCACCCTCTTGCCTCTTTCTGCACCTATCTTGGTTGTTTCTGTACTGCTCTTGTTTCTTCCTGCACCTGTCATGCAAATTTCTCCACCCCTCCTGTCTCTTTCTGTACCCCTCTTCCCTCTTTCTGCACCTTTCTTGTCTCTGTCTGTACCGCTCTTGCCCTTTCTTCACCTCTGTTCCTTCTTTCTGCACTTCTCTTGCTTCTTTCAGCACCCATCCTGCCTCTTTCTGCACCTCTGTTGCTTGTTTCTGCACTTTTCTTGCTTCTTTCTGCTCCTCTCTTGCAAATTTCTGCACCCCTTGTGCCTCTGTGTACACCTCTCTTGCGTCTTTCTGCTCCTCTCTTGCCTTTTTCTGCACCTCTCTTGCCTCTTTCTACACATCTTTTGCTTTTTGCTGCACTTCTATTTCCTCTTTGTGTACCCCTCTTGCCTCTTTCTGCACCTCTGTTGGTTCTTTCTGCACTGTTCTTGCTTCTATCTGCTACTCTCTTGCACATTTCTGCACCCCTCTTGCCTCTTTCTGCACCTATGTTGGTTCTTTCTGTACCTCTCCCGCCTCTGTGTGCACCGCTGTTACCTCTTTGTGTACTTCTCTTGCAAATTTCTACACCCCTCTTACCTCTTTCTGTACCCCTCTTGATTCTCTCTGCACTACTGTTGCTTCTTTCTGTACTTTTCTTGCTTCTTTCTTCACTGCTGTTGCTTCTTTGTGCACCTCTCTTGCCACATTCTGCACCCTTCTTCCCACTTTATGCACCCCTCTTGCCTCTTTTTGCACCTCTCTTGCCTCTTTCTGCACACACAGGGCTACTTTTAAACTGACCTCAGGCTCAGCAGTGCACACAAGCAAGTGCAGAAAAGGGCTGCCGGCCTCTAAACTGCCATGCCCTATTAAATGCTAGGGACTTAGAGGTAGTTTTAATCACCCTGCCCTAATATGCACTAGGGCCTTACAGGGAAGGCCATGCCAATCACAGGGGTACCCCAACCCATAGTGTACCCTAGTGTATGTAGGTGTTTTCACTGTATTCTAAGTGTCTTTCAGCATACCACTTGCTCTGGGTCTGGTTAGGCAGAGCCCAGGGTCAGTCAGAGTCAGTTACCACCAGTTCCAGCCAGCAAAAAGTTGGGGGGTTCACAGGGCACAGGATGACTTTGCAACAACGCCTCTTTCTGCACCTCTGTTGGTTCTTTCTGCATTATTTTGCTTCTTTCTGCACCTTTCCTCCTCTTTCTGGACTTCCGTTGCCTCTTTCTGTATTTCTCTTGCTTCTTTCTGCGCCTTTCTTTCTCTTTTTGCACATGCCTCTGTAGGCATAGCTAGAAATTTGCATTAAAAAAACCTTCGAAATTCACTTAAAAAACCATATGTTTTAGGGACATTATAGTTAGAAATTATCATCTAAAAAACCATAGAAATTCACTGAAATAAACATAGGTTTCTGGGACTTTATAGTTTGAAATTAGCATTTAAAAAACCCCATAGAAATTCACTGAAAAAAACACAGGTTTCAGGGACGTTATAGTTAGTTGGACATTTCACTCATACAAAACCAGAGAAATTCGGCTGTTATAGTTAGTTCAGCTAACTATAACTCGTGCCCCGCAATGCATCATTCGACATGGTCAGTGATGTCACTGATGACATCACTGATGACATCTCAAATGACATCCCTGATGACATCATTGATGACATCATCCAAGTAATATTCTGATGCACCTCCTCACACCCTAATATAACCTTTGATACACCCACTCTAAAATACAGACTACCATTCTCGAAACCATAGACACACCAATACCAATTACTACATACCCACTCACTGATTCCTAGGTCTACACACACATCCACTCACTCACCCATACAGTCACTCATACTTGCAGTCTATCATATGCACTCATACACCTATACAGACACTCACACACCACCACTCACCCATAAAGTTACTTACACAGCTAGTCAGTCATGCAAAGAATCAATCACACTCCCATTTACTCACCTACACAGTTATGCACACACCACCTCACTTATTCACACAGATACGAACACATACTTACTCTCTTATACAATCACTGACACAAGCACACACTCATCCACACAGCCACTCTCATAATCACTCATTCTCACATATAGTCATTTATATACTCCAACACTCACATATACTGCCTTTCACATATGTAGTTACTCACACATGTACCACTGAGACATCCATTCACTCACCAACAAAGACATACACACACTCACCCACCCATACAGCTCCTCACAGATGCACTCTTGAACCCATACACCCAGTGAATCACCCACTCACACATCCATGCAATGAGTCACACACACCCCACCCAAACACACAGACACTCTGGCACCCATACAGATACTCGGACAAGCAATCAATAACCCATATAGACACTCATCAACCCATGCAACCGCTTACACACCAACAGACAGACTGATACAGACATTCACACAGTTTAGTCACTAACCCATGCATTCAGTAGGACACGTTTAATCACTCACTTACACAGTCAGCCACGCACCTACTAAATCATCCATTCAGACAGTCATACACCCACTCATTCTTCAGTACACCTTGGCCTATCTATATATGTAAAACATATTTAGACTTTACAGAAACACACATTCACTGGATGATGTCATCAGTGATGCCATCAGTGATGTCACTGACCATGTCATGAGTGTTCATAATCTGTGATGTTATCAGCAGTGCATTACGGGGTGCGAGTTATACCTAGGTCAACTAACTATAATGGCCGAATTTCTCTGGCTTTGTACGAGTGAAATGTCCAACTAACTATAACGTCCCTGAAACCTGTGGTTTTTTTTGTGAATTTCTATGTTTTTTTAAATGCTAATTTCTAACTATAATGTCTCTGAAACATATGTTTTTCAGTAAATATATATATATATATATATATATATATATATATATATATATAGGTAGTTATAGTTAGGACAAAGTTTCCATAGGAAGAACATTTTTTGTTTTGCTTATAACTTTGGCGTCGTTTGATGAATCTTCATGACATTTTCAAAACAAATTCTTTGTTCATATCAGCTCCTATGTGAGAAGTTTGGGGGTGATTTGTCAGGGGGGGGGCAAGAAAAAGGGGGGTCCCGAAACGTGTTTTCTCCATGTTAATTTCCATAGGAAACTTTAGACAAGGTTACAGTTTGAACGGGTGAACGGAATTACCCCATATTTGGCAGGGAGAAGGGTCTGGGTCTAGAAAGCACGCTTTTGTTTATTTGGTGTAAATCTGTTCAGTAGTTTTTGAGAAATATCGGAATTTACAGAGATCGATATTTGGAAATTCTACCATCTGATTGGCTGAGGCGTTATGAGCACGAGCTTGCTGCTTATTGGTTGGGAGCGCTGCGAGCAGTTGTAACTAGGAAGTGTTGGCCGCCATTTTTTGATTCCGTCGAAGCGAGTAAGGGGAAAAAAGGGCAAAAAAAGTGGGAAAGAGGAGGGTAGGAGCACTGTAACCTCTGTGGGGTGTTTAGGGTGTGCTATAGACGGGGTGTGAAGTGAAGTATTCACCCCTAGCGGGGTGAAAGAGCTGGGCTATGGAAATTAAGTGAGGTATTGCCTAGAGTCTGATGCTGCTAAGGTGAGCTGGTGCGGGAGTCGGAGATGAAAGCGTGAGCCCAAATTGTGTGTCTTATGCTGTGAAGTCATGTGCCGTGGCCGCTGCACTACACCTGTGGAAGTAGTGTCAGCATGTGTTTATACCTACTAGGACAAACTACTGACCCGTACTGGTCTGAAAGTGCTGGGGTACGGAAAATATGTGAGCTATTGTGTACAGTCACATGGTGCTAGGCTGAGCTGCTGCTGGACTCAGGGATGAAAGTGTGAGTCCAAACAGTGTGTCATATGCTGTGAAGTCATGTGCTCTGGCTGCTGAGCCACATCTGTCCAAGTAGTGTCAGTATGTAGTTATACCTACTCGGAGGAACTTTTGTTTCGAACATTGTAACTTGTGTATGGTGCTTAGGAGGTGTTATACAGGGATGGCGAAGGTAAATTTGCGCGTATCAAATCAATTTGGTATTTGTAAACTACAAACTACTCACTCCTACGGATCTGATAGCGCTGGGGGCGTAAGCTGATCTGCTGACGGACTTGGATTAAAGCCGGTGAACTAATGGTCTGAAAGTGCTGGGTACGGAAATTAAGTGAGGTATTGCCTAGAGTGTCATGCTGCTAAATTGAGCTGCTGCTGGACTCGGGTATGAAAATGTGAGCCTGTGTTTGCTATGCTGTGAAGTCATGTGCTCTGGGCGCTGTGCCAAACTTGTCCAAATTGTATATGGTGCTTAGGTGGTGTTGTACAGGGAGTGCGAATGTAAATCAATGCGGTATTTGTAAAGCGCAAACTACTCACCCCTATGGGGGAGTAGAGGTGGTGATCAAAGCGAGAGCTCTGTGCTGCAAAGTCAGATGGTCTGGCCGCTGCATCACAGCTGTGTGGCAAGGGTCCGGGAGTTGCTGTTACCTGGCCCTAAAATAGCGGGCCTAAGTTGTCAGTTATAGGGTGGCTCTAAAAAGAGCCCTTGTGTTGATTAGTTGGAGCTACTTATAAGTGCGAATGCACAGCTTCAAGTTATTCGATTTCCGTGATCTGTGAAGTGTACTCCATCACTTCTGTAGATATCAGCCATATCAAAATGTATGTTGTTGCTGTAGATGGACCCCATTGTGTGGTCTCTGAGGTATGCAGACACAGCTTTGTTGAGTTTCTTCCTAGATTTTTCAATCTGAGGACAAAATTGTTTTGACCATTTCCACTTTTGTCATTGGCATATATTGGAATATACAAAGACAGTTTGAGGGAAAGGTGACATCAATTGTCCAAAGGTGTCCTTCATAAGCATTTCCAAACCTACCCCAGTCAATGGGCCTAGGTTGTTTCCACCACAGTGCACAATCATGAGGTCAGGGTGTTGGAGATGCAAACAGGTTTAGACCAAAGGCAACAATTGGTGCCACTTCAATCCTCTCTGTGCAAACCATTTAATGTCCACATTTTGTAAACCTAGGTCTTTGTCAATATGTCTCTGTTCTGCATACCTCTTGCACCAGAAAATATAGCCATGTCCTATGATCCACACTAGCATTTTGAAGGTATGGCTGGAAGGTATCGAAAGATGTCTGTAGCTCATGTAGTTCCTTGGTAGAATAAGAGATATGTTTAAAGATGGGGAACTACTTTTTATTGCCATACAAAACTATACGTGATTGGGAGACGAAAAGCATTCTTTTTTAAAAGTAGGGTGCACATTCGTTTTGTGGAAAAGCATCTTTGTGATTGGTTAAGAAAAAGCAGTTTCAACGTGGAGTACGTATCATAGGATAAAAGTTGTCAACTCAACCACACCTGCTACTTGAAGTTGGAAGGCACTGTTCGTACTTAAAACAATCGTGAACTTTTAACCTGCACGTGCCGTTAAATGTTTGAGAAAATGTTGCAAAAAAAAATGGTTAAGTTTAAAAAGATTGATGAACTTTTAACCTGCACGTGTTGTAGAATGTTCTAGAAAGTGTGTTGATAGAATACGTTGCACTTCTGACTTGTATGTGTTGTTGAATATTTTAAAAAACTGTTTATATGGAAAATTAAAAAGAAACCAAGAGAGAGAAGTTTTGAAATGTAAAAGAATCAAGGAACTATTCAAATTTGTTCTTTACATGTATTTATGTGTGGAGCAACACAATTATAGACAGAACAGCACCAGGAAGAGGAAGAAGCATGGAGTGGGGGGACGGGGGGAGATGGGCAGAATGGCAGGCATGCACAATTAAGTATAGCACAAGTATAGACAAACAATGGCCAAAATGAAACACACCAAGGAGCACAAGTCACACAACTCGCCAACATCACACCAGTGAACGAGCATAGAAGTGAAAACCACGCTGCATTCATAGAGGATGTGTACAAAGGCGGGTCGTTGGTGTTGTGGGATGTCTGCGACCGTGGTCATCATGGATGAGATGCCCAGCACGTGGCACATGGGCAAGTTCACTGTCTGTTACATTGCAAACAGCTGCTCCTCCCTCCCATGAGCTCCCACACTTTTGTACGGTGCGCTGTTGTATCTCATGCACTCGTACGGCACACCATTGTAATGCCTATTTGCGCATGTGCTGCTGCATTCCAACTACACCATCACAGTGCCATTTGGAGGTGGTGCATGCCACTTTACAACATCGACTGCTGCGGCCCTTGTGGCAGGCCACACCAGAACACAGCAACACACTTACCGCACTTCCTGTACACGGAGATGTCCGAGATACCCCGTTCCCGTTGTCGGATAGGTACACCCCTGCGCTGACCTGTGTATTCCAGACCAGCACACGCTGGTTGTGCATGCAGGAGGATGCGTGCATAGCCACATGTCCAGGCTCACTGCCAACGCTGAGGTGATAGCACACTGTGATGTTGCAGGGCTGGTGCCTATCATGCTAACACAATGATCAGAGGGACACACTTGCTCAGATGCGGGTTTGGGGGGCGTTGGCGGTCCCGGAGTTGTTCCGAAGAGTCTTGTGGCCCTCATGAGTATCCCTGTATCATGCTCATTTATTCTATGGCACCTGTGGCTGTGTTCTCTTTCATGGTGCAGTTAGTCGTCCTGCTTAGCACCATCAGAAAGCAGGTGTAAAATCCCTGGTGCTAACGTGGCTTATCGCCGGAATTTGTTTTGCATTGTAGTTGGTGTGAAAGCTGTGATATGATTTTTTGCGTGTGCAGGACAATATATGAGCTGGGCAATGTATCTCGTCAAGATCCAGCACCTGATGCCCGATTCCCAATCAATATAAATACAATGAGGTTTCGTAAATGATTTTGTGTGTACACTGTGAGTGCACCCACTACGTCAGTGCAATTCAATACAGGATTTTTATATTTAGAATAAATTCCAAAGGTGCACCTTGTGTCTTTTTGCACGGGAACGGCTAGTCTGTATTTCATTATCAGCACTTTAATGGAAGTAAAGTTGAGATAAATCTAACACACTATTCAGAAGTTGGTGGAAACTGCAGACATCACCATTATTCCCGCGATAAGTCCTCCAAAATTTAAGACCATGGTGGACTTCATCACATAACAGTAATAAGAACAAGAAAGAGTCACACAGCAGTTAAGAAAACAACCAGAAACGTTAATAATTTTTTTTTCAAACTTTATTTTTTTATTAACATATATCAACGATAAAGTAATAAACAAAATTTATCCCAAAAAATATAAAATAACAAGGTGGAACACTGCTGTGGCGACCATGGATGTGGACGACAGAGCCTTGAAAATAAAGCACAAAATAAGGACGTGTGTAATGCGCATATCAAAGGAGAGAGACATAGAGAGAAAGAGAAGGGAAAAAAAAGCTAGAGAGAAAAAGAGAGGGAAGGAAAGAAAGGGAGTGAGAAAGGAGAAGGAAGAGAGTTAGAGATAGAAGGAAAAGAAGGAAGAGAGAGAGAGAGTGAGATAGAGAGGGAGGGAGAGAGAGGGGGAGAGAGAGAGAGGGAGGGAGAGAGAGAGGGAGAGAGAGAGAGAGAGAGAGAGAGACACTGCCGCCCCTGCGCATCCATGAGCAAATAATTACCTGGTGCCACCGGAGTGTGCAGCAGTGGGCACTCCATGTGCCCTTCAAAACTCCGCGCATCCCAGATATGTCGCTGAGTCCTGAGTCATGAATGGCGGAGATCACACCGGCTTCTCCGCGGATCTCACAGATGTCGCTGAGTCCTGAGTCATGAATGGCGGAGACCACATCATCTTCTCCACGGCCTGGCAGATCTCACACATGTCGCTGAGTCCTGAGTCATCAATGGCAGAGACCACATCAGCTTTTGGGGACACTAAGCCTGTGGAAGTTAAGTTCATGCCACGTGGTGGTAGGCCCCTGATGGCCATATGAGCTTCGGGTGGCACCAACCCTGTGCATCTGAAGTCTGCGCCAAGGGGGTGGTAGGCCCCTGAGGGCTATACAGATTAGGGTGCAAGTAACCTTCTGCGCAAGTTTTGAAAGACTCTTTATGGTTGAGACATGTGGAGCGTCCACCATCTAGTAGGCACTGGCAATAAAGGATGTGACGTTGTCAATCTATTATATTTGCGTGGTCACATGGCCTTGATGCATGTGCCAGACGGGTGTGGTGTGTGTGCAAACCTGCTCTCAGGGAGTGGGTGGGAGATGTGGAGAACTAGACCACTGACCTGCACACCAACAGCGAGTACGCCTGTGACAGGTAGCTATGTGGGGCCATCGTCAGAATGTAATCTGTGGCGTGGTGTGGCATGGCGTACGACGGAACAGGGCAAGGATAGCTACAATGGCGCGGACGGCTCGTAGTACTGCGTCTGTGAGTGGACTGGACGGGCTGCAGCTGTCCCTCTGCGAGCCTGCGTGCGAACTGTTCATAACTCACACTACATAAGTATTGAAAAATCATTTTGTGATTCAGTCCGTCAGCTGGCATTTGTCCGAGGTATATGTGAAAACATATCGGAGTTCTTTCTGTGATAAATACCCCTTTGACACTGCCTCTCCCCACATCAGCAGGTAACGCACCCTCTTCCCACATTACCATCATACCCCCAACAACCTTCTTGGGCCCGGAAGTGTCCCTGTGCGGTTGGACAAAGAAGAGTCTTAGACATGTATAGATTTACATATAAAAAAAAATATTTAAATAAATGAACAACAAATAAGACTGAAGGGAGTCTGGGGCTGTGGTTCTGCCACGAAGTTGGGGTGACTGCCATTCAGGACTCAGGACACAGTTACACATGTGGGATCCGCTTGTGTTAAAGAGGGTTAGTAGGACTAGGTGTCGCTGGCCTTGCATATCGAAATATGCCTCACAAATCGAAGGGAGTAGGTTGTGTGGTTGCTGCCTCGGAGTGCTATAGACGGGGTGTGAAGTGAAGTATTCACCCCTAGTGGGGTGAAAGAGCTGGGCTATGGAAATTAAGTGAGGTATTGCCTAGAGTCTGATGCTGCTAAGGTGAGCTGGTGCGGGAGTCGGAGATGAAAGCGTGAGCCCAAATTGTGTGTCTTATGCTGTGAAGTCATGTGCCGTGGCCGCTGCACTACACCTGTGGAAGTAGTGTCAGCATGAGTTTATACCTACTAGGACAAACTACTGACCCGTACTGGTCTGAAAGTGCTGGGGTACGGAAAATATGTGAGCTATTGTGTACAGTCACATGGTGCTAGGCTGAGCTGCTGCTGGACTCAGGGATGAAAGTGTGAGTCCAAACAGTGTGTCATATGCTGTGAAGTCATGTGCTCTGGCTGCTGAGCCACATCTGTCCAAGTAGTGTCAGTATGTAGTTATACCTACTCGGAGGAACTTTTGTTTCGAACATTGTAACTTGTGTATGGTGCTTAGGAGGTGTTATACAGGGATGGCGAAGGTAAATTTGCGCGTATCAAATCAATTTGGTATTTGTAAACTACAAACTACTCACTCCTACGGATCTGATAGCGCTGGGGGCGTAAGCTGATCTGCTGACGGACTTGGATTAAAGCCGGTGAACTAATGGTCTGAAAGTGCTGGGTACGGAAATTAAGTGAGGTATTGCCTAGAGTGTCATGCTGCTAAATTGAGCTGCTGCTGGACTCGGGTATGAAAATGTGAGCCTGTGTTTGCTATGCTGTGAAGTCATGTGCTCTGGGCGCTGTGCCAAACTTGTCCAAATTGTATATGGTGCTTAGGTGGTGTTGTACAGGGAGTGCGAATGTAAATCAATGCGGTATTTGTAAAGCGCAAACTACTCACCCCTATGGGGGAGTAGAGGTGGTGATCAAAGCGAGAGCTCTGTGCTGCAAAGTCAGATGGTCTGGCCGCTGCATCACAGCTGTGTGGCAAGGGTCCGGGAGTTGCTGTTACCTGGCCCTAAAATAGCGGGCCTAAGTTGTCAGTTATAGGGTGGCTCTAAAAAGAGCCCTTGTGTTGATTAGTTGGAGCTACATATAAGTGCGAATGCACAGCTTCAAGTTATTCGATTTCCGTGATCTGTGAAGTGTACTCCATCACTTCTGTAGATATCAGCCATATCAAAATGTATGTTGTTGCTGTAGATGGACCCCATTGTGTGGTCTCTGAGGTATGCAGACACAGCTTTGTTGAGTTTCTTCCTAGATTTTTCAATCTGAGGACAAAATTGTTTTGACCATTTCCACTTTTGTCATTGGCATATATTGGAATATACAAAGACAGTTTGAGGGAAAGGTGACATCAATTTTCCAAAGGTGTCCTTCATAAGCATTTCCAAACCTACCCCAGTCAATGGGCCTAGGTTGTTTCCACCACAGTGCACAATCATGAGGTCAGGGTGTTGGAGATGCAAACAGGTTTAGACCAAAGGCAACAATTGGTGCCACTTCAATCCTCTCTGTGCAAACCATTTAATGTCCACATTTTGTAAACCTAGGTCTTTGTCAATATGTCTCTGTTCTGCATACCTCTTGCACCAGAAAATATAGCCATGTCCTATGATCCACACTAGCATTTTGAAGGTATGGCTGGAAGGTATCGAAAGATGTCTGTAGCTCATGTAGTTCCTTGGTAGAATAAGAGATATGTTTAAAGATGGGGAACTACTTTTTATTGCCATACAAAACTATACGTGATTGGGAGACGAAAAGCATTCTTTTTTAAAAGTAGGGTGCACATTCGTTTTGTGGAAAAGCATCTTTGTGATTGGTTAAGAAAAAGCAGTTTCAACGTGGAGTACGTATCATAGGATAAAAGTTGTCAACTCAACCACACCTGCTACTTGAAGTTGGAAGGCACTGTTCGTACTTAAAACAATCGTGAACTTTTAACCTGCACGTGCCGTTAAATGTTTGAGAAAATGTTGCAAAAAAATATGGTTAAGTTTAAAAAGATTGATGAACTTTTAACCTGCACGTGTTGTAGAATGTTCTAGAAAGTGTGTTGATAGAATACATTGCACTTCTGACTTGTATGTGTTGTTGAATATTTTAAAAAACTGTTTATATGGAAAATTAAAAAGAAACCAAGAGAGAGAAGTTTTGAAATGTAAAAGAATCAAGGAACTATTCAAATTTGTTCTTTACATGTATTTATGTGTGGAGCAACACAATTATAGACAGAACAGCACCAGGAAGAGGAAGAAGCATGGAGTGGGGGGACGGGGGGAGATGGGCAGAATGGCAGACATGCACAATTAAGTATAGCACAAGTATAGACAAACAATGGCCAAAATGAAACACACCAAGGAGCACAAGTCACACAACTCGCCAACATCACACCAGTGAACGAGCATAGAAGTGAAAACCACGCTGCATTCATAGAGGATGTGTACAAAGGCGGGTCGTTGGTGTTGTGGGATGTCTGCGACCGTGGTCATCATGGATGAGATGCCCAGCACGTGGCACATGGGCAAGTTCACTGTCTGTTACATTGCAAACAGCTGCTCCTCCCTCCCATGAGCTCCCACACTTTTGTACGGTGCGCTGTTGTATCTCGGGCACTCGTACGGCACACCATTGTAATGCCTATTTGCGCATGTGCTGCTGCATTCCAACTACACCATCACAGTGCCATTTGGAGGTGGTGCATGCCACTTTACAACATCGACTGCTGCGGCCCTTGTGGCAGGCCACACCAGAACACAGCAACACACTTACCGCACTTCCTGTACACGGAGATGTCCGAGATACCCCGTTCCCGTTGTCGGATAGGCACACCCCTGCGCTGACCTGTGTATTCCGGACCAGCACACGCTGGTTGTGCATGCAGGAGGATGCGTGCATAGCCACATGTCCAGGCTCACTGCCAACGCTGAGGTGATAGCACACTGTGATGTTGCAGGGCTGGTGCCTATCATGCTAACACAATGATCAGAGGGACACACTTGCTCAGATGCGGGTTTGGGGGGCGTTGGCGGTCCCGGAGTTGTTCCGAAGAGTCTTGTGGCCCTCATGAGTATCCCTGTATCATGCTCATTTATTCTATGGCACCTGTGGCTGTGTTCTCTTTCATGGTGCAGTTAGTCGTCCTGCTTAGCACCATCAGAAAGCAGGTGTAAAATCCCTGGTGCTAACGTGGCTTATCGCCGGAATTTGTTTTGCATTGTAGTTGGTGTGAAAGCTGTGATATGATTTTTTGCGTGTGCAGGACAATATATGAGCTGGGCAATGTATCTCGTCAAGATCCAGCACCTGATGCCCGATTCCCAATCAATATAAATACAATGAGGTTTCGTAAATGATTTTGTGTGTACACTGTGAGTGCAGCCACTACGTCAGTGCAATTCAATACAGGATTTTTATATTTAGAATAAATTCCAAAGGTGCACCTTGTGTCTTTTTGCACGGGAACGGCTAGTCTGTATTTCATTATCAGCACTTTAATGGAAGTAAAGTTGAGATAAATCTAACACACTATTCAGAAGTTGGTGGAAACTGCAGACATCACCAGTATTCCCGCGATAAGTCCTCCAAAATTTAAGACCATGGTGGACTTCATCACATAACAGTAATAAGAACAAGAAAGAGTCACACAGCAGTTAAGAAAACAACCAGAAACGTTAATAATTTTTTTTTCAAACTTTATTTTTTTATTAACATATATCAACGATAAAGTAATAAACAAAATTTATCCCAAAAAATATAAAATAACAAGGTGGAACACTGCTGTGGCGACCATGGATGTGGACGACAGAGCCTTGAAAATAAAGCACAAAATAAGGACGTGTGTAATGCGCATATCAAAGGAGAGAGACATAGAGAGAAAGAGAAGGGAAAAAAAGCTAGAGAGAAAAAGAGAGGGAAGGAAAGAAAGGGAGTGAGAAAGGAGAAGGAAGAGAGTTAGAGAGATAGAAGGAAAAGAAGGAAGAGAGAGAGAGAGTGAGATAGAGAGGGAGGGAGAGAGAGGGGGAGAGAGAGAGAGGGAGGGAGAGAGAGAGGGAGAGAGAGAGAGAGAGAGAGAGAGAGAGAGACACTGCCGCCCCTGCGCATCCATGAGCAAATAATTACCTGGTGCCACCGGAGTGTGCAGCAGTGGGCACTCCATGTGCCCTTCAAAACTCCGCGCATCCCAGATATGTCGCTGAGTCCTGAGTCATGAATGGCGGAGATCACACCGGCTTCTCCGCGGATCTCACAGATGTCGCTGAGTCCTGAGTCATGAATGGCGGAGACCACATCATCTTCTCCACTGCCTGGCAGATCTCACACATGTCGCTGAGTCCTGAGTCATCAATGGCAGAGACCACATCAGCTTTTGGGGACACTAAGCCTGTGGAAGTTAAGTTCATGCCACGTGGTGGTAGGCCCCTGATGGCCATATGAGCTTCGGGTGGCACCAACCCTGTGCATCTGAAGTCTGCGCCAAGGGGGTGGTAGGCCCCTGAGGGCTATACAGATTAGGGTGCAAGTAACCTTCTGCGCAAGTTTTGAAAGACTCTTTATGGTTGAGACATGTGGAGCGTCCACCATCTAGTAGGCACTGGCAATAAAGGATGTGACGTTGTCAATCTATTATATTTGCGTGGTCACATGGCCTTGATGCATGTGCCAGACGGGTGTGGTGTGTGTGCAAACCTGCTCTCAGGGAGTGGGTGGGAGATGTGGAGAACTAGACCACTGACCTGCACACCAACAGCGAGTACGCCTGTGACAGGTAGCTATGTGGGGCCATCGTCAGAATGTAATCTGAGTGGTGTGGCGTGGTGTGGCATGGCGTACGACGGAACAGGGCAAGGATAGCTACAATGGCGCGGACGGCTCGTAGTACTGCGTCTGTGAGTGGACTGGACGGGCTGCAGCTGTCCCTCTGCGAGCCTGCGTGCGAACTGTTCATAACTCACACTACATAAGTATTGAAAAATCATTTTGTGATTCAGTCCGTCAGCTGGCATTTGTCCGAGGTATATGTGAAAACATATCGGAGTTCTTTCTGTGATAGATACCCCTTTGACACTGCCTCTCCCCACATCAGCAGGTAACGCACCCTCTTCCCACATTACCATCATACCCCCAACAGCCTTCTTGGGCCCGGAAGTGTCCCTGTGCGGTTGGACAAAGAAGAGTCTTAGACATGTATAGATTTACATATAAAAAAAATTATTTAAAGAAATGAACAACAAATAAGACTGAAGGGAGTCTGGGGCTGTGGTTCTGCCACGAAGTTGGGGTGACTGCCATTCAGGACTCAGGACACAGTTACACATGTGGGATCCGCTTGTGTTAAAGAGGGTTAGTAGGACTAGGTGTCGCTGGCCTTGCATATCGAAATATGCCTCACAAATCGAAGGGAGTAGGTTGTGTGGTTGCTGCCTCGGACTTGGGCTCACTGCCATTCAGGACTCAGGACACAGTTACACATGTGGGATGGGCTTCTGTTAGAGAGGGTTAGTGGCACCAGAAGTATTGAGAGTGTATGAGCCTGTGATGATGCTTGGTGTGGACGGGCCTCACTGCGAGCAATGTGTCTTGGCTATAGGACTGCGTCATGTGGAATCACAACTCTATCTGAATTGTGAGGCATGCTGATCATCGTGTAGACCAGAGGTAGCGGTGAGCAAGGGCCCACAGCCACATGCATACGTTGGTGGCATCACCGGCCTGTGTAGTGCAGGTTCAGTGGCACCACTTGTCGCCAGCCTTCAATATGAAAATACTCCTCACTAATCAAAGGGAGTGTTTGGTGTGGTCGCTGCCATGAGGTTTTGGGTCACTGCATATGGAAATATATATATTTGCTGCTGCGGTGGCTGCCATGGACTTGGGGTCACTGCCATTCAGGACTCAGGACAAAGTTACACATGTGGGATCCGCTTGTGTTAAAGAGGGTTAGTGGGACTACGTGTCGCCGGCCTTGCATATCGAAATATACCTCACTGATCAGAGGGAGTCTGGTGCTGTGGTCGGTGCCACGGACTTGGGGTCACTGCCATTCAGGACTCAGGACAAAGTTACACATGTGGGATCGGCATGTGTTAGACAGTGTTAATTGGCACCACATGTCAAAAATTCCAATTGCGAGGTCTGCTGCCCGCAGTGTAGACTGCTGAGTGTTCGTTTGTACTTGAAAATTAATTTGGTGATTGTACTAAAGTTATAACTGATATAAAAAAAATTCCAGAAGAAAGGATACTAAAAGGATATTATGTAGATTTGAGGCCTGTAATAGTTACTTGCCTAGTGGACTCTGTAGTTAATGAATGAAGAAATAATTTCCATTGGGAGCCCTAGTGAGTGCAGTGTAGGCGTATGATGAAAAGATGAAATAAGTATAGAATACACTGGCAAAGTGTTGTATTTTCTGAGTACAATCTTGTTGTTAGAAATTAGCATTTAAAAATGGAATTGCGTACTGCCTGCAGTGTAGACTGCTATTCCATTTTAGTTTTCATTTGAAGATTAATTTGGTCATTGTAGTATGAAGCAAGGATACTAAAAGGATAATATGTAGGGTGTAGGACTGTGATACTTACTTGCCTACTGGAGTCTGTAGTTGCATATGGAAATACCCCTCACTGATCAAAGGGAGTGTGGTGGTACGGAGTTGAACAGAGTTATTGGCACCACGTGTCGCTGCTGTTGCATATGGAAATATGTCTAACTGATCAAAGAGAGTATGCTGCTGTGGTTGCTGCCACGGACTTGGGGTCACTGCCATTCAGGACACACTAACACATGTGGGATCGGCTTGTGTTAAAGAGGGTTAGTGGGACTACGTGTCGCTGGCCTTGCATATCAAAATATGCCTCAGTGATCGAAGGGAGTGTGGTGCTGTGGTCGCTGCCACTGACTTGGGGTAACTGCCATTCAGGACTCAGGACACAGTTACACATGTGGGATCGACTTAAACAGTTACGCTTGTGGGATCGACTTGTGTTGAACAGGGTTAGTGGTAGTACATCTACATTCCTAATTTGAATTTTATAATGGGTATGTCGGCAATAAATATAAACATAGTTGGGATTTTCACCAGAAACTACTTTAAACTTTGTTATTTCTTTTTCAAACTTCACAACAGTATTATCTCCCATTTGTTGATCAACACCTAGACATATCCAACTGTTATTTTCTGTACAGTTCACTTGACTAGCAAAGAAACGTAAGACTATATCATCACAAAGTTGTTATATAACATTTATATTAAAACTCGAATTCGTGCCGCAGGAAAAACCTAGACTTAGCCAGATGGTTCCTGTTGACTTTGCATATAAACTTGCAGATGTCTATTGATCCGAACATTGGTAGGATCCAATTTCTCGATGTGAAAGTATCTTCAAACTGAAGCTGTACATTTTTTCCAAGTGTCTTCTCCTGTGAAATTTCTTCCCACATTTCTTTCAATTCTGTCTTCTCAGAGTTGGTAATATATGACGTGGCATAGTGAGAAACAGCAATTGAGTTATGTGCATCATATTGTATGTTCATATTTGCATTTCACATCTTCAAAATCTCCGCATTGTATTCATTATTGTACTTCGATGCTTCTGTTCTTTTTAAATAATAAGTATTTTTGGGTGATTTTCGAGTGATGGTATGTCTCATTGCTGACAAAAAACTGTTCACTCTTCCTTTGGAAATTACTGGACGTGGAAAGGGATAACGACAGTTTGTGTAAAATGTATCTTTTGCGTTATCTTTTCATCTGCAATACTTTCCACATTGATGACTTTGATATGCAAATACGCCACACTAATCGAAGGGAGTCTGGTGCTGTGGTTGCTGGCAAGAAGTTGGGGTCGCTGTCATACAGGACTCAGGACACAGTTCCACATGTGGGATCGGCTTGTGTTGAAGACGGTTAGTGGTAGCATTTGTCGCCGGTCGCCCACAGTGTAGGGCAGAGGTAGCAGTAAGCTAGGGTCCACAGCCACGTGCATACGTTGGTGACCCAAACAAACCTTGCGTAGTACAGGTTCAGTGGCACCACATGCCGTCGGTCTTCCATGTGAAAATACTCCTCGGTGATCGAAGGGAGTCTGGTGCTGTGATCGCTGCCATTGAGGACTCAGGACACAGATACACATGTGGAATCGGCTTGTGTTGAAGACGGTTAGTGGTACCATTTGTCGCCTGTCGCCCACAGTGTAGGGCAGAGGTAGCGGTGATCTAGGGTCCACAGCCATGTGCATACGTTGGTGACCCAAACAAACCTTGCGTAGTACAGGTTCAGTGGCACCACGTGTCGTCGGTCTTCCATGTGGAAATACCCCTCGGTGATCGAAGGGAGTGTGGTGCTGTGGTCGCTGCCATTGAGGACTCAGGACACAGTTACACATGTGGAATCGGCTTGTGTTGAACAGGGTTAGTTGGCACCACTTGTCAGCGGTCTTCCACAGTGTAGGCCGGAGGCAGCAGTCAGCAAAGGCCCACAGGCAGGTGACGTTGACTTGAGCTGCACAGATTGGGGGCATTTGGTCTTCTTAATCCATTATAGTCTCTTACACAATTTACGTCGCTATTAATGTTGAATTGTGAACCATGTAACTCTAGTGTAGGGCAGAGGCAGCGGTCAGGATGGGCGCATAGCCATGTGGCGTTCAGTTGAGCTGCACAGTTAGTGGCACCTAGAGTACTCAGCGTGTGCGCACCCTGCGATGAGACGTAGTCCCGGCGGGCCGCACTGGGAGCAATGTGTCTTGTCTAATGAATTCTGCGTTGATAAGGCCACGTGCGGATGACTTATGGTGCAGTGAGTTAGTAGCACCTGAAGCACACAGCGTGTGTGCAGCCTGCGATCATGCATGGTCCGTGCGGGCCGCACTGGGAGCAACTTGTCTTGCGAACTGGACTGCAACATCTGCAATTGCCACTGCATCTGAATTATGAGCCGTGCTGTCCGTTGTGTAGATCGAAGGCAGCAGTTGGTACAGACATAAGTCTGCAGTGCTGTGCCGCTGGGTTCGCAGGGGCCCTGTGTTGAGGAGGCCCGTGGTTATGGCGGCTGCCACGTGCCAGGGTGAGGGCTGCTGTTCTGACAGACTCGTTGGTTTTCCCACAAGTGAACCATGCCTAGGGCCGGGTCTATTTATTCATACTCCTACGCTGGAGTGGCGTACGTTAAAGCAGCCCACTCCGCTTCCGCGGGGGACAACACAGCTATATGACCGAGATCTTCCCCACTGCCTGAGGTAACATGGTTGCGTCTTGCCTCCTTCATATATAGTTGGTTGCTCATCTCCCAACATTCAGCTATTGTGTGGCTGAGGGGCATGGCGTTTTGGGAAGGTCCGTTGTTCTGTTTTGTGCTCCCTCGTGGTAGTAGGGGGGGTGATCCGGGGGGGAGGTTCTGGTGGTGGTGGGGCTGGGTGTTGTGGCGCTGTTGGGTGTCGGAGCTGCATGATCAGTAGCTGTATCACGTGTTGGTCTTTAGATGTGGCTGTGAGTTGGGTGGAAATAACGGAGTAGATAGTCGACCTCCTTACACCAGTTAAAGGTTGATGTTAATTTGTTACTGCGAACTCGGCTTATCGCCTGCTTTTTGGATCGCATTGCAGATTTGGCTGGTCATTGAAAATATGGGGAAGTGGTGTTTTCGTGTTTTTTTTGCACGGGAACGCCTACTGTGCATTTCATTAGCATTAGATGTGGCTCTTGTTTGTGGCGATTTTTTTTTTTTTTTTTTTTTTTTTTTTTAAAGTTTTTATTGAACAATAATTCGATTACAAGCACGGGCCTACAACCCCCAGGGCCGGCCGCTAAGTACAGAATGAAATATACATTTATCAACGCTGCAGTCGGTTCCCGGGGGTCGGCCCCGTAGTGAGTCCGGATAGTTCTAGAGGCACAGGAGACTTAGATCAAACAAACACAGAAAACTAAAAGAAAAACAAAAGGCGAGGCATAAAGACAAACGGCGCAGGTCAGGCTTCCTCCGGGGAACTCCAGGTCAGACCATTAAGCAGCACACGAAAGGAAGGAGTACCGGGAGGCTGGGGACGGGGGGGGGGGGCCAAGGGAACTGAACGTCCATATGTAGTCATTCCAAAAGGTGCCCGGAACCGTCAAGGGTCAGGGGGACAGGGCGATATCGGTGTCCACCAGGGGGGGCGTACAGATACCCCCGCGATAAGCATTCCATTGCCCCCAGATTCTGCCCCATGCCCCCGGCTTACCACGGGCAACATACACAGTCTTCTCCCGGAACATCCACAGACACGCCGTGGAACTCTGGAACCTCCTCGACACCGCATCTCCAGACGTCGCCTTCCTCACGGAAACCTGGATGAACGACTCCTCAGCCCCCGACATCGCCATAGCCATCCCGGACGGCTACAAGATCATCAGGAGGGATCGCAACAACCAGACCGGAGGGGGCATCGCCATCATTCACAAAAGCACCATTCGCATCTCGACTGACTCCACCGACGCATTCAACACCGCCGAATACCTGCACTTCCAGATCCACACCGACCCCAAGACTACCCTCAGAGGCACCCTCATCTACAGACCCCCGGGACCACGCGCACAGTTCTGCGAAGACATCACGGACTTCATCAGCCCTCACGCCCTCCCCTCCACCGACTACATCCTCCTCGGAGACCTCAACTTCCACCTGGAGAACAACAACGACCGCAACACGACCACCCTGCTGGACAACCTCGCCAACCTCGGACTCCAGCAACTGGTCAACACCCCCACCCACTACGCCGGCCACACGCTCGACCCCCTCTTCTCATCCAGCAAGCACATCACCTTCAGCCACTGCACCGGACTCCACTGGACTGACCACAGCTGCGTCCACTTCAGCTTCAAGAAGAACACGGTCCACCACCACCCGAAGCAGGTTCCCCACAGAAACTGGAGCAAGATCACCGTCGACCAGCTCACCACCTCCCTCAGCCAGAACCCACCGGTCAGGACAACGGACCCTAACACAGCAGCCCTCGACCTCACGCAATGGCTGACCTCCTGTGCCAACGACCTCGCCCCACTGAAGAACCCACTCACCAGGCCCAGAAGCAAGAAGGCCCCCTGGTTCACCGACGAACTCAAGGACTCCAAGAAGGCCTGCCGCACCCTCGAGAAGGCCTGGCTCCTCGACAAGACCACCGACAACATGACCGCCCTCAAACTCGCCACTCGCAGACATCACCAGCTCATCCGCACCACCAAGAAGAAATCTTTGAAGGAACGACTGGACAAGAACGCCCATGACAGCAAGGAGCTCTTCAACATCGTCAAGGAGTTCTCCAACCCCAGCACCAGCAACAACGACATCACTCCCTCGCAGGACCTCTGCGACTCCCTCGCCTCGTACTTCCACCGCAAGATCGCCGACATCCACAACAGTTTTGGCGCTCCACCCCCGCACCCATCGACCGAACCTACGCACCCCGCCGCTATCCTCCAGACATGGACCAAAGTGACCCTCGAAGACACGACACGCATGATGAACACCATCCACTCCGGATCTCCGACCGACCCATGCCCCCACCATGTCTTCAACAAGGCCGCCTCTACCATCGCACCCCACCTCCGAGACATCATCAACGCCTCCTTCGACACAGCCACCTTCCCAGAGAGCTGGAAGCACGCCGAGCTCAGCGCACTACTGAAGAAACCAACTGCGGACCCGACCGACCTCAAGAACTTCCGCCCTATCTCGCTCCTTCCTTTCCCTGCCAAAGTCATCGAGAAGGTCGTCAACAAGCAGCTGGCCGCCTTCCTCGAGACGAACGGATCCCTCGACCCATCGCAATCCGGATTCAGAGCCAACCACAGCACAGAGACCGCCCTCATCGCAGCCACCGACGACATCCGAGCCCTGCTCGACAAAGGTGAAACAGCGGCACTCATCCTCCTTGACCTCTCCGCAGCATTTGACACTGTCTGCCACCGCACCCTAGTCCAACGCCTCAACGACACCGGCATCCAGGGGATTGCTCTGGAATGGATCATCTCATACCTCTCCGGCAGAACACAGAGAGTACGCCTCCCTCCGTTCCGCTCTGAGGCCACCGAAGTCATCTGCGGCGTCCCGCAAGGATCATCGCTCAGCCCCACTCTCTTCAACATCTACATGAAACCCCTCGCTGCCATCGCACGCCAACACAACCTCAACATCATCTCCTACGCCGATGACACCCAGCTGATTCTCTCCCTGACCAGAGACCCCGACACCGCCAAAGCCGACCTACACGAAGGGATGAAAGATGTCGCCGAATGGATGAACATCAGCCGCCTGAAGTTGAACACGGACAAGACAGAAGTCCTCATCCTGGGACCATCGCCCTCTGCATGGGACGACTCCTGGTGGCCCCCGGCCCTGGGCACCGCACCCAAGCCAACGGACCACGCACGCAACTTGGGCGTCATCCTGGACTCCTCCCTATCGATGACCAGACAAGTCAACGCCGTCTCCTCATCTTGCTTCCACAACCTCCGCATGCTCCGCAAGATTTTCAGATGGATTCCGACTGAGACCAGGAAGACTGTCACCCAGGCCCTCGTCACCAGCAGACTAGACTACGGTAACACCCTCTACGCCGGTACAACAGCCAAGCTTCAGAAAAGACTTCAGCGTATCCAGAACGCCTCCGCCCGTCTCATCCTGGACGCCCCCCGACGCAGCCACATCTCGAGCCACCTAAGAGACCTGCACTGGCTCCCTGTCAACAAGAGGATCACGTTCAGGCTCCTCACCCACGCACACAAATCCCTCCACGACCTGGGCCCAAGGTACCTCAACGACCGCCTGACCTTCTACACGCCCACCCGACAGCTACGATCCGCGTACCTCGCCCTCGCCGTCGTCCCCCGCATCCAGAGAGCCACCGCTGGAGGAAGATCCTTCTCCTACCTGGCAGCTAAGACATGGAACTCCCTGCCCGTCCACCTGCGGCTGACCCAGGACCACCTCGCCTTCAGGAAACAGCTCAAGACCTGGCTGTTCGAGCAGTAGCAGACCCCCTCCCCCAAGCGCCTTGAGACCCTTCCGGGTGAGTAGTGCGCGATATAAATTCCTTGATTGATTGATTGATTGACCAGTCCATATTCTCCTTCCATACTGACACGGTGGGCGGCCGCTGGGCACCCCAAAGCTGCGCTATATCTCTTTTGGCAATCATGTTCCCCAGGGCCGCCCACCGAGTCTGAGCCGCGCTATAATCATTGGGCTCCCACACATTCAGGACACAGCGACGCACCTCCGGCAGCAGCACAACCCCAGTGACCCGTCCCATAACCGTATGTACCCGGCGCCAGTAGTCCGCCACCTCGCGGCACTCCCACAGGATATGGAGAAAGGTGGCACTGAGCCCACAACCCCGCTTACAGAGCCCATCGTCGGAATATCCCATCGAGACCAAGCGAGGACCCGTCACATACACCCGGTGAAGAATCTTAAGCTGTACCAACCGGAGACGGGCTGGAATGGCGACCTCTTTGGGGGACGACAGTGCAGACTGCCAGTCCTCGTCGTCCAATTCCACCCCATCCCCCGTCCAAGCCTCCCGAAGGCGCACCAAGAGGTCAGCCCGATGATTAATCAGTTTCTTATAAATTAAAGAAATAGTGCTGTCCGGGACATGTCCGTCAAGTATGCGGTCCTCGAGGGGCGAGGAAACCGGGATCGTGGTCCCCTCTCCAAAGACCGAGAGCAGGGCGTGTCGAACCTGGGCATAGCGGAAGAACTCCCTGTCCGTAAGCTCATATTCGGCCTGAAGAGCCGCGAAAGTCTTAACCGCGCCCTTATGCCACAGGTCTCCCACTTTGCTGATACCAATCGTGTCCCACTGGTCAAACCCCTTCGTAGTCCAGAGGCTCCCCAGGCGATCGGAGGCAAACAAAGGAGTAGCACATGTCAGTCGCTCACCCCAGCCCGTGGCCGCAGTGGCGGCCCTCCAGGTCCGCACAGCGATCTTAGTAGGACCCGTAAGGGTCCGGCCAGCCGAGCGGGAGTACAGCGCCCTGTTATAGTCCCCGCCGGGAAGCAGGAACTTGTCCATCTCATACGCCGGGTTCAGGCCAGGCGCATACGTGGCATGGTTGATGGCCGAAAGCTGCGCGGCCCAATAATACCTGCGAATGTCGGGAAGCGCGATGCCCCCGTCATACCAGGGGAGAGTAAGCTTAGCAAGAGCAATACGCGCCCGCCCGTCCCACACCAGTCTCCTCTGCAGGCTCTCTATCTCCCGAAAGTAGGCCACTGGGATGACGTCGAAGGAATTCTGGAGTGCATAGAGGAACCTGGGAAGGGACATCATTTTGAACAGCGCGGCCCGACCCAGCGGGGACAGGGGCAGCCTGCACCACCGGGCCGTATCCTCTCGCAATCGCCGAAGCGGACGCAGGAGATTCAGCTCATAGCGAGCCACCGGGTCCAGCGAAACGTATATCCCCAGGTACTTAAAGCCGCTCAGTGATACCTGGATCGGAAGCCGAGGCGGTAGGAGTGGAGGACCACCGGAGATCGGATAGACGCAGGATTTAGACCAATTGATCGTGAGACCCGAGTTACTCCCAAAGGAAGTCAGAACGTCAAAGAGGACGTTGAGCGACTGCCGCGGTGAGGTGAGATATAGGAGAATATCGTCCGCATACAACGAAACCCGATCTTCAAAGCCCGGGGCCCACCGGATCCCTCGAAGCGAGGGCTCCCAGCAGAGCCAAGCCGCGAGTGGCTCCAGGGCGAGAGCGAAGAGCAGAGGGGACAACGGGCATCCCTGCCTCGTGCCCCTGCCGAGGGCAAAGGGCCGAGAGACCCGCCCGTTCACCACCACCTGAGCCATGGGTCCCGTGTACAGAAGCTTCACCCAGCCAATAAATCCTTCCCCAAAGCCAAATTTAGCCAAGACAGCCCAGAGGAATGGCCACTCGATGGTGTCAAAAGCCATCGTGGCATCCAAAGAGACCAGCACGGCCGGTTCGGAGAGGAGCTCCGCCCTGGCAAGGGCGCCATGAAGACGCCGCAAGTTAAGAGCGGTGTTACGATGCGGGATGAATCCGCATTGGTCCGGATGAATCAGATCGCACACGACGCTCAACAGACGATTAGCAAGGACTTTCGCCAGGATCTTAGGCTCCGCATTTAGCAGTGAAATAGGCCGGTAAGAAGTACAGCGATCTCGCGGCTTGTCCTCCTTGGGGATAACGACTATCGTGGCCAAACGCTGATCGGCCGGGAGGGAACCCGCCGCCAGAGACTCACGGAACATGCGACTGAGGAAGGGCGCAAGCTTGTCAGGGCGCAGTTTATATAGCTCAATGGGCAGACCGTTGGGACCCATAGCCTTGCCCGAGCGAAGGGAGCGGATCGCGGTCGCTATTTCATCCACCGACAAGGGGGCGTCCAGCCGCTCACGGTCCTCAACGGACAGGCAGGGCAAGGCGATATCCCTCAGTAGAAGGCGAGAGTCGTCCTCATCCCTGTCAGTCACTGGGGAGTACACAGCCCGGAGGTGGTCGGCAAAACATTCCACAATCTCGTCAGGCTCCGTCACACACACACCATCCGCAGCACGCAACTCCGGGACCACACGATTCACTCTCTCCTTCCTGTCCAGCCACGCGATCAACTTTCCCGCCTTGTCCCCGGCATCGTACAGTCGACCCTGCTGCTCCCTATACATAGTTTTGGCCGCGTCAGTGACCAGGGACCTATATTCAAACTGTTTCAAGCTGAGGGCATGGAGCCCGTCCGGAGTAACATTCGCCTCCAAGGCCGACTCCAGCCCCAAGATGTCAGTCTCCAGCCTCACCACTGCCTCACTCTTGACCCTCTTAGCCACCACTATCTGGGAAAGGGCGTGTCCGCGGATCACGGTTTTAAAGGCTTCCCACAGGGACATTGCAGAAGACACCGACCCCTCGTTATCCAGGAAGTATTGGTCCATAGCCTTAACCAGGCTGTCACGAGTCGTAGGGTCTCGCAGGTACCATGGGTTAATGGGAGCGATCCGCCCTGCAGACCGCGGCCCGGTGTCAAAAACAAGCCACAGCGGAGAATGGTCGGAGATACCCCGCGCCAGGTGCCTGACCTCTCGAATCCGACCAGTCTGCGCCGCGGGCATAAGGAAGTAGTCTAACCTAGAGAGACTCCCATGCGCCCCCGACTGAAAGGTGAATTGACATTGGGTCGGATGCATTAATCTCCAACTATCCACCAGGCCGAAGGTCTCCAGCATCCCACCCAGCCATGCCTGGGCAGCGGGGAGGGTCCTTGGTGGGTGACGATCCAGTTCACCCGAAACCACAGAATTAAAGTCCCCGCCCATGAGCAGGAGGCCGTCCGGAAGGTCAAGCAGCATTCGACCCAAGTCAGTGAAGGTGGAGTTCTGGAGGCCCGGGGGGACGTAAACTGAAACCAGGGCAAGGGGCTGCCCCTCCCACTTCCCAATCAAACACACATAGCGCCCTCTGTCATCCGAGACTATCTTAGTGATCTCCACCGGAAGTGAGGTTCGCAGCAGAATGCCCACCCCCCTGGAACCAGTTGTGAAACCAGAATGGGCCACGAGGCGGTATCCCCCCCTGTTCATTGCATGACAAACATTGCCAACAAGATGCGTCTCCTGGAGAAACACCACATCAGGAGTCAAACGACGCAAATATTGCAGTACTACACCCCGCTTGATACGGTCCCCCAACCCATTGACGTTCCATGACATAAGCCTCAACCCGTCCCCCCCCATCCCCCCCAATAGATCAAGGGTCCCCCCGCCTGCAGCACCGTTCCCAAATGTGGACAAAAATCAGTACCTCGCCCTGTAAACAAAAAACACACAGCAAAACAAACCCTCCTCCCCCCCAACCCCACCCCAGGACCAACTCCCCCCACCCTGCACCCCTGCGGGCCAAAAAACCCCCCCAACTTGCAGTGTGCCTGTCGCCCCACTAACCCCATTCTACGAAAAGAACCCAGAGGAGGTAAGGGACCCGTCCCCGCCCGCCCCCCTCACTGGTCCTGGTAAAACACAATATGCAAATGAAATAAGACCCGACTGTACAGTGCAAAAAGGCAAAATCAAGGACCAAAAGTCATTCTAAAAGGGACCCATCACCTGCGGTGCCCGCAGAGGGTCCGGGACGGCCACCTCCGTCCGGCAGAGAGTCCAGCCAGTCACTTGCAGCCACAGGAGAGTCAAAAAAGGCTGTCCGATCCCCATGTTCCACTCGGAGTTTTGCAGGGTAGAGCATCGAATACTTTAGGCCCAGCTCACGGAGACGACGCTTCACCCCTTGGAATCCCATCCGTTGTTTCTGGACCAGTTGCGTGAAGTCCGGGTAAAAATTGATGGTCGAGTTCTCATGACGAACCGGGCCGTGGGTCCGTGAGGCCTGCAGAATAGCGTCGCGGTCCCTGTAATAGAACAGTTTGGCCACGATAGGCCTCGGGGGGGCCCCCGGCCGTGGCCGACTGCCCGGAACTCGATGGGCCCGCTCCACGGCAAAGAACTTACTTAGGCCAGCCGAGGACAACTGTTTCAGGATAAGTTCCTCGACCACGAGGTCAACCGGGCGGCCGTCAGAGGACTCCGGTACACCTATGACGCGGATGTTGTTGCGTCGGGCCCGTCCCTCGAAGTCCTCAAGCCGCCGGGCCATATGGTCGTTAACCACCCTGATGTCTCCAAGCGCGGCCCGCAGATCCGACACATCCGCACCGAGGGTGGAGGTCCGTGCGTCGAGGGCCTGGACCTTCTCGTTAGTTTTGGAGAGGTCGGCCCGGATCAGGGTGACATCGATCGCGACAGTGTCAATCTTACGGGCCAGGGCCTCATATTGCGTCGCGATGGTTTCCCTGATGCCATCAATGGCGCCCATAATGTCCTGCAAGGATAGTTCCGTAGTGGCGGTCGCGCCTCCTTCCGCAGTATCCGAGGGGAGGCCAGCAGCGCCAGAGGGCCCCCTGCCCTGGGTGTAGCGGTCCATGTTATTGCTCTGGACTGCCCCCCCGCGGAGGGAAGCCTTGGTCTTGCGGCCCTCGGGACCCCCTTTGCCCCCCATGTGAACACGGTCACCCGAGGGGACCTCCAATCAAGAGGTGTAAGGCACCAGCAAGAAGACCACAAAATGTCGGTATAGGGGGTCCGAGGCGATAGGCGCTCTAGCGGCAGATGAAAGAAAACCTCATGCAGAGGCCCAGGAAGCACCTCTCCACCCCGAGCGCACCTCCCTGCCGGTCTCCTGAAGTGCAAAACCGAAACCAAAAGTGGTGGATCGGCAGCTGGCACCGCGCTGAAGCCGCTGTTGTTCAATTGCAACCCGGTCCCTCGGGTCACCTTCACCCCGGTCACCTCCGTCGGGTGGGTCCCAAAAGTTCCGACGACGACAACTCAGGATTCCCAGGTCCGATTTGAGTTTTGAAAAGAGATATACGCTCAGCTGGTCTTTATCTCCCAGATTCCATAAGCCACGTCAGGATATTCTCAGGATAAATTCCGAGGAGCAGAGAGGGTCCGGGGAGCCCTGTGCTCACGCGACCATCTTGGATGCGCGCTAGGCTCCTCCTCGTTTGTGGCGATTTTGTTGGTGTAAGGTATTGATGGAAGAGTGGTGAGATTTGCAGTTTTCACTAAGTTGAGAATGGGATGATAATTTAAAAACACAGAAAAAAGATAGGTTTAATGAACGTTATAAATAGAAATTAGCATTTTAAAAACCTTTGAAATTCACTGAACAAACCATAGGTTTCAGGCACGTTATAGTTAGAAATTAGCATTTAAAAAAACCATTGAAATTCACTAAAAAAAAACCATAGGCTTCAGGCACGTTATAGTTAGAAATTAGCATTTAAAAAAAACCTTTGAAATTCACTGAAAAAAACCATAGGTTTTAGGCACGTTATAGTTAGAAATTGGCATTTAAAAAAACCTTTGAAATTCACTGAAAAAACCATAGGTTTCAGGCACGTTATAGTTAGAAATTAGCATTTAAAATCCTTAGAAATTCACTGAAAAAAACCATAGATTTCAGGGACGTTAGAGTTGGTTGGACATTTGACTCCAGAGAAATTTGCCTGTTATAGTTAGTAACCCTGGGCGTAGTTCGCGAAGTAGCACTTCGCGAAGCTACGCAAAGTGCAGTTCGCACTACGCGAGCTACGCGTAGCACTTCGCGAACTGTGTAGTACCTTGTACGCACTATGCCAGATGTCGTTTTCAATGATTGCACAGTGCAGACAAGCAACCGGCACTGTGCAATCATTGAAAATGGCATCTTGCACAGTGCGAGCTGTAGTTTTCTGCTGCTCGAGTAGAATTTTACTCGAGCGGCAGCTTTCTCAACGCGAACTGGTAGTTTCTCAACGCGAGCGGTCGCGAGCATACGCGACCACTCGCAATGAGAAACCTGACCTCCTCGCGTTGGGAATCTCGCCGGATGGTTTATTTTCCATGCTCGCGATCGCCAACTTGATGTTGCTTATCTCGAACAAGGAAAATGTCTCGCCGGGATGTCATTTTGCTTGCTCGCGGTCGCCAACTTGACGTTGAGGACCGCGAGCAAGCAAAAAATGACCGTAGCACTACGCAGCACTACGCTACACGTGTTCGCACTGTGCTACGTGCAATTCGCGTAGTGCGAAGTAGCGCGAACTTCGCAAACTACGCGAGCGTAGCGTAGTGCTTTGCCCAGGCTTAATAGTTAGTTGATAGCGTCTAGCACCTCTGGTGCCCCAACAGACAGTCCCCCCCAAGCCCCAGGTCACAATGCCCCCCAGGTATTCGAACTATGTTTAAAAAGCAATACCTTAAGAGGGACCCTACAGTATCCAACAAGCCACCATTAATTAATAAGGACACACCTCAATCACCCGTTCTCCCCATTGACAGCACCGGCCCAAAAACTCTACCCTTAGAACCGATAATCCACTGCGCAAACAGATTTTAACCGCTTCAGGACCCTAGTGTGGATCAAAACGATACTGAGCCTGTGTCATCTGCCCCTGGGCTGGTGGGCGACACTGCGATAAACAGCATAGAAAATAAATCAGAGCCCTCGGACATCAACTTGTGGAATTTGCGTAGTCGCGCTACGCAAAGCTTCGCGAAACGGTAAAAAATCCCCGCGAGTACGCATAAATTCCGAAAACACGCGAAATTGCTTGTTCGCTATGTTTGTGTGATCGGGGGGAAATATCTTGCGAACGCGCATTTTGAGAACGCGAACAAGCAAACAATTTCGCGAAGCCGCGGAACGCAGAATTTTGGCCAATATCCGCAAATTCCACGAGCGGAACGGAATTTACCGCCCAGGTCTAATCTTAAATTCACTTAGAGCTGAAATTGGAATACTGAAAGATATGGTAGAAGGTCTTACCACCCTAGTCAAAATGCTACTAGGGACAGTCCTGTCTTGTACACAGTATGATATCCCTGTATATAGCAATAACCCAAACCTTACACATAATGATGTGTTAACACAGAAATTAGCACATCCTAGCAAACAATACGTTTCCAATGCCCCTATCTTACCCCACTTGGCCATCTTTTCTACCTCCACCCACATACAAGTGGGAAACGATCCTTCGGACGCGAGAAAGAGTAGTTTTGACATCCCTATACAAGACAAGCTCATGAGGCTAGCAGCCTCACAGTATCCTTTAAATGGCCAAAGGGCAGCACAATCGGGGCAAGCCCAACTTCCTATGTATGGAAGCTGAGACAAGCTGCATCTACTTACCCCACCAGCTAGAACCAGCCTGCAGCAACCCAAGACAATTCTCATGACCAATGTCCCGAAACCTAATACTAAGAATTCCTATGAGAGCAAGGATTCTCTGCTAAACAAAGTGACTCACTGGATTCGACATGTCAGGGGCTGTCGATCAGTGATCAGAGACGACATTCTAAGAGCACGGAGATGTTCTTTACCAAAATGCCAACTGGACAACGTCGAGATCCCCCTCCAGGGGACCGAGATGGCAGAGAACCTCCTCGCTCTAGAATTTCGTACCTGCGCCCCCGAGGGGTCTTACATCCAATTTAGGCAACTCCCAACACTTGAGCATGGTAGGATACAAGCCACACAGCCCTTACCATCTCTGGCATGCACCTCCTCTTTAGAGATTAACGACTGGCTATGGGACGCTGCTTTCCACCGTCCAGATTTATCCAGTGCGGTACATTGCTTCAAGCACACAGATAGCTCCCCAGTCACTTCCAGTTCTCCTCTTACTGCCAAATGTATTGGAGATAGTTCCCCATGCAGACCTACTACTCCTATCTGGGAAGAGCAAACATCTGATAACTACGTGCCCGTAGTCTGACAAACGCTATCCCATCTGCCAACCAAAATTCGCACTCCCGCACAAAGCACTGCCTCCTTTCTTAGGGTCCCACAGCAACTCAAGATAGTGTCATGGAATGTGGCGGGCCACAGCAGTAAAATTCCTCTGCCCCACTGGAACCAACTAGTGGAAGGCTTTGATGTATGTACTTTTCAGGAGACATAGACTTTGGCCCCTATTCACAAAGTAGGCTATACCTGCTTCCATATACCCGCAATTTCAACGAAAAGGGGGTGCCCACCGGGGGTCTGACTGTCTGGATAAGGATTGCCCTTGATTGCCGAATTATCCCTCAAACCAGCTCAAGCCCAGATATTATATGGCTAAGTATCAGAGGACCTAGGGGCGGACCCACAGTTGAACTTTTTAACGTTTACACAAGAGGAACCAAGGGAGACAGATTCTCAGCCACCTTGGAAGCATTAGATGAATGTCTAGCTAACTGTTCACCCCAGACAAGAGTGATAGTGATAGGGGACTTTAACTGCACCTTTGAACCCCTGGTCCTGGAAGATCTCCCGGGACTAGACGATCAAGACAATAGATTGGCAATTCCTCAACTAGATCTTGCCCTAGTCAAAAAATGGACACAGCAGGTACTCCAACTCAATGCCATCACTATGGAGTATGGGCTAAGGGCAGTCAATGGCAGGTCACTATCAGACAAGCAGGGCGCCAACACCTACAACAGAGCTAGCTGCCCATCGTGGATCGACTACATCCTCCTTGATTTAAAGCTATGGGGGAGGATGATCGACATGATAGTGAGTTCAACCATAGATAGCGATCACAACCCCCTGTGCTTAACTCTGAAGCCCTTATGGGAGGCTTCTTATTACCAGTTGGAAAACCTACCCCTGATAGCTACCAGGGATATAGTTTCATCTAACTGCAAAAAGTACTTAAAATGGAAGAAGGTAGCTCTGAGTGATGAAAAGATCGCAGGAATGAAATACGAGCTGAACATAGGCACTGCCAAATTGCAAGCTGCGGCCCTAAGCGCATCCCGAACATCAGATGCGTCCAATGCCCACACGTACACTGTTACCCAAATTAACACCTATTTCCAAGTTCCAAACCAGTGTAAAAAACCCAGTCATATTACCAAGGACCCATATTCTTGGTACAATAAAGAATGCAGGGAAAAAAGATCGTTACTAGCCAAAGTCATTAAAGGGAAAAACCAGACCCTTATAAAGTCGGCTAGAAATTCCTATAAAGCAGCTCAGCGGGAGGCAAAGTTAATATGGGATGAATCACGCTGGAAACAATTAAAGGATGCATGCTCTTCCAAAGATACCAGCATGCTTTGGAATTTGGTTTCCTGGGGAAGCAAGGCGGGCGCATGTTCACCCCCAAACCATATCACTAGTCAGACCTGGTACGATCATTTTACAGGGCTTTATTCATCACCAGAGGCCAGCAATGGAGGGGAGCTAGAAGGTCCTGACATGTCTAGGGCAGAAGATGAGCGGTTCCTCACACAGGAGGCAGAATCTGCAATAAAGAAAATTATCCCATCCAAAGCAGCAGGTCCCGATGGCTTATGGGGGGCCTTTTTCTGGCCGATCCCCACCATTGGGCCCGCTTCATCACACTACCAGCTAACAAAATAGCCAACGGAATACCAGTCCCAGCGTTATGGAAGGTGGCCGAAGTTGTCCCCATTTACAAGAAGGGAGACAGTGCCGACCCGTCCAACTACAGACCAATTAGTCTGATTGATGCTATGCAGAAGGTCTTTGGCCGGATGCTTCTGCATAGGATCCAGTCATGGACTGAGGAGGAATGTTGGACCCGGCCCTCGTAACCTAGCTAGACCTGACCCCTGCACCTCACACCAGCCCCCAAACCCACGGCCTAGCCGATCCTCCCCACCAGAACTCACACGCACCCAACCCGGACTTCCCCGTCCGTGGCCTTCCTCCCCTCGGCCACACCGGGCCCGCGTGCCCACTTCATGCACCAAGATGGCCGCCCGGCCCCAGCGCGACCCTGGCCTAGAGGCGCCACTCCGGCTGGAGGACATCGCGCTCCCCTTGGGATGAGAGAGGGAGGAGCAGTTTCTATCACACCTCTGCGCTTCCCTGGGACGGTGGGTTTCGATCGACCTGCCGGCCTCCCCGAGGGCTGGCTCCACGCCTGCTGGGTGTCTGGGACTCCTCCCGACCCGGCCCTGGAAGGATCAAAAGACAATGGCAGGAAACCCCAACAAGCGACCCCCCAGGTGACACGACCCCTGCCTGCACAGACTCTGGACATCAAAGAGGAGTCGCCCTATAACAAGGGGTGCTCTGGGACTGTCCGGCAGATTCGCCTTGGAACACCTGAGCCCTGCTGAGTGACTCGCGGCTCCCTGAAGATCGTAAGACCTCCGAACTTGTGCTTGAGCCCTGCTGAGTGACTCGCGGCTCCCTGAAGATCGTAAGACCTCCGAACTTGTGCTTGAGCCCTGCTGAGTGACTCGCGGCTCCTCGAAGATCGTAAAACCACCGAACTTGTATCCGAGCCCTGCTGAGTGACTCGCGGCTCCCACAGACTCTCTTGGTCCCGCCGGACCCCACGACGACAAGCGTATCCCCCAGCTCGAGGATTGTGAGCTGTGCGCCGGGTACGCTCCTGCATTTGATCCATAGCCCCCCAAGACTGTCTCGCTACCTCCTACCCCCCTCCAAGACTCTGTGAGCCCACGCTCTGCTTGTAAATATTTGCCTTGCTGATCATAAAGATCCTACCACTTCGATCTGATAAAGCTTGAATCTTAAAAACTCTCGGTGTGGTGTCTCTTTGTCGTGTGGTGCCGAGTGTACGATCCTAGATACGAGGGTCCTCCCCTGAGGAGTCTCCCGCCAGTGCCCGGCTATGATACTTTGAGGGTGGGTCTCAGGACAGTCAGGGCCCCCTCCTGGCCCCTCTGAGGTCGCCTTCTAACATTGGTGGCAAGCGACGGGATTCGGGCCCATAATCTAGAGATCGTACCGTGAACGGCTGACGCACTACCGACAAAGATGGCAGAAGGAAACGCCGTGGTTCTCACAGAAAACGACACCAGTACCGTGTTCCAGGTGGAACAGCTGGAAGAGTACACACACAAAGAACTAAAACAATTCTATAAGGAACGCAAAATCGCTACCACTGGTCTCAACACCAAAGAAGATATGCAAAAGCACTGGAAGCTTGGGTGAAATCTGGAGCCTCCCGCCCAGAAGGAGCGGGGGAGCCCCACGACGAGGCTGGACCCTCCCAAGGAGAACACAGCAGCAACCAGGTGCGAGGCTTCGTACCAGACGGGGGCCTATCCCCGGAGGAACTCGCAGACAGAGAAAGAAATCGCCATCATGAGCTCGAATTAGCCAAGCTCAAAATTGAGGGCGAGTTGAAGTTAGCCGAGAAAAAGCTAGCAGTGGAACAGATGCGAGTACAAGGAGAACTAGAAGAGAAGAAACTCCAACGAGAACATGAGGGAAGGAGACTTCAACTGGAACATGAACGCAGCTTGAAGGAAATAGAGCTAAGAGCAAGAAGCGAAGAAGCGCGGCCCCCGGGGAACCGAGAGGCGGCCGCCCCGGCGGAGCAGAAGGTCCACATCCCCAAGGATGTGGTCAAAGAATATTACAAAAATGATGACATTCAACAGTGGTTCCGGGCCTACGAGGTCGCCATGACCTCCCATCGGGTCCCGCAGAAGGATTGGGGGGCTGGGTTGTGGGGACGATTCCTGAGCGAAGGGAGAGACACCCTGCTCGACCTACCCACCTCCATGCAGACCTCCTATGACCACATGAAAGCGGCCCTCCTCACAAGGTACGGCCTCACCCCGGAGATGTACCGCCAGCGGTTCCGGGACTGCAGGAAGATCCCGGGTACCACCTGGGTGGAATATGTGAATTTCTTCAGCCGCGCCTTCGATGGGTGGATCAAGGGCAGCAAAGTAACCACCCTGGAAGAACTAACAGACCTTATGTTGTGGGAACACCTGGCTGCGAACTGCTTTGTGGAATTACGCCAGCACCTGTTCGACAGCAAGCTCACGGATCCGAGAGAGCTGGCTGTCGAAGCGGATCGCTGGACCAACACCCGGGTCTCCCGGGGCCCTGTAGGAGAGTACCCCCGAGCCAGTCAGGGACCACCCCGCCAGAGAGGGGGGGGAAACCAGGGAGGGCCGAGAGAGTCCCAGGCTAGTCCCCCGAAGTCCCAACCACCACCTTTCCCGGCACCCCCGCCAGCTGTGTCCGGCCTCCCCCTGAGACGGGGGCACCGGGTAACCATCACTTGTTTCCGTTGCCAGAAGCCCGGGCATTACGCCAACGACCCTGAATGCCCCATGGCCCCACGCACCACCCAGGCAGCATCCCCCGCTAGACAGTTAGCCAATGTAGCACTGGGGGAGGAGGTTGAGGAGACCGAGGAGTGGGAACCCGCAGCCATGGCCCTAGTATCCCTGGGAGATAGAGAGATGGTCCCTGGGAGCCTCCTGCCCTCTAACACAAAGAAATATAGGCAGCTCGTAACGATCAATGGCCACCAAGTAGAAGCCCTCCGTGACACGGGGGCCAGCATCACCGGTGTCCTCAGCCATTTAGTCCACGAAGACCAGGTCCTCCCAAACGTATTTTGCCCTGTCATTTCCGCCGACAACACAGAAAGCCTATGTAAGGTAGCCCTGGTGCCCTTTGAGTGGGGAGGGGTGGTCGGTAAACTGAAGGTCGCAGTGAGAACCTCCCAACCAGTCGACTGTCTCCTGGGGAACGACCTGGAAAGTTCCCCCTGGAGACAAGTCGAGCGCACGACCCACCTAGGGATGATGGGCCTCCTGGAGGGGGTGTGCGCCACCACTCGATCCATGGCGGCTCGACTGACCCCCCTGGGGGAAGTTGACGACGCCCCGACCCCTGAAGATAGGATGGTCCCGGCCGAGGGTCCCCACACCCCCCCACCAGAAGGGTCGATCGCCAGTGACGAACCCCCGCTTTCCGACTCCACCCAAGTCACCGAGTTAGGCGATCTGCCCGAATTAGCCCAGTGGCGCCACGAGGGGGGACCCTCCCGAGAAGAGTTCTGCCGAGAGCAGGCTACCTGTCCCTCCCTGGTCGGGCCCCGGCAACAGGCAGAGGCCCAGGCCGCAGGAGACCAGAGGGGGACGCACCGGGTGTATTGGGAGAATGACCTGTTGTACAGCGAACAGAAGTCGGTGGAGCTAGGGTCCGGTCGGGTGCTGGTGGTACCCCTACGCTTCCGAAACCTCCTGCTGGGCTTAGCCCACGACGTTCCCCTCGCAGGCCACTTGGGCCAGGCCAAAACGTACAGTCGCCTCGTGACTCACTTCTACTGGCCCAGAATGAGAGCAGATGTAGAAGCCCACTGCAAGTCCTGTCCCATGTGCCAGGCCAGTGGGAAGAGCGGAGGGAAGCGCAAGGCTCCCCTCCAACCCTTCCCTGTCGTCAGTACCCCTTTTGAGCGGGTCGGGATCGACATTGTAGGGCCTCTGGACCCCCCAACTTCCCAAGGGCACCGGTTCATCCTCGTCCTGGTGGACCATGCCACCCGTTACCCTGAGGCCATCCCCCTGCGCACCGTCACAGCCCCCGTGGTGGGCCGGGCGTTGATGGGAATCTTCTCCCGCATGGGTTTCCCACGCGAGGTCGTGAGCGATCGCGGTACCAACTTTATCTCCCGATACATGAAGTCCTTATGGCAACAATGCGGGGTGTCCTATAAATTCACCACCCCGTACCACCCCCAAGGGAACGGCCTGGTAGAGCGGTTTAACCGGACTCTGAAGGGGATGATCGCGGGCCTGGAAGAGCCCCTCCGGCGTAAGTGGGACATCCTGCTCCCCTGCCTCCTATTCGCCTACCGCGAAGTTCCCCAGAAATCCTTGGGGTTCAGCCCCTTTGAGTTACTCTACGGGCACCCCGTCAGGGGGCCCCTCAGCCTGGTCAAGGAAGGCGGCACCCCGAGGCCCCCCCCGAGATGTGTTCCGTTACGTCCTGACCCTCCGAAATCAGACTAGGAGGTTACGAGAGATGGCCGAGGCCAACCTGGAGGCGAGTCAGGAGGAGATGAAGTGCTGGTACGACCAGAACGCCACTCTGGTCGAGTTTCAGCCGGGCCAGCAGGTATGGGTCATGGCCCCCGTGAAACCCTGCGCCCTCCAGGACAAATGGACCGGGCCCTTCAAAGTGGTTGAGCGGAAGAGCCAGGTCACGTACTTGGTGGACGTCCAGTCCCCCCGGGACCCCCTCCGGGTCCTCCACGTGAACCGCCTCAAGCCCCACTTTGTGCGAACAGAGCTGAGCCTCCTACTGGCCACTGATGACGGGTCCGAGGAGGAGTCAGATCCTCTCCCTGATCTCCTGTGCACCAAGGAGAAGGACGGCTCCGTAGAGGGAGTGAACCTCTCCCCGTCTCTCACCCCCCAGCAACGTGAGGATTGCCGCCAGCTCCTAGGGCAGTTTTCGGACCTCTTCTCCCTGGTCCCTAAGGTCACCGACTGGTGTGTCCACGACGTGGATACCGGGGACAGCCCGCCAGTGAGACACCGGGCCTACCGAGTCCCTGATCGGGTTCGGTCCTGTATCCAAGCCGAAGTCTCGAAAATGTTGACCCTAGGCGTGATTGAACCCTCAGACAGCCCCTGGGCCAGCCCCGTGGTCCTGGTCCCAAAAGCAGCTGCCCCCGGGGTCGCACCAGAACTCCGCTTCTGCGTGGACTACCGGGGGACTCAATGAAGTCACCCGAGCCGATGCCCACCCCATTCCCCGAGCTGACGAGCTCATTGACCGGCTCGGGCTGCTCGGTTCCTCAGCACCTTCGATCTCACCTGCGGCTACTGGCAAATTGCGCTCACAGAAGGGGCCAAGGAGCGGTCCGCCTTCTCCACCCCGGATGGGCACTATCGCTTTCGCGTGATGCCCTTCGGGATGAAAAATGCCCCGGCTACCTTCCAGCGACTGGTAAATAGAGTCCTGGCCGGGCTGGAAAAATTCAGTGCTGCATATCTCGACGATATCGCAGTTTTTAGCTCTGAGTGGAGTGAGCACCTCCAGCACCTTCGGAGGGTGCTAACCGCCCTGCGCCAGGCAGGCCTCACCGTGAAAGCCAGCAAGTGCCAGATCGGGCAAGGTTCGGTAACCTACCTGGGGCACCAGGTCGGAAGCGGACAGGTCGCCCCTCTACAGCCCAAAATCGACGCCATCCTAGCCTGGGAACCCCCCACTACCCAAACGGAGGTCCGAGCCTTTCTGGGCCTCACGGGCTACTACCGGAGATTCATCCGGAATTACGGCAGCCTGATCGGTCCCCTCACGGGACTCACGTCCAAAAAGCAGCCCAAGAAGGTGCAGTGGTCCCCTGCCTGCCAAGAGGCATTCGAGGCCCTGAAAGCGGCCATGTGTACTGCCCCCGTCCTCCAGGCCCCCGACTACTCCAAAGAGTTTGTGGTACAAACTGATGCCTCCGAGCATGGCATCGGGGCAGTCCTCTCCCAGGTGAATGACCAAGGCCTAGACCAGCCCGTAGCCTTCCTCAGCCGAAGGCTATTGCCCAGGGAACAGAGATGGAGCACCATCGAGCGCGAGGCATTCGCTGTAGTCTGGGCCCTCAAGAAACTACGCCCTTACCTGTTCGGCACCCATTTCAAGGTCCAAACCGACCATCGCCCCTTGCGATGGCTCATGCAAATGCGAGGAGAAAACCCCAAGCTACTGCGGTGGTCAATCTCCCTCCAGGGGATGGATTTCACCGTGGAACATCGTCCTGGGGCTGACCACGCCAACGCCGATGGCCTCTCCCGGTTCTTCCGCCTCAGCGAAGAGAACCCCAAAGAGGATGGGTAGTTCTCTCCGGCTTTCAGCTGGGGGGGACGCGTGTTGGACCCGGCCCTCGTAACCTAGCTAGACCTGACCCCTGCACCTCACACCAGCCCCCAAACCCACGGCCTAGCCGATCCTCCCCACCAGAACTCACACACACCCAACCCGGACTTCCCCGTCCGTGGCCTTCCTCCCCTCGGCCACACCGGGCCCGCGTGCCCACTTCATGCACCAAGATGGCCGCCCGGCCCCAGCGCGACCCTGGCCTAGAGGCGCCACTCCGGCTGGAGGACATCGCGCTCCCCTTGGGATGAGAGAGGGAGGAGCAGTTTCTATCACACCTCTGCGCTTCCCTGGGACGGTGGGTTTCGATCGACCTGCCGGCCTCCCCGAGGGCTGGCTCCACGCCTGCTGGGTGTCTGGGACTCCTCCCGACCAGGTCCTGGAAGGATCAAAAGACAATGGCAGGAAACCCCAACAAGCGACCCCCCAGGTGACAAGACCCCTGCCTGCACAGACTCCGGACATCAAAGAGGAGTCGCCCTATAGCAAGGGGTGCTCTGGGACTGTCCGGCAGATTCGCCTTGGAACACCTGAGCCCTGCTGAGTGACTCGCGGCTCCCTGAAGATCGTAAGACCTCCGAACTTGTGCTTGAGCCCTGCTGAGTGACTCGCGGCTCCCTGAAGATCGTAAGACCTCCGAACTTGTGCTTGAGCCCTGCTGAGTGACACGCGGCTCCCTGAAGATCGTAAGACCTCCGAACTTGTGCTTGAGCCCTGCTGAGTGACTCGCGGCTCCTCGAAGATCGTAAAACCACCGAACTTGTATCCGAGCCCTGCTGAGTGACTCGCGGCTCCCACAGACTCTCTTGGTCCCGCCGGACCCCACGACGACAAGCGTATCCCCCAGCTCGAGGATTGTGAGCTGTGCGCCGGGTACGCTCCTGCATTTGATCCATAGCCCCCCAAGACTGTCCCGCTACCTCCTACCCCCCTCCAAGACTCTGTGAGCCCACGCTCTGCTTGTAAATATTTGCCTTGCTGATCATAAAGATCCTACCACTTCGATCTGATAAAGCTTGAATCTTAAGAACTCTCGGTGTGGTGTCTCTTTGTCGTGTGGTGCCGAGTGTACGATCCTAGATACGAGGTTCCTCCCCTGAGGAGTCTCCCGCCAGTGCCCGGCTACGATACTTTGAGGGTGGGTCTCAGGACAGTCAGGGCCCCCTCCGGGCCCCTCTGAGGTCGCCTTCTAACAAGGAATCAATTTTATCCCAGTAACAGGCCGGATTTAGAACAAAGACCGGTACAATGGACCAAGTGTTCAGACTTTTCCTCATTTATTGGAAGGTAGTGGTGCTGGGCAAGGGCAGTCTCTATCTCGCTTTTATCAATTTGAAGACTGCCTTTGACCTGGTACCCAGACTTAGACTTTGGACAACACTTGGCAAAATGGGTATCCCCCTGTCATTCTAAAAATTTTAGTCCAGCTCCATGAGGGGACTTCAGCCCAGGTCAGGTGGGGAGAGCAGGGACAACTAACAGAACGCATCCCTGTCAATAGAGGAGTCCGACAGGGATTCGTCATGGCTCCAACTTTGTTCTCCCTTTATGTGAACGGGGTAGTCGATTTCCTCTTACAGGAGCCTGCAGACTCAACCACATTGGAGGGTAACAAGATACCAACCCTGCTGTTCGCAGACGATACACTGCTGATATCAAAGACCCCAGCTGGATTACAACATCTCATAAACAGGTTTCAAATCTTCTGCGACAACCGGGGTCTGGTAATAAATAGCTCGAAAACCAAATTCATGGTCTTTAACTGCCATGGGTCTTTTAGGAAGGGCCCTTTGCTGGGAGGGGCACCCCTTGAAAAGGTGGACACCTTCGATTACTTAGGGGTAAGACTTACCAAAAAAATTACTTGGAGACCCCATTTAGCAAAGATGCTGATGGCCCACAAGCGTGTGGCCGGAGTAATAGGGAAAGAGCATCACCTATCGCATACTAGGCCCATAGCCCCTGCCCTTCAAATATACGGCACCAAATCAGTTAGCTCTGCCCTATGCGGTGCAGAGCTCTTGGGCTTCGACAAGCTCAAAGAGCTTAGTAGATTGGAGCATAAATTCATAAGAGATCTGGTTATGGCACCTAAATATGTCCCCCTCACTCCCTTACTGCTGGATATGGGTAGGCGGTCAATAGCTGACGTAGCCAGGCTACGCCCTGTGCTTTTCTGGCCCGCATTAGAAGGACTCCCGAACTTGTCTCCTATGCTGATGCCCTCACCGAAATAATCCGCCTAGACACCGGCTGCAAAATAGGTTCGATAGCTGGCATTAAAAAAAATTGATAGACATTGGTCTTAGAACCTGTTGGGTCAGTCAGGAACCCCCAACGAGGGAAGAACTTAAACGCCAATACTGGGGTTGGGTGGACCAACGGGAGAATTCCAAGCCTAATGTGGGCAGATTAACAGCAGAATTTCTTTCTCACAAACAAACAAGATATCTTGAGCCCTTTTTCGATACAATCCAGGTACCAAGAGATAGGATGCTGTACATACATTTTAGGTTTGGACCTCTTCCTGTTCGTGGGGTGACAGCAGAGTGGGCCACCAGCAATGGGAAAAATTGTCCATGCTGTTCGGCCCCAGTAGAAAGTACTGTCCATCTATTGTTTGGTTACCCGGCATATAAAACACCACAGGCCAAATGGCTCTGCCAGCAATTGGGCACACGGGATTGCCACACAGCATTACACATTCTCAGGTCCGATCCTAGGTCGCTCTATGCATGTTGCCTAGCAAAGTTTTTGGGACAATCATGGCTCATAAGATGGAAAGCCCTTGCAAAACTGGTATAATTTTTATTGAAACTGGGACAGCGACAAAGTCACAATTTAATATTATAAATACTTTGTACCTTTTCGTACATGCACTTTAATTGTTAAATCTTTGCTGCCAGGAAATGTATATCTTTATATTTGAATATTTTTAAGGAAAGAGGCCCCCACCAATTCTGATGATGAATTGATTGTTTTTATATTTTTTAATTTTAGAAACATATTTGACAAACTGATTGACAATGTCATCTTGTCTTTCTAATACTTTGAAAACAAAATATTGTTTATCGAACTAAGGACTCAAGTGACTATTTCATTGTATTAATTGTTTACGCAAATTGGAAATGTTTTATGCATGTATTTTAGGTTTAAAGGAAAAATGTGTTTCTTTAACTGTAGCTTTTATGACATTTCTGTTGAATAAAGCTTATACCTACCTATTTATATTTTAAAAATCTTAATTTTTTGAGGGTTTTTGGACAATTTTATTGTCACTTTATTTTGTTTCCAAAATGTTTGTACTTAACGTTATAAGTATTGGGGACAAGATATTTCTGACACGAAACTTGTGTCAAGCGATTTGTTTACCTCAATAATGTGTGAGTGGTCTGGGGGAAAGGGCGACAAAGAGTGAGGGGATGGAGATGAGGCGGGGTATGAGGGAGTGGAGAGTCGGCAGCTACAGCTGGTTCGCAGAGTAGAGCAAAAGGTGACATATAGGGAAAAGAAAAGAGCCCTAAGAAGGGCAAAATCCTGGCATAAGCAGTGGACAGATAGACTCAACCAATCAGAAAGCAGAGTGCAACGTAGTTGTCCAGGTGATGAACAAGGACAAGAATACAAGGGAAAGCCTTCGAATAAGGAGCAAGGAATTGGAATGGACAAGAAAGCTGTCCAATCATCAGCAAAAGGTGACCTAAAGCCCACCCTGTATGTTAAGGTATTGCATGCAAGTCTGTCTGGGACAGACAGCCGACGTTTTATTTTTATTTCATTTTTTTCTATTTTTTTTTTTTTATTTTTTTATTTTTATTGGACATCAGATATGGAAACAAACACGTCAATGTAACAAGGTCACATAAAAAAAAAGAAAAAGAAAAAACCAAGCCCATATCTGAAGCCACATTTTTCCACCAAGTAAATACCCCAGCCTCCCCCCACCCACATTGAATCCCACATAGAGAAAAAAAAATAGAAACTTATAAAACAATAACTGGTACTAGCAGAACAAGCTAAGAGTGCGTCCAATCAAATTGACAATTACTTCTTGTTCAGCCATTTAGTTAAAGAGTCCCAGCTCTTTTCACCTTTGGCTCTTGCCCTACTCCCCCTTCTTCTAAATACGGATATCTCCCAATTATAGATAAATAATAATTTGCTGAACCAGACATGTATCGAGGAAGGGTCTGGGTCAAGCCAAACCGTAGCCAAACAAAGCCGAAACACTGCCATTGCTATATACACCATTTTCCGATCTGCTTGCTCCATTTCTTGGTTGGAAATCCCTAACATAATAACCTGTGGGGTCAATAATACTGCATAGCCCAATATAGATTCCAGACGGTGTTCGATTTTAGCCACCAATTGAGAAAGACCAGGACAGGTGGCATATGGTACTATCTACAGCCAACACCCCGCACCGGGGACAATGTATCCCCGAAGTCCCCCCCCCCAGCGGTGGATACGCGCCGGAGTAATATTTAGATTGCACCAAGTCTTAAAGCATTGCACCTGCAGATTGGCAGAGATGCATGTAGTTTGGCTGAACAAAAGGGAGTCTTCACACTCCTCTTGCCCAGCCTGTAAGCTAGTTTGCCATCTCTCAAAGTGCTTGGCCAAATCATCCCCCATCTTGTCATTAATACATTTATATAAAGTAGAAATTATAGATCGGCCACCAATAATTAAATCTAATAAAGGGATGCGGACACGATTAATGGGTTTTTTGGCCAGAAAATCCCTTATCTGTAGGTATTTAAAAAAATGTTTATTCTCAATCTCAAATTTCTCTTTAATAGCCTCAAAAGGAAGCGATTCAGCGTTCAGTATGAGATCTCCGATACATTGGATGCCTTTCTCGACCCACTTCTTAAAATGAAAATCTTGAAATATCAACGGGAGTAAGGTATTATTAAATAAAGGAGAGTAATGATGAACCCGCCCAATCGCACACTTCTTCCTGATCGTAGTCCAGACCTGAAAGCCCCTAATAACACCTTAAATTTGACCCTCTTGTAATAGGCAAAATCTATATGACGTAAAAGAAGTCCTCTTGCTTCTGCCCCATAAATTAAATGATAAATGGATATCTCCGAACAATCAGAGTTCACCCCATTTAGCAACTCCCCCATCTGTTTAAGCATAGTTGCCCAGTAATAAATTTGAAAATTAGGGACGGACCAACCACCTCTCTCTCTAGGTAGAGTCATAAATCTGAGAGCCCTTCTGGGACGTTGCCCAGCCCATAAAAACCATGAAACCACCTGATCTAACTTTGTGAACCAAACTTTATGTATATCTAGCGGGATTGTTCTGAAGCAGTATAAGATTTTGGGCAAAAAAATCATTTTTAAAACATTATTTCTCCCAACTAATGTTAAATACAAGTTGTTCATTCTACGAGAATCTAAATTCATTTTCTGAAGTAATGGCTAAAAGTTAATATCCACAATATCTTCAGGATTAGAACTTATTTCTATACCAAGATATCTGGCCCTTGAGACCAACCGATGATCGATTAATGTGACCTTGTCATTAGCAACTATTCGAGTCTTGCTATCATTCAAATGATAACCGGATATCTTGCCAAATTGTGTTGTTAAAATAATTATTTCTTCTAACGCCTGGCGGGGAGCGGGCGTTGTGATGGCTAAGTCGTCTGCATAGCCCAGAATGTTTACCTCTCCCCCTCTAGCACAGATAGGTTGGATACATTGATTCTCCTGGATCTTTCTACCTAGAGGATCGATATAGATGGCAATAATAGGGGGGAGCACGGGCATCCTTGTCTAGTCCCACGCAATATGTTAATCTCCCCCGACCGTGCCCCCATCAGAGCGCCACTGGATCCTTATACATACTTTGGATAGCTTTCAAAAACCCATCCCCGATCCCATAATGCTTCAGGGAAGCCCATAAAAAAGGCCAGGAGACCCTATCAAATGCCTTTTCAGCATCTAAAAGGATTAATGCCATAGGGTCTCCTGTAACCTTAGTATAGTCGAACAGTGTTATTACCCGTCGAATATGATTTATGGTTTCCCGGCCTGGGACAAATCCATGCTGCTGTGGAGATACCATCTTTTTAATGACTAAGGCCAGTCTGTTTGCAAGAATCTTAGAATAAATCTCGATATCACTGTTTATGAATGTGATAGGCCGATATGCCCCCGGGTCAGTTGCCACTTTCCCTTTTTTTTAAATACAACTATCTTAGCGTTCCGGGTACCTCTCCGCTCTGAACTATATGAAACAATTCCAGCATTATAGATGCCAGCTGTGTATGAAAAATCTTGAAAAATTCGCATGGAAGAAAATCAGGGCAAACTGGTTTACCTGAGGGTACTGAATCTAGTACCCGGGTTATTTCCCCCAGACTGATCGGGGCATCCAGAGTGTCCCGATCTAGCAGAGATAATACATCTACTCTCACTTCTTCAAGATATCTCTTAATTTCCCCGTGTACCCTATAATTATCACTAATATCTTCAGAATACAGCTTCTGATAAAATTTCTGAAACACGGAGAGAATTTCCCCTGGATCAGTTACTAAACCTATGTCTGTGTCTTTGATGCCGATAATCCGATTTTGTACTTCTTTTTCTCTGATCCGCAGCGCTAGCATATGGCCCACCCTCTCATTGCTCTCATTGAGCTTGGACCGCCACGCCAGATATCTGCCCGTGAATTTGGCCAAAGAAATCTCTATTATAGAGGATTTAGCGATTAAAATCTCGGTTTGAGCCAATTCGGCATCCCCGCCCTCTAATATAGCCTTCACCAGATGGTTCTCAGCTTTGGCCAGTATATCATACAGTTCTTTCATCCGATTCCTCTCTTTTTTCTGCAGCTCCCATCCAAATTGTATGGTCTCGCCCCTCATCCCAGCTTTCAGAGTATCCCAGATATTTTGAATACCCGTGCTTCCCCTATTTTCATTAAGAAACCTAATGATCCACCCGTTCATATGTTCTATATACAAATTATCGCTTAATAAAGCCCTATTAAAAGTCCAGCTAATTGCCTGTTTCTGCCTTTTGATGTTCACTTCCAATACCAAAGGGTTATGGTCAGACATTACCCTGGGATATTTTGAGATTTACTACCCTGCACCAAACAACAAGAAATAAAAAAATAATCCAGCCTTGCATGTGACCTATGCGGAGCCGAGAAATAAGTAAACCCTGGATCATTTCCTTCCACTAATGCCCACATGTCTACCAACCCATGCAGCTCCTTTAAATGACTAAGTGATCTAAAAACTTTAGGTTTCCGCCCTTGATATATTATTTCTGGATGAATAGATATCGCACATCCCAGATTGATATTGAAATCCCCACAGAGTATAAACGGAGAGGGCCAACCCACAAGTTCTAGGCCCAGCCAATTATACATTTCAGGGTCGTCGAGTACTGGTTCATAAATAGAGCATAATGTAAACATACTGCTATCAATGGTACATTGCGTAATTGCCCACCTCCCATGTTTATCAGAGACAGAGCGAGTAAAATTTGCCATACCCCGACGAGCAAATATAGCCACACCTTTAGTCTTAACCTCTTGTTGTGTCCACAAAATCAATTGAAACCCATCCAGCACCATAATTGTATTCCTGCTGGCTTCAACATGAGTTTCCTGAAGGCAGATAATATCTGCCCTCAAAATACGGATGTCTTCCCTTATTCTACGTCTTTTGGCAGGGTCATTAAGTCCACAAATATTCACAGAAGCTATCCTAACACAGCCCATTGTATATAGTGGACGGAACCCGATACACTATGACTCTCAACATCAGAAAAAATTATCACATACCCCAACAGATAAATACCTGTACCCCCAAAAATTCCAGCTGTCCCTTGTAGGATCCACCCCCCCAACCCCGCTCCATCCCCACCCAAACCCCTTAATAGGGCAAAAAAGGTCCTCAGACCCTTGTGATGCCTCCTGCATGGACATGCACCCCGATTCACTCCCCAACCTGCCCACAAGGGAAACCAAACCCCAATCGATGACAAACGAGCGACCAAACCCCGCCCAGAGCCTCAAAATCACAATACCCCCCCCCCCCAAAAAAAAAAGAAATCCACATAGCGCGAATTATATGTTTCCCCATGACAGCCAAACCTAGACTATATCAAGCATCCCCCTTAGTAAAAAAAAAAAAGAGCAAAAAAGGAAAAAGGAGAGGGGAGTCCCAAAAGTCTCAAAGTCAGTCAACCATCAGCCAGTTCCTTTATATACTTCTCAGCTAGGATCTCTGAAGTGAATACCCTGACCTGCCCCTGGTGGATCACTTTCAGCCGGGCAGGATTCATCAGATAGACTTCCCATCCGAGTTTTTGAAAAGGGCTGATCAGCTGCCGCAGACGCCACCTTCTCTCCCCAGTAGTATGGCAAAAATCAGGCCGAACGAAAAAGGTCTGCCCCTCTGCAGATTTCTTGGCGTCTGGTCTAGCCTTTTCGAATATCGCTTGTCGCAGTAAGAAGTTACCAAAGAATATTAAAATTGCTCGAGGCTTTGGGTTGGGGCCGGGATTGTTTTTGGCCATTAGGGGAAATCTATGTACACGCTGAATGTCAGCTTCCCAGTTCCAGTGAGATAATTCTGGAAAAGCTGATTGAAAAAGCTTGAGCACATAACCACGCACATCACTCCCCTCCGCTTTTTCTTCGATGCCCAACAAGCGTAGGTTATTCCTTCGCTGTCTATTTTCGGATTCCTCCAATTTCCAGAGGATATCCATTAATCTCGCATCATTAGCAGATGTTTTTTGCTCAGTGCTTTCCAAACCAGCCTCCAACCCTACGACACGTTCTTCAAGGGCGGTCGTTCTTGCTACCTCCTCTAAGCAAGCTTTAGTTGTCTTGCGGCTAGCGCCCTGAATTTTCCTAGTTGCCAGTTGTGCCCTTTTATGCTCCTGCCGAGCTTCAATTTGCATTGCCTTGAGAGTTGAATATATTAAACTGATTGAGGGGACAGGCTCTCCTTTTTTAACTACGGCACTTGTATTTTCCTCCTGAAATCCGGCCGCTGACTCCCCCTCAGCCTCCAGGTTAGTGGGAGAATAATCCCATTGGAGATGATCATTGGGGTCTGAGTGAGAACCACAATGCAAAAAAGTCGCAGAGGTTTTCTTTGTAGGTCGATTGGCAGCCCTTCTTAATGTTTCAGCAGTTGTGGGGGGGCTATCGCTGTCACCCCCTGAGGCATCTATATCCGTAATGCCAGGGTCAGTAACATTGTTTAAATCAGACTCTTCTGCCAACGAAAAGAAGTTCTTCCCATCTGGGGTGCCTGGCACCATGTCGCTATTCTCTTGGGAATCACAGATGCCCCCGTTAGGAGTTATTCCAAGTCCGGTCGACCCCAGCTGTTTTTTACTGATAAATGCCACATCTGACCCCGAAATTTGAATATCTGTAGCATCTGGAATGTCATGCGCTCTTTCCGTCTCTCTGGAGATGAAGGGGTCGGGCTACCGTCTCTCTGGAGATGAAGGGGTCGGGTGTAGCCCGCTCGGCTGAGGTAGATGCAATATTACAGTTTATATTAGTAACCATGGCAGTGGCAGTGGCAGTGGCAGCGGCAGTGGCAGCGGCAGCCGGCGTTTTCTGTAGCAAGGACACACAAGGTGACGAGGCTCATTGTCTGTAGTTTTCTGCTCTTTTGCAGCAAACAGGAGATTCTGGACTGGCTGAGTTGGTGAGAAGAGGTCAACCATGAGATGCTGCCGGGGGCAAGGGGGGTACATGATGTCTCTTTGATTTTAGCGAATTGACATCCATGCTTGGTGCCCCCGGCCCTCACCCCCAGCACTGTATCCATTCTCGAGTCCTCATGTTTCCCTGGCACCGATCATATGCGCCCCTCCCCCACCCCATCTCCACGTCTCTATGGACAGCGCTTCCGTGCTCTTCAGCTACGTTGGCGCTTTAAAAGTCCCAGTGGATACATCCATGGGCTGGCACCCCTCGAGGCGCTGTACCGATCCGCAGGACCAGCGCTAGAAGCTGGCAGGCGCTCTCCCCCCATCTGACTCCCACAGACGGGCACCAGCCAGCGCGCTGTGCCAACCATCAAGTGCGCAGAGCTAGATTCGTGTCGGCGCTTAACTAGGCCGAATGATGCTTTTCATCAGCAGGTGCCAACACATCCAGATTGTGCCAGACGGTCTCTTTGCAGCCCAGCGCTCACCCCCGCCCCCTCCCTCTGAATGTCCAAATATGCGGCTCTGTGAGATATGCGCCAACATCTGGCGGCACAGAGCGCGCGCCTCTCGGAGCGCGTAAACACGGGAGCCGCGGCCCACGCTCGGCGCTCGGCCTATTAATAACAGGAAGTCTTTCTAAACACCTTATTGAGTTATTTTCCGAATGTGGAGCGCGCGGTGTAATTGGCGGCCTCATCCGGCCGCCCATCCTGTCTGTTTGTAAGACACAGGCCGGATGCGCTGTAAACATCTTGGAGAAGAGGAAACGGGGGGGCTTGGAGTGAAGTGCACTCACAGCTATTGCAAGCTACTGGCGATTTCTATTGCACACTCCTCGCATACAACGTATATCAATTATTTCGGCTTTAATTGTGGATCTCACGTTCACAGCAATACAGTGTAGCAATACAGTGTAGCAATACAGTGTAGCAGCACATCCGTTAACAGTGCCTGGGACCTATCTCTCCTGTGGTTCGAGCTATCACTTGATGTCAGGGCCACTGGAATTATGCGGCAGGGGAGGCCCAAATTATGTGGCAGGGTTGAGGCAGTGGCCTAAGAAAAGTTGAGGGCCCCCTTGCAAAATACGTGGAGGGACCCCTCTGGACTCACTCAGACACTCTCAAGCCAGTGTAACGTGCTGAGGCCCCCCCCCCTGGAGCTTCCACTCCCTGCAGGGCCCTTTCTTACACCACTTGGGTTGAATAAAATATCTGGCAAGAAAAGGCAAATTATGCGGCATAATGCAGCACATTTTGTAATAGTATTACTTCACTGTTTATTTTTTAAACTTGGTAACCGTGTCTGGGCATTGGTTGGACCTCATTAGTACTAGTGTAACACCCACATTTAGCAACGAGCTACAGAAACCTGTTGGGAAAAAAATGTTTTTTTTGTGTGAAATGGCATTTGGTGTTTACCCAAACTCCCCATTAATTCTGCACCTCATAGATAATGAGACCCAATATGAGAGTAACTCTTGGGGCAGGAGGGCAGAATCGACACCCAAGCATCTGGGGACCCCAGCATCTGGGGACCCCAGCATCTGGGTACCACAGCATCTGGGGACCCAAGCATCTGGGGACCACAGCATCTGGGGACCCCAGCATCTGGGGATCCAAGCATCTGGGTACCACAGCATCTGGGGACCCCAGCATCTGGGGATCCAAGCATCTGGGTACCACAGCATCTGGGGACCACAGGATGAGGCCAGAAATGGTACTAAGGAAGTTTGACCACAAGTGTGTCTTTACGCGGTTTGTGTAAGAACGCTTGTGTAGTTCTGGGATTTCACGATTACAATAGATCCTAATGAGTGGGCTGGGAGTATGGGGGAGAGGAGAGAGAGGGCTGCCTACCTGGGAGGGTTCAATCAGGGAATCCGTTGGCCAGAGCCTATTTCCGCTAAAAGAGGGTCTTAATGTCACTCTTGGGCACATACAAAACCGAACAGAAGGGCCTCTAAAGACTCACCATCCTCGAGCAGTCTGTGGTGCCCGGCACCTGCCTGGGAAGGGATGAAACCCACGTCTTGCCAGGACTCATCTGTCCAGTATCTGCCCCTGAACAGCACCCTCTGTGCAGGGCACAAAGCCTAGACACAGTGCTGACTCTCGTCAAGAGGACACGCAGCTTGCACCACACATTGCCTCTGCCATGCTGCCAATGATAGTAACAACACAAGTACTAACTATCACACTAGTACAGGTGTGACAATTCGGACTATTTCAGGCCTTCAAAGCTATAAGAATCTCTTGGGCAGCAGGTGTAAGTCATTTTTAATGTATTTTGAATTAATAATTGAATGTTGTTCTGCTCATCTTTAAATTAGCCAAACAGCACCACCTTGTGGCAGACTCTCACAAGTGCTGATGTAGACAACTAAGTGCTGGTGCTGAGCACTGGAAACCACTGTCTCAAATTAAGCACTGCCTATATGTGTTCTTCCCAACAGCCGCACTCCAATGTCTGGGTTGGGGGGTCAGTCTAACACCAACGGGCATCTCTTGTTCTGGCGCCCTTGGCATGGCATCTGCACTCACTGGGTGACTGGAGATTGGGCACTGCCCTCCCTGGATTTCTGGGACTGCTGCTGTGGCACATGTTGGCTTGAAAGAGAAGCTCTATATAACCAGCTGAGGAGGGATACCGAAGCAGGACGACAGTGTTGCTGCCACCTCAACCCTGTCGGCCAGACTATTAAGGAACTTACGGTGACATGTACAGAGGGCGAGAAGCTGGACTGGCCCGTGAGGATGAAGGTGACCCAGAGGACAAGACCCAGGGCTGTAGAGCAGTCTGCATGGAGGAATAACTCAAAAGACCGGGAACCAGGAGGGCTTGTGGTCCAGAGAAGAAAGACCAGAAGTCCCACCGGTGAGCCTGGGCAGGGATTCTCTCTGCGTGGGAAGGTTCTCAGCACATCACCACATGAGGCTGGTAGAGTGGGTGGTACCCAGTATCAGGGTCTGCAGAGTGCGAGATCCCGCAATATGCCTTGTCTTTCAGTGATTGTCTCTGCATGGACAGGCTCTCAGGACATCACCACATGAGGCTGGAAGAGCCATGGGAGTCAGCGCCATTTTCCACTTTGGGTGATGGGTTTATAAGTTTGGTGTTGGCAAAGACCGCATCAAGGGCACCCCCTGCTGAGCTTATGCTGGGCTACCCCTGCCAAGTTTGGTAACCAGAGGCAAAGTGAGACAGGCAGAGGGTCACACATCTCAGCAATGTACGGCCTCCGGAGCTTCAGATCTGGGGGGGAGGGTTTCAAATGTAGAAAAACTACAGCTTCGCATCCCAAAGAGCCCAAAAAAGCCTGCTGCAACTTTCCAAATAACATTCGTCATAGACTTCAGCCACAGAGGGTGTTAGCGCCCCCTGACTTAAGGTGCAGTCAAGTATTGAAAGCGGACTGCATTTTTAGGCTGTTAATATTGAAAGTTTCTTTTTTTAACTGAATATTGGCCTTCATGCCGCATGGTTCTGGTATCTCAGTTCCAAACTAGCCCCCTCCTTGAGTAAACCCGGCCAGCTTGACCAGGCCGCTGTTGGGGGTCTGGTGCACTAGGGCCGTCGTGGCTGGCCACATGTTAGAAGGGAGTGCGCATGCCTGGGACACCAGCAGTGACACCAAAGGGTGTTGTCCAGCAACCAGTAGGCACCCAAAATCACAAGCAGGAAGCACAGCCTTGGTGCCAACACAGGCAGTTGCACTATCCAATCAAGCATTGGCAAAGCCAATAGGTCTCGCCTTTGCAAGAGCTATTGGCTTTGCCAATATGTTTTAGGAATGCTGTACACCAGTATGGAGTTGCGTACAGTAGAGTTGAGTGGCGTGGAGAAGAGTGAAGTCATAGAGTGGCGTGCAGTAGAGTTGAGAGGCGTGGAGAAGAGTGAAGTCATAGAGTGGCGTGGAGTGGCGTGCAGTAGAGTTGAGAGGCGTGGAGAAGAGTGAAGTCATAGAGTGGCGTGGAGTGGCGTGCAGTAGAGTAGAGTGGCGTGGAGAAGAGTGAAGTCATTGAGTGGTGTGGAGTGGCATGCAGTAGAGTTGAGAGGCGTGGAGAAGAGTGAAATCATAGAGTGGCGCGGAGTGGCGTGCAGTAGAGATGAGAGGCGTGGAGAAGAGTGAAGTCATAGAGTGATGTGGAGTGGCGTGCAGTAGAGTTGAGAGGCGTGGAGAAGAGTGAAGTCATAGAGTGGAGTGGCGTGCAGTAGAGTTGAGAGGCGTGGAGAAGAGTGAAGTCATAGAGTGGCGTGGAGTGGCGTGCAGTAGAGTTGAGAGGCGTGGAGAAGAGTGAAGTCATAGAATGGCGTGGAGTGGTGTGCAGTAGAGTAGAGTGGCATGGAGAAGAGTGAAGTCATTGAGTGGTGTGGAGTGGCGTGCAGTAGAGTTGAGAGGCGTGGAGAAGAGTGAAATCATAGAGTGGCGCGGAGTGGCGTGCAGTAGAGTTGAGAGGCGTGGAGAAGAGTGAAGTCATAGAGTGGTTTGGAGTGGCGTGCAGTAGAGTTGAGAGGCGTGGAGAAGAGTGAAGTCATAGAGTGATGTGGAGTGCCGTGCAGTAGAGTTGAGAGGCGTGAAGAAGAGTGAAGTCATAGAGTGGTGTGAAGTGGCGTGCAGTAGAGTTGAGAGGCGTGGAGAAGAGTGAAGTCATAGAGTGGCGTGGAGTGGCGTGCAGTAGAGTTGAGAGGCGTGGAGAAGAGTGAAGTCATAGAGTGGCGTGGAGTTGCGTGCTGTAGAGTTGAGTGGCGTGGGGAAGAGTGAAGTCATAGAGTGTCGTGGAGTGCCGTGCAGTAGAGTTGGGCGATATGGAGAAGTGTGAAGTGGAGTGTCATGGAGTAGCGTACTATGTTGTGGAGTCTCGTGGAGGAAGTAGAGTGTCTTAAAGTGGAAGAGTGTACAGTTGAGTGTCACAGAGTGGAGCAGAGTGTCAGAGATGAGTAGAGTGTTGTAGAGTGGAGTGACGTAGAGGGTGTTGCGTAGAGTGGAGTATAGTGTTGTAGAGTAGAGTGGTGTACAACGGAGTAGATTGCTATAGAGTGGAGTGGTATAGAGTAGAGTGTCAGTGGAGGAGAGTTTAATGGAGTAGATCATCAGAGAGAGAACTATCGTGGAGTGGAGTGTCATAGAGTAGAGTGTAGTAGAGTGGATTAGAGTCACCTAGAGTGAAGTGGTGTAAATTGGCATAGAGTTCAGTGGCGTAGAGTGTATTGGTTTTGAGTAAAGTGATGAAGGGTGCATTGGAGAAGAGTGGAGTAGAGTGGTGTAGAGTGGAGTAGAAAGGCACAGAGTGGAATAGAGTGGCATTGAGTATGGTGGCATAAAGTGGAGTGGTGCAGGGTAGGGTGGCATAGAGTGTAGTAGCATAAAGTGCAGCGGCATAGAGTGCAGTGGCATAGAGTGTAGTGGTGTAGAGTGCAGTGGTGTATAGTGAAGTAGAGTGGCGTAGAGTTGAGTGATGCAGAGTAGAGTGGAGTGGCATAGAGTGCAGTTCTTCAGAGTAGAGTGTCAGGGTGCAGGGTTGTAGAGAGGAGGGTCATAGAGTGCAGGGTTGTAGAGTGACAGGGTGCAGGGTTGTAGAGTGGAGGGCCAAAGAGTACAGGGTTGTAGAGTAGTGCAGACAGCAGTGACGTAGAGTAAAGTGATGCAGAGTAGAATAGAGTGGCATAGAGTACAGTGATGTAGAGTGCAGTGGTATAGAGTGGTATAGAGAGACAGTGTGCAGTGGTGTAAAGTGTAGTGGCATAGAGTGCAGTGGCGTAGAGTGTCGTGGTGTACAGTGCACCGGTGTATAGTGAAGTAGAGTGACATAGAGTTGAGTGATGCAGAGTAGAGTGCAGTGGCCTACAGTGCAGTGGCAGAGTGCAGTCATGGAGTAGAGTGTCAGGGTGCAGGGTTGTAGATTGGAGGGTCATAGAGTGCAGGGTTGTAGTGTAGTGCAGAGAGCTGTGACGTAGAGTGCAGTCATGCAGAGTAGAGTGTCAGGGTGCAGGGTTGTAGAGTCATAGAGTGCAGGGTTGTAGAGTAGTACAGAGAGCAGTGACGTAGAGTAATCCACATTTGTAATAATAATAATAATCCACATTTGTAAAGCGCGAACAATCACCCGTAAGGGTCACTAGGCGCTGGGGATCGAACCGTGATCCCCAGATTCCGGAGTCAGTCGCCCTGGCCACGGCACCACACCTCTTCCCTGTGATGCAAAGTAGAATAGAGTGGCATAGAGTACAGTGATGTAGAGTGCAGTGGTGTAGAGTGGTATCGAGTGACAGTGTGCAGTGGTGTAAAGTGTTGTGGCTTAGAGTGCAGTGGCATAGAGTGTAGTGGTGTAGAGTGCAGTGGTGTATAGTGAAGTAGAGTGGCGTAGAGTTGAGTGATGCAGAGTAGAGTGCAGTGGCATAGAGTGCAGTCCTTCAGAGTTGAGTGTCAGGGTGCAGTGTTGTAGAGTGGAGGGTTGTAGAATGGTGCAGGGAGCAGTGACGTAGAGTGCAGTGATGCAGAGTAGAGTGACAGGGTGCAGGGTTGTAGAGTGGAGGGTCATAGGGTGGAGGGTTGTAGAGTAGTGCAGACAGCAGTGACGTAGAGTGCAGTGATGTAGAGTAGAGTGACAGGGTGCAGGGTTGCACAGTGGAGGGTCAAAGAGTGCAGGGTTGTAGAGTAAAGTGATGCAGAGTAGAATAGAGTGGCATAGAGTACAGTGATGTAGAGTGCAGTGGTGTAGAGTGGTATCGAGTGACAGTGTGCAGTTGTGTAAAGTGTAGTGGCATAGAGCACAGTGGCGTAGAGTGTCGTGGTGTAGAGTGCACTGGTGTATAGTGCAGTAGAGTGGTGTAGAGTTGAGTGGTGCAGAGTAGAGTGCAGTTGCCTAGAGTGCAGTGGCAGAGTGCAGTCATGCAGAGTAGAGTGACAGGGTGCAGGGTTGTAGAGTGGAGGGTCATAGAGTGCAGAGTTGTAGAATGGTGCAGGGAGAAGTGACGTAGAGTGCAGTGATGCAGAGTAGAGTGACAGGGTGTAGGGTTGTAGAGCGGAGGGTCATAGGGTGCAGGGTTGTAGAGTAGTGCAGAGAGCAGTGACGTAGAGTGCAGTGATGCAGAGTAGAGTGACAGGGTGTAAGGCTGTAGAGTGGAGGGTCATAGAGTGCAGGGTTGTAGAGTAGTGCAGATAGCAGTGGCGTAGAGTGCAGTGATGTAGAGTAGAGTGACAGGGTGCAGGGTTGCAGAGTGGAGGGTCAAAGAGTGCAGGGTTGTACAGTAGTGCAGAGAGCAGTGATGTAGAGTAAAGTGATGCAGAGTAGAATAGAGTAGCATAGAGTACAGTGATGTAGAGTGCAGTGGGGTAGAGTGGTATCGAGTGACAGTGTGCAGTTGTGTAAAGTGTAGTGGCATAGAGTGCAGTGGCGTAGAGTGTCATGGTGTAGAGTGCACCGATGTATAGTGCAGTAGAGTGGCGTAGAGTTGAGTGGTGCAGAGTAAAGTGCAGTTGCCTAGAGTGCAGTGGCAGAGTGCAGTCATGCAGAGTAGAGTGACAGGGTGCAGGGTTGTAGAGTGGAGGGTCATAGAGTGCAGGGTTGTAGAGTAGTGCAGAGAGCAGTGACATAGAGTGCAGTGATGCAGAGTAGAGTGACAGGGTGCAGGGTTGTAGAGTGGAGGGTCATAGAGTGCAGGGTTGTAGAGTAGTGCAGAGAGCAGTGACGTAGAGTGCAGTGATGCAGAATAGACTGACAGGGTGCAGGGTTGTAGAGTGGAGGGTCATAGAGTGCAGGGTTGTAGAGTAGCGCAGAGAGCAGTGACGTAGAGTGCAGTGATGCAGAGTAGAATAGAGCGGCATATAGTACAGTGATGTAGAGTGCAGTGGTGTACAGTGGTGTCGAGTGACAGCGTACCGTGGTGTAGAGTGCAGTGGCATATAGTGCAGTGGCAAAGTGCAGTCATGCAGAGCAGAGTGTCATGGTGCAGGGTTGTAGAGTGGAGGGTCATAGAGTGCAGAGTTGTAGAGTGCTGCAGAGAGCGGTGACGTAGAGTGCATTGATGTAGAGTAGGATAGATCAGCTTAAAGTACAGTAATGTAGAGTAGTGTAGAGTGGTATCGTGTGTCAGTGTGCAGTGGTGTAGAGTGTAGTGGCATAGAGTACAATGTTGTAGAGTATAATGGCATAAAGTGGTGCAAAGTAGTTGGCACTGGTGCAGTGGCACAGGGTGCATTGGTTTTGAGTAAAGGTTTGTAGCGTGCATTTGCATGGAGTGCAATGGTTTAGAGTACAGTGGCATAGCGTAGACTGGAGTACAGTGGCATAGTGTAGACTGGAGTGGCATAGAGCAGAGTAGAGTGTCATAGCATGCAGTGGCATAGAGTGCAGTGGCATAGAGTATATTGTTTCATACTAGAGTGGAGTGGTGCATGGTAGAGTACAGTTGTGCAGGGCAGAGCACAGTGGCATAGAGTAGAGTGGCACAGCATTGATTGCAGTGGCATAGAGTGGAGTGGCACAGAGTGGAGTAGAGTGGCATAGAGTGCAGTGGCGTAGAGTAGGTTCTTGCAGAGTAGGGAGAAGTGGTGGAGAGTGGAGTGGTGCAGGGTAAAGAGGAGTGGTGCAGGGTAGAGTGGAATGGTATAAAGTGGTGCGCAGTAGATTAGAGTGGCGTGGAGTGCATGGCCTAGAGTGCAGCAGGGTGGCGTAGAGTAGTGTAGAGTATATTGCAGTGGCATAGAGTAAAGTGGTGCAGAGTAGGTTGGCATAGAGTTCAGTGGAAGAGAGTGCAGTGCTGCCGAGTAGAGTGGCATAGATTGCAGAAGTGTAGAGTAGAGTGGCGTAGAGTGCAGTGGTATAAAGTGGAGTAGGGGGGTGCAAAGTAGAGTGACAGAGTGCAATTGTGTAGAGTGGCGTAGAGTGCAGTGTCGTAGAGTAGAACATAGTGGCGCACAGTGCAGTAGTGCAGAGAAGATTAGTATAGAGGGCAGTGGCGTAGAGTGTCTTGGTTTTAAGTAAAATAGTGAAGAGAGAATTGTTGTACAGTGCAGTGAAATAGAGCGCAGCAGTAAAAACCTGAGTGGAGTAGTGTGGAGTGGCGTAAAGTAGATTGGCGCAGAGTGGAATAGAGTGGCGTAAACTGCAGTGGCATAGAGTAGATTGTTTCAGAGTAGAGTGAAGTAGCGTAGAGTGCAGTGGCATAGAGTAGGGGTGTAGAGTGTAATGTTGCAGAGTAGGTTAGAGTGGTTCAGGTTGTACTGGTGAAGAGTACAGTGGCATAGAGTGGAGCAATGCAGAGTAGAGTTCAGTGGTGGAGAGAACAGTGTTGCAGAGTAGAGTGGAGTAGAGTGACGTGGTGTAGAGTGCAGCGGTGTATAGTGCAGTAGAGTGGCGTAGAGTTCAGTGGTGCAGAGTAGAGTGCAGTGGCCTAGAGTGCAGTGGCAGAGTGCAGTCATGGAGTATAGTGTCAGGGTGCAGGGTTGTAGAGTGGAGGGTCATAGAGTGCAGGGTTGTAGAATGGTGCAGGAAGCAGTGACGTAGAGTGCAGGGTGCAGGGTTTTAGAGTGGAGGGTCAAAAAGTGCAGGGCTGTAGAGTAATGCGGAGAGCAGTGACGTAGAGTGCAGTGATGCAGAGTAGAGTGACAGGGTGTAGGGTTGTAGAGTGGAGAGTCATAAAGTGCAGGGTTGTAGAGTAGTGCAGAGAGCAGTGATGTCGAGTAAAGTGATGCAGAGTAGAATAGAGTGGCATAGAGTACAGTGATGTAGAGTGCAGTGGTGTAGAGTGGTATCGAGTGACAGTGTGCAGTGGTGTAAAGTGTAGTGGCATAGAGTGCAGTGGCGTAGAGTGTAGTGGTGTAGAGTGCAGTGGTGTATAGTGAAGTAGAGTGACATAGAGTTGAGTGATGCAGAGTAGAGTGCAGTGGCATAGAGTGTAGTCCTTCAGAGTAGAGTATCAGGGTGCAGGGTTGTAGATTGGAGGGTCATAGAGTGCAGGGTTGTAGAGTAGTGCAGAGAGCAGTGACGTAGAGTGCAGTGATGCAGAATAGAGTGACAGGGTGCAAGGTTTTAGAGTCATAGAGTGCAGAGTTGTAGAGTAGTACAGAGAGCAGTGACGTAGAGTGCAGTGATGCACAGTAGACTGACAGGGTGTAGGGTTGTAGAGTGGAGGGTCATAGAGTGCAGGGTTGTAGTGTAGTGCAGAGAGCTGTGACGTAGAGTGCAGTCATGCAGAGTAGAGTGTCAGGGTGCAGGGTTGTAGAGTCATAGAGTGCAGGGTTGTAGAGTAGTGCAGAGAGCAGTGATGTAGAGTAATCCACATTTGTAATAATAATAATAATAATCCACATTTGTAAAGCGCGAACAATCACCTGTAAGGGTCTCTAGGTGCTGGGGATCGAACCGTGATCCCCAGATTCCGGAGTCAGTCGCCCTGGCCACGGCACCACACCTCTTCCCTGTGATGCAAAGTAGAATAGAGTGGCATAGAGTACAGTGATGTAGAGTGCAGTAGCGTAGAGTGCAGTGGCATAGAGTAGGGGTGTAGAGTGTAATGTTGCAGAGTAGGTTAGAGTGGTTCAGGTTGTACTGGTGAAGAGTACAGTGGCATAGAGTGGAGCAATGCAGAGTAGAGTTCAGTGGTGGAGAGAACAGTGTTGCAGAGTAGAGTGGAGTAGAGTGAAGTAGCAAAGAGTGGAGTGGTGCAGAGTAGAGTGGTGTAGTGTGCATTTGCATAGAGTAGAGTGTTGCAGTGGCATAGAGTAGAGCAGAATAGAGCGCAGTGGCATAGAGTGCAGTAGAGTAGAGTGGTGCACAGTAGAGTGATGCAGAGTAGAGTGGTGCAGACAGCAGTGATGTAGAGTACAGTGGTGCAGAGTACAATAGAGTGGTGTAGAGTGCTGTGACATAGAGCGCAAAGGTGTAGAGTGACATAGCACGTAGTGACGTAGAGTGCAGTGGCATAGAGTAAAATGTTGTAGAGTTTAGTGGTGTAAAGTGCAGTGGTGCAAAATAGTTGGCATAGGTACAGTGACATTGAGTTCATTGGGCTAGAGTGTAGTGGTTAAGAGTAGAGTGGCATAGTGTAAAGTGCACTGGAGTAGAATGGTGCAGCCTAGAATACAGTGGCATAGAATGGTGTGGGACAGAGTTGCATAAAGTGCAGTGGCGTTGAGTAGATTGTTTCAGAGTAGAGTAAAGTTGAGTAGAGTGGTGCACGGTAGAGTGCAGTGACAAAGAGTAGTGGCATAGAGTGCAGTGGCGTAGTTTAGAGTGGCATCAAGTAGAGTGGTACAGCATTGATTGCAATGGTGTAGATTTGAGTGGCGCAGAGTGAAGTAGAGTGCCATAAAGTGCAGTGGCGTAGTGTGCAGTGGTGTACAGTAGATAGTTTCAGAGAAGAGTAAAGTGGTGTAGCGTGAAGTTGTGCAGGGTAGGGAGTAGTGATATAGAGTAGTGGCATAGTGTCCATTGGTGTAGTGTGCAGTGTTGCAGAGTGGAGTGGCATGGCATGGAGTGGTGTAGAGTGCATTGGCAAAGAGTGCAGTGGAGCATAGTAGAGTGGGGTAGAGTGCACTGGCATAGAGTAGAGTGGTGCAGGGTAGAGAGGAAAAGAGTGAAGTGGCGTATAGTGCAGTGTGCAGTGGTGCACAGTAGATTAGAGGGGCATAGAGTGCAGAAGAGTGGCGTAGAGTGCTGCAGAGTAGAGTGCAGTGGCATAGAGTAAAGTTACGCAGAGTAGAGTGACACAGAGCAGAGTGGCACAGAGTAGAATGGAGAAGAATACAATGGCATAGAGTGCAGTGCTGCAGAGTAGAGTGGCATAGAGTGCAGTGGTGTTGAGTAGAGTGGCATAGAGTGCATTAGGGTAGAGTGCAGTGGCATACAGTGGTGCAGAGTAAAGTGGCATAGAGTGCATTGGTGTAGAGTAGAGTGACGTGGCGTGCAGTGACACAGAGTAGAGTATAGTGGCATCCAGTGCAATGATGCATAGTAGATTGGCATACAGTGCAGTGGGGTAGAGTGTATTGCTTTTGAGTAAAGTGATGTAGTGTATTGGTATAGAGTGCAGTAGCATAGAGTGCAGTGTTGTGGTGTGGAGTGGAGTGGCGCGGAGTGCAATAGAGTGGCGTAGACTGCAGTGGCAGAGTAGATTGTTTCAGGGTAGAGTGAAGTGGCATAGAGTACAGTGGTATACAGTGGAGTGGTGTAGAGTGCAGTAGTGCAGAGTATATTAGAGTGGCTTAGAGTGGGTTTGTGTAGAGTTCAGTGGTGTAGAGTTCAGTGGGGTAGAGTTCATTGGCTAAGAGTGGCATAAAGTAGAGTGGCAGAGAGTGCAGTGTTGCATAGTATACTGTCATAGAGTGCAGTGATGTATAGTAGAATGGCATGGAGTGCATTGGGCATAGAGTGATGTGGCGCAGAGTAGAGTCGCATAGAGCGCATTGGCACAGAGTAGAGTGGCGTAGGGTGCAGAGTAGAGTCGCATAGAGACCAGTGGCATACAGTGATGCACAGTAGAATAGAGTGGCGTAGGGTGCAGTGACACAGAGTAGAATAGAGTGACTAAGAGTGCAGTGGCGTATAGTGGCGCAGAGTGATTTGGTGCAGAGTAGATTGGCATAGAGTGCATTGGTTTTGAGTAAAGTGGTGTAGCGTGCATTAAAATAGAGTGCAGTGACAAGGGGGGAAGTGTTGCAGAGAAGGGTGGCATAGAGTGGAGTGGAGCAGAGTGGTGTAGAGTGCAGTGGTGCATAGTAGAGTAGGGTGAGGTAGATTGCATTGGCAGTGAGGAGAATGGAGTGGTGTAGAGCTGAGAAGCATAGAGTGGAGTGGTGCAGAGAAGAGTGCAGTGACGCAGTGTGGAGTGAAGTGGGGTGGGGTAGTGTGGAGTGGTGCAGAGTAGAGTGAAGTGGCGTGGAATGGTGCACAGTAGAGTGGAGTGGGGTAAAATGGAGTATGCCTGGTCTGGTAGTGGTTTGCCATTAACAACAGCACATCATTCACTGAAATTACTGTTACTTTTGCGCTCACACACAGTTTTACTGATAAAAGTATACAGTGCACAAACGATAATGTGTGTACACATATTCATTCAATGTATTGATTTGATAGTCAGTAGAGTTCATTTACAGACATTTAAATTTTGTGTTGTGCTAGAAAAAAACATAACATCTTTACAGTCTTCCTCAAGCGGACCCCCACTAGCCAGCAGGATTTCCACATAAATCTCCTCACCTTGAAATCAGAGAAAGAAATGTAAACACCAAGCTCCCTAGAACACACAGCCTGACGTTTCACCTCTGTCTTTGAATGAACAGCAAATGTGACAAGATAACAACACATTTTGAAGGCCTGTTTACAGAAAGTGAGTTTTTGGAAGTATACAGAAAACAAGGTTTGGGCAACAGGAGGGATGAACTCGAGCAGAACAGCCTAAAGCAATTAAAGCCAGCAAATAGAGAGGATGTGGCTTATCAACCAGAACTGCTGACTTTGGAGCTAGGGAAGCAGATCCTGTGATTATGGGCGAATCACTTAATCTCTCCACGCCTACCAAAAATGAATGTGTCCTTGTGTAATGTAACTGGTGCTCATGAAAAGTGCTCCAATACCTTTGGGTCGCTTTCCTGCTATATAAAACTGCAACAAAAAAAAGTCAGAAAATGTGAGTTATAAACCACAAAGGCAATCACATTGGTAAGCAACGGCCGGAATGCAGTCCTAGGTCAGCTTCCTGAATGTCCTTAAGATGTCTTTAGTGAGCCAGACAGCTGCACATCTGGTAGGCTGCGACTAAAAAAAAGAAAATAAACCAATAAAAACCTTACACGTCTTCCTGAGTACAATGCACATACTGACCCGCAGCGCCATTTTGGTATTATGTGGAACAAGGTACCCCTGGCAGGTACAGTTTCCGGGTGCAGAAACTAACCCCATAGTTCTATGGCTGATTAAAACACTCGCCCTGCTGCCTCTTTGTGTAATTACTGTTATTAGTGATATTGCCAGCATTATTAGAATATTGATACCAGCCCCGGAATGAGATGCGCAGGCTGCTGGCTTGTGGTTACTGCAGACAATGCTTTTCCTGCCAGTGATTCTAATTATAGCGCCTAATGAGACCTTTGGTGACATGGTGGCTGTGTGGGGATCATTTGTAATGGCGCTGGTTGCAGGTGGGCGGGTGTTTCCCTGCTTAAGATGATGATGCGCGGTAGTTGGTGGGGCGCACACAGGCAGTGCTGAATGAGACGCAGCCATTGATTTGCTTAGCTGTACTGACGGGCACACATATTTAGGAACCAAGGATACAAGGGGCGTATGGGCCACATGAACAAAAGGTTTTAGCTGTCGCAAACGTAGAATCAGGACGTTTGCAACCCTATTTTGTAAGGTAATTTTTATAACCTACTATTGAATCGCATAATAGGGTTTGCAAGTTGGTATTTGGAAGAGGTGTGTGAAGTGCTCCCCTTCCTAATAGTGAGTCGCAGTGGGTGTATAAATGTTTTGCAACCGGAATGTGGGAATGGAAGGGAAAACATTTCATTTTTCATTTTGAAACATATCCCGTTTTCCTTTAAGAAAAAGAGTTGCAAAAAAAAAAATTGCTTTATTTTAAAGCAAACACAGACATGGTGGTCTTCTGTCCCTAGCAAGCCACCATCCCTGTCTTTTTAACGATTCCCTATAGGTTGCAAATTATGATCTGCTTCATGAATATTAAGGAGGCAGGTCCATTTGCAACCCACTGGGAATCGTATCAAAGAAACTGTTGTGCATCGCGTTTTCTGACTTCTTAATTGTGAGTCGTGAAAAGTCACTAAATCTGGTGCTCGTATATGTGGCCCCATAGTGCTTAATTTGTTCCGGTATCTGCAGGTGCTGAGCCCCAGGATAGATTTTGAGGTGCTTGATATGTGTAATGTATAAAGTATACTCTGGCGACATGCTGGGGGGCCAGAGGTTGCTGTGCAATAATTCGCGCGGAGAGTGTCGCCATAGTACAGGATGGGTGTGCACCATTACAGATTGGTCTCATTGGCTGAGTCCACGCAAATGCTCTTTTCTCGACAGGAAAATAGTTAAAAGGAGAATTGCACTGCACCTGTTTTTAATGTCCCTGCAGCCGTGTCTCATCCTAGTGGTCAATCACCTACCTACCCAAAGCCCCGCCTGACCACCAGAGCCCAAACAAGAGCACCACAGCCCTGGGCGACCTCCCATTGGCTGATCTTAGCCTAGGAGGCCCAGGTAGACTGGGCCTATCCTTCCCACAGGCAATGCGCATGGATCTCTGAAGCTCCACCGCAGCACTGGGACCGATCGGTCATCGTGGGTGCCCGGCAGTGATTATACCCGGCGCAACACTGAGCCTCACGGGGCATCTCAGTCAGCTGCGGGCCAGACATGAAGGGAGCCTCAGAGCGCATGCACTAACCCTATCTTGTGAGTCGGTAACCTATTACCGACTCACAAAAGAGGGTTTGCGAGTCGGTATTAGGAAGGGGTGTGCCAAGGGTTTTGCTTCCTAATTGCGAGCCGCAGGGGCATACATGAATGTTTTTGGGCCGGACTGCTTTAGCAAAACATTCATATTTTACTGACTCCGTGAAGGAGGTGGTAACCCATTTGCAAACGTGAAGGGTTCCCCATGGGCTCCCCTCACCTCTTGTGAGGCTGGAAGGTTGCGGCCACGGTTGCTTCTTGGCCGTCCATGGTTCCCTTTTCTTTTTCCGTCTGGTTAGGTAGTGGGTGCGTTACTTGCCTGTACGATTGCGTCTGGCTCGGATCCCATCGCTGGCCACCAAATGTTGGAGGGAGGACCACCGGGGAGTCGGGGAGACTACTCCGGGGCACCTTCCTACCGCAAAGTTATAGCCGAGCGCCGCTGAGAAGCCCCCTAGGGGAGGTCCTTCTCCTATGATCGTACTAGGCCCAGTAATACCACCACACCGGACTCCGTATCAGTTGCTTAACTTAGTTCTTTATCAATAGCAGTACGTTCAATATTTACAGTGGGACCGAGGGATCCGGTAAGAGTCTCAATGTCTTTGGAGGGATAGGGTAGCGGGACAGTCTTAGTACCAGCCAGGTACGGGAAGGCTCTGTGCCAGACCTTGAGTGCTGGTCTCGGAGCGGCTCGGACGTGGAGAGCCGCGACAGCGTCTGCAGGGCTCAGGTGGTAGTTCCGCTTGGGTCGAGCCGCGACACAGTCAGCAGGGCTCCGGTGGTAGGTCCGCTTCGGTCGAGCCGCGACGAGGTCAGCTGGGCTCTGATGGTAAGTTTCAACAAGGTCGGGACGCAACAGCATCAGCAGGGCCCCAAAGGTTCGTGAAGGTCTTTAAGCACGGTGGAGCCGCGACGTCGTCAGCAGGGCTCAGAGTGTGGGTTCAGGATGAGTCTTCTTCCGTAGGGTCAGCCGCGATCCGATCAGCAGGGCTCATGACTCCAGGATACAACTGTTGTCTTGTTGTCGGGTCGCCCCAGATATAGGACTGGAGCCCTTTGATGTCCGGACCCTTGCGCCCGGGGGGGGCGGAGAGGCCGGGTAGGGAGCGGCCAGACGCCCAGCAGGAGAGGCGCCAGGCCCCAGAGAGCTGTGGGGCGATCGCACCTAGGTGTGGAAGGACGGTTGGGGGTCCCATCGATACTGCCCTCCGCCGGGAGTGGGAAGGGTTCACGTGGTATCCCCGGGCCAGGGGTTGGCGCCTCGATGTCGGGCCTCGCTGGGACCGAGGCCGGGTGGAGCGGGGTCACGTAGGTGGTTACGTAGAGTCATGTACAATCCAAAATGGAGGAGCCCCGAGGTGCATGGGACCTTGTGCGGCTTAGCGAGGGGGAACAGGACCACGCCACGAGGCCGGCTCCAACATGCTGCAAAAGTTCACTGTGTTCAGGGGTCATGGTTCCACATCACCCACGATAGTTACGGGCCTCAGCTTTGCTGTGGACTCAGGGTAGCCTCGGGGAAGTCTGGAAATCCACCTCTGGTGATGCAAAGTCTTCAGCGTCCGGCGGGAGCTTCAGCGATGCAGACTGGTCAGATGCTTCTTTGGTGCCTGCCAAGCAGGGGAGTCACTCCTTGACCCCAAGGGAGATTTCTTCAGTCTTCTAGTTAAAGTAGAACGTCGAAGGTCCAGGATATATGTTGCAAAGTTTCGTCCAGGGTAATCTAAAGTCGCAAGGACTGGGTTCCCATACTTATACTAAGTTTTGGGGTTGGACATACTCTAGGGACCCACCTATGGGAGGGTTTGGAAAGAGGGATGGTTACACCCATTTCCTTTGTCCAGTTTCGTGCCAGAGTAGGGGCAGGTAGCCCCTGCAACCGGTTTGAACTGGACTATGCACAGGGACACCAAGTGTGCCCCCAGTGCAGGACTTCAAAGCACCAGAGAGTGCTCCTGCCCAGCCCCCATACACATCTGGTTACACCTCCCTGGGACAGGAAACCTATTGTCCAGGCCTCCACTGCCGGAGTTACGGTCAGCAGCAGTAGGCCAGACCAGTGTCTGTGGCAGAGGCATCCATTTTGTGATGCCAGGTGTGAGACCGGCCTCACGGCGTATGCCCTCCTGATCATCCAGCCAACCTGCAACCACCCCAAGACACGGCATCTCCGACTCCGGCCGCCCCAGCCACACAGACCCGAGGGCCGGCCAGAGCCCCCGACAGACTCGACACCCTACCACGCATGTCCGACCGAGGGAGCGGGAACCCCCGAGCCAGACCAAGAGGCGCCAGCCCAGTCACACCTCGGATCGCCTTCCCCGGGGAAGACTCGATCGGCCACCAGGCCCCTGGGGAGCAGGCGCCTCACGTGCCGAGCGTCTGGGGTCCCTCCTAGACCCACCTGAAAAGACCAAAGAAACGAGCGGCAGGAAATCCCGCCGAACCCCCTCAGTCACCAAAGGCCCCTCTCTGCGAGGACTCCGGACTTCAAAGGGCAGGGGAAGTATAATAAGGGGTGCCAGAGGGACGAATGGCAGAGAAGACCTGGAACCATCGAAGCCTGCTGACGCTGTCGCGGCTCCCGAATACCGAACCACCTGGGCCTGCTGAGTGACTCGCGGCCCCCAGCCATTGAACCATCTGAGCCCTGCTGATGCGGTCGCGGCTCCCGAACTCCGAACCACCTGTGCCTGCTGAGTGACTCGCGGCCTCCGACCCTCGAACCACCTGAGCCCTGCTGACGAGGTCGCGGCTCCCGAACTCCGACTACCTGTGCCTGCTGAGTGACTCGCGGCTCTCCCCTCGAGGAAGAATTGGCAAGAGATCGCCAAGAGAAACAACACCCCCCAGCTCGAGGATTGTGAGCTAACCGCAGGGTCCCTTGCAGAGACACTACATTCAAAGATTGTCCCGCTACCCCCCATTCCCCTACCACCGATTTGTAGTCTCTTGTGCCGCTGATGTACTACTTATAACTTGGATCATAAAGATCCCTTGAAACCTTCGATAAAGAACCTATCGTCCTACGAAGAATACGTGTGATGTCACTCTGTTCGTAGTGTAAGCTCAGGGTGTGCGCGCCTGGTTCGGCCTACTTAGGAGAGGTGGGTCAAAGGGGTGGGCAAGACGTGTATCGAACCCCTCTCCGGCGAACGCCTTTCCAACATTTGGTGGCAGCGGTGGGATCCGAGCCGACACCGAAAGAGAGCGTGCAGTGAACGACTGACGCACTACCAAACAGAGATGGAAGGAGAAACCTCCCTGGGTGCCGCAGGTACCGAAATGAGCTCGACGTTCCGAGAGGATCAATTGGACTATTATACGCATAGAGAATTAAAACAATTTTGCAAAGACCTTGGAATCGCTACCACCGGATTAAGCACAAAGGAAGACTTCCAGAAAGTATTGAAGACCTGGGTTGAGACGGGGGCGTCCCCGACCCAAACAGAAGGAGACCCCGCCCATGAACCACGAAGCATCCCGGTGAGAAACAGCGGGCCAGAGGGGAACCTGTCCCCCGAGGAACTAGCAGACCGAGAGAGAGGCCGCAACCACGAACTTGAACTGGCCAAGCTGAAAATCGAGGGAGAAATAAAACTGGCCGAGAAAAAGTTAGCCGTCGAGCAGTTACGGCTACAAGGGGAACTCGAGGAAAAGAGACGCCAAAGAGAGCACGACGAAAAGAAACTCCAGCTGGAACATGAACGCAGCCTAAAAGAGATCGAGTTGAGGGCTAAAAGCGAAGAGTCACGACCCTCCGGGAATCTACCATCCGCTCCCACCGTGGAAGCCAAAGTCCACATCCCCAAGGATGTGGTAAAGGAGTATTACAAAAACGACAATATCCAGCAGTGGTTTAAGGCCTACGAAGTCGCCATGACCTCTCACCGAGTCCCGCAGAAGGATTGGGGGGCTGGGCTATGGGGCCGGTTCTTAAGCGAAGGAAGAGATACCCTGCTGGATCTGCCCTCCACGGTCATGAACTCCTACAGCCACATGAAAGAAGCCCTCGTGGGCCGATATGGACTCACCCCCGAGATGTACCGGCAACGGTTCCGAGATTGCAAAAAGATACCGGGCACCACATGGGTAGAATACGTGAACTTTTACAGCCAGACCTTGGACGGGTGGATCAAGGGCAGCAAGGTCTCCACCTTCGAAGAGCTGTTTGATCTGATCGCCTGGGAACATTTAGCGGCCAATTGCTTTGTAGAACTGCGCCAACATCTCCTGGACAGTAAACTCACCGACCCTCGAAAGCTGGCCGCCGAGGCTGACCGTTGGGTGAACACCCGGGCCACCCGAGGCCCCGTGGGAGACTACGGTCGCCATAGTCAAGGACCCCCCCGCCAGAGGGGCGGAGGAAACCACGGCCGAGGGGGGCCCCCGCACAGCCCTCCCAGCAGCCCACCGGCGGCAGGTCCAGCCCCGTCCCCAGCCAGCACCGGAGCCCCGGGGCGGCTAGGGCCACGAACCAGGATCACCTGCTTCCGCTGCCAACAGCCCGGACACTACGCCAATGACCCCCAGTGTCCCCAGTATCAACGAACCGCAACGACCAACCCCCCGGCCCGGCAGATGGCCTCCGTGGCCCTAGGGGAAGAGATAGAGGACTCCGAAGAGTGGGAACCAGCTGCCATGGCCCTGGTCTCCCTTGGGGATCGAGAAATGGTCCCCGGGACACCCTTGCCTGCCAACACGAAGAAGTACCGACAGCAGGTGACCATCCACGGCCACCGAGTCGAGGGCCTCCGCGATACCGGAGCAAGTGTCACCGCGGTCCACCGCAACCTAATCTCTGAAGACCAGATCCTACCCGGTGCCCTCTGTCCGGTCATATCCTCCGACAATTCCGAGAGCCTCTGCCAGATGGCTCTGGTGCCTTTCGAGTGGGGAGGAGTCTCCGGAGAATTGAAGGTAGCCGTCCGAACATCACAGCCCGTAGACTGCCTCCTGGGCAACGACCTTGAGAGTTCCCCGTGGGGGCAAGTAGAACGAAGAGCCCATCTCGAGATAATGGGCCTACCCGAATGGGTCTGCGCCACCACGCGCTCCATGACCGCGCGATTGCCTCTCTCCGAGGGCGGTGAGGCCCTCCCACTGAACACTGTCCCCGAGAAACGGGACACCCTACCAGAAACGGACAAACCTCCTCCGGAAGGGAAGAAGACACTAACCCGGGAGAAGGGTCGGAACCTTCTGCCCCTGAGGCACTGACTGAGCTCGGAGAACTGCCCGAGATGGCCCAGTGGCGCTATGAGGGAGGTCCCTCCCGTGAAGAGTTCTGCCAGGAACAGGCCACCTGCCCTTCCCTCGTGGGACTCCGACAACAAGCCGAAGCCCAGACCGCCGGTGACCGGTCCAGAACCCACTGGGTCTATTGGGACAATGGCCTCCTATACAGCGAACAAAAGTCAGCCGAGCTAGGCGCAGCCCGAGTACTGGTAGTACCCCTGCGCTTCCGAAGCCTCCTCCTGGGCCTGGCCCATGATGTACCCTTGGCGGGACACTTAGGCCAAGACAAAACATATCAGCGATTAGTTACCCACTTCTATTGGCCCAAGATGCGAGCAAATGTAGAAGTCCACTGTAAATCCTGCCTCACGTGCCAGGGCAGTGGGAAAAGTGGTGGAAAGCGCAAGGCTCCATTACAACCCTTTCCCGTTGTGAGTACCCCGTTTGAGCGGGTTGGCATCGACATCGTGGGACCCCTGGATCCGAAGACCGCCCAGGGCCACAGATTCATCCTCGTCCTGGTGGACCATGCCACCCGCTACCCCGAGGCCATTCCCCTCCGCACCGTGACGGCTCCCGTGGTGGGCCGGACTCTCATGGGGATCTTCTCCCGTGTCGGATTCCCTCGCGAGGTTGTGAGTGATCGCGGCACTAACTTCATATCCCGCTACATGAAGTCCCTGTGGCAGCAGTGCGGAGTAACATATAAGTTCACGACCCACTACCACCCCCAGGGCAACGGCCTGGTGGAACGCTTCAACCGAACCCTGAAGGGGATGATCCTGGGCCTCGAGGAGCCCCTGCGCCGAAGATGGGACGTCCTCCTCCCTTGCCTCCTGTTCGCGTACCAGGAAGTTCCCCAAAAGTCCCTGGGGTTCAGCCCATTCGAACTACTATACGGACACCCCGTCCGGGGGCCCCTGAGCCTGGTCAAAGAGGGCTGGGAGACAAGCCCCCGGGGGACCCCCCCTGATGTGTTCCGCTACATCCTGGCGCTCCGCAACCAGACCCGGAAGTTCAGAGAACTCGCAGAGGCTAACCTCGAGGCCAGCCAAGAAGAAATGAAGCGCTGGTATGACCAGAACGCAACTCTGGTCGAGTTCCAGCCGGGCCAGCAGGTTTGGGTCATGGCCCCGGTGAAACCCGGCGCCCTACAAGACAAATGGACTGGCCCCTTCAAGGTGATCGAGCGGAAGAGTCAGGTCACGTACCTGATAGATGTGCAGTCCCCGCGGAACCCCCTCCGGGTTCTCCACGTGAACCGGAGTTGAGTTTGCTCCTGGCCACCGACGATGGGGCGGAAGAAGACACTGAACCCCTGCCCAACCCCCTGTGCGCTAAAGAACTGGATGGTTCCGTGGAGGGAGTGAAACTGTCGACCACCCTCACTCCCCAACAGTCTGACGACTGTCGCCAGCTGCTCAGACAATTCGCAGACCTCTTCTCCCTCATCCCAAGGGTCACCGACTGGTGTGTCCACGACGTGGACACCGGCGACAGCCCACCTGTGAGACACCGAGCCTACCGGGTGCCTGACCGGGTCCGCACCTGCATCAAGACCGAAGTACAGAAGATGTTGACCCTTGGAGTGATCGAACCCTCCGATAGCCCCTGGGCCAGCCCGGTAGTCCTGGTCCCGAAAGCGGCCGCCCCTGGGGTCGCCCCCGAACTAAGATTCTGTGTGGACTACCGGGGGCTCAATGCGGTCACCCGAGCGGACGCTCAGCCTATCCCCCGCGCCGACGAGCTCATCAACCACCTTGGGGCCGCTCGTTTCCTCAGCACCTTCGACCTGACCTGCGGTTACTGGCAGATTGCGCTCACGGAGGGAGCAAAAGAACGCTCCGCCTTCTCCACACCCGATGGACACTACCGCTTCAGGGTCATGCCGTTCGGGATGAAAAATGCCCCGGCCACCTTCCAGCAGTTGGTAAACAAGGTCCTGGCCGGACTCGAGGAGTTCAGCGCAGCGTACCTTGACGACATAGCCGTATTCAGCTCTCAATGGCACGAGCATCTCCAGCACCTCCGGCAAGTACTGCTGGCCCTGCGCCAAGCCGGCCTAACAGTGAAGGCCAGCAAATGTCAGCTCGGGCAAGGCTCCGTAGTCTATCTGGGGCATCAGGTGGGCAGCGGCCAGGTCGCCCCCTTCCAACCAAGATCGACGCCATCAAGTCCTAGGCGCCCCCCGCCACTCAGACGGAAGTCCGGGCCTTCCTGGGCCTCACAGGATACTACCGGAGGTTCATTAAAAACTATGGTAGCCTCGCAGGGCCCCTCACGGAGTTGACCTCCAAAAAGCTCCCGAAGAAGGTGCAGTGGACCCCCCCGTGCCAGCAAGCGTTCGACGCCTTGAAAACCGCCATGTGCACCGCCCCAGTACTCAAGGCCCCCGACTACTCCCAAGAGTTTGTGGTCCAGACCGACGCATCCGAACACGGCATCGGGCCGTCCTCTCGCAGTTCAACAACAAGGGCATAGATCAGCCCATAGCCTTCATCAGCCGAAGGCTGCTGCCTCGAGAACAGCGTTGGAGTACCATAGAACGAGAGACCTTCGCCGTAGTCTGGGCCCTCAAGAAACTACGGCCCTACTTGTTCGGAACCCATTTCCGAGTGCAGACGGACCACCGGCCCTTGCGGTGGCTGATGCAGATGAGGGGAGAGAACCCCAAGCTATTACGATGGTCAATCTCCCTCCAAGGGATGGACTTCACTGTCGAGCATCGCCCCGGGACGGATCATGCCAACGCCGACGGCCTGTCCCGGTTCTTCCGCTTCGGCGAGGAGAACCCCCCAGTGGATGGGTAGTTCTCCACGCCTTTCAGCTGGGGAGGACGCGTGTGAGACCGGCCTCACGGCGTATGCCCTCCCGATCATCCAGCCAACCTGCAACCACCCCAAGACACAGCATCTCCGACTCCGGCCGCCCCAGCCACACAGACCCGAGGGCCGGCCAGAGCCCCCGACAGACTCAACACCCTACCACGCATGTCCGACCGAGGGAGCGGGAACCCCCGAGCCAGACCAAGAGGCGCCAGCCCAGTCACACCTCGGATCGCCTTCCCCGGGGAAGACTCGATCGGCCACCAGGCCCCTGGGGAGCAGGCGCCTCACGTGCCGAGCGTCTGGGGTCCCTCCTAGACCCACCTGAAAAGACCAAAGAAACGAGCGGCAGGAAATCCCGCCGAACCCCCTCAGTCACCAAAGGCCCCTCTCTGCGAGGACTCCGGACTTCAAAGGGCAGGGGAAGTATAATAAGGGGTGCCAGAGGGACGAATGGCAGAGAAGACCTGGAACCATCGAAGCCTGCTGACGCTGTCGCGGCTCCCGAATACCGAACCACCTGGGCCTGCTGAGTGACTCGCGGCCCCCAGCCATTGAACCATCTGAGCCCTGCTGATGCGGTCGCGGCTCCCGAACTCCGAACCACCTGTGCCTGCTGAGTGACTCGCGGCCTCCGACCCTCGAACCACCTGAGCCCTGCTGACGAGGTCGCGGCTCCCGAACTCCGACTACCTGTGCCTGCTGAGTGACTCGCGGCTCTCCCCTCGAGGAAGAATTGGCAAGAGATCGCCAAGAGAAACAACACCCCCCAGCTCGAGGATTGTGAGCTAACCGCAGGGTCCCTTGCAGAGACACTACATTCAAAGATTGTCCCGCTACCCCCCATTCCCCTACCACCGATTTGTAGTCTCTTGTGCCGCTGATGTACTACTTATAACTTGGATCATAAAGATCCCTTGAAACCTTTGATAAAGAACCTATCGTCCTACGAAGAATACGTGTGATGTCACTCTGTTCGTAGTGTAAGCTCAGGGTGTGCGCGCCTGGTTCGGCCTACTTAGGAGAGGTGGGTCAAAGGGGTGGGCAAGACGTGTATCGAACCCCTCTCCGGCGAACGCCTTTCCAACATTTGGTGGCAGCGGTGGGATCCGAGCCGACACCGAAAGAGAGCGTGCAGTGAACGACTGACGCACTACCAAACAGAGATGGAAGGAGAAACCTCCCTGGGTGCCGCAGGTACCGAAATGAGCTCGACGTTCCGAGAGGATCAATTGGACTATTATACGCATAGAGAATTAAAACAATTTTGCAAAGACCTTGGAATCGCTACCACCGGATTAAGCACAAAGGAAGACTTCCAGAAAGTATTGAAGACCTGGGTTGAGACGGGGGCGTCCCCGACCCAAACAGAAGGAGACCCCGCCCATGAACCACGAAGCATCCCGGTGAGAAACAGCGGGCCAGAGGGGAACCTGTCCCCCGAGGAACTAGCAGACCGAGAGAGAGGCCGCAACCACGAACTTGAACTGGCCAAGCTGAAAATCGAGGGAGAAATAAAACTGGCCGAGAAAAAGTTAGCCGTCGAGCAGTTACGGCTACAAGGGGAACTCGAGGAAAAGAGACGCCAAAGAGAGCACGACGAAAAGAAACTCCAGCTGGAACATGAACGCAGCCTAAAAGAGATCGAGTTGAGGGCTAAAAGCGAAGAGTCACGACCCTCCGGGAATCTACCATCCGCTCCCACCGTGGAAGCCAAAGTCCACATCCCCAAGGATGTGGTAAAGGAGTATTACAAAAACGACAATATCCAGCAGTGGTTTAAGGCCTACGAAGTCGCCATGACCTCTCACCGAGTCCCGCAGAAGGATTGGGGGGCTGGGCTATGGGGCCGGTTCTTAAGCGAAGGAAGAGATACCCTGCTGGATCTGCCCTCCACGGTCATGAACTCCTACAGCCACATGAAAGAAGCCCTCGTGGGCCGATATGGACTCACCCCCGAGATGTACCGGCAACGGTTCCGAGATTGCAAAAAGATACCGGGCACCACATGGGTAGAATACGTGAACTTTTACAGCCAGACCTTGGACGGGTGGATCAAGGGCAGCAAGGTCTCCACCTTCGAAGAGCTGTTTGATCTGATCGCCTGGGAACATTTAGCGGCCAATTGCTTTGTAGAACTGCGCCAACATCTCCTGGACAGTAAACTCACCGACCCTCGAAAGCTGGCCGCCGAGGCTGACCGTTGGGTGAACACCCGGGCCACCCGAGGCCCCGTGGGAGACTACGGTCGCCATAGTCAAGGACCCCCCCGCCAGAGGGGCGGAGGAAACCACGGCCGAGGGGGGCCCCCGCACAGCCCTCCCAGCAGCCCACCGGCGGCAGGTCCAGCCCCGTCCCCAGCCAGCACCGGAGCCCCGGGGCGGCTAGGGCCACGAACCAGGATCACCTGCTTCCGCTGCCAACAGCCCGGACACTACGCCAATGACCCCCAGTGTCCCCAGTATCAACGAACCGCAACGACCAACCCCCCGGCCCGGCAGATGGCCTCCGTGGCCCTAGGGGAAGAGATAGAGGACTCCGAAGAGTGGGAACCAGCTGCCATGGCCCTGGTCTCCCTTGGGGATCGAGAAATGGTCCCCGGGACACCCTTGCCTGCCAACACGAAGAAGTACCGACAGCAGGTGACCATCCACGGCCACCGAGTCGAGGGCCTCCGCGATACCGGAGCAAGTGTCACCGCGGTCCACCGCAACCTAATCTCTGAAGACCAGATCCTACCCGGTGCCCTCTGTCCGGTCATATCCTCCGACAATTCCGAGAGCCTCTGCCAGATGGCTCTGGTGCCTTTCGAGTGGGGAGGAGTCTCCGGAGAATTGAAGGTAGCCGTCCGAACATCACAGCCCGTAGACTGCCTCCTGGGCAACGACCTTGAGAGTTCCCCGTGGGGGCAAGTAGAACGAAGAGCCCATCTCGAGATAATGGGCCTACCCGAATGGGTCTGCGCCACCACGCGCTCCATGACCGCGCGATTGCCTCTCTCCGAGGGCGGTGAGGCCCTCCCACTGAACACTGTCCCCGAGAAACGGGACACCCTACCAGAAACGGACAAACCTCCTCCGGAAGGGAAGAAGACACTAACCCGGGAGAAGGGTCGGAACCTTCTGCCCCTGAGGCACTGACTGAGCTCGGAGAACTGCCCGAGATGGCCCAGTGGCGCTATGAGGGAGGTCCCTCCCGTGAAGAGTTCTGCCAGGAACAGGCCACCTGCCCTTCCCTCGTGGGACTCCGACAACAAGCCGAAGCCCAGACCGCCGGTGACCGGTCCAGAACCCACTGGGTCTATTGGGACAATGGCCTCCTATACAGCGAACAAAAGTCAGCCGAGCTAGGCGCAGCCCGAGTACTGGTAGTACCCCTGCGCTTCCGAAGCCTCCTCCTGGGCCTGGCCCATGATGTACCCTTGGCAGGACACTTAGGCCAAGACAAAACATATCAGCGATTAGTTACCCACTTCTATTGGCCCAAGATGCGAGCAAATGTAGAAGTCCACTGTAAATCCTGCCTCACGTGCCAGGGCAGTGGGAAAAGTGGTGGAAAGCGCAAGGCTCCATTACAACCCTTTCCCGTTGTGAGTACCCCGTTTGAGCGGGTTGGCATCGACATCGTGGGACCCCTGGATCCGAAGACCGCCCAGGGCCACAGATTCATCCTCGTCCTGGTGGACCATGCCACCCGCTACCCCGAGGCCATTCCCCTCCGCACCGTGACGGCTCCCGTGGTGGGCCGGACTCTCATGGGGATCTTCTCCCGTGTCGGATTCCCTCGCGAGGTTGTGAGTGATCGCGGCACTAACTTCATATCCCGCTACATGAAGTCCCTGTGGCAGCAGTGCGGAGTAACATATAAGTTCACGACCCACTACCACCCCCAGGGCAACGGCCTGGTGGAACGCTTCAACCGAACCCTGAAGGGGATGATCCTGGGCCTCGAGGAGCCCCTGCGCCGAAGATGGGACGTCCTCCTCCCTTGCCTCCTGTTCGCGTACCAGGAAGTTCCCCAAAAGTCCCTGGGGTTCAGCCCATTCGAACTACTATACGGACACCCCGTCCGGGGGCCCCTGAGCCTGGTCAAAGAGGGCTGGGAGACAAGCCCCCGGGGGACCCCCCCTGATGTGTTCCGCTACATCCTGGCGCTCCGCAACCAGACCCGGAAGTTCAGAGAACTCGCAGAGGCTAACCTCGAGGCCAGCCAAGAAGAAATGAAGCGCTGGTATGACCAGAACGCAACTCTGGTCGAGTTCCAGCCGGGCCAGCAGGTTTGGGTCATGGCCCCGGTGAAACCCGGCGCCCTACAAGACAAATGGACTGGCCCCTTCAAGGTGATCGAGCGGAAGAGTCAGGTCACGTACCTGATAGATGTGCAGTCCCCGCGGAACCCCCTCCGGGTTCTCCACGTGAACCGGAGTTGAGTTTGCTCCTGGCCACCGACGATGGGGCGGAAGAAGACACTGAACCCCTGCCCAACCCCCTGTGCGCTAAAGAACTGGATGGTTCCGTGGAGGGAGTGAAACTGTCGACCACCCTCACTCCCCAACAGTCTGACGACTGTCGCCAGCTGCTCAGACAATTCGCAGACCTCTTCTCCCTCATCCCAAGGGTCACCGACTGGTGTGTCCACGACGTGGACACCGGCGACAGCCCACCTGTGAGACACCGAGCCTACCGGGTGCCTGACCGGGTCCGCACCTGCATCAAGACCGAAGTACAGAAGATGTTGACCCTTGGAGTGATCGAACCCTCCGATAGCCCCTGGGCCAGCCCGGTAGTCCTGGTCCCGAAAGCGGCCGCCCCTGGGGTCGCCCCCGAACTAAGATTCTGTGTGGACTACCGGGGGCTCAATGCGGTCACCCGAGCGGACGCTCAGCCTATCCCCCGCGCCGACGAGCTCATCAACCGCCTTGGGGCCGCTCGTTTCCTCAGCACCTTCGACCTGACCTGCGGTTACTGGCAGATTGCGCTCACGGAGGGAGCAAAAGAACGCTCCGCCTTCTCCACACCCGATGGACACTACCGCTTCAGGGTCATGCCGTTCGGGATGAAAAATGCCCCGGCCACCTTCCAGCAGTTGGTAAACAAGGTCCTGGCCGGACTCGAGGAGTTCAGCGCAGCGTACCTTGACGACATAGCCGTATTCAGCTCTCAATGGCACGAGCATCTCCAGCACCTCCGGCAAGTACTGCTGGCCCTGCGCCAAGCCGGCCTAACAGTGAAGGCCAGCAAATGTCAGCTCGGGCAAGGCTCCGTAGTCTATCTGGGGCATCAGGTGGGCAGCGGCCAGGTCGCCCCCTTCCAACCAAGATCGACGCCATCAAGTCCTAGGCGCCCCCCGCCACTCAGACGGAAGTCCGGGCCTTCCTGGGCCTCACAGGATACTACCGGAGGTTCATTAAAAACTATGGTAGCCTCGCAGGGCCCCTCACGGAGTTGACCTCCAAAAAGCTCCCGAAGAAGGTGCAGTGGACCCCCCCGTGCCAGCAAGCGTTCGACGCCTTGAAAACCGCCATGTGCACCGCCCCAGTACTCAAGGCCCCCGACTACTCCCAAGAGTTTGTGGTCCAGACCGACGCATCCGAACACGGCATCGGGCCGTCCTCTCGCAGTTCAACAACAAGGGCATAGATCAGCCCATAGCCTTCATCAGCCGAAGGCTGCTGCCTCGAGAACAGCGTTGGAGTACCATAGAACGAGAGACCTTCGCCGTAGTCTGGGCCCTCAAGAAACTACGGCCCTACTTGTTCGGAACCCATTTCCGAGTGCAGACGGACCACCGGCCCTTGCGGTGGCTGATGCAGATGAGGGGAGAGAACCCCAAGCTATTACGATGGTCAATCTCCCTCCAAGGGATGGACTTCACTGTCGAGCATCGCCCCGGGACGGATCATGCCAACGCCGACGGCCTGTCCCGGTTCTTCCGCTTCGGCGAGGAGAACCCCCCAGTGGATGGGTAGTTCTCCACGCCTTTCAGCTGGGGAGGACGCGTGTGAGACCGGCCTCACGGCGTATGCCCTCCCGATCATCCAGCCAACCTGCAACCACCCCAAGACACAGCATCTCCGACTCCGGCCGCCCCAGCCACACAGACCCGAGGGCCGGCCAGAGCCCCCGACAGACTCAACACCCTACCACGCATGTCCGACCGAGGGAGCGGGAACCCCCGAGCCAGACCAAGAGGCGCCAGCCCAGTCACACCTCGGATCGCCTTCCCCGGGGAAGACTCAATCGGCCACCAGGCCCCTGGGGAGCAGGCGCCTCGCCTGCCGAGCGTCTGGGGTCCCTCCCAGACCCACCTGAAAAGACCAAAGAAACGAGCGGCAGGAAATCCCGCCGAACCCCCTCAGTCACCAAAGGCCCCTCTCTGCGAGGACTCCGGACTTCAAAGGGCAGGGGAAGTATAATAAGGGGTGCCGGAGGGACGAATGGCAGAGAAGACCTGGAACCATCGAAGCCTGCTGACGCTGTCACGGCTCCCGAATACCGAACCACCTGGGCCTGCTGAGTGACTCGCGGCCCCCAGCCATTGAACCATCTGAGCCCTGCTGATGCGGTCGCGGCTCCCGAACTCCGAACCACCTGTGCCTGCTGAGTGACTTGCGGCCTCCGACCCTCGAACCACCTGAGCCCTGCTGACGAGGTCGCGGCTCCCGAACTCCGACTACCTGTGCCTGCTGAGTGACTCGCGGCTCTCCCCTCGAGGAAGAATTGGCAAGAGATCGCCAAGAGAAACAACACCCCCCAGCTCGAGGATTGTGAGCTATCCGCAGGGTCCCTTGCAGAGACACTACATTCAAAGACTGTCCCGCTACCCCCCATTCCCCTACCACCGATTTGTAGTCTCTTGTGCCGCTGATGTACTACTTATAACTTGGATCATAAAGATCCCTTGAAACCTTCGATAAAGAACCTATCGTCCTACGAAGAATACATGTGATGTCACTCTGTTCGTAGTGTAAGCTCAGGGTGTGCGCGCCTGGTTCGGCCTACTTAGGAGAGGTGGGTCAAAGGGGTGGGCAAGACGTGTATCGAACCCCTCTCCGGCGAACGCCTTTCCAACACCAGGGCTCAGGAAAGTCCTACCAGGTTAAACCAGTGTGGACATGTCTCTCCCTCTAGAAGGGTGGAATGCTACCCCCGCCACCAGAACTGGCGGGGGGTAGTATTCCAAAGCGTTTGACACCAAACACGACATGTTTCCGTGCAGCCATCCCAAAGTTAGCATTTACCGCGAGGTTATAATGCACTTAAGAGTATATGGTCAGGCTGCACCACAAACAGCATCAGAGGAGTTACTCTGAACGCTGCAGAGGGGCTCTGCTCATGCAGGGGCACCCTCTCACATAAAAACCAAGCACTCTGCCTTCAGGATTGTTAAGGCCTGCCATAGGAGTGACTTACAGGTTTTATATGTGTGTGCAATGGGAGTGATATAGGTAGCCTATACCACTGTAAGGGCTGCAAGCACACCCTTACCCAGGCTGCAGTAGCAGAGCCGTGGTGCCATTTTGGAGTGCTTCCCAGGGGTGGCATAATACCTGCTTCAGCCCCTGGTAGGCCTCTGAGGTACCTATGCCCTAGGTAAATAGTATACCATATACTACGGGCTTATAAGGCACTCCAGAATCCAATTAGATATGTACTTAATGTACATGCAAACCATTTTAGAGAAGAAGCAGCTAGGCTGTGGTCCTGATTAGCAGGGCCACAGCCAGACTAAGGTCGAAAAACAGTGAAACACCAGCAAAAAGTGGGGGTACCCATGTGAAGCAGATCCTACTCTCCTACAACCCCTCCCACACACTCAGCGCACTCACCATCACTGTGCAGTGCCATCTCATGAGAGGGTTTCAAACCCACATCCAGTGGAGCTCACTGACCCCTCCCACACACTCAGCGCACTCACCATCACTGTGCAGTGCCATCCCATGAGAGGGTTCCAAACCCACATCAGTGGAGCTCACTGACCCCTTCCGCACACCCATCGCGTTCACCATTATGGTGCAATGCCATCTAATGAGAGGGCACCAAGGCCTCGTCAGTGGATCTCACTGACCCCCTGCCCCGCACTCAGGACGTTCACCATTTCTGTGCAGTGCCATCTAATGAGAGGGCACCAAGGCCTCATCAATGAGCTCATTGAACCCCCCCTTCACACAGAGAGTCCACCATTACTGTGCGGTGCCATCTCATGAGGGGGCATCAAGGCCTCATCAGTGGAGCTCACTGACCCCCTCCCCCACACTCAGCACACTCACCATTCTGTGCAATGCCATCTAATGAGAGGGCACCAAGGCCTCATCAGTGGATCTCACTGACCCCTCCCCCGCACTCAGCACACTCACCATTACTATACAATGCCATCTCATGATAGTGCAACAGATCCTTATCACTGGATCTCACTGACCCCTCCCCTGCACTCAGGGCGTTCACCATTTCTGTGCAATGCCATCTAATGAGAGGGCACCAAGGCCACATCAGTGGATCTCACTGACCCCTCCCCCGCACTCAGGGCATTCACCATTTCTGTGCAATGCCATCTAATGAGAGGGCACCAAGGCCTCATCGGTGGAGCTCACTGACCCCCTCCCCCACACTCAGCGCACTCACCATTACTGTACAATGCCATCTCATGATAGTGCAACAGATCCTTATCACTGGATCTCACTGACCCCTCCCCCGCACTCAGGGCGTTCACCATTTCTGTGCAATGCCATCTAATGAGAGGGCACCAAGGCCTCGTCAGTGGAGCTCACTGACCCCCTCCCCCGCACTTAGGGGGTCACCATTTCTGTGCAATGCCATCTAATGAGTGGGCACCAAGGCATCATCAGTGGAGCTCACTGACCCCTCCCCCACAATCAGCGCTTTCACCATTACTGTGTAATGCCATCTCATGATAGTGCAACAGATCCTTATCACTGGATCTCACTGACCCCTCCCCTGCACTCAGGGCGTTCACTATTTCTGTGCAATGCCATCTAATGAGAGGGCACCAAGGCCTCATCACTGGATGTCACTGACCCCTCCCCCGCACTCAGGGAGTTCACCATTTCTGTGCAATGCCATCTAATGAGAGGGCACCAAGGCCTCATCAGTGGAGCTCACTGACCCCCTCCCCCACACTCAGCGCACTCACCATTACTGTGTAATGCCATCTCATGATAGTGCAACAGATCCTTATCACTGGATCTCACTGACCCCTCCCCTGCACTCAGGGCGTTCACCATTTCTGTGCAATGCCATCTAATGAGAGGGCACCAAGGCCTCATCAGTGGAGCTCACTGACCCCCTCCCCCACACTCAGCGCACTCACCATTACTGTACAATGCCATCTCATGATAGTGCAACAGATCCTTATCACTGGATCTCACTGACCCCTCTCCTGCACTCAGGGCGTTCACCATTTCTGTGCAATGCCATCTAATGAGAGGGCACCAAGGCCTCATCAGTGGAGCTCACTGACCCCTCCCCCACAATCAGCGCTTTCACCATTACTGTGTAATGCCATCTCATGATAGTGCAACAGATCCTTATCACTGGATCTCGCTGACCCCTCCCCTGCACTCAGGGCGTTCACCATTTCTGTGCAATGCCATCTAATGAGAGGGCACCAAGGCCTCGTCACTGGATCTCACTGACCCCTCCCCCGCACTCAGGGAGTTCACCATTTCTGTGCAATGCCATCTAATGAGAGGGCACCAAGGCCTCGTCAGTGGAGCTCACTGACCCCCTTCCCCACACTCAGGGCGTTCACCATTTCTGTGCAATGCCATCTAATGAGAGGGCACCAAGGCCACATCATTGGAGCTCACTGACCCCACGCCTTTGCCCCTTGTGCACGAGAGTGCCTGTGGTGTAACTGACGTTGACGGAGACGTCCTGATTCATGTTGCTCATGGCGCTTTTGGGGGTGTCATTAATCATATGCTGATGACATTTAACATGTGTTTTTCTAATGAGTAAAGCACCGTGAACGGCTCATTCCCAAGATCCTTCGTGGGGAGGGGCGCGGGGGCAGGTACTGAGTTTATCTTATTATCTGCACATTTAGGGGCATATCAACAACAACCGGCGATAATTATCGCTCAGCGCTCTTAGCGTGAGGATAATTATCGCCGGCTAGCGTGAATTTTTATCGCTGAGATAGCGTGCTATTAGCAACGCTTATCTCAATAGCGATAAAAATCTACACGCTAACAGGCTAACGTGAGATTATCGCTGGAAACCCAGCGATAATCACACGTTACCTTGTTGATAGGGACAGGCAAACTTAGCCAAGATATCCTCCTTCCATAGGATATCATGGCTAAGTCTGAAAATTAGCAGACGTAAAAAAGCAGCGTTAACCGCGGTTAGCGCTGCTTTTTTTGTCTCTAACAGGGTTAGCGACATTCTTGATAATAGGAGAAATGTCGCTTAGCGACATTTCTCCTATTATTCTACTCTGGAACGCCCCCTTTGCATCTCATTAGAGATGCAAGGGGAAGCGTAGAGTAAAAGGGTGCTAACATGCGAATTTGCGTGTTAGCACCCTGTTGTTGATAGGGTGCTAGTTTTATCTCTGCTTTTTTGGCTTTTAAAGCCAAAAAAGCAGAGATAAAGCCCTTGTTGATATGCCCCATGGTAACCGAGGCAGGGAAACACCAGTTACATACCCTTGTTTTTAGCGCTCACCTCCACCAAAGCCCTTGTTTAGATATTTTTACCTGACTGGAGCCGGTACGTCCCCTTACGAAAGTCACCGGCATTACTGCCCAAAAGAGAAAGGGGGCGCATCAATGGGAAGGTGTCAATGTAGACGCCTTTTTATCCCAGCTGGTCCAGGCTGGAGGTTTGAGGTCTGTCTGGGTGGGGCTGGTGGAGCCGGCATAAAGCAGCCTTCCTCGCTCTCTGAGGCAGTGCAAGGCCCCTACGCGGAGAGGCACTGTAGGGCCCCAGCAGGAGAAGGGGCTGGGGTGATGCTGGGAGCTCCAGGGCCCACAAAGGGCTGGTGGTCTCTCGTCAAAGCAGCCCGGTCAGCCCTTGAGGTCACGCGCTGTAGGAAGGCGCATAAAATGGCGACTAAAGCAAGGAAAGACTCCCTCAGATTCAAAGCATGGGGTGGTCTCCAGAAGGGACCCGAAGGCCTCCTGCAGCATCACCAACCACCCATTCCTCAGCCGTGAGGAGCCTGCGATGAGTCTGTGTAATAAAGTTGCTCGTTAAAAGAAGTCCATGAAACGTTCCAGTGGATTTATGTAGTATTTAATCCAGAAGCAGTAAGGTAAACCACCAGTCCTAACCGTAGCTAGCTTCCCAATCCACCGAATCCTCCCTTCCAACTTGCCAGTATTCTGTTGCTAGGCTATTACAAGTAGCATGTAGCACACAACCCAGCTGCACAGGCAAAAGCAGTGAAAGGGACAGAACTACATAAGTAAAACCACAACACATCTCCCTCCCCAAAATATCAAAAACTTTTAACCACAGAAAAATTAAGCAAAAGAACAATCATTCCCAAAGCTCCCCACCAAAAAGTGCATAATGAATGTTTGCATTCAAAACATTTTATAATCTTTATGCCAGGATGGTCTAAATCTCAATAGACGATGGCTACCAGGGTGAGGAACTTTTGGAACACAGTTATGGTCATCAGACACTGCATTGTGAGTAGACTCATCAGAAAACTTGTGAGTACACTCATCAGAAAACACAGCCTCACGCTCAGCACCCTCAGAAACTGGCACCCATTTGACCAGGCGAGACATACTCCACACTTCACCAGAATCCAACACCACAACATTTTTCCTCACCTCCTTGATGATAAATGGACCCATATATCGTGAGTGGCCTTTCCTCAAGAGACCAGGTTTCTTGACTAAAACTTCATCTCCCACTCTCCATTGTCTAAGAAGAGAGGAGTTTCTGAAATCAAACCTGCTCTTGTATTTATCCTGGTGAAGCTTCTGCCTCTAAACAACACTTTCATCCAACTGTACATCATCAACATTCAAATTCAACCATGCAGGATTTAATTTGTCATGAGGTTTCCTCCCTCTCAAAACAGAGAAAGGGGAAACTGAAGTTAAACAATTGGGGATGTTATGGTGGCCCACCATGTTTCTCTGAGCATCTCTTTTAGTGAAGATCTAGTTTGCATGGCTCTCTGAGCACAAGACTTTACAATCCTGTTCATTCTTTCTACCAGACCATTGGATTGCAGAGAATACAAAGCTGTCTTGAAATGTACAATGGACAATTCCTTCAAAAATGCATTCATCTCATGGGAGACAAACTGAACACCGTTGTCAGTGACAAGGTGTTTTGGTATTCCTTCTCTCGAAAACTCTTCAGACAAAAACTCAATGACCGTCCTAGTGTTCACTGCTGGTACACACTTGGTGACCACCCACTTAGAGGTGTAATCTACTAAAAGTAGCTCATAACGCTCATTGTACACGAGCAAAAGGAGCAGCAATGTCCAAACCCAACTTGGACCAGGGTTCAGCCGGAATCTCTACAGGCGAAAGTGGTGCAGTACGACTTTTCTTACTTTTATCACTATTCGCACATTCCCAACAATCTTTAACCACCTCTTCCACCTGTTTGTCCATCGTTGGCCACCAGTACCACTCACGGACTCTAGCTTTCGTCAAATTCCTTCCTAAGTGCCCTTCATGGGCTAAGTTGATTAACTTGCTCCTAAGTTCACCAGGAGGCACCACTCAGTTTTCCCTCAACAGTTTATCATCAAAAACACATAACTCTTCTTTCACATTGATGACATTTTTCAAATGTTCAGGTAGGTCTTTCTCTGCTGGCCAACCCTTAATCGTGAATTTCTTGAGCAACTCTAAATCACTGTCGTTGTGAGAAACTAAAGACCACTCATCCTGATTGACAGCAGCCTCATGCACCCATCCAACCAAGGACCCATCAACTTCTGCACCAGAATGATCTACAGGTAACCTAGAAAGACAATCCGCAACTACGTTCATAGATCCTGGAACATACTCAACAATGAAATTAAAATCTGACAATCCCTCAACCCAACGCTTGATTCTTGGTGAAACATTTTCCACATCCCTGCAAGTGAAAATTCGGCATAAGGGACGGTGATCAGTCCTAACTGTCACAGGTAAACCCCAAAGATAGAACTTGAAATGATGAATAGCCCAGAAAACCGCCAATGCCTCCCGTTCAATCACTGAATATCGTTCCTCTGCACCCTTGAGTGAACGAGAAGCAAAAGCAACAATCTTCAACTCTCCATCAACAATTTGTGATAGCACTGCTCCCAATTCAAGCATACTTGCATCTGTAGACAAAATCGTCTTCTTACAGGTATCAAAATGTCCCAAAGTGGGTATGAGACTAATTGTTTTCTTGATGGAATCGAAAGCAGAAAAACAATCATTTGACCATGTAAATTGGATACCTTTCTTGAGTAATTCTCTCAAAGGAGAAGAAACCCCAGCGAAATTAGGTATAAATTTGGAGCAAAACTCGGCCAATCCCAAAAATGAACGAACCTGATCTTTGCTGACTGGAACTGGAGCCTTAACAATACTCTCAACTAAATTGAGTTTAGGGCTGATACCATCAGAAGAAATGGTGTGTCCTAAGTAATCTACAGATGACACACGAAACTTACACTTCTCTTTTTTGATAACTAGACCAGCTTCTTGCAACCGTTGCAAAACTCTCCAAAGTACATGATCATGCACGTCCTTACCATAAATCAGAATGTCGTCTTGGAAAACCAAAACCTTAGGCAACCCAGTCAACACCTTATTCATTATCCTCTGAAAGCAAGCCGTAGCAGAAGCCAACCCAAAGGGCATTCGAATAAACCTGAAAGCTCCCAAAGGTGTCACAAAGGAAGTCAAATGCCTAGAATCAGGGTGCAATAGAACTTGATGATAAGCAGAAGAGAGATCCATCACACTGAACCATTTAGCATCTTTGATTAAAGCAAGCGTTTGCGAAATATTGGGTAAAGGTTGCCTATCAACCCAAATATGTTTGTTCAACCCGCGCAAGTCCACACACATTCTGATCCCCTTCCCACCATCCTTGGGTGCCAAAACAATGGGGGCCAGCCATTCAGAGCCCTCAATCTCCTCAATCACACCTGTCGACAGCAACTTTTTAAGCTCCAAATCCAAAGGTTCCATCAACATGTGCGGAACCTTTCTGACTTTACTGACAAAAGGTTGAGCATTGTTTTTTAGAATGATTTTATGTTCAAAGTTTCTCAATAATCCTAACTTGTCACAAAAAACTTTGGGAAATTGTGAACATACGTCACCTGACACTGAAGAAGGAGACAAAAGTAGAACTTTTTCTGGGGAATTCGGTTCTAGTTTGATTCCCATATCCCTTTGATGTCTCCACCCCAAAAGATTATCACCTCTTTTTGCCACATATACCTTTCCAAGTGTCTCTCTATTTTTAAATTGAATTTTCCTTATGACAAAACCTAACACATCAATTTTAACTCCCCCATATCCAACAGGACTTATGTCCGGGGGAAACAATTCAGTCTTCTCAAGACCATAAACGGCATCCCAATTCGCATCTCCAACCATAGTATAAGGTGATCCAGAATCAGCCAACACTGAAAACCGTTCACCACCAATCAACACTTCACACTCAGGCATTTCTAACGTGTCACCATCAACAACACCATCTTGTCTGATGCAGCAAACAAATTTTCTCTCCTGTTCAATACGCTGTACTATTTGATTCCTACCACTTCGACACACCCGTGCATAATGACCTCTCTTCCCACACTTGTTGCAAACCACAGACCTCGCAAAACAACTAGGACTATTGGGTGAATGATTATTACTCCCACACCTAAAACATTTAAAACCATTCCTATTATCTCTGAATCCAAATTGCTCTGGGTCAGAGGGCTTATTTTTTAAATGAAGTTGTTTGGAATTATAAGACTTCTTGTCTTTCTCATGATTCTCCTTGACCACACCTTTGGTGTCTACTTTCATAACTTCATCCTTCTTTATCTCATTGACTGTCTTCTCATCAACAGAAACATCAGATGTTTTTTCCACTTTCATCTCACGTACCCACATGTTTGTATTTTCCATACATTCAACAATGGACAACGTGTCCTTAAGGTCAGGATTTTTAACAAGAAGTTTCTGTTGTACTTTTGGATCATTAGTGCATCTGACAATCTGGTCTCTAATGAACGAGTTTGTGAGTTGTTCAAATTCACAAGTGCGAGCCAAGGTTTTTAAGGTAGCTACATAACTGTAGATTTTCTCTTGTTTGCCTTGAATTCTGGAGAAAAATTGATGACGTTCTAATACAACATTAATCTTGGAACCGAAATGATTCTCAAGCATCAATACAGTCATATTGTAAATGTTTTCAGGTTCACCCTCACCTCGTCCTAAAGGAATTTCATCAAGACTATCATATACATGTCTACCCTCAACACCTAAATTATGTAAGAGTGTAGCTTGCTTCCGCACCGCTGAAAACTTTTCTCCTCCAATGGCCAGTAGGTATGAATCAAAAAGGGGCTTCCACCTTTTCCATGGCAAAATATGATCACCAACATCACTTAAAAACCGAGGAGGCTGGGACATACCAGACGAAGCCATTCTAGAAAACACTAAAATGTAGATGCTAAAACAGTAAATAGGGTTCCAAGTCTAAAGTGTAAAGCAGAATTCTATTTCGTGACAAAATGGAATTTGCGTTGAAATTCTAACAGTTTGTCCGATATTTTAAAACAACTTTAAAGTGTGCGCATCACTGACGCGCAAAAAAAAAAAATTCCTTTACCATGAACTCAATGCGAGGTGTGCGTATCACCGATACGTCCGAAATGCATGTCGACAAGACAACACATGCCAAAAATACAATTAACCTTGAATAGTCCAAGTGTGCATATCACTGATACGCATGAAGAGTCGCCAGTGACGTCGACGTTGACGCTGGTGCGACCTGAGCCGGGTGGCTCAAGGTGACGCCGCTCCCTCGGAGAAGTCTTTGCGAAGAACAAAACGAAACGCGTATTACCAAGGACACACGCGCAGGTGAGTTTGGCGCGTGAAGTTGTTTCCTTTCAAATAAAATTACGTTGGTCATTGTCAAAGTCTAATCGCTTGTCAAAATCTAATTCAGGGCCCGCACTTGTATTTCCGACAATCACCTTGCACTCTTGCACTGTTGTAGGTCACAGTTTAACGATTCAAGCAAGAATCACAGGCGTGGTCAATGCGGGGCATAAATTACAGCGCCAACACACGAAACTTCGTACAATAACACAGTCTTGGTCTCAGTACATCCCGTTTCTTCACAGCCAACATTCATGCGAAGGCTTGCAGTATCTGTTTCAGTTGATAGTGTCAGATCCAATCTCATGTAAATAACCGGAGATAACAACGTACCGCTTGACAAAAAGGCAGTAGGTTCGATATGGGGAGACTGGTGGCATCAATTCCTGTCCCCAAGCAGGTCACTCGTCGCCAGTGTAATAAAGTTGCTCGTTAAAAGAAGTCCATGAAACGTTCCAGTGGATTTATGTAGTATTTAATCCAGAAGCAGTAAGGTAAACCACCAGTCCTAACCGCAGCCAGCTTCCCAATCCACCGAATCTTCCCTTCCAACTTGCCAGTATTCTGTTACTAGGCTATGACAAGTAGCATGTAGCACACAACCCAGCTGCACAGGCAAAAGCAGTGAAAGGGACAGAACTACATAAGTAAAACCACAACACACTGCTATAACTGGTCTTGAGCGGGAAACTTTTTGGGGGATATCTATTCAAACAGTGATCCCATAGGCTGCGATGGTGATTCCTCGACGCCAGCAAAGGAGCTCCGGGAGCTTCAGGGCGTGCAGGGGCTTCAGGCAAGGATGCGCCCTCGCACCTTTTCTATCCTCCCTCTATATTAACCATCTGGAGACGGAGCTTGTGGCTGGGTGCAGCTATGTGCCCCGGATAGGTAAACGCCCATTACCGGCATCATTGGATGCCAAGAATGCCCTTGTCATGGGCCGCACACCTGCTGCGCTACAAGAGCTCCTGGTGCCTTCGCATCCCTCATGGAGGGGCTCGACATCACAAACCCTTCGCAATGTCCTGCGGGTACAGGGAGGCTCATGAACCTGCTTTTGGACAATTTTAGCTATTTAGGGGTCACGTTTGATTGCGGGGGACCCTGCAACCACAGCTGGACATCCTTAGCCTGAGCGCTGTATTCTCCTTTTCGGCTAAGTTAGATAAAAGAAGCCTTGCCCGGATGCTGTCCATATACCGCGCAAAATGTGTTGGCGTAGCAACGCGTGGGGTCGGAATTTGGGGTACGCAGGTGCCACTCCTTCTACAAGAAACGCAAAATAAACTTACTCGACGCCCACGGGCCCTGCCAGCCTCCATTGCCTCATTTATCACTCACAGGGAACCAGTGTTTCTACACATTGGAGACATCCTCATAACCCCTCCCCCCCCCCCCACCTCACCCCCTCCCCGCCCCCCCAGAACTCTGGGTAGAAAGGATTTGTTTCCAGACCCTCTAGGTTCCTTGCCAATGCTGGACAAAAACCCACCTCGAGCCATGTGTTACACCCACTGGGAGGAAGAGAAGTGGGCGAGGGTACCGGCGTTCTCTACTGTGGCTTCATGCATGCAACTCACCCCCTCTAGGGACCCTCAGCCATTTCTGTTGTATAATGCATCCCATTACCAGCGATTCATTACTCTTAGGTTTCAGTTAAGTCTTTCTCACAGACCAGTCCCTTTCCCCCATGCAGCGACTGGTCACGTGACTTGCCACGTTGTCCACTCTGAAGGTCCTGGGCTGTGTCTCACTGAGCGGCGCTCTGTCAGACATCCAGTATGGGTTTCAGAGAGGGTTGCCACGTTGTTCTCTCTGAAGGTCCTGGGCGGTGTGTGTCTCACTGTCCCGTCTGGAGACCCCGGCTGAGGAGATGAGGAGAGCGGCGCTCTATCACACATCCAGTATGGGTTTCAGAGAGTGTTGCCCCGTTGTCCCCTGTGAGGGTCCTGGGCTGTGTCTCACTGTCTTTCCCACCTGGAGGCCCCGGCTGAGGAGAGCGGCGCTCTGTCAGACATCCAGTATGGGTTTCAGAGAGGGTTGCCACGTTGCCCTCTTTGAAGGTCCTGGGCCGTGTCTCACTGTCCCGCCTGGAGGCCCCGGCTGAGGAGAGCGGCGCTCTGTCAGACATCCAGTATGGGTTTCAGAGAGGGTTGCCACGTTGCCCATGGGCCCAGAAGTCTTCACAGAGCCCTTTACATGCCACGTTCTGCTGCATCTTTTATCCTCATCACAGATCCACTGTTTTAAGCCCTAAGTGGTTACGTTTTCCTGGCGCCACCGCACTGATGCGCCGCACTTTCTCCAATCAGTTTATTCGTCGGAGATGATGTTTACAATAGACTTTTCTTAAGCTGGTGTTAAGGGCGAGGAGATTGCTTGGGCACCTCAGTAATGCGAAGGCGCTTCTCCGCATGTCTGATTTAACACCTTATGTATGAAGTCCAGATATATTGATAGGGCTGTGACGTGCGGAGCTAACATAACTCGACTATAAAGACGGAGTATGCTGCTGGCCAAGATCACGTTTACTAGTGTGAAGTAAAATGTATCTCGATTATAGTTCTCAGACTCGCCCATACGTGTTAGAAACTTGCTCGTAGCCTCCCAATGGGAGCTATGGTATGCACTGTATTGGGTGACAGTATTTTAATCGTATGATGAGTGTCTTTGTACCCATGGATTTTTAGATGCATTTGCTCCTCGTCTATGATGCCCTGCTGTATGTTGTTACTCTGTTGTATGTTTTGTTATCATATGTGGAGCTTTTGGACGTGTAAAACTGTGATGCCACATGTACATTAGCTCTGTTAAGACACCATTTGTCTGGGGGTTCAAACATCTTCCACTGTTAGACTCTGAAATACCTACTAGTTTAAACTAATTTATTTGAGCAAGCAGACAGACAACTGATTTTGAGGTTTGGAAGAGCCTTGGTGTTGTAATGTTGCATTATGAATGTTATTCAGAGGGTCAACTTTAGGATACAGCAATTGAAGAATATTTAGCTGACTTAAGTTTTTAGCTTTACAGTGTGATTATGAACATATCAACTATGAAGAGGTCTTAAGAGATCAAATTCTTCTGACAAACAAAAACAAGAAGGTGCAGGAACGTCCATGGGTATCTTGTGAATTGACTTTGAATGAGATTGTGAATATAGCCAAAGGTATTGAGAATTCAGAGACATTGGTGCAGGAAATCAGGGGCAAATCCAATGAGGTCAATGCTGATGGTTATAAACAATCTAGGGACCATAAACAAATTGAGGATTAAGAAAACAAAGATAGGGCAGCAAAAGAGGAGAAAAGAAGAGTTCACAGCGCTATCGTTGTGGGAGTTACAGTCATTTAGGTAATTTCAAGGGGTGCCCAGCAGTGCAGAAAATATGGGCTAACAGTAGAAAAAAGGACATTTTGCTTGTGTATGTAACTCTCATCTCAAAAGAAAATTAACTTTAGTAGCTGATGATTTGGACAGGTCACACCATGGGTCAAACCCAAGGCAAGGGCCCTGTGTAGATTACAGCAGGACCCAGAAGAGTTTCCCTCCCATCTTTATAAAAGTAAATGGCATTAGCATGCCCATGAGGGTGGATTCTTGTTCCTGATATTTCATGATTGGTCATGATTTATTTCGGTCCTTGTGGCCTGGTAGGGAGTTGACTCCCACAGAAGTTAGTCCTGGAGGTTACACTGGGAACCAGGTTAAGAGGCTAGGGTTATTTTCCTCTGTTCTATCATTTGCTGGTCGGTCTTCTAAAGGAAAGATATTTGTTGCTGACAAAAGTGAATACCTTTTAGGATGGTCTCTTCAAGAGGATCTTGGTATAAAACTGAACCCCTGAGCTGTTCCACCTGCACACTCTGCAGGAGATGAGAATGATAGGAATACTATGTGTAGAAAACTTGTTAATGATTTTGCTGAAGTATTTACTGAGCAACTGGGAGAGTTCAAGAGGTTCAAACCTAAAATTATTCTTAATGTAAATGTTGTACCAGTACAACAGCAACGTAAGACATGTTCTGACCAATTGCAAAGACAAATTAAGGACTAAGGATCTAAGTGCTTGAGATATTATTGAACCAGAAGAGTCTTCACTGAGAGTTTTCCTGAAGACTCCCTTTGAAGACTTCAGGGGAACTCGGTCTGCGCGTCGATTTCTGTAGTATGAATGAGAAGATCCGGGTTGATGAACATCTTTGCCTAATATGCATGAACTTGTCTCCGCTCTGACAGAAGCTGCAGTGTTCACCGCTTTGGACTCAGCTAGTGCACATCATCAGGTGTTTTCACACGAGGAACCAAGCTTCTTACTGCCTCTGTAGCACCAGGAGGTTCCTTCCAGTACAGACGTCTGCCACGTGGCTTCGCCAGTGCTGTGTTCTAGAGAATTATACAGGAGACTCGTGAAGGGTTGTCTCCTCCCAGGATGGCATTTTAGTTTTTGGTAAAAAGATAATTGAACTTGAGAAGAATTTACAGAGAGTTTTGAAATTATTCCATGGGAAAGGATTGGCTCTCCGAATGTCATATCCCATTTTGCAAGCAGCAAAGTGGAGTATTTCGGACACTACATTTCAGCTGAAGGCATCAGTCCCAAGGATGGCCATGTCAAAGTGATTAGTAACGCATCTGTATTGTAATCCAGAGAGCAATTATTTTCCTTTTTTGTATTTAACAGAATTGTATGTAAAAGTTGTGCAGCATTAGGCTTCAAAGATTGAACATTTAAGGAAACTCCTGAGGCAAAATACCAGCTCTGAATCGGGTGATGATCAAGAGAGTGCATTCTTTTTTTAATGAAATTATAAATGCCCCTCGTTTGAAACATTATGTGGCATGAAAAGAGCCCATGGCTTGTGAGGATGCTACTGCCGCAGTTGTTGAGGGGTTTTAATGCAACGAGATGGAAAGGAGGAATGAGTGGTTGTTTATGGAGCCAGAGCTATAAGGGAAGCTGAACACAATTACTCTGTAATTGAACAAGAATTGTTGACTTGTACATGGGTATCTGAGCATTAGAGAACATACACATGGGGTACGAGTTTTGTTATCAGGACTGACCACAAGCCTTTAGTGAAAAAAGTTTTATCTCCCGGTGGGGGGTAAAAGTTAACCGCCAGGTTGAGTAGATCAGCCAGTAAGTTGCAAGCTCTCTGTCACAGAGTTGACGTATGTGCCTGGATATAGGAATGTGATGCGGATAATTGATTGCATGTCTAGAGTGCCAGCTATAGGTTCTGATATACATTATTTTGATGAGGTGGAGTGTGAAGTAGAAATAGCTGTCACAATTCCTGGATGTCTAGAATGAATCAAACATGATTTCTAAGGAAAACTGAGAAAGGGGAATGATTTCAAAACAGAATTCAAGAGGTTGGTCAGTTTTGTTCTCCTGATGGGCCAAAAGAACTGAAATTAAAAGGAGAATTCAGTGCGTTCTTTCAGGTGAAAGCTGAATTGTGTGTTATGAATGGCCAGGTCTCAAGGGGCGATGAAATTGTTCCACCCATACATTTAAGAAAAAAGCTCATTCGGCTATGCCATGAAGGCCACTGTGATATGCCTTCCACCAGACAAGGGGCAACAGGAGTGCATTGGTGAGCATACATGGATGCTGTCAGTGACAACTAGGTTGTGGCACATTCATGAACAGTGATAAGACTGCTAAGAATGTTAAGATAGAATCTTGTCCTGTGGCAGTCCCAGAAGTGCCATGGAGGCAAGTGGGTATTGATACCATTGGTCTGTTTGCTGTGTTGCCCCAAAGTGAAGCTTTTGGAATTGTCTTAATTGAATATTTTTCCAAATGGACAGAGATCAGAATGACATATAAGGTATAGACCAATAATATCACTGAGTTTTTAGATTATGTTTTTTCTCGTGAAGGGATTCCACAAAGCTTGTTGTCGGAACATAGTCCTCAATTTCTGTGCATCTGTTTCAAGAATTATCTGGAGAATTTGGTAATTAATCATAGAAAAATATCTGTATATCACCCCAAGGCAAATGGTCAGGCTGAGAGATTTAATAGGCTGTTGAAAGAAACAATCCAATTAGCCTGTAATGCAGGACTTGGTGAGAGGAAGAGCTTGCAGTCTATGTTGTTAGAGTATCGTACTACTGTTTACCCTTTAACCAATTGTATTCATGTCCACGGAGAAGGCTTCCCGGTTTGAGGTTGTGTCCATTGTGGTTACGGAAGCACAGGATTAAGGTAGTAGCTTTGGATCTAAAGGTCATTTATACTCTGATACAGAAGGTGAAAGAGGAAATAAAAAAGTAGGGCAATTGGTGAGGATTAAGAAGCAGAGAAACAGTGGTAAGGGGTTGCCAGAGTGGTCTGTTCGTTAAAATGCAATTCAATTTTCAAGAGTGCAGTGAGAGTGGAAGGGGAGAAGGTGTGGAATATGGATAGAGTTTCTGTTTGGAGACGTCGGGTCTGTGGATGGTACGTGAAATTAAAGAAGTAAAAATGTTAGCACTGTGTTTCTGGATGTGGGTTTTCTTGGAAGTTCGCCTAACACTGCAGGTGATATCAATATTAGGAGTTTAGAATCTGGTTCCATTTTATTAGAGTTTAGCTTGAGACATAGTGTACATCATAAATTTCTTCCAAAGAAGTTTGAAGGGTTTTTTGTGGTCAGGTTCGTCACTTTACAGATAGTTGGAAGGTTTGGCTTTAGTTGGGTTAATTCGTTCCTAGGATTGTTTCTCTTTTTAAGTTTTAAAAATTACCTTAGTTGATTTATAAGAAGGAGCGAGTATTATATTATGCACCTGTGTGTGGGTTGATATCAGCCATGGTCCGTGCAGGCAACAACGGTAGGGCCAGGTGGGGGGGGGGGGGATTTTGAGGGACAATGCTGAGGGAAAATTAAATAAATAATACATTTTCCCTTGGCATCGTCCCTCGAAATCCCCACCACCCCACCGCTGTTGGCTGCACGGACCGGCGCTGGTTGATATGGAAATGGTCTGTGTGTGTAGATGTAGCGAAGGGTTTGGAATGGTGGGGATTTCATGTGGAGTGTCGGTGTTTGATTGGAGAGCAGTTGATGGCTGGGTATGGATGGTTGCAGTAGCATATTATTTAGCTTGTGAATCTTCTTGCTTCCTGGACGTTTTCCTGTTCACATATAATATAAGGGATAAAATACACCCTGCCATATATGATAAGGATATCGCAAGTCATGAGGAGTTCCATAACCATATAGAAGAACGAGGCCAAAGGCCAAGTGCTTTTATAAGGTTAGGGAACTCTGATGCGACTTGCAATATCCTTATCAGGTACAGCAAGGAGTACTTTATCCCCTATAATACATGGTCACGCAATCACCTTTCCCACAAATCACTTAAAACTTTGGTGTGTAGCTCTTTCGTGTGAAAGAGAGATCATGTTTGTAAACATGTAGAATAAAATAGAAGCTCCACTGTAAACTAATCAAAAACCTGGTAGATATTTGTTGCAAAAATATATTAGAAACTGTTCAATGCAAGTCAATTTTATTTCTAAAAAAAGCTGCAGTAGCTCACAATTTGTAGAAACATGCAGAAAGATTCTAACACTTTTTAAATAATTGTCTAAGGAATGCAAAATATAATCATGTCTTTATGCTAATCACGGTAATCGAGAAAAATAGAGCAGAAGAAAGAAAAGCAATGTTTAGTTTTTATTGCTTTAAACAGCTGCTTTGTGACCTAACCTGCCTTTCACCTCAGCTCATGGCTCTGGAAGCAGGCACTCTGTTGTCAGAACTCGACTGCAATGACTTATTACAGTTGGGTTCTGATGTTGTTCCTTTTTAAAACACAGGATTCTGTAATCTTTGTAAAAACGCCAGCATCTACTTTCTTTATATTCGGCGACTTCTGACCCACCCAGTTACCAATTATAAAGAAAAGACACAACAACTCCACTATTATAAGTTATTACAGTTGAGTTCTGAAGTCACAATGCCTGCTGCCAGAGCTGGCAGCCAAGGTGAAAGAGGCCAGGTCACTGAGCATAATTGAAGCAGCTGTTTATAGCAACGAAAACAGATGTTGCATTTCTTTCTTCTGTTCTATTGTCTAGCTTACACTGACAAGCAGAGAGAACATGTTTAAAAAAGCTGGAATCTTTCTGCATGTCTCTACACGTTCCGAGCTACTCCAGCTTTTATTTATACTGACTTCGACGGAACTGTTTCCAATATCTGTTTGCAAAAAAGAACTAACAGGTTTATGATTTGTTTGATCTTAAAGTAGAGTTTTTATTTTTATTCTTCATGTTTGCAAACCATCATCTCCAGAGAGTGTTTCCTTTCTATAGGTCCCTTTACCTCTCCCCAAATGTGAACTCTAAATTCACCCTTACCTCCCGTTACCGCTACCCACCACAAACCCTAAATTCTGGCTTACCTCCCTTTACATCTACCCACCAAACACCATAAAGTCACTCTTACCTCCCTTAACCTCTACCCACCCTCAGCTCTAAATTCAACCTTACCACCTTTTACCTCTACCCACTCTTGAACCCTAAAATAACCCTTATCTCCCTTTACCTCTACCCACCCCTGAACTCTCAAGACACCCTCACCTCCCTTTACCTCTACCTGTCCCTGAATTCTCAAGTCCTCCTCACCTTCCTTTATCTCTACCTGCCCGAAATCCTCCAGTCACCCTCACTTCCCTTTACTTCAACCCACCCCTGAACCCTCAAGTCACCCTCACCTCCCTTTACCTCTACCTACCCCTGCACCCTCGATTCTCCCTCAACTTCCATTATGTATAGCTGCACCTGAACCCACAAGTCACCCTCCCTCCATGTACCTCTACCCACCCCTTAACCCTCATCACCACCAACTCAATTTACCTCTTCCCTCCTCTGAAACCTCAAGTCACCCTCACCTCCTTATACCTCTTTCCACCCCTCAACCCTCAATTCACACTCACCTCCATTAACCTCTACTCACCCCTCAACCCTCAAGTCAACCTCACATACCTTTACTTCTACTCACCCTTCAACCCTCAAGTCACCCACATCTCTCTTTACCTCTATCCACCAGTGAACTCTCAAGTAGCCCTTACCTCCCTTTACTTCTAGCTATCCCTAAAACCTAAAATAACGTTTTTCTTTGAATACCATTGGAAATATATTATTTTAAAAAAAATACTTAACTGCATGGTAATCTACCGCATGGTAAAGGCACAAATACTTACCTGTGTGGCACTTACCTCTGTGGTAAAGAACGCTTGGCAATAGTCCTGTGTGGTAAAGGCTATGTGGTGAAAGTTGTTTCCTCTCAGAAAAAGCACATCCCTGTTGGATCTTTAAACAATCTCCTGCCTTCACCCTAGCACCACTAAATATTTTTGGGGCACTCTTGGTGGTTTTATGCTCTTCAGTGGGTTTAGCGGGCACCTTCTCCTCTTTGAGAGATTGCATCCTCCGTCCCCCATCCCTGCCTACACCCTATACTTTAGGTCTCGCCTGAGATAGAGCATGTTCTTTCGCATGTGAGATATTTTGTTTAATTACAGGGGGCATAAAGCCTGTCAATTGCTTACCATTGGTTGATTTCATCGTCACTCTAATTTTTTTGCATCTCTGGCGAGTGCCAGATTCACATGCTCTTGATGTGTTTGTCCCTAGGTTGGAGTATGGCCCAAGTACTGCTTCCCTTGCCCAGTGTCCTATACTGCTCACCTCTTTCAGAGGTATTTTTACTTCCATTTACTTGCACCCTATTCCCCCACCCCCTCTGACATTGCTTCGTGCCTTGCACCCCCGCTTCTGCATTGTTACTTTTCTGTTATGTTGCCCCTTCCCCATTGTTGGTTGCCTTTCCCACCCACTTACCTTCGTTGCTTGCCCATTCTCTACCTGCCAGAAACCACTTGCCCAAATGCAACACCAACAGGTTTCAACATGTTACAAAGATGCAAACAGACAGGGGCTCCATGCTCTGAATGGCCCTTTTGGCACTGTCTTCATGTCGGGCCAACAGGGAGACAAATGGCAGAGGACCATCACTTCTCATCCGTGATGAAATTATTTTAATGGGAAAATACCCGCACTTCTCATCAGTGGTGCAATGCTAGTAATGGGAGGGATGACCAGGACTTCTCATCAGTGGTGCAATGCTTTTAATGGGGAAGAGTCCCAGCTATTTTTACCTGTGGCGCAATGCTTTTAATGGGTGTTTACTGGCACTTCCCATCAGTGGTACAATGCTTTTAATGGGAGGGAGTCGCATCACTTCTTATCTGTGGTGCAATGCCTTTAATGGGAGTGTACTGGCATTTCTCATCAGTGGTACAGGGTTTTCAATGGGAGAGAGTCCCAGCACTTCTCATCAGTGGTGTAATGTTTTTAATGGGAGAGAGTCCCAGCCCTTCTAATCTGTGGTGCAACGCCTTTAATGGGAGAGTACCTGAACCTCTCATCAGTGGTGCAATGCGTTTAATGACAGAATACCTGCACTTCTCATCAGTAGTACAATACTTTTAATAGGAGTTTACTGGCACTTCTCATCGGTGGTAGAATTCTTTTAATAGGAGAGAGTCCCAGCACTTCTCATCAGTGGTAGAATGCTTTTAATAGGAGAGAGTCCCAGCACTTCTCATCTGTGGTGCAATGCCTTTAATGGGAGAGAGTCCTAGCACTTTTCAACAGTGATGTAATGCTTTTAATGGGAGAGAGCCCTAGCCCTTCTCATCTGTGGTGCAAAGCTTTCAATGGGTGAGTACCTGCACTTCTCATCAGTGGTGCAATGCTTTTAATGACAGAGTACACGCAATTCTCATCAGTAGTACAATGTTTTTAATGGGAGTTTACTAGCACTTCTCATCGGTGGTGCAATGCTTTTAATGACAGAGTACCTGCACTTCTCATTCGTAGTACAATGTTTTTAATAGGAGTTTACTGGCACTTCTTATCAGTGGTGCAATGATTTTAATTGGAGAGATTCCCAGCAGTTCTCATTGTTGATGTAATGCTTTTAATGGGAGAGAGTTCCAACCCATCTCATCTGTGGGGCAGTGCTTTTAATGGGAGAGTACCAGCACTTTTCATCAGTGATGCAATGCTTTTATGTGAGAGTACCTGCACTTCTCATCTGTGATGCAATGCTTTTAATGTGAGAGTACCTGCACTTCTCATCTGTGGTGCAATGCTTTTAACACGAGAGTACTGGCACTTCCCATCTGTTGTGCACTGCTTTTAATGGGAGAGTACCAGCACTTCTCATCTGTGGTGAATGCTTTTAATGGGAGAGTACCAGCACTTCTCATCTGTGGTGAATGCTTTTAATGGGAGAGTACCAGTACTTCACACCAGTAGCGGCTCCTGGAGGGAGAGCTGTGGGGCGGGGGCGGGGCTGGGAGGGTCAAGGTGGGGGGTAGGAAACTCCGGATTAAGTACAGTAACGAAATAAATAAATAAAACAAATTACATTGCACGCTGTATCGCCGGTTTAGCGTTGCAGCGCAATGTAATTTTGTTTAATTTATTTATCTAGTTACTGAACTCCGTTCGACCTTAATCCGGAGTTTACTAACCCCACCCTGCCCATCCCCCGCCCCTCTGCCTCCAGGAGCCGCTACTGCTTCACACCTGTGGTGCAATGCTTTTAATGGGACTGTACCAGTACTTCTCTGTAGCAAACAGGAGCCTTGGCTCGTGACGTGAGTGCCTACACTTGTATATTTCCATTTCAAGCGCTGCTCCAGACCCTGCCTGCCTTAGCACTTTCCCACGTTCCCGCTCTCTGCCTCTGGTCACGTGCTCGCCAGGCGCCATCTTCTCTTTATCAGATTCAGGCCTGAGATGAGATGTTGCTCGGAGGAGTCCAGGGAGAACGAGGCTCGTCATGGGAACGAGATGAGTGCAGAGCTGCGGCATGCTTGGAAAATGCTCCATGTAAGGAAGCAGCGGGCACGAGACTTCGTCTTTGGGATCTTGGCAACCAGGGGGTGCTGCTTTGTGCCAGAGACAGACCGTCCCAGACAGGGGTGGGGACAGGGCGTGCGAAGGCGAAACTTAGAGAGTGCCAAACACTCACGAGGAGCTTAGAAATAATGGGAAAGAAATGTCTCTCCAGCGTGAAGTGGAAAGGATGGGGAGGCGGGGGGGGGGGGGGGGTGTCCCCGATACTCTTCGCCCTGCACCCGAAAAATATGACACACCTCGAGTTGTCCCAGGACACATGAGAGCACCTCATACAGCCCTGGAAGTTTCTTTACATTCTGGGACCTGTAGATTTTCAATTGTTATGGCGTAAAGAAAACGATCAGTGACAGAGATCACACACGAACAGTGCTTATTTGAGCCGGTGGTTGCCGGTGCGGGCCACCAGCATAAGGAACAGGACTTATTGTTCTGCTTTACATATTTACCAAATGAAGATATAGAAAAACAAACAAATCGGAAACACACGAGAAAGAGAAGAAGCACCCCAAAGGGAGAAAGCAGGAATTAACAAGAGTGAGATGAAGGGGCCAGGGAGTGCCTCGTGGTTGGTCAAAGTCGCAGGAGGTGGGATAACGGCTGCGCGGCCTTGGTATGTGGTGCGTCAACATTTAATAGCTTTGGGCATCGGCCCTCATTCTTTTACAACTTAAGCGCTGCACATAGATCACAACTAGATCTGCTCTCGCCCAGAGCAACACCCTAGAAATGGGGCATAAGCTCTGAGGCACTGTGCACGGACATGTCCATTGAGAACAGGTCCCTTTTAGCTTCAGCCTGTGCTCCCCCTAATTAGGGTGGCGGTATACGTAGATTGTCATATTATCTATCCCATTAAAGTTTTAAAGTTAAGAGTGAGTGAAGGGAACTTTTCCAGTAAAGAAAACTATACTTTAATACTTTCCTCACTGTGTTTGTGTACTGTATAATTCAGTGTACTTGCAAAGTTGGAAACATATGGAGAAAGGAAAACCTTTCTCCTTGTTACCCTCTGCCCTGAGTAGGCTTATCTCTGTCTACGAATGTTAGTGGATAGGGATTTGCGTCAAAAAACATGGGTGTTGCATGGAAACGCCCATGTACCACCCAAGGAACCCACCTTTTGACACAAAGTAGCTGCTGGAAGCTGGCTCTGTAAATACTGTACCAAAGTAGGTATAGTGTGCACAGAGTCTGATGGATCCCCAGAGGCTTCGGTAGATAATTAATACTACTAGTTCTGTTTGTGGTAGCGTGGTCGAGCAGTTAGGCTTATCAGAGGGCTCTGTTAAGCATTTATTATATGCACTCAGGCAAGAAATAATTGCACACACTCAAGACCAAATCCAGACCAATTGTTTTGTATGAAAAAATGTTCTTTGGTTATTTTATTTCTAGAACCAAGGAACACTCAGTTGCAAGTAACAGTTTTCAAAGTAGTAACACTTTTAAAATTGCAGTAAGAATTGTTTTTGCAAGGCAGAAGAAATGCTTTACAGTCTTACAAATACCTTGGGATTTGTCAATCAGAAACAGGAGGACTTAGCAATGCAAAAGATAGACAGCTGTATGCAAGAGACAGAATGTAAAGCAATCCTATGGGAGGAAAACGGTGTTATGCATCAGCAGGTAAATACTCGACCAACACGGGGCAAGGTTCAGTTTGAGGTAGGTACTACACCACCAGCGGCACTGGGGCGGCTGGGTGCATCGGTCACTGGGCCCAATGTAAATCGATTCAACTGGGGGCACCTCGAAGTGGCACGGTTTGCAGGTAAGTACCCGCAGTTTCAGGGCACAGGCCCCAGGGGTTAATGTTAGCATGGGGGAGGGGCCACAAGGCAGCGTCAAAGCTTCACCACCATTGGCAAGAGGTGTCTGCGTGCAGGGTACAAATTCAGTGTCGGGCACCCAATGCGTTTCAATGGGGAATTTCGGTCGCACAAAGACGATGCAGGCTCGGACCAGGAGGCTGGCTGAAGGTGACCACCAGCTGGGCAGGTAAGTTGTAGGGCTGGGGGAGGTCAAGACACCATCGGTTGGTATCCCCAAGGTCTGTGGCTAAAGATGCAGGGGTACCTGTTGGTGTCGGGTTTTCGTGGTTGGAGCCAGTTGCGGGCAGGGGGACCCTTCGTGTAGAGGCTGCAGGTGACTTCGTGGGGTCCAGGAGAGGTCAGCCACCGATGGAGATAATGTCAGGATCACCGGGGAGACTTCACAGGACAGGTGAGCCACTCAAACTCTAGCCGTAGGCGTCAGGTGCAGAGTGGGCAGGGGTCACGGATCCGCCTGAATCCGGAATCTTTTGTGTAGTTACTTTTGGACATGGTCGCTTTCATCTGTAGATTTGGTCTTGACTGAAGAGTTGGTAGTCTTCCTGGGGATCTTGGAAGTCGCTGGCCATGGGACAGGCATCATCTTTTTGCTGGGTCTTTGAGCAGGAGACAGGCTAGTAGGGCTAGGGCCAAATCCGTAGTCGTCTTCCAGGCTCTCCTGCACTTCTTTGTCTTTTTCTTCTTGGGTCACAGGAATCTGAAGATCAAGGTTCAGGGGTGCCCCTGAATATTGAATTTAGGAGCTTTACAGAGTCTGGCAGATGGTATCCAATGGGCTACTTGCCTTTAGGTGAGTACACCCTTTTAATGTCCCTTCCCTTTGGGGAAGGGGCACTCCCTAACCTGATTGGGTCGAACCCTTCCATTCAAGATTGAGGATTTCCTATGGAGGGGGTCACCTTGGTCCAGGGCACCTTAGGGTTGGTCCTGGCAGACAGGGAACACACCTCTCCTGACTACTAATTTTCCCGCCGACCTTGCCACCAACGGTGGGTCTTGGTCAAGGGGCATCTCCGCTAGGTGAAGAGGCCCTGGCTATCATATCAAAGGGCAGGAAGCCTTTGAGGCTCACCGCCCCAAATGCTGTTCCTGCTTGGGGGTAGGTGTGAAGCACCTCGACCCAAAGCAGCCTTTGTCCCTGACCCACAAGAGCACAAGAGGGGAACAACCTTTACAACGCAACTTTTACAACGCACTACACTTACAACGCATTTTTTACAACGCAACATCCACTACAACGCATTCCATTACATCGCATGACACTACAACGCATTTTTAAAAACTACCTTTACAACGCATTCCATTACATCGCATACTACCTTTACAACGCATACCATTACAACGCATAATATTACACTACACTATCCAACACTTACCCTACTGTTGCACCCCCTGGAGTTAGAATAGTAATTTTTACCCCTATACTATCCAACACTTACCCTACTGTTGCACCCCCTGGAGTTAGAATAGTAATTTTTACCCCTATACTATCCAACACTTACCCTACTGTTGCACCCCCTGGAGTTAGAATAGTAATTTTTACCCCTATACTATCCAACACTTACCCTACTGTTGCACCCCCTGGAGTTAGAATAGTAATTTTTACCCCTATACTATCCAACACTTACCCTACTGTTGCACCCCCTGGAGTTAGAATAGTAATTTTTACCCCTATACTATCCAACACTTACCCTACTGTTGCACCCCCTGGAGTAAGAATAGTAATTGTTACCCCTATACTATCCAACACTTACCCTACTGTTGCACCCCCTGGAGTTAGAATAGTAATTTTTACCCCTATACTATCCAACACTTACCCTACTGTTGCACCCCCTGGAGTAAGAATAGTAATTTTTACCCCTATACTATCCAACACTTACCCTACTGTTGCACCCCCTGGAGTTAGAATAGTAATTTTTACCCCTATACTATCCAACACTTACCCTACTGTTGCACCCCCTGGAGTTAGAATAGTAATTTTTACCCCTATACTATCCAACACTTACCCTACTGTTGCACCCCCTGGAGTTAGAATAGTAATTTTTACCCCTATACTATCCAACACTTACCCTACTGTTGCACCCCCTGGAGTAAGAATAGTAATTTTTACCCCTATACTTTCCAATACTTACCTTAAATGCAATGTAATATTATGCGTTGTAATAGTATGCGTTGTAAAGGTAGTATGCGATGTAATGGAATGCGTTGTAAAGGTAGTTTTTAAAAATGCGTTGTAGTGTCATGCGATGTAATGGAATGCGTTGTAGTGGATGTTGCGTTGTAAAAATTGCGTTGTAAGTGCATGCGTTGTAAAAGTATGCGTTGTAACGTCATACATCCGCACAAGAGCTCCCACCTCACGGGGTCAGAAACATGTCTGTGTGTGGCAGGCTGGTGCAGACCAGTCAGCTGGACACGAGAGAGTTGGTAGTTTTTCAGGGGGCATCTCTACGATGCCCTTTGAGTGCATCTTGTATTAAATTCAACACTGGCATCAGTATGGGTTTATTATGCCGAGGAGTTTGATACCCAACTGCTTAACATTCAGTAAAGCCGTCATGAAGCTGTGGAATTCTTAATGACAAACTCCCAGCCCATGCATTCAACATTACTCCACTGCACTTACAATGTCTGTGAATGGCACGGACACTGTAGGGGCACATTGCTCATGCAGCTGTGTCCTTACCTGTGGTATGGTGCACGCTGCCTTAGGGTTGAGAGGCCTGCAAGAGGGGTGACTTACCTATGCCACAGGCAGGGATGTGTGCCATGTCGACTTCTAAGTTTTATCTGCACCAAAACACACAGTCTGCAATGGCAGTGTGTATGTGATAGGTGAGGGGTCTATGAGGGTGGCACAATATATACTGGAGCCTTTAGAGACCCTCCCTGGTCAAAAGGCCCTTAGTACCACTGGTCTCTTTAACACGGGACTTACATGTGAGCCTGCGGTCTCCCAATTGTGGAAACAAAGGTACAGCTTGGGGAAAGAACACAGGCCCTGGGAACCTGATTGGCAAAAGCTGTGTGTGTGAGGGGGGGGGGGTACTGCAACAGAAACCTTTTTTCCTACAGTAGTGCATAACACAACTTTGCATTACTTTCCGAAGCAAATCCTGGTTTGAATTGGATAATAAATCACAACCAACATTTTGTGGCAGATTTGCTTCACAGGAGTGATGCAAACCCAGTGCAAAGAGTTAGTCATTCTGAGCCAAAGTGTGGATAAGTGAGGGTGCATCTGTTAGTGTGAGAATGGGTGTGTGTGACTGAGAGTCAGTGGGCGATAGTCAGTGGCAGATAGTGAGAATGAATGAGATTGAGTCTTAATAAATTAGTATAAGTCAGTGAGTGAGAATGAACAAGTCAGAATAAGAGTGAAGAAAGTGAGTGAAAGGGGATGAATGAGAATAAAGAGCAAAGAGTGTGAGGAAGAGTTGCAGTGTAAGCAAGAATGAGTGATAGTGAGCAACGATGAATGAGTGTAATTGTGGGTAAGAATGAATAAGAGTAGCACCAAGTGATTGTAAGTGACAAAGTATGGGTGAGGAAGACTAAGAGTGAATATGAGTAAGTTTGAATGAATGAGTGAGTGAGTTACTCTGAGAATAAGTGACAGTGAATGGGAATGAAGAAATGAGAGTATGAGTAGGTGCAGGTGAGTGGGAGTGAATGAGAAAGTATGAGTGCACCAGAGAAAAAAATGAGTGAAAGTGAGTGCTAATGAGTGAGAATGAATGAGAGTAGGATTGAGTACAAGAGAGTGAGTGAGAATGAATAAGTGCAATGTGATTGAGTGAAAATGAGTGAGCAAATGTAAGTTGAGTGCTAGTAAGACTATGGCTACGAGCATGGTAAGTTATAATATGGTGTTATGCTTGTGAGACTACACTAGGCCATAGCATACTGCAGGTCTTTCTTGGCTCATGGAGGCACTTGTGGCAAAATACTGGTGCGGGCATGCTGCAGACAATTCTTAACATAACAGGCACATTTGAAAAAAGACAGGCACTGGCATACTGGAGGTAATTCCTGGCATAATGGGCTCCCATGATAACATACTAATACTGGCATACTAGAGGTGTTTCTTGGTATATGGAGCACCTGCGGAAAAATGCTGATGCCTGCACATTTTAGGTAATTGATGTAGTAGGACAACCGTGACATTTGGGAGGGAGGCAACCGTGCCAAAGATGTGTGCCCTCACATACTAAAGCTAATTTCCAACCGAAGGGTGACTCATGACACATAGACAGAATTAGTGGCAAGATTCTGGTAAAGGCGCATTGTATGTCATTTTTGGCATTAGGAGCGTCCATGGCATATGAGGGATATTCATGGCAAAATGCTTCCCTGGCACAATGGAGGTAATTTTTTACATTTAGGGGCACCTAGAGACAATTTTGTACAAAATGGGGTCAAGTCCAGAGGCACATCAGGTTGGCTCAGCACACCTTAAAAAGACTTGAATATTTAATGAGGGCCCTTTCAGAGCCTCTGGCTTTTTAGCACATTTATGTGACATTTGTACTGCAAGTGCACTGTATGACCCCATTGTTTCTTATATGTTCTTGGGGGAAGATCTCACTCAAGCCCTCCTAGAAGAGACCTGGCTCACTCGCTTCACTCATTTGCTACAAATCTAGGTAATTATTAGTCTTCATCACGTTCAGAGGTCACGGCCGCATCCTAGTATAGTTGGTGTCCAACACAGACTTTTGTGTGTGTTGTACTGTTCACCGGTTATTATCACATCTCAGCAATGTTAATTGTTTTGATATCATCATGGTTAGGGTCATGTGATGTCACTCTCTGGGAAGAGTCGGGAGTCGTATGTCATATAATGTCACTTCCTGTGATGTCATTAAGGTCAAAGGGTATGTGATGTCACTTCCGCTATCAAAGGCATTTTGGTGACTCAACGTCCATGGTTGTGCAAAGGCCCAATGAAATTCATCTGAGCTTCTTCCAGCTGAGTGACATTTTATGAAAGATGCCCTTGCAAGTCAAGATGAGGGCACAGCACTGGAAAAGAGGTGGGGCTTAACTGTTGGTTTGGTTATGCCTACCATATGTGTGGCACTTACAGTGGCGAGGACTGTGCCACTGCCACGAAGTACACCTTCTTACGCTGCCCTCTGAGTGGGGCAGTGGAAGGAGATGGAAGAGAGTTAATGGGTCAGCCGCCTTATTTGGTGCCTTTACCAGTCAAGCATTAGTCTCAAAAGGTATCCACTAAATAGCTCTCCCTGTTCTACCCTTGATAGTGCTGGTATTCTCACAATGTTTAGGTATAGACATAGACACCTTTAGCTGTGTGCCAGAGCTAAAATGCACTGTGCACAGAGTGGGAATGGGTCAGCCTACTTCAGTCACTGCTTGCAGGAAGTGTCGTTCACAACCCGCAACAGCCCCCACTACAGCCATTCAGTGTTGGATGATTCACACATGATCCACAGAGTTTGACTTCTACACATACCAATACCTTTGCCTGAGAAGTGCTTGCATTGCAATGCACAGATGTTGAAGCGTCCATGTGTTTCCATTAGGGTTCCAAGCTTTCCAAGATTAAAATAACAGCCATTTCTTGTTAGTTTGAGAGTGTGCATGGCCCGGAATTGATACTAAATAGGACTGTATTTACATTTGTTGTTTGAAGCATGTAGATAAGGGTTAAAAATACCTGCTTTAGATGATGTTGCTTACTTTTGTACCGGCCAGGACATTAAAACACCGATGGTGCCAGTATACACCTGCCAGGTGGCAACCCTATTCATCAAGGAACGTGCTTTTATATCTGCAGATGTAGCAGAAGCAGAAAGCAATGACTTTCAAATACCTCTCTATAGACACCCCCAGGGAGCACCGGCAGCAATACCCGACTAAGGACACACCTCTCAAGCAGCAGCAGGACCAGAAGAGGGAGCACCAGCAGCAATACCTGACTCAGGACAAACCTCTCAAGCAGCAGCAGGACCGGAAGAGGGAGCACCAGCAGCAATACCTGACTCAGGACACACCTCTCAAGCAGCAGCAGAACCAGAAGAGGGAGCACCAGCAGCAATCCCTGACCTCGGACACAACTCTGAAGCAGCAGCAGGACCGGAAGAAGGAGCATCAGCAGCAATACCTGGCCAAGAACACACCTCTCAAGCAGCAGCAGGACCGGAAGAGGGAGCACCAGCAGCAATACCTGACTCAGGACAAACCTCTCAAGCAGCAGCAGGACCGGAAGAGGGAGCACCAGCAGCAATCCCTGACCTCGGACACAACTCTGAAGCGGAACAGGACCAGAAGAAGGAGCATCAGCAGCAATACCTGGCCAAGAACACACCTCTCAAGCAGCAGCAGGACCGGAAGAGGGAGCACCAGCAGAAATACCTGACTCAGAACACACCTCTCAAGCAGCAGCAGGACCAGAAGAGGGAACCCCAGAAGCAATACCTGACTCGGGACACACCTCTCAAGCAGCAGCAGGACCAGAAGAGGGAGCACCAGCAGAAATACCTGAGTCAGGACACACCTCTGAAGCAGCAGCAGAACCAGAAGAGGGAGCACCAGCAGCAATCCCTGACCTCGGACACAACTCTGAAGCAGCAGCAGGACCGGAAGAAGGAGCATCAGCAGCAATACCTGGCCAAGAACACACCTCTCAAGCAGCAGCAGGACCGGAAGAGGGAGCACCAGCAGCAATACCTGACTCAGGACAAACCTCTCAAGCAGCAGCAGGACCGGAAGAGGGAGCACCAGCAGCAATCCCTGACCTCGGACACAACTCTGAAGCGGAACAGGACCAGAAGAAGGAGCATCAGCAGCAATACCTGGCCAAGAACACACCTCTCAAGCAGCAGCAGGACCGGAAGAGGGAGCACCAGCAGAAATACCTGACTCAGAACACACCTCTCAAGCAGCAGCAGGACCAGAAGAGGGAACCCCAGAAGCAATACCTGACTCGGGACACACCTCTCAAGCAGCAGCAGGACCAGAAGAGGGAGCACCAGCAGAAATACCTGAGTCAGGACACACCTCTGAAGCAGCAGCAGGACCAGAAGAAGGAGCATCAGCAGCAATACCTGACTCAGGACTCACCTTTCAAGGAGAACAGGACCAGAAGAGGGAGCACCAGCATCAATCCCTGACCTCGGACACAACTCTGACGTGGAACAGGACCAGAAGAAGGAGCATCAGCAGCAATACCTGGCTAAGAACACACCTCTCAAGCAGCAGCAGGACCGGAAGAGGGAGCACCAGCAGCAATACCTGACCTCGGACACAACTCTGATGTGGAACAGGACCAGATGAGGGAGCACGAGCAGCAATACCTGACTCAGGACACACCCCTCAAGCAGCAGCAGGAACAGAAGAGGGAGCACCAGCAGCAATGTCTGACCTCGGACACACCTCTCAAGCGGAACAGGACCAGAAGAGGGAGCACCAGCAGCAATACCTGACTCAGGACACGCCTCTCTAGCAGCAGCAGGACCAGAAGAGGGAGCACCAGCAGCAATCCCTGACCTCGGACACACCTCTCAAGCGGAACAGGACCAGAAGAGGGAGCACCAGCAGCAATACCTGACTCAGGACACGCCTCTCTAGCAGCAGCAGGACCAGAAGAGGAAGCACCAGCATCAATTTAGGGAATGTATTTTCCTGAATGACTTATAAGGAAGTAAAGACAATTTTAGGCGAGAGACAGCTAAAATAAAGCCACTTTCTGTTTTAAAAATCAGGAATTTCACACCTGATCTTGAGTTTCTGGTACCTCAGTTTTTGGGAACGTAGTTCCTGTATGCTATCATGGCACTAGAGGCAGCAGCGGTCCCATTCTGAGAGTGTGAGGGATATATAAAGGACAGGACCTTGGGAGTACTTCTGCAATATTGTTATTGTTGCTAATGAGTCAGGTGGTCTTGGCGGGACTGGCCGTCACCCCCCTGGAAGCCAAAGCATCTGCAGCGGGAGGAGTAGCGGTTCTGTCACTTGGCCTGGCAGCTCACTGGCGGTGGAGAAGCGGCAAGAGTGGCTGTGAGAAAGCACTGGACGGCGGATGCCAGTGGTGGCCATGGACCATGGACAGCGAATGGGCCAGAGCAGCGCTCACAAGTCTGCTACATATCACTCTGTCATAGAGGAACAAGGGACAGCAACAAAGAACAGGAATTGTGTTGTAAATACAGGGTATCATTGTAGGTTATAAAGATGTAGATTTATTAAGCTTAGTTTCAGGTTACAATCAACACCCCACCAGGATCAGCATCCTGCTGCTCTGCCCTGCTCACTCCAACTGTCCACTCATCCAATCACAAACACTCTCAACATGTCAACCTTCCAATGACCTCACTCATTGGCTGAGTACCAGGGAACATCAATGGTAAGGTTGCATTGTATCAGACAGTAGATTTCAACACTTATCCCCCTTACAGAGACAACAAACAATCCTATAGATGCAAGATGATAAAACAACAACATGTCCAAAAACTGTATCAATGCCACCCCAAAGCAGTAAACAGAAAAGGTTGAACAATAACCTCAAATCCCCTCTGCTCATCCCTCAGGGAAACGTAGCAACACATTCATACCACATGCCAATGAGTGTCTATCACCCCACCTCACCCCACCTCACCTCACCTCACCCCACCCGCAGAGCATCTTCACAATAGGTATCTTTCAACTAATACACAATGGGTGTGTATCACCCCACATCGCCTCACACATGGGGGATCTTCACAATGGGCATCTTTCAGCCCTTACACAATAGGTGTGTATCACCCCACATCGCCTCACACATGGGGGATCTTCACAATGGGTATCTTAAAGCCCACACACAATGGGTGTCTATCACCCTACATCACCTTGGAATTGGGGCATCTTCACAATGGGCATCTTTCAGCCCTTACACAATGGGTGTCTGTAGCAGAGTAGGATCTGCTTCATATGGTTACCCCCACTTTTTGCTGATGTTTCCCTGTTTTTTTTTTCAACTTTAGTCTGGCTGGGGCCCTGCTAACCAGGACCCCAGCCTAGCTGCTTCCTCTCTAAATCGATAACCAGTACTTTAGGAACACTCCAGATTGGATTCTGGGGTACCCTTATAAGTCCCTAGTATATGGTATACTATGTACCCAGGGCATAGGTACCGCAGAGGCCTACCAGGGGCTGTGGCATGTATTGTATCACCCCTGGGAAGCATTCCAAAATGACACCACAGGGCTGCTGCAGCCTGGGTAAGGTGGTGCATGCACCCCTTACTGAGATATAGGTTCACTATATCTCTCCATATCACTGCACATGTAAACCTATCAGTCACCCCTATGGCAGGCCTTAACAATCCTGAAGGCAGGGTGCTGGGTTTTATGTGAGAGGGTGCCCATGCAGGAGCAGAGCCCCTCTGCAGCCTTCGGAACCTTTATTCCGGGATTGTTTGTGATGCAGCCAAACCATATACTCTTAAGTGCATTATAACCAAACAGTAAATGCTAACTTTGGAATGGCTGCATGGAAACATGTCGTGTTTGGTGTGAAACACCTTGGAATCATACCCCCACACCAGTAACTGGTGTGGGAGTATGAACCCACCCTTCTAGAGGGAAAGACATGACAGCACCGGTATACCCGGTACCAGCTAAAAGAGCCCCGGCATCACAAAATGGATGCTGCCAGCCACAGACACAAGTCTGCCCTCCTGCTGCTGGACGAAACACCGGCAGGGGAGGCCTGGAAAATAGGTTTCCTGTCACAGGGAGGTGTCACCACCTCCGAGACAGGCTTTAGTGTATTGGGGCTGGGTGGGTGCACTCCAAGAGTTCTTTGAAGTCTACACTGGGGGCACATTTGGTGTCCCTGTGCATAGTCCAGCTCAAACCGGTTGCAGGGGCTACCAGCCCCTGCTCTGGCACGAAACTGGACAAAGGAAATGGGTGCAGCCACCCCTCTTTCCTGACCCTCCCATAGGTGGGTCCCTAGAGTTTGTCCCACCCCTTCCTTGGGTATAAGATAGGAACCCCTGGCTACAGGACTTTAGATTACACCTGGACGTCATGAAAGTGACACCTCTGCGAGTTTCCTGCTTCCAACTCCACCACATTTTTGGTACCAGGAGTGGGGCTGACCTCGC